>NC_135553.1:9872500-10590000 GCF_964340395.1 Glandiceps talaboti | reverse complement strand
TACTTACATACATACATACATACATACATACATACATACATACATACATACATACTTAAATGTACATTTCTTTACTTAATTTTATTTTTTACTTTTTTGCACGTCAATCATGTCTCCATCCTGCATGCTTTAACAGTAAACATTTTTTGCACCCCACCACTGTCCTAGTGGCTTTCTGCTTTTGTTTTTATCTCGCTTCCACCATTTATGGTTCTTGTGGTTCTCTTTTTTTTCTCCATATTCTCTTCCCAAGTTTTCCCCATCATCAGAGTCATTGTATGATGAGGTGTTCTTTGATTTCTCACCAAAGACACCCAGGAGATCTATGCCACCCATCCAGGAGAAACCCACAGATGAAATGAAGCAGATGTTGGTGACAGGTGGTGGTGAGGATCTCGATGAACTTGATTCTAGGCCACCTCAGCCGAAACGTCCTCCAGACTTTGATGAGGCAGATATCAGACCGGTAGAACTTATGCAGCTTTCTATGGTGTAAGTCAGTGTATGGTGAACTCAATAGTCATCATATTTGGGAATTACAAAATCAATTGTCAAAATTTTATACTATTGTGAAATTGATATCAAAACTTAAATAAAGCAAAAATAGTATTAAACTGACTAGCTTTCACCCTGAGCATCATCAGGTCATATTTAGTATGGAACAAATCGTAGCATTTCGAACAAATCGTAGCATTTCAAATCGGTTGGTGGTGGCTGAGTAGATAAGCCACTTGTCTCTCACCACTTCAGTCAGGGGTTCGAACCCATTCAGGGTTTGATTAAATTTACCATGCTGTAAGTAAGAAGAGTGACATCAGTTTGACTGTATCAAACAGTGCAAGTTTCCCCCCGGGTACTCCGGTTACCTCCTGCATTAACACTGAACCCATGAGTGATGGCCCTCACTGGATTTCTTGAGAGACAAGTGTTTATATACTTAAGGAACTATCCAGTACAAATAAAGATTATTATTATTATTGTTTATTAAATGTTTTGCAAGCACTCAGTAATGATCTGTTTGACCACTACAGACCGACTGGAGTTGGATGGAAGAAGAAAGCTCCTGACAAGAGATTCCATGTAGCTTCAACCAAACCAGAGGGCATACGACGAAACAAGATTGACCTTGACTCAATACTTGATGCCGCTTTTGATAACTCTGACCGACATGAATACGGTAAAGGTCTTGTTGGTAGGTGGCTTCATACCAGCTACAAACCGGAACGGATGGATACCATGGTTGAAGAGCAGTTAGAAGATTTAGATGCTGATCATAGGTAAGATGGTCTTATAGTAATACACCCTACAATCTTGTACAGTTTGGATTATGCCCATTGTATTCTCTAGGAGAGGGTTCATCCATTGACAGAGAAAAGGGTAAATTAGCCTGTAAAGTTTTCTTCCAGACCATGCTTCACATATTGGCCAACATAGTGTGTATATCTCATTTTCTCTCTGACCATACTTCACTAACTGGCTAACATAGTGTCTCTTTTTCTCCCAGACCATGTTTTACATACTGGCTAACATAGTGTTTCTTTTTTTCTGCCAGACCATATTTTACATACTAGCTAACATAGTGATTCATTTTTTCTGCCATACCATACTTTACATACTGGCTAACATAGTGTTTCTTTTTTTCTCCCAGACCATGTTTTACATACTGGCTAACATAGTGTGTCTATTTTTCTCCCAGACCATACTTCACATATTGGATCACCTTTGTACATATTGTGATTACACTGATAGCTGTCATCGTCTATGGATTTGGACCTATAGGATTTACGCAGAGAGAACAGTCAGCCTTGGTTAGTAAACTTAATTCTTTCAATCTTATGTCTTCTAACATACATAATTGTAGTACTCTATGTATACATGAATATAGTTCAGTTCATGTACACATTGGTTATGTACACACTAGTCATGTGGACATGATTTAGTTCAGTTCACGTACACATTGGTTATGTACACATTAGTCATGTGGACATGATTTAGTTCAGTTCATGTACACATTGGTTATGCATACATTAGTCATGTGGACATGATTTAGTTCAGTTCATGTACACATTGGTTATGTATACATTAGTCATGTGGACATGATTTAGTTCAGTTCATGTACACATTGGTTATGTATACATTAGTCATGTGGACATGATTTAGTTCAGTTCATGTACATATTAGTTTTGTACACATAACTTCATGTGCACATAGATATGTACACATGATATAGTTTCAGACCATCTTGGTACTTCAGTCCTTTGTGCACACAAGTCTTATGTATACATGAAGTACTTGATTATGTACATATATGTGTACATGAAAACTAAAATAGTGTACATGGCTAATGTGTACACAAAGTACTCAATCATGTCATGTGCACATTAAATAATATGTGCATAACATAACATGCAGTTCTAAATCATGTACATATGACTGATGTGGACATGACTACTGAGTACATGGAGTACTGAATCATGTGCACATCACTAATGTGCACATTAAATAATGTGTTTATAATATAACATGCAGTTCTAAACTGATGTGTACATAACTGTGCATATGAAGTACTGGAGGGGGAGTCTAGAGATGTAGGAGGAATTATTCCTACCTGTTTGACCACTAGAGGGCGCTAGTCACAAACAAGCTCCTATTTGTCCTCGTGTGAGTAAAATATACATCAAGACATGAGGATTGAAATTTCACAAGAATTCACTGTGAAATGTTTTTTCTGCTTTCAAAATAATTCTCCAAGATGGTTCATTTACTCCAACTCTTTGTGCAATAACATCAAAATTGGAAAAAAATAAAATGACTTCTATTTGTTGTTTTGCAGGTTTTGATGTCAAATTTAGCCGTAGAGAATGTAGGATTTTATGAACCTGAAAACTTCTGGTTAGGACCAAGATCGGTAAGTTTTTGATATTTTTAAACATTCCCATTAATATCAACATCTTATATCCTGAGTTTAGTTGAAAAAGGTGTGTTTACCAGAAAAGATGCAATGGATAGAATGAACACAAGATTGTAGTGTAGCCTGTGAGTAGGTCAAAGGTGTGCCACAGAAGCTTCAGTTGATCGACCTTCAGATGGAATAGAGTATGAATCGGCATACAGTCAGGAATGTGCACACTTCTTGTTGCTTTATTATCTCAGGTTACATTTCACCAGTGACAAAGTTGATGAGCTCTGTCAGGCAGCCTGTATCCTTGCCTAGGTAAGCTCTGTCAGGCAGCTTGTATTCTTGCCTAGGTTGCTATGTGAATGCACCTCCGTGCTTACAGAGGCCTCAATGGATTGTATGGTCCCCTATGAAATTGAAGAAGTGTGAAGGGTCATTATAGGGCTGTGCAAGGGGTAATAATTTCAACGCGCTTTGAGCACAGTGTGGAAAAGCATCACATAGAATGTATATTATTATATTATTATTAATACTTTTTGTATGTTTTGCACCACAGGCAGATTTGATACACCTGGGGGCCAAATATTCACCATGTATGCACAAAGATATCAAAGTAGTGCAGGCTATGGAACAAGACAAGAAAATAGAAAACAATACAGGATGCTGTGTTCGTAATGACAACTCTGGATGTTGGCAGTCAGAACAGAAATATTGCTCAGTAAGTGGAGACATAGTATTTGATGGTCAAACCTGTTGATAACCTCCGGTAAGGTCTCTCCAGGAATGGGTATAATCAATCTCAGCTTGTATCTTTTCTTTACAACTATCGACAGCCATTTCTTAGTCATGTATCAGCTGATTGTTTCAAATTTGGCACAAAGATTTAATATTTATGTCACTTTTTCACAGCCCAATCAGAATAAGCAAAAATAGCCATGATTGTTTGATTCATTTGCTTCGATAATAATTATGTATCATTATTTCTGTAGGAAACCTTCGCTCTCTGGTTAAAATGGCCAGATAATTCACCTGCTGAATATACTGAAGGTGTGAACAGAGTATCTGGTTCAGTATGTGGTCAGGATCCAAGGTAGTTTATTTTTTTTTATGTTCTTGTAACGTTTTCACAACAAGCGTTATTTCTTTATCATCACACTTGACTTTGTTTACGTATTTACAAGGGTGTAGATAAGAGCAAAGAGGATCTCTGACTTTCTTGACATTTCAGTATTTCACCAGCTACTTTCTTAGATTAGGATTAAACTTTAAGTGTGAACAAAATTTTAATTATCAAATACTGGGGTTTAACCTTCTACTAGCACTAGGTACTTTGAACTGATCGAGTATTGGAGAGGGATGTTGTTCAGAGTGGCCTTATTGTTGGACGAAGGGCAGTCATCATAATCACAACTCTACCACACAGCTTACAACTTTAGACACTATATGTACTACAGAAGTCTCGACTTTTCTGAACATTTTGCAATAGCGCCCTCTTGAGTTCAAAAGTGGCTATGTTTAAAATTTTCTTATCACAAGCATTTAGGGTATTCAATATGACTCAGCCACAGCAGATGTATAGGTTCTTTTTGAATCATCAGATGACATTGAATTCTCTCTTTTGTATTCAACAGAGCATGTATTTCACCAGGTGATGTGGTTCCTCACAAGTGGCCTGACGATATCACAGAATGGCCAATCTGTACACAACCTAGAGAAAATAGCAGTCTACTGAACATGAATTGTGCAATGACAGGTCATCCATGTTGTATTGGTCTCCAAGGAGAATGTCAGATTCATACCAGGGAGTACTGTGACTTTGTCAATGGTTACTTCCATGAGGAGGCTACACTCTGTTCACAGGTTAGTTACTATGTAGTCTAGCCAGTGTTTACAATGCTTACCATATAATAGTCTAGTTCCTGGTGACCGTGTTCAGATTTTACAGATAATACACCGATTTTACACTACGTTATCTTCACAAATTACATCTAGTCAATGTCGTTACGCTAGACGTTCAATGTCAATGCTGGGCAAAGCGCAAATGGCGCATGTCAGTAGTAATCCATCACAAATTGACAGGCTGTCGTCATCGCTCATTAGTATTCATTTGGTACAGCTGTGAACCGTAAAAACGTGAAAACCGAACTCTACCTCCAGTACAAAGTCATGTAGGGACGCGACAACGTCATCATGTTTATATGAACGCTGGGGGGGGGGGGGGGGGGCGCACAGAATTCTGTGCGAAGATAACATAGTGTAAAATCGGAACATGGTCGTCAGGAACTAGACTAACCATAAAATGGTAGTTCCCGTTCAATCTTTCATACCTTACGCTTGTAACTAGAATTGCCGAAAGCTGTTAATTAATATGGTTGAAAATGTCCACCCACCTGAACATAAACCACACGCATCTCAATTGCACATGTTCATCCTCATACATATGAATACCCCATGGTGACGAACAAGCCGATTTGGGTGGACATTGTCAAACCATACTAACAGCTTTTTTCAATTCTAGTTACAAATGTGAATGATCAGATTATACTATAACTGCCGTAAACAGGCTACATGTAGTCACGATAACCGGAATTTTATCATTTTCGAGGTAAACTTTACACAGCATCGATTTTTAGTTTCTGTGAATTCACATTGACTGGAGAGAGATGGAAAAAGAATCACCTAAAAATATATGTGTATAGATGATGACTTCAAAAGCAAGCTTTTCTAATATGAGAATGATCTTCCATTTTCTCTAGGTGAAATGTATGGATAGTATGTGTGGACTGATAATGTTTGCAGACCCTGAATATCCAGACCAGTTCTACAGGCTCTGGTTGTCATTATTTCTCCATGCTGGGTAAGTCACTACATAAATAGATTATTTACTGGTCATGTCTTCAGCAATGTTTTGTTATCACTGCATGTGAAAACAAATCAGTGGTTTCACATTTGATAATTATGCTCAAATTGTGCAATATTTAGACACTTCTTTCCACCATGAACAAATATCCCTCAACCCTTTCTATGCACTGTGTACAATTTTCAGTATGTTAACTCTAGAGGGCGCCATTTCCTACTGAATGAAAATACTACTGTTGTTCCAGAAAAATGATTTAAATGATTTTGATTTCAGGTTAATTCACTGCGCATTAACAGTTGTCTTCCATATGACAGTGCTACGAGATTTAGAAAAATTGGCTGGTTGGGTTAGAATATCCATCATATACATGCTTAGTGGTATTGGAGGAAATCTGCTGAGTGCTATCTTTATACCATACAGAGCTGAGGTGAGTGTCAGAGATATTGGAATTTAATTTGTCAAGATGCAAGAAAGTAATTATGTACTAAATGCTACTTTTTGCCAAAGTTTAGACTATCTTGTATAACTGAAAGCTTGAATTTTTTTTCATCCATGTGCAATTCTTGAAATTTTTACTTGCCATTTTGTGCTTTTCTTAGCTCCTACCAAGCAATTTTGTATTTTATAATTCTGTGTCTGTGTCCGTGACTGTGTCTATGTCTGTGTCTGTGTATGTCTCTGTCTCTGTCTGTCTCTGTGTCTGTGTCTGTGTCTGTGTCTGTGACTGTGTCTATGTCTGTATCTGTGTATGTCTCTGTCTCTGTCTGTCTGTGTCTGTGTCTGGCACCAAGGCTTCCACGTATAACAACGCTACAGTTTATCAAAGTTCTATGTATCATTGTTTTCAGGTTGGACCTGCAGGCTCATTATTTGGTATCCTAGCTTGTCTGATTGTAGAAGTTCTCCAAAGCTGGCAACTACTCGAGGAACCTTGCAAAGCACTTGGAAAACTGTTAGGAATTGTTGGCATCCTTCTCATACTGGGAATGCTTCCATGGATTGACAACTTTGCCCATATCGGTGGATTTCTCTCCGGCATCCTCCTGGCGTTCACATTCCTTCCGTACATTCATTTCGGGGAATTTGACAGGAAGCGGAAAATTATCATGATGGTTGTTAGCTTCATTGTTTACCTGGCGCTGATGACTGTGGGCTTTCTGGTGTTTTACTTATACCCAGTCACAGACTGTACTTGGTGCTACTATCTCAACTGTATACCATTTACAGAGTCTTTCTGTGCCAACATGGACATGGAGCTCAAAGAACGACAGTATGAATACTAGTTATCCATATGATAGATTGAGAGATTCGTCGATGTGTACCACTTGTTGTAAACATGTTTAGGTAATCACAAACCAGCGGGGCCGACAAATCTCTCAAGTCTAAGCCATAGTCAATTTTCTTTGTAATGTATATAGTAATATTAATACGAACTGCGATGGTAGTATTTTTTTTTAAATGGATAGTAACCACTCTCCTGGAGTTATTATTTAGATTCAGACCAGATGTAGCAAAAGTTTTTTAAAGTGTCATTGCAAGTGTTTTGAGCGGAGTCGTTGATTTTGAGTGGAGTCATTGGGTTGTGAGCAAAGTTGTTGGTTTTTCTCAGGTGACGTGATGTCTTTATCCAAACAACTGTGATTGAAGATATTCTGTGTCAGCAAGTCCAATGTAGAAGTAGTTACACTGTTTGTCTACTAGTAGTATGTACATGGTGTTAGATCTACAGGTCAATTTCTGTTACTGTACCTACCTTTCCTAGCATGTCCTCCCCAGGAGAGACATCACATGTAAAGTGTATAGATAAATTAGTGGTTTACGCTTGCTAACTTTCTAAAATATCCACCCGAGAGTTGACATTACATGTGAAGTGTATATATCATATTTGTATAGACTTTAGTCGACCCCCCCTTCAGTGAAATTCACACTAGACATCCTGGAAGAGCAGAAAAATCTATATCTGATATACATAGAAAAATAATCCTAGGTGTAGTCTACCAAAAGTAAATGTCAAAGGTTGGTGAAACTAATTTCCCATGGTTATAGTCGAGTCGCAAGTAATCATTCACCATTCAAAATTAGATGTACACGTATTTAGTGAACTCCCATATATCTTTACCAAAGACTATATTTACACCATTGTTCAAGAACTTTAGTAATGTAAAGTTTTCTACCAGAAGTTATTTGTTGATATGGACAATAGGGTCTTAGATCATATTGTAAAACACCTCTAGATATTAATAACCAATGAAGTGCAACATATAAGCTTGGGATCCTTCAACCATGCTCTATACTGTCACTAGAGGGCGCACTTTACTAGAAAGATTAGTTTCAACTTTGAAGCTATTGATAAACCAATGAAGTGGTGTAATGTAAAACTTGGGATCCTTCAACCATTCTCTATACTGTCACTAGAGGGCACACTTTACTCGAAAGACTAGTTTTAAAATTTGAAGCTTTCATATCATGTCAAGATCTTGATGTCCAAGTACTTTAGATTATCCAGTGGTCATATCACTTTAGACATCAATAGTTGCACAAATGGCAGTTAAAAGGTAATAAACGCATTTACAATTCTCAACATGTGTCACAAATTTTAAGTTAGAATGAAATGATTTGAGAAGAAGAGTATGCATGCAAATGACAAAAGTAATTTCCAAATGATTAAATGTTTGCAAGCTTTGTAATTGAGTAGTTGATTCATTTTTGCAAATTTCTTTTCTTTTATAATAGATTCTAAAATCATAGAAACCACATTAAAGCTACACTAGGTGTAACTGAATTTTTTTTTTTGATCAGATAACGGACGATATATTCACTGAAAATGGTTTAAATATGAATAATTAGACATTACATGTTAATTAGGAGTAGATTCATAAGTAGTGTAACAGCTGAAATTGTGATTGAATTTGGGTGCTGATTTTAGGGTTTGGACCCAAAATTCAATTTGATAGGATACACTGCACCATATCACGTCATGTGTACAGTTATGCATTAAATCCACAGGGGATTCAATACTGTTCAAGGTGTACAATATTATGAGTAAGTCATTATATCTTATAAAAGAGTTTCAAAAAATATTCCAGTTACAGCTAGTGCAGCTTTAAGAAGATTGATGGAATGTTTGTTTTTGTAACTATTTCAGAAATAAGTGTCTATACTTTCTGTCCCAGCTTCCTCTGCACTCCTTCAGTAATTTTGCTGCTTTTGTTATTATTTACAAAACTGTTTCTGTTCGTAAGATGTGTTGATTTATATTGGCCATAAGTTGTCTATAGATAGGTCTGCACACCAAGACAGCATTTTACAACTTAAGAGTTTATGGATATGGTCATCAGAAGTATTCTGTTAGACCCAGTGGAGAGGTGTTTTGTACTGAGTGAGTTGAGTTGTTACATGCCAACCAATGAGGGCGCTATATTACTAACTGTGATGTGTTGACTTGTGTTGTAACATAGATCCTGGAGTGAATGTTCACACCAGGGCTTATGTTGCTGAAGCTCTAAGTAACAAAATGATGGCATTCACTCATGGAATACAAAGCTATCAGTAAAACTGTTAGCTTACTTTGAATGTTTGGTTATTAGCTAAATATGGGCTGGCAGAAAAACTGTAGCCATGAGTTCACTGTTTCTACATCTCACATCGAGTTCTCAGAACTTATTTGTAACCATAAATACAGTCTACTGGTCAGATATGGTGGTTATTTGGTTCTGAAGGAGGCTGACTCTTTCTGATAAAATACAAGTTATTCCAGGAGTATTCACTAATCTTACTGTATACAGCAAACATTTTTCTCAGATCACACTTGAATTATTACATGTCTGAGGCTTTCCTGTCTGTCTGTTTGTTGTACTAAGTTGTTCTCTTTGACTTTAAACGAAATCATTAAATGGTATTTTGTTCAATAAAACCAGTGATTGTGTGTGTTTGTACTTATTCTGGTCAAGACTCTCCTCCCGAAAGTTTTTAAGTGTGATACAATATTTACTCTAGTTCCTGACAGATCATATTCCATACTACGTTATCTTCGTACAATTCCGTCTAGTCAATCCCGTTATTCAAGACGTTAATTGTGGTTCAAGTGAAAGGGTTATTTCTGAAATTATTACATCCTAGACTGAGTTTTTACGGAAACAAACACAAAATTAAAATATCTCCGTATTCACATGTATTTTAATATCTTGATTTATTTATCAAAATTTTTGTTTTTTTCCAACATTTCCAGTAATGGTGGTCCCATATTCCAAAACACATTTACAGAATGATGTACCAGTAATTTCAAACTTTGATAAAATTTGGTGACTTGACATTCAGAAAGTATTAGCTTATGCCATACATTGCAAACCACTGTCAAATTTATCAGGGTTCCATTCTTTTCTGTGATATCTATGTAATACAGTGTAAATTTGAGTTCTTCAGATCATAACGAGTCGAGTAAATTGACACCAGACTTGCAAGTAAGAGGTTAGAGCTGTTGAATTCTTTTTTCCACTCTACAATGTTTTGAATCTTTATACCCGTATTTCTTTAGTATGAAGTACACTGTCGTTAGCATGGATATGAACATCTTGACTTGTCAAGGAACAGTTCATCCATTTGCACTCCTACCATCATGATTTGGGAATGGGAGAGATGTAAGCCTGTGTTGAAGCCTGCCCTCTAGTGGTCCAACGGGAGTTGGAATTTAAAACCAATATGTTGATAAAGACGTGTTATCTCTACTTGAAAATTCTCAAATGATGTAAATGTATTTTTTTCAACAAATTAGAATTCATAATCATGATTTTTTTTTATAGTTCTGTACAATTACTGATCTACGTCTTCTAATGCTATGTCAAGTTTCTCCGTTATCAATTTTAGTAGCACATTCTGCTGGTCTAATACCTCCCTGATTGAATGTTGTCTGTGAAAGAAAGAACAAAGATATATTACTGCAAAACCTTTCCGACCAAGATATTCATGAGACATTCAACGAAGGACAGCGCCGCCAACGGCCATACTTTTGAATGCGCACGATTGTGCAAATTTCTGTTTCTGTCGACTCGATTACACTATTAAGTATCACACCAAGTTGACACAGAATTAAAAGTAACATCTCTGCCTCGAAAACTAACATTTGAGAGTACAAGGAGAGAAAACCCATTGGCACCAGTAATATGGTACTTTCTTGCATCATACAATAAATGTATCACTTCATTTCACTATCCGGCTGCAAATTGTGGACATCGCCCTCTTGAGTCAATAGGTCAGTTTGCCATATATTTATATGACATCTAACTTGTGATTTTAGAATATCTCGATCAAATGATAAAATATTTACCGGTTACCTCATCCTTATATTGTAAAATACATCATAGGGAGCGTCCTTATCATCCGTCTCCTTGTGGAAAGGGGTGGTGAGAGCGCCCTCAACGGCTAATATTTCAATCAACCACTTCCTTACCTTTTATCAATTTTTTCCGCCCATCTTGTAATTTTTTCAAGTTGAATTGAATCATTATTTTTCCTGTTCATATCCATTTTAGAGTTAGAATTAGGAGTAATTCCCATCTTGCAAGTTAAACCCGCTCTCTTCATCCACTATATAAAAAATTGAATAATCGTGATTATAAACCATGTACGTTGAATCATACGTTACAGTTATAATAGAGATGTGTAACATGTCACTGACAACCCTAGTCTATATAAGTGAACATCTTTGACCGGGGGGCACACATTCCGTTCTTGATGTCTGTAAAATCCCCAACGTTTCATACAAAACAGTTCCATTCGATCTACTACAATAGTTACATTTTAGTCGCCAGAGGGTAGAAATCCGGACACCTTTGTTATTAAATCTCAGAGCCCATATTTGTTTTGTCAAGCGAGTTTTGAAAATTCCTCGAGTAATTAATGACACGTGTGCAAGTGGCATGGAATAGGGAACTTGCAAACCCGCCATGTTGAATGTTGCATCATGGGTAATGTGATGATAAATACTAGTGAATTGGTATCGTAAACAATACTGTTACATTGTTTGCAACCACGAATGATCAATTCATAGTACCCTGACCATTGTGGAAGGTTTTTTATCGGTAGCTCCAGATTAGGTATTACGATAACCACAGATAATCCCATAGTCCTTTGCGTCTGAGCATGCTCAGTCTGGATTGCAAGTTCCTTATTATAACAACATACAAAATATTTACTTGTTTTATTTCAATTTTATTTTTATTTTTTCAGGTAGGGATTGTATTATTTTAAGTTTTGTTTATGAAAGGTATTCCAATATTGACATTACCTTTTGCCTCTTGTTTATAGTTTTATTAGGATAAACCACTTCCTTTTGTAGATAACATTTTCTTTGCAGCACCTTAGGGAACTGACTCTCCAGCTTATCAACAGACTCAACCTGTTGCAGAAAAAAGTAAAAAATATTTTGCATGTAACGATAATGATAACAATCAAATGTACAATCTACATTATAGTGGTTCCAGTACAAAGTGTTCAAAGTGCAGCTGAATATAATGATAGCTAGACCTATAAAGATACAAACTGACAAAACCTCACATTAACTGATCTAATTAACAAAACTGTGATAAGCTCCTGGTATGTAAATTTCTATTAACGACAGGATGCATAAAAAAATAAAAATTCATATCTAAGATTACTAAGTCCTACAAGGTTTTAATTTATTTAGGTACAAATTAAACTGAAAAAAGAATATCATCTGACGCGACAACAATCTCCATCACACTTTTATTTTATCATCTGGCTCGGCAAAAATACAGCTGACATGTTAACGTTAACTATTATACATACACATGCATTATATTTGTTATTGTCCATATGCAAGCATTATTTTAATAGGTTCAGTCTTCCCCACCACACACACACACACACACACACACACACACACACACACACACACACACACAATCTCACTAACCCCCCACACAAACACACACACACAAACACACACAATCTCACTAACCCCCCCCCCCCACACACACACACACACACACACACACACACACACAATATCACTAACCTCCATTTGTATAAGTGCCATGTTGGCATTTTCCTTTATTGCATCGATGTCACCAACAGCGACACCGGTCTAACAGGATCAAATAGAAATAATACACAATCAGTACATTGGGGCTCATCACCCCCTGGATACATTAGCTAAGTAATGGTTTGGTTAATGAACGAGAGGAGAGGCTACTAAAGATAAAATTATTGGCCCAATATAGTTAAATATAGCTAAATAACACCATCAAACAGATGAAGTTTTGGACAATCATGATTTTTGAAAGGATAGAATGCAATGACCCATGTGTGTGGTCACGTTGGGTTTGAGGATATGTACGCAAATTAACAACTCATTGCGTGCAACATGCCAGCGATTGGCCAATTTATTTAAACCATCTGGCACTTGTAGAACACGTGTTTCTATCAGTTTTGTCATTCCGGGGTTTGAGATTCATGTGAGGGGACATTCATGCGATGGGCACCATACGTTGTGGGGCGTTTATAGTTTGGCTTCTCCATGATTTCGGGAATAGACTGGTGAGTAATATTGTATCGTACCAGTACAATATATGGATATCGCACTGAACCTTTGTAGTATTACACAATGTCAATGCAATCGTGTAAATAATGCACTCGTGAAACAAAGGGTTTACACACGTGAAGTGGTGTAACATATATAACCCAGTCAATACACTGAAATTCATCGAATTGTAAACCCCACCCTACCCTACCCTCCGATAGACTTAATTCCCAAACACCTCAGACAAACTCTTTCAGTACATCAATATTCAACTAGTTGTAACACCCCCTCTCCCTAACACGTCATAAGAGAAGACAGGTGACACAAGAAACAATACTACACATAGTATTCAGATTTGCTTTCAGATTTGACATCACAAAATATTGAAGATACACCTAACATAATGTATCTATGTCATTCCAATACATTAACCTCCACATTAGTACTATTAAACTTACCAATAGATTCATCATCACAATGGGCATCACAATCATAAAGATACAAAACAGCATTGTTACATTGTTAGCGAATGGATAAAGATCTTCATTGAAGAAAATTTCCCTGTAGTTAAGTTCCCCTAATGACATCACCACAACTGTCACATACGAGTCTAATAGAGTAGAAAATGTGTCCTGTATGATGGTAAAATAAATGAATAAAGAATATGTTATACAATTTGCATAGAAAAAGTCCATCATTCCCAACTGCTTTCACACATTAGCTACGTAGAGCTCTCTCTCTCTCTCTCTCTCTCTCTCTCTCTCTCTCTCTCTCTCTCTCTCTCTCTCTCTCTCTCTCTCTCTCTCTCTCTCTCTCTCTCTCTCTCTCTCTCTCTCTCTCTCTCTCTCTCTCTCTCTCTCTCTCTCTCTCTCTCTCTCTCTCTCTCTCTCTCTTTCTCATGTTCATTACCCCTAAGCACCTATTACCCATTGTATAAATATTGCTGCTGACTCCCGGCCCACAACAAAGATCCTTAAACAAGGGACAGCTTCAATTTTCTATTTCTAAGCAATCATGTAGGTGGTGTAAAACCATCAAGCAACACTCCAGAACTCAAAGTTTAATGAAAACGCCTTTATGTCGTGGAGTTGCGTTCTCTTTTAAAAAGACTAGTTCATTTATATGACTTAACTTACCAGTCTTGATAACAGCAAGTTAAAACTGTGGGCAAACGCTCCAACGAAAAATATAAACATAAGTATTGCCTGTCAATAAAAAAAACATAATGAGTACAAATTAACACAGGTTAAGATGATCAAACAATATTACATGCATTTTGAAAGATCACTTAAAACTATTTCTATAGCTTCTTCTGTCATTCAATCAAACTTCACAAAATAGTACATGAGTAGGGTGACTTTCATTTAGCTGTAACACCCCCGGGAATGATCCTCCCCGCACTCCATTGATGAGCTAATTACATGACCGATGATCGTTGTTCAAGAATATTGGGGGGGGGGGAGGCAGCAGCTCACTCGTCCTTTTAAAATATGAGCGTAAGATATTATATAATAGAATACAGATCTGTGTTTTCAGTGGTGCTTTATGTACATTTCACTGATCGCTTTACATTGATGTAACATATTATAAGTCTTTTTAATAATTGAGTACATGAATACTTATAATTAAAACTTGTTGAAGTCCGGTCACACATTACATGTACTTACTTTCAATACCGACTTTAGCACTGTAAAGAACATGGTCACGTAAATTCCAACAACACTGACTCTGACAAGAAAAGAAATAACAAAAATATGATTATTTGTTTAAGAAACACTACTTGCTAGCCTGTTCACGTCACTGAATTCGAAACTCCAATACGCTGGTTTCACTATAAGATTTGGACACAGGTATAGCAGAGTCTCGTGACAGACCCAGCGATGTAGGTAGGCTAAGTAACCACATACATTGTTCAGGGGAAAAACATCTATGTGCATGTATTACATGTAAAGCGACCATATGGATGAGAATTGGGTGTTTATTTTAGCTGTTTAATTTATAAAACCTCCTTACTGTGTTTTTCTTCTTTTAAATTGATAAAAAAACAATGCGAAATAACACCAAGTCCTTGTTTATAACTTAATAAATTGCATAACATTAAAAAAATATGTACACTGTTTTGTTACAACTTCATACATTGTTTGCATCTGTTTGCATTTTATCATTGAGTTACAGACAATGACTTGGTATATGTTAATTTCACATTGTCTCTTTAAGTAGAAAAACATAGAAAAGTTGTTATATAAAATTAGAATACCCAAATAAATCACCCAATTCTATTCCATATGGCCACTTTAAAGGCCGGGGTTTCAACCCCAGGTTTTTCGCATTGGTGTTATGAAGCCATCAAGGATTGCATATGACAGTTCTTTTGCTCCAGACCAACCTTTTCCTGACAACAACTGTTTTTAACAACTAAATTTTAATCTAATCAAAATTATGTCTAAATCCTTTTAATAATATGTATCCAGACATTTAGTTTACCACTGTGACAGAAAAACTTAGTTCTCAATATAAGTACTATGCATGGATAATTACCTTTGAAGGTATATTATAAGATTGATCCAGGCTATGAGGATAGCTAAAGCCCCTGTTCCCCACGAGTGTGCACACGATGCTAGTGTGGGAGATCCTATGAATACAGCTACCGTGACATTTAACAACCAGGCAAACCAGGAACGGCCTCTCAAAAAATATCTCAACTTCTGCAATAGAATAAATCATGAGAGTATTAATGGAGAGAGTCATTCTATATCGACAACTCATTGTGTAAATATTACAGTTCCTTAATATGTTCTTTTTTAATGTATAGAAAAAAAACAATCGCTTAATGCTTGTTAGGACGATTGAATTCCAACACGAACGTTAAACGTTCTAGGCCTACGTAAATATTGAAAACAGAATCGCTAACGCTGGATTTACTGTCGAGTCTCGGGCCAGTGGCATTAATATTCTATACGAAACTTGACTGACGAGTGAAGGAATAGGAAGAGTTTATAAAGCAGTTCTGCACTTAATAATTCACTATCTTGTCTGACGTATTTTTTTTTCTAGGAAGATAAAAAGCATTTTGTAGTTAGTTCCAGACATCAATTGATCCAGTAGCTTACAATTGAATGTGTGCTTCGTTCTAAGAAAGTGATGGCGGACATGTGTACACACCCTGAACAGTGTGTGACATCCACTGGTCATACATACATACATGCATACATACATACATACATACATACATACATACATACATACATACATACATACATACATACATACATACACACACACACATACATACACACACACACACACACACACACACACACACACACACACACATACATACATACATACATACATACATACATACATACATACATACATACATGTACTATTATATATATATATAATAGTACAGTATGTCACACAATGAATAAAATACTGACCTGTTGAGTCATACGTAGTATTTCTGATATAGAACGGATGAGCAAATACACGTAGAGTATCAATGCCAAAGCCATCTGAGTTTTCGATTTCGAAGCACGTTCGCCGTTCTGTAACAAATTTCAACAGATCTGTTATACGAACATTTCACATTCCAATACTGAAAATATGTAATTCGATATATTCATACTCTCTTGCTTCGTTTTAAGAAATATCCTGGTGTACGAAAAAAATAGCGAATATGAATTGAATTGCGTTTATTTGCAATGCTAATACAATGATCTCAGATTTGAAGTATTTACATTTGTTTCACTATAGAGAACATCACATCATAAATTTGTCATTTTACTCTAGCTCCGATCTGAGAATTTTCTTTCGAAAAGATAAACATCTTGTACACGATGTGTAGCTCACACTCATTTACCTGCCAGTGTACACTTATTTAGACATCATTTGTACTACAGGCTGGTGGCCAAAATGCAAAATATAACTGTTATTATGTATACGATTAAAACTCCAGACCAGGTATTAAGATATAGATGACATCACTTTTATGGGTATAAAAGTATCAGGAAAGCCCTACTATGCAGCCATCTGTTCTATTAAACATTGCCAGAACACGACTACAACGTCATAGAAGGTATGCGTATGCGTAATCGAGTTTTTTATGTAACTACTTTTATTTCACGTGACTAAAAAGCTTTAAACTCAGTTTGTAGTCAGGCAACACAGAGGGCGTACTCATGTGACCTTGGGCTACTCCATATTCTTACTTTAAAGTTTCTTTGACAACCTTTTGTTACATACTTACTTCATCAATCCAGTTAGTATGGTTGGGACATAGTGCAATCTCAAACTGTATCATATCAGTAGTGACAATAGGTGGACTCAGATTAACGTAAATCGTCAATAGCATAAGGAAGATAGTATACAGGATAAAATCAACAAAATAAAAAACACGGCCAAATTTTTTCCTGAAAGAAAGAAAGACAGGAAATGGTGAATTGAAAGTTTTGTTGTTAACCTTTGTTCTCCACTCGGCCCTTCTATCGATAACATCCTAAATTTGTACTGATCTAGAATTTTGTACGGGCGCATTGGATTGTGTGTGTATGGTAAAAGAGTGCATGGTCGAGACTTGACTATCGGGCTTCACAGTGTACATGTAATATTCGGACGATTGACATAGTCCAGCCAAATATCTAATAAGTGTGTGGGCTATGTGTACACGACAACGTGAACCTGTGAAGGGGCAACATATAAGCCTATCTAGTTCACAATTCGCCTATCTTTTTGGCAGACTACATGATTTCTGATAAAGTTCATATATAGTTCGTTCCTGCAGAGAATTTCACAGCAAGTGACAACACACTCGAATAAATATAGTAAAGCTTTTCGCCAAATCTGCCTCTGAGACCGTTACAGAAACAGGTGAAATTAAAAGTCACGGGGAAACTTTTCTAAATAATTAAAAAATACACAAAATGGGCGGGAAGGGCTTGGTAGTTGGGCGCTGAATTTGAATTACATTTAAGAAATAACACTCTTACCATTTATATTGCGTCAGTCTACGAGTTAATTCATGCTGAAGAAGGTGTTCTCGGCCATATTCCGTCATTTCCTAATATTCGAAAAAGTATAAGGAAAAACATTGAAATTTCCATACGATTTCCTAACAAAAACGTATAACCTATTTAAACTATTGTTATTCTAAAATTCAGGGAGGAGATAGGAAGGAGGAATAAAAGATACATATATCATTTTGTTCTGAGTCGACATTGCTAAATGGATTCGATCCGATTTTTTGGTCGAAAACTGGGTCTTTTGCCATTGTATACATGACGTTTTGGAGAAACATGGTGGCTGGACTGTGGATAATTTCAGTGCAAGATAGTGAAGGATACATCATGATAATCAAATTGTGATTTCGCGTTCATTGATGAAACACCATCTATTCAGATTTGATGCTCATCGGGATACAGAATTAGTAACATTGGTTAGCTTAGTTGTACGTTATTGTTCAGATTTGAAATCCTGCATATTATCATATTTAGTTTGTCGTGTTTTCTTGCATTAAATATGTCGCAATAAATGGATATATCACGTCACGTAACATCATGTCACGGCACGTCACGTCACACACGTCACGTCACGTCACACACGTCACGTCACGTCACGTCACGTCACGTCACGTCACGTCACGTCACATGTGATTTGTGTACTGTTGCACTTTTTAAATCCAGCTAAAGACAAAATCTGCACTATTTTGGTTAAAAAGTATTGTTCAGACGCAATTTTTTTGAAAAGCAGTGAGTACCGAGTCCTAATATAGCCAAGGAGAATTAATGTGACAAGTGTCTAATCTTACCGACAGCGGCTGCCAATATTTGGTGTCTGTGTCTGGATCCCAGGTTATAAACGAATAATCATAAGTTACCTGTAAATCAGACAAAATTGAAATTCTGATATCCTGATACACTACGTCAACACATCAGAAACTTTTAAGGTAAAAAATTTTGAGTGAACCGATGATCTAGGAAGACGTGCGACGACCTATTTCAATCTGACTGAAAACCAAAATAATATTTCGCTATCAATTGTTGCCATGGTATCCATTTCAGAAAAATGAAAATTACAGACAGTGAATAGAAGAAGTCTTGATACACGTGTGATATACACTAAATTAACATTTTTTTTCAAAATCATGACAGCTTCAACTTTCATTCACAATAAAATCTCTAACAGTGATAACATTAAACGCAATGTCGCAATGGTGTGAAATCGGACATTGTGTATAAGATTATTTCGAAAATTAACAAATGAATTCAAAGACAACAAACAAAGACATTTGGTGTGTTTTTAAATAAGTGGTCTTACCTCTAACTCTGGGTCTGAAATATATTGATGTGAATACGCTGTACACTGGTCAAGTATGACCGAGGCAACCTCTGGCAATTTTTCAACAATCTTTCTCATTGGTGGATATCCATTCCGATCCAGGTGTGCCAGTGACGAGCGCCAACTAAAAAAATCGAGAAGATATTACACGTAATGCTTTGCGTACTTGCATAATTTTTCGTCAGTGCAACAAATATTCTCTTTGCCTGTGTATGAACTCGACTAAGAAAGTGATTTTTTGGGGGTGTTTCAGTGACCCGTGTTCTTAATTCTGAAATTATAAGACAGTGACTATTTATTCATCTTGACGTACAGAACCTGTTATTCATATTTTTGACGAATTATAATAAATTTAAGAATCAGCATGCTATTATTATTCCATGTTGGTATTCCTCACTCCTAATGTTTCAATTTACTTTTTCTTGAACTGTTCGGTTTTCTCTTGACAACTTTGTATAAATATATAATATTTTGGTGTTCAAATATATACTTCTCTTTTATCTGTAATTGCTAAATTTGCAAAAAACAGAATACCTTTCGTGTTTGATCATCGCCAGCGATGTTTCTTGTTGCATATTTTCAATAGCTATTTCTAGAGGGGTCTGTCCTTGTTCGTTCTCAGCCAATGCATTGGCGCCTTTCTTTAAGAGGATCTTGGTAACAGCTACACGTCCACTGGCAGCACTGTGGTGCAACGCCCTGTTCTATTTTAAGATATACAACACCAAATATTATATTAGAAGCTTAACTTTTATGAGAGTAACAAATATACATTTAGATTGTGCACCTAAAGTTATAAACGAAGAATTCTATGTTGTTGGTTTTTTGGGGTTTGGGTTTGGGTTTTTTTGGGGGGTTTTTGGTGGGTTTTTTTTTTTTTTTTGGGGGGGGGGTGTTTGTTTGTTTGTTTGTTTGTTTGTTTGTTTGTTTGTTTGTTTTTTGGGTGTTAACCAAAACATGTAATCATAGTTTCTTGAAATCAACAAGGTACCAGATTTTGTAGAACCCGGGGAGCAATTCTCAGTGTGTGAAATAATACGGGGAGGCTCCACTGGGACTCAAACTGTTGTTGTACATTTACTACGTCATCACCACTCACCTTGTTTTTATCGAAGTATTCCATATCGATATGACTACTAATCAATGTCTTACAGATATCGCAATTTCCTTCACTGGCAGCCAACGCTAACGCCGACATTCTGCTGTTATCTCTGAAAAGTAAATATGATTCCACAGAATGAATATTGAACTTGGAGAGTGTTCCGTAGATATGGTGGTAAAAAATGCACGAATAAAGTCACCGGTGAAGTGTGGTCTCTTAAAATTATCGAAAGTGCAAAGTCTTCGAAGTTTGACCATTTTGCCACAAGTTTTTGATAAGTATATTATCCCATGCCGTTGCTCACAGAGAATGGATCGAAGAATGAATGTCTACACTTATACGTTAACTGACAAATATATGTATGTTTTTTCTTCAAATCTTACTCTTAGAGTCACTGTGTTTTAATATTGCGGTAGACCACTATATTGGACCAGCAAGCAATCCTTGAAATGATCAAGAATGTATTTCCATGACAACCACACTTCACGCCTACTTTACTGACCTGCTACTAACATCTGCTCCAAGTCTGAGCAGATATTCCGCCACTCTTTGGTGTCCGTGTAAACTAGCCAATAGCAGTGGAGTACGACCTTCTACGTCATCTTCGTTGATAAGTGTTGGTTTATCTCGTAACAGCACCTTCACACATGCCAACTGTCCGTGCCTGTTGTCGAAAAAAGGCAAATTAAGATTTTTGTTACAGCCATTTACTTTTTGTAGAATGGGGCAAAATCCTTGGGCAAAATATGTCTCCTAGATCCACTCAGGGCGCCACCCCCTACGTCACAATCTCTCTGGCTCTGCTGGTTCGAGAAGTTGTTCAAGATGCCTTATTTGGAGGCAATGTGGCAGAGGCGAGAGAAAATTTCGTTTCACGAGTTACCACTTCAACTCACCGTGCAGCGATGTGTAAAGCACTCTTTTCGTCTTCATCCTTTGCATCCAACGACGCCCCATGTAATATCAACAATTTTAGAAGCTAATTAAAATAAAAAATACAAGTGAAAGAATGAGTAATACTATTATACTGCCACCACCTTGCATAACAAAAAAATCAATTTACTACGATCGGCGAACAGGTCGACGCTAAAGGGGCAGATTTTCGTAAAACTTCGGGTTTAGGAGAGTCATCATTTCATGATATCACTTGAATTACCAGTGATTGCCGAGAAACTCTGAGTTGAAACTTGTTCCTCATCATTTTTCAGTGTAGGATTTGCCATGGACGTACACGCATCATCTCGTAAGATTCAGAAGACATGACATGCACATATGAATCGAAGTTACTTTTTTGAAATTAAATTACCTTTTCATTTCCAATTTCAGCAGCATAGTGTAACGGTGTCTGGAGGTTTGAGTCTCTTTCCACCACCAGTGCAGTACCATTTTCACTGGTCAAAAGCATTCTTGCGTATTTGTAGTAGTTCCCTTCAATAGCCCAGTGAAGGCAAGTTTTGCCGCTGACATCTTTGGCATGAATGTTAGCACCATTTTGAACTAGGTGCTGGCCTGCATCAACCTGTCCACGCCATACAGATGCAAGTAAAGGCGTGAAGTTCTCCTGGTCAGTCGACTCGAGAATAGCTCCCTAAAAATGACAATACACAATCAATCTAGATTTGTTTTGTAGGCACAGCCTTGTATATAAGTCCATCAGATAAACACTTGATTTTGTAAATATAAATGGATTTTTACAGTTGTCAATTTGTTAATATTTTCTCGAAAGGGTATAGATTTATGACTCTAAGTACTGCTGTTAAAATAGTTGTTGATATACCTGAAAATATAGAAAACAGTCCCTGGATCTGTTAAATCTAACTTCATGACATCACGGTGACGTTACGCATTTTATTCTAGTGCGCTCTCCGCGTAGACTTAAAGACCAGTCGTTGTGGGCGCTCCCCTCATCCCTGTAAGGGTGAGAGGTGATAAGGACGATCCCGGCGATGTATTTTACGGTAGGTCTTCCGCGAAGACACCTACTATTCTATAAACATGTAACAATTTTACTCCCGTGTGTATTTGTGTCAATTCTGTTATATTTCAAGCGCACACATCACAAGGGGTACATGTACTATAAAAACTAAGTATTTACAATCGGAAACAAATTCTATAAAACTTACATTTTGTATCAGAAGTTTGATCAGGTCAACTCTATTATACATTGCAGCCCTGGAAATGAATATATGATCATTAGTCATAGTCATAGTCATATAATGTGAAACTTGTGTGTCATCATCTGAATACCCAAAAAAGTAGTTCCGATATAGTTACGTCATAAAATACTGAATTGTACACATTTTATTGTTTTTATTGTGTAAATTGTGGATGCACATAAATTTGATGTAATTTGAACGACAAAGTAAAATAATCCTGCAACTTGTACGATTTTTCGTTGCTAGTGTGTATATAGCCCATGTGCCAATGTATTTACTGTAAACAACAAGAAACTTTAGTTTAAAAATAATACTTCCTACTCCCAGAGATTTTGTTCGCATTATTCGCCAGTGCGTATATCGCACATATACCAATATATTTGATGTAACAACAAAACATTTAGCTCGAAACTAAAACAAGAGAAACACCCCTACCACTTACGATTTAATTTGTTCGCATTGGTGAAACCATAATAGAAAACGATCGGTGAATTAGATATTGCAATATCGTCACCACGAATATCTCACTTACCTGTGTATTGGTGTCATGTATTCGTCGTCTCTAGCATTGACCTTTGCCCCCCTGTCAATCAAAAACGTAGCTAATTCCAGGTACCCATTAACGGCTGCTATATGCAGTGATGACGTATTATTACCTTTACGTATATCAATATCAGCACCTTGGTCTAGACACAACTTTGTCGCCTAAAATTTGAAACGAAAACAACCCAAGAAAAACAGTCACACAAACGTCGTAGTCTTTTAAATGGTTCATCTCTGATAAATATTACAGTTTTTGTGGTTTATTCTTGATATTTTTTGTAATTGGTGTTTCAAATACATTAATGACAATCCGACTTTTATATAGCCCTTTCCCACATGTTGCTAAAAGCGCTTTGCAACTATTACCTGTGCCACGGACCTATAATAACACAATCATGGCCCTTATGCTCCTCAACTCTCAAGCAAGATGACTAAATACTTAACATGTCAACCTCTACCGTACAAGGTCCCAAGTGGAGTTAACTGGGACACGACCATGTGTCAAATATCACCCAAATGATTTTATAGCCATTCAGAAACAGATTGGCAGCGGCGATGCTCGAACCACAGACAACTAAGAAGACTGTGCTCCAAGCCGGCCACTCTAACCCTCTTAACGCCATCTTGTTAACTATCACCTTCGGGAGATCTTGCAATTTGTCAGTTGACTGTAAACTTCTTTTTAATGTTATTTATAGTATCTTTTCGATATTTTCTGTAGTTAAAAATTCAGATATTGGGATTGGGAGTTCGCGGTATTTCGTTCAACTCAGTTACCATTTTACTTACCTCAACGTTGTTATTGGACACAGCTAGGTGTAATACCGTGCTTCCCTCGTTGTCGGCATCGTCTAAATAATCCAGTACCGGGATATATTGATGACCAGCTGAAATAATAAACCACCAGTGCACTTAGATTGTTTTATAACTATGTTTTTTGTCATTTGATAAAGAAAGGGTTATTGGAACATTTTTACGACTATAAAATGTGAAAATTCCAAAGTGACGTCGTCAGAGATAAGATTGTATATGATGGCTTACCTGTTTCTATCAGCAAAGACATGATTTCACAGAATCCGCCAACTGCTGCTTGCATTAAAGGTGTCATTCCATTAATATCCTTAGCCCTAGTGTCAGCGCCATTCTCTATCTGAAATGACCAAAAAAGTTACTAGTTATCCACAGTACATGTACGTACATAGTCTAGCTGTGAGACCTTCGGGCTTTCTTCAGATACGATGAGGGCGGAACCTTCGTTCGCTTATCGTATTGTATCAGAAGAAAACCCCAAGGTCTAGCAGCTAGACTAACATGTGCATACATGTGTTGTTGTGTGTTGACGTACACTTTACATACATATGGCGTGGTTTACTACTTCTTGGCCGTCATTACACATGTGTTGACAAAGGAAGAAATTATTGTCCCGAGAAATAAAAAAAATTGACGATTGTAAACATACGCAAGACGCTGTCTGTCAAGGTATTCAATAAGTAACAAAGTTTTTGAATATTTTAAAACTGGAATATATCTTTTTAAGAATGTTAAAGTCCTCGACTTTTCTCAATTCGTCATTAATTTTGGCTTTTTCAGTAAAACACCAGACAGTTCAATACACTGTTGTTACACCGAATCGCCTCTTTACTAATTGTTGATGGTACTGTATTACCGACTTGATGTCCGTATGTAAACAGTCGTAATCCCACGTATTGACTCGTCCACTCGTTTACTTGTTGTAAACAATTTTTGAATATGTTATATGTTGATAGGATTTAGACCACGAGGCTCGACTGTACATGTCTCAGTGAATACAACAAAATGAAACTGTAAATCAGTCGAAAATATGAACTACGACTATCGTCCCAGTTAGAGTTACTTGGGTTGTAATATAACGGATTTACCATTGAGAGAACAAACTTTGGTGGACAAATACAAGGAGAATACGGATCCACCAACATTAAATATATAATAGGATGAACTTTTGAACATGTCCGATGACGAAGTTGAGATAACTCGGTATTTATATTCTGTCTTCAATGTTTGATAACTTGTAATTGAGCACAGACATTAGATTTGGACCTACCAGTAGTTTACATATGGAGACATCTCCGTTGATAGCAGCCTGGTGTAGCGGCGTCATACAGTCGTTATCTTCAATGTTAGGGTTAGTACCCTCACTACTCAATAATAACTGTAACATGTGAACATGAAAGCCAGGTTCAGAATAAGATTAACATTAATTTTAGGTGTGTAAAATAGTTGTCTCGGGTAGAACTTTAGAACAAATCTGGCTCCGCTGATACAAAGCAAAAAGTTCCCCAAATGAAACCATTCAGCCTCAGTCTGTCTGTCTGTCTGTCTGTCTGTATCCGTCTGTCTGTCTTTCTCCCCCCCCCCCTCTCTCTCTCTCTCTCTCTCTCTCTCTCTCTCTCTCTCTCTCTCTCTCTCTCTCTCTCTCTCTCTCTCTCTCTCTCTCTCTCTCTCTCTCTCTCTCTCTCTCTCTCTCTCTCTCTCTCTCTCTCTCTCTCTTGGATCGGAGTGTATACCTTTACTATATCTAGATGTCCTCTCCGTGCAGCTATGTGAAGGGGTACTAAACCTTTACTCTCCCTGGCGTTGATGTCAGCACCAAACCGTAGTAGTAGTTTTACTGTATCAATATTATTGTTCCTGACAGACACATGTAGTGGCATAACATTTGAAGCATCAATTGGTCTATTTACGTCTGCAAATTAAATTAATATTATTGTTATCGTTTGTGATTTACTGGGGAGTTGAAACTGTGAAAGTTGAAACTCAAGACTGTCTATCATGCATTCAGATATACCTACATTCTATTTCCTATATTAACCAAACCCCACAAAATAATCAAGCATTTTAAAAATTAATGTCTCCGCATACCCCTTTCCCTCCCAATATTGTCGTCTTCGATTTAAATATTAAGGTGTAGAAAGTATAACAGGTAAAACACAATCATATATATATAGTTATCCACAGAGACTGTTAGACTGTTCCTAGCCTATTCTGACAAGACATATGTCTTATTTTCTCAGACTATACATAATTGTATTAACTCTCTCTGTTTTGCCGAAATACCAAAGTTGGCCGGTGATCTTTCAAAAACAACTTGGTGATACATCATTACTTTTACTTGGAGTATAATAAATATACATTCATATATCATATAGTTATCTCAAAAAATTAACTTTATACACGCGCCTTGGAAATGCAACTTTTAAATTTTCCTGTTACATTTTCAAGAAAAAAATACAGGGGGCACCATGCAAGGTCTTGAAATACGGTCTGGTTGATAATAATATTGCAATTGAGACTATTTTTCCTGGTTTTTTTTTCTCTATTTTTGTTCTTGTTTTCGACATACTTATGTTGTTACATTTGCTGAAGTATGTGTAAATGACCTAGTGATGAAACCCTAACAACTTCCACAAATGACAAATGAATAAAAACAAATTGCAACGAATTAACAATGTCGTGTTTTCACATGTAAAAACTGAAGTGTGAAGTATGAATACAGTTTAAATCCAAAATGGCCGCCGAATACAGTGTTCACTTTTAGGGAAATAACGCATACATTGTATTCGATTTCTTGGATCAGGAACAGGCTTTCCTATGGGAAAGTTTGGAGAGATTTTGATAACTTTAATTTCAGCAAAATTATCTCATATAGAAATGGCTTGTATTTTAGTCACAGAGCTATCTTCGACTTTACCGACCTGCTCCCCGACAGAGAAGCTCCCTTATTCCCGCGAATTTCTTATAATGGACGGCAATATGCAGTGCTGTTACACCGTTAGTGTTTGGTTGGTCGACTAAATCAAAATCTTCATCCAGCAGCTTCCGCAGTAATGCAACCTTTCCCGTTCGGGCAGCCTGGAAGAAACAGAAAGAGATATAAACACCAACCTCTAACCCAGAGTCAATCTCGATCTCTTCAACAATATGGTTACCCCGAATTCCACAAACTTTCCTATTGGAACAGCCTGGAACAAACAGAAAGATCAAAACAATCCCTCTACTCAAGATTTCGTTTCTGTTTTCCTATGCTCCTCAACAAACCCGCAAACCAACAGAAAAACATCACAATTCTATAATTACATGTAATGACCAATATGAATCAAAGTCATCTCTTACTGTAAGCAGATTTTTTCAGCTCCGAACTGTATTTTTGAAACTAAATCGTCGACATGCGTGTACTATGGCAAAGGACCCTAACGCTGGAATATTCTAAACGCAATTACAGATGGGTTAATGAACTACATTTAGCGTTGATAAAGGGCCATAAACAAGAACAACAGTACTACACAAACAACTGTTTCATTCCCCGCCGTTTTGTCTGTTGTTAATTGGTTGTTTTCTTCGAATAAATGGATGCATTGTGGCGATTGCGTTGGCAACTTAACAAGTATTTAGGCCTATCACGTAACAAAACATACTCTGTTGATGGAAACCTCAGACCACTAAAAAGATTCGTTAGTGGTCTGAGTGGCAACGTAATCTCTTCAGTTCGTATTTGTTTATTAGTCGCCATCCTCCCTTCCATCTATAAATGAGGTCGTTTACTCGTTGCTCTCTAAGTTTGATGCTTGATTGTTTGTGATCCTCAAAATGTTTGTACCTGTTTTCTCTCTCCCTCCCTCCCTCCCTCCCTCTCTCTCCCTCCCTCCTCCCTCCCCCTCTCTCTCTCCTCTCTCTCTCCCTCCCTCCCTCCTCCCCTCTCTCCCCCTCCTCCCTCCCTCACCTATCTCTCTCCCCCTCTCCCCCCTCTCTCTCTATCTCTCTCCCCTTCCCCCCTCTCTCTCCCCCCTCCCCCTCCCTCCCCCCTCTCTTGCCATCACTTCTATATGCCAAAATAAAACGTACATTTGACTTCCCTCAGTTATGCTACAAACACCAAGACTTGTTTGTAGTTTGAGTTGAGAGATAACACACTAAGATTAAGAACTAATACAGGTTTTTTCAATTTGTGAACAGTAGTGAGTTTTATCTCGGACATTTTCAGACCATTAAGGTTTTGAGATGACTACAATGTATTCCTGGATATCTGCAATACATATATATGTCACAGGAGGTATAATTCTTCGACATGGTATGTAATTTGTGAATTTTAACGATAATCCTGTTACAGTAGTGTACGCTTATTGAAGGAAATACACTAGACTAAATACCTCAAGGAGATAATGACCAAAAATACGATATATACTGTGTTTGAATATTCTCCAAATCTATAAAAACTATGCTACCAAACTTTTCTGCATGACTGGTGGACAAAACGATCGATAAGGTAAATGATCAATGAATTAAGAGAACAACATCTTTCCAATTCCATTACACACGCGATCGAAGATCAAGAAGTCGTCATGTATATTTTATCAAGGTCTATTACTACAATAAAAAAAAATATCTAAACAAATAAAATTTTCGGGGAGGGATTCTTTCCTTTTTTTGAATTCACATGTTCGCCCAAAAAGATATCTATACTATAAAAGGGAAGCCTTACGAAGACAAATTTTGAGAATGAAGAGTTTTTTGCTGAAATTTTTTTCGGGCAACACACTAACGTATTTGGAGAGCTAGTATTCTCACCCCATGAATATTAACACGGATAACGTAGTCAAAATTAACCCCAAAATGACCATAATTCTTCAAATTTTCATTTATAAACAATTATTACGCCAACAGCTCTGCCTACTCTCAGACCTCTATAATGGTCTGAGGCATACTCAAGGATACTAGTATCTGGCTAATGTATTGTTTCCAAGGCAACACATGTTACTAATTAGCGTTATTGTTTCTAAATGCATCGTTAAATTACAATTAAACATTTGAATTTTAGACAAAAGAAACTATGAATGCTTTTAAACTTTCCTTTTCCCACCTGAAACAAAAAAACACCAGTCGTCGTTATTCGGGAAGACTATACGGCGCTTATTTACCTTCCAAATGGTAACGTCCTCATCGTCTTCGCTCTCTTCAGGTACACGTGTCTCCATCTCGAGCATCTTATTTCGATCCATAGCTACAGAAAGTCTCCGAGTTGATCTCAAATACCGACTTTTAGGCATACCTGTAGGGTGGATACGGTTCTGTCGATTTGGACTAAAAGCTCCGACAACAAAGCCGTCCATTCGGAACTTTCGAGTCCGGAACGATGGGTCCTGAAAATGATTCTGAAAAGTGTTTTTGTTCTCCATAGTGGTCCAAGAAAGTAAATCGCACTGTAAGCCTTTTAACGCTGTCAGTATTTTCCCGTCACCTTCTCGCCATCCATTTTGTTCTTGCCTCCAAGACCATCTTTCGATTGCCGATAAGTTGACGCATGAGCTGAACGCACACACACATTAGCATTACAAAAATTCGACAGTGAACAAACCATTGAACAATAGGTAACCATTGATCCTTGAAGTCTGGATTCAATAGAACTGTGTAGTCTGTAACTCGTTGTATAGTCTCACACCCCTGATCACTCTGGGAGTCTCAGTTTGTAACAATTCACAAATCTTGTTTCCTTTGTTGGTAGGGTCGTATCCACCAAGCCCACTATACAAGTACATGGCAGAGCATCACGGCAAGGGAACTGCTATAAAGTGGCTTTATCGTTTCTTTTAGGTGCCCCCCCCCCTGGGAGTCTAAGATCATTGGTCCCCCTTATTCTTCCATGGTTATATCAATTCTTAACACACTCGCCATTTTCAAAGAAAAAAATCTATATCATACGTTGTTTTGTAGACCATACAAGGTTGTTTCAATTACTGGAAGTGAGGGGCAAAAAAATGATTTGCTAATGGTGTATGTTGGCTATACAAGACCAAAACATGAGATATACCGAAGGGTTGGAAATATATGTATATATATATATATATATATATATATATATATATATATATATATATATATATATATATATATATATATATATATATATATATATATATATATACATAAAAAAAAATATATATATATATATATATATATATATATATATATATATATATATATATATATATATATATATATATATATAGGAAGTCAGTGGTAAGATTTGTCCGTAGAACAGTGCTCGATACGTCTGCACGCAGAGCGGAGTATATGTTGAGGGTAGAAGAAAATCAAGTCGGGTTTTTCGTCTCTACAAGCCTGTTTCGTGAGTAAATCACTCGTCAGGAGATGTTGATGTACATCATATATCAGGTTGCCTCGATATACATTCGTAGATAACATGAACAATCACCTGGCTAAAAGCTGTATTGTACACGTAAATTGACCAGGTCGATAGATTAGCATTTAGTACTTGGGGACTTTCCAAATTTGGAATGACATTAAAGTTTAATTAGGTCCTATGCAAAATACTCGTTTGTCTTTATTTAATCAGAGAAGACGTAAGTAGATAATCGATGCAATTTAGTGTGTCGCGATATGGTCATTAGTTGTTATAGTATCCCCTATAGTGATTTTGAATGAGACAGTGTCCAGTGAAACCAACAGCTTCAACAAGTGCCGAAGACAAGATGCTTGTATTAAATCTCACCAGAAAAAAAATTGTCACAGTGCTTTACTTTAGAAATTAAACGATAATTAAGAATTAAAATGTTGACCAATAAATGTGGTTGACTTTATTTGGATTACATAATCGTAATGTGTTTATAGTAGCAGTATGACGTAATCAGACCACCTTCGTCACATGTCTTACTGTTGTCGTCTGATTTTGTAACCTATATACACTCTGAAGTATATTTTGTATGCCATCAAATCTGATTTTCGTCAGAGTGTAGAGTTTCATATTGCTGTTAGAAAAGGTAAATTAAATGCACATAATTTAAGAAATCGGGACTGTTTTTGAAATTGATAAATTTAACACGAAAAGTTTCCGAATACAAAATGTCAACGATTTCCATCCATGAAAATATTTGTATTTTTGTAAGGAGCTCAATAAAAATGTTATTAATTAAAAATATCAAACATGTGTATATATGTAATGTAGTGATTTAGAATTGTAATGTTTCAACACAGCACAAAATTATGTCAATGTTTTAAATAGTATGAACATGTGATTTTTTCCTTGTCTGTGATTTTATGTACTCTTTGCTTTCGTCAACAGATACATAATACATGATGGTTTCATTTTCACGTGATACATTATGTTGTTTGGTATGGCATAATGTATCTACTATTTTGCCAGCAAACTCAGGATAGAATATATTACGATGAAAGTGCTGACGCTTTCGGCAACTCTCTTCGATTGTGTCCTCTATATGTATAATATATATAATTTAAAACACAAATGTTATTGCTTGTATTTTTTATTGTTTTTGATTTTCATATGCCGCTGCAACGAATTTCGAAATGATCCCTATCACACACCCAGACACATGTACAGACAGACAGACAGACAGACAGACAGACAGACAGACAGACAGACAGACAGACAGGCGCACACAGACACAGACATAGACATAGAGACAGACACACACACATACACACAGACTCAGACACAGACACACACACACACACACGAACATTATATTAAATTAGCTGACTGGAAACAATACATTAGAGAAATTGTATCGAGCAAGTCTACACAAATTAAACAATAATGAAGCAATTTTAACACAGTAGAAAAGTATACAGTATCATGAACAGTAATTAAACATAATTACACTTTAAAGACTGTTGTCATGGTGATTTAGACATCATCACTTTCGATTTGATGATTATTTAGTTATTTTGCACAATTGTTAATTTTGTTTTCATTGTTATTATGGGAATGAGGAACATGAAAAACTGTGTTTGGAGTTATTCTAATAAAAGAAAACTTACCGAAAAAAATATCACCAAGTAGGAATTCAACAGGCCTTCACTTCCTAAAGGCAAACAGGTATTTTGTAATATGTACTTAATATACACAAATTTATTATTTGTCGACCTTATGAAATTTAAAGGCAATGTGTTGTATTCACCCGGATTCAAAAAAATATTACCATTTCACTCACATGTTCATTGTTCTGTCGAGCATTTTTGTTTAGGTCTATGTTTGGGGTTAAAAGTCACCTGCATTCACTGTGGGGATTAAAAATGGCGCAGCGTGCGATTTGCATTGTAGGAGGTTGCATTATAGGGCTCAAATATGGGGTCTCTGTCGGGTTGAAAATGGACTAAATGGGACTTGTATTGGGTTGAAAGTGAGCAAAACAGGACCTGTTTTTGAATTGAAAGTAACTAAATCGGATTTGTTGTTGTTGTTGTTGTTGTTGTTGTTGTTGTTGTTGTTGTTACAAGTGGACTACACAATTGGAAGACAGAAACCAAGACTCACATTTATTTATTCATAAATACACCATTTATTCACTTGAAAGATAGAATGTTCATATTTGTATACAGTCTCCCTAAAAATAGTACTGGATCTCTCTTTACATGATTTATACAGCAATTACACATAGAGTTGGTAGAATGGTTAGAACGTAAAACAATGTCATTGTGGTGTTACAACCAACTAAAATGTTACAATTTCATATTATCCCATGTAAAAGCCAAGTTCAACAAAACATATGAAATATACACTCTGGTGGTCGTTCTACATCACGACGACGTGCGTCTATGTACCGACGATGTCTAATGTCTAACGTGCGTCTATGTCACGTCTATGACAACGTGTGTCTACGTCATTGCTTCTGCTGCATTCGAAATATGAGTCAAAACGCTCAAAATTGATATTACTTTTTCTGATTTTTTTGTTATATTATTCTCTGACATTTTTCTTCATTCAGCTGTACAAATACTCGACTTGAAGTGACAAAGTCCCTTAGGTCACTCATGTTTTCCTTGGCTGGACAAAGAAAAATATTCGTGAATAATATTAAATTATCATTTCCTTGTAATCATTTTTGATACTACTACACGTGAGGCTAAAAAATGTTTGTACAAGTTTGTGGATGACAACTTAATACACTTGTTTGTCACAAAACATCAAAAATTGAAATTTGATTTGCAGCACCAGTTGGCTAAATGTTTTGTTTGAAAAAAATAGAATCACAACAAACCATGGTATATGTACAAGCACGCGTCATTAAGTAGTTTGCGGTGTCTGACCTGACCTGACCTGACCTGACCTGACCTCTAACATTACATATATGATTATTACTGGAACGATATAAATCAATTTTGTACAAACAAATATTTAAAAAAATTAAATGACAAAATTTGTCCATTTCATGATTTTGTTTGCCATTACACTTTCTGCCAAATCCTGTGCAAGCCAAAAAAATTAAAATTCAGCTGAGGATCTTATTTAAAGATAAGTGGATATTTTTATATTTCCTGTTTTGAGTAAAACCAATATTGAACAGCCCTTTATTAAATTAAGGACGACTTCAAGTGATATTAAAGTTTATCATATCTTTGAACGGTGAGCTCTTGAACGACTAGTTTCATATTTGAAGCACATATAATTCTAAAGTTCTGTATTTCTAGTAAGAGTTTGCATTGCGTGGAAGATGTTTACAGCGGTAACGGAGTCAGTAACAGGAGACTCATTTTTTTGCCGGTCTATGTACAAATATAGACAAAACAAAGTGTATACACTAATGTATATGATAATTTTTTTCAGTTTTACACTGGTGTGCAAATAGCAACAGTATACACAATTACAAGCAATCATTGGTACATTTGTAGTACCAACATTCATCATATATTGGTATATGTATGTATTAGGTTCAACATTTTTCTCTAATACAATTTTAATATGCACATGAAGATCATAACATGGTGCATGGTGGATGGAAGACCCAGTATGTGGAAGTATTAAGTAACTCGAGAAGTAACATATTTTTGTCAACACAATCTTGACTATAGTCTGTATTCTCATTTGGTGGGAAAATCAGAATTTTTTGAAAACGTCACTCTTGTGGGTGACTGACAAACTTTTGAACAGTATTTCTCAACTCAGATATTTTTCTTTTCTCTTTTTAAAATAAAAAGTATTTGAACAATTATTTCATATTTAAAAATCTTGTTTTAAAAAAATAATGAAAAATAAGTAAATACAACGACTGGAAAAAAGAAAGGGTTTGTTCATTATTCTCTGGGTTTGCCTGTAGACTAAGAGTGTATTTTGAATGATTAAACAATTGAATTTGAGATATCTAAAACATATCTTTGACCAATATGCTACATGCCAGTTATCCATTTCAAAACTATTTTGCAGGAAATACTGCATGTGGATGCCAAAGATAAGGGTTACAACCCAGGTCATGGTCCAAGACAGTAGAAACAGGAAGCAGTCAACAACCAGTTCCTAAAAATTACATGATTAAAAACAAGATAAGGGGGGGGGGGGGGGGGGGGGGTTGGGGGGGGTTAAGCAGAAGTTTTTAGGCTGCCTCAATATGCGATTGACTTGTGAGCTGAGAATACTTGGAAAAAACAATTGTTCAAAGGTGGCCATAGTATTCAACTGTTGTTGCCCGATTTTTGAAACAGCGCCACCAGTGGCCAGACTGAATAATCTTTTGTCTTTCTGATAACGGGCATGTGGCATATCAGAGTGTCTGCAATTCACTTTGTATGAGATCTCATGGTAATTATTGTACATAAATGCCAGATACAGTTCAAATGTAGCTCAACTAGGAGCTAATTACCTCTACACATGAAATGGTGAGCTGATTTGGTTGGTGTAAGTTTTGACTAAAAACGCAAGGTCAAAGTCAGATATATAATTAGTCTACTTCTTGGCTACAAAATAACAAATCAAACATACTGAAAGGGATCGTCTGAACTTTTGTTACAGCCTAGTATTAATGAAACTGAAAATTAGCACAACTTTGAGAAACATTGCACAACAAAAAAATATCTTGCAGGATGGAACACATTGTATGGAAAAAACAAATTCTGAAAATTTTGAAAACAAGTTGTCTGGAATCGTAGTCAGACTTATTTGAAAACTTAGTCCAACAAAATCAAAATATCGATATATTTCAGTAATGTGTGTATAAGCGAAAAGTGCAGCTACCGAAGTAAATAAAACGTGATAAAATAAATAAGATTAAAAGTTAAGACATTGCAATGTGGTCAACAAAATACAGCTTAAACTATTGTAACAAGTTGAAGATGCAAAAAGGTTTAATAATAGACTTCTGAACACCAAGCATCATTTTGGGAAACTTGACGGTAAAAACTGATCAAAATAGAGGAACGACAAGACTGTCTGTGAATTGTATATGCATGCCTTAAAGGCCCATGTCAGATTGGGATTACAATCTTAGCGTTAAAAAAGCAGTTGGTCGGACAGAGCTATAGAAAAAAGTTAGACCTGAACAGAATAATCCTATGTAATCCTTGTGGTGCCACTGATAAGATAACACTAATGTGAGAACCTGGGATTGAATCATGAGCCTTTAAAGGTCCATATAGGATTAGGAGCAACATTTGTGAGAAGAACAGTTGTTTAGTAGAGCTATAGAAAATGTTGATCCAGAACAAAAGAATGATCCTCTCTAATCCTTGTGGTTCCTCTGATATGACAGCACTAATGTGAGAACCTGGGATTGAATCATGAGCCTTTAAAGGTCCATACAGGATTAGGAGTAAAATTTGTGAGAAGAACAGTTGTTTAGTAGAGCTATTGATCCAGAACAAAATGATCCTATCTATTCCTTGTGACTCCACAAATATAAGATAACAGTAATATGAGAACCTAGGATTGAATCATGGGCCTTTAAGTCAGAAAACTGTGACTACTAAACTTCAAAGATTACAACTCAGTAGGAAAATATGAAATCATCTGACAAATGGATTGATTCTTTTCATAATCCTGTATCAGCTAAGTTCATATACAAGTTTTTCACATAATTCAAGGGAAAAAACAGAAAGAACCTACAAAATTTTCATTATTTTTGCTTCTGATAATGACATACCTTTGTTTTCCTTTACACAAAATGTTCTGATTACATGAGACAACCGTTCAAACTTCGTTTTCTTCCAATGTTATGTCAGGCAATGCTTTCTACTTTTCATCGTTTCACTTTGTTTTCAAACTGTTCCAAAATCACACTTTAAAACAAAATTCCATGTATTAAAACTTACGCCGTTCTCATCTGTATAATCCCTTTGGTTGTGAATAAATAAATAAATAACATGAGTTGATATCGCTATAAATAACAAACAAACAAACAAACAAACAAACAAAATAGAGTTCTACTAATCTGATACAGTGAGTCAGTAACAAACCAATTCTAAAATTTCTTTACCTGCTAATGTTTGTCAGTAAATTTTGCAGTTTAAGCAGCTCATGGTAAATCAAATCATAACACGCTATCAAGATAGTTCACGATTAGATTATTTTCATGTAAGATACTACAATTTCATTGTTTTGAGTGAAATTACCAGTAAATGCTAAAAACCAAACCAAAGACTTCCATTGTACATGACAATTAATATAACAGATAGATTTGTGGGTATATCAGAGAACACATGAATAGACTTTTAACATTGATATATGTACACACAGTATGTACACATTAACTCATGTACACATGGTATGTACATATTAACTCATGTACACACAGTATGTACACATTAACTCTTGTACACATGGTATGTACACATTAACTCATATGTATGCAGAGTATGTGTACATAACTCATGTGTGCACATGTTTGGTACACATTATCTATGTACACATTGTATGTACAATGTATCAGAGCACACATGGATAGACTTTACATTAACATATGTACACATAGTATGTACACATTATCTCAAGTACACATGGTACGTAAAATGATGGGTAGACTTTACATTAATATATGTGCATACAGTATGTACACATTAACACTTGTACACATGGTATGTACACATTAACTCATGTGTACATATTAAACTCATGTACGCATGGAATGTAAACTTCTATTAAGTTACATACACACAGTATAGAGAAAGAAATTAACTTAAGTACACATGACTATGTACACATAACAATGTCAAGTTATATATATATGGACACTATCATGTGTCCATACGAAGTCAAGATATTCGCACATATAATGTGCACATTAAGAGAATGACATTGAGTTATAATGCACATAGTATGTACACATAGAAAATCAAACTATTCAACTTATATACACAGTACATGTATAGCAATCATTCCTAGACAGATAATATGGTATTTTTTAAATACAAATTGTAACATACTACATGAAAACCCTGAGTTGAGAAAGAAAGCAACACATTATGCTTGCAAACAGTAAATATGGTTTGTTTTCATGGGGTCAGAGGTCAGCTATTGCAATTGCACAATGTATCCAGAGATCTCAAATTTTACATATCATATATGACCCCTGTAATTGAGGGTCTGAAACCCCATAGTGTAAAATAAAGAGTCAGCGATATCTTATAATTCTGTACTTGAGAGTGCTCATAAGACAAATTGATAATTTGGACACTATTTGATAATTTTGTCAGCATGAGCATGATCAGTTAATTCTTTACTCCACTGACTGTGTTGTGGCATTATAGAGGCTGTGTGTAACTACTACATTAGTTTAACATCACCCGTTTGAATATAAAAAGTTTGAACACAATAGTACAGCCAAAAAGACAACAGTGTACAATTTTCGAGAGTTCTGGCCCATCTTTGGAAGAGATTTACTTAACTGATATTACACAGAATAAGATGCAGTCATCTCTACTATAAAATAAATGCCGTTAATTAATGACAGAACCAAGTAAGTAGTAAAATCTTCCAACTATAACTAAAGGTTTAGCCGATTATTAAGAACACCTCTACTCTACTTTGCATTTCTAACTCTACTAAAATTCATGGGATGCCATTTAATATACTAAAGAATGAGTCCAGCTCATCAAAAAACTGTTTCTTCAGTCAAGAACATTCTCCTGGAATCTTTAATATGTTGAAAAGGAGATATAGAATATATATGAAACTGAAGAAGATAATCTAAAATAAGTTACAATTATAGTTTTAAAAAAATATCTGTCTGTGAACATAAGGTGTTATTCCATTTTGAGAAGAGTTGTTTTATCATTTATTTAAGGTATTTTGATCTCAGAGATGAACTACTGCATTGGTTACATGCTACTACCAAACTAAAGAGAGTGTAGAGTTTCAATTAGGCGACATGATATTTTTACTTCTCATGTGTTGTTACGAATTACACAAAAAAAAAACCCACTGAGAGTGCCCATGTATACAAAATGATACATTTTATCTTACTTTGAATACAAATCAACATCGTTGTTGGATGAGTCAAACACAAAATTGTTTATTTGTGTTCCCAGTGAGTTAAAATGTAACATTTTATGTGCATGAGTGCTATCACTGTCTGTATTTTGTTTGTGTAATTTGTAACAAAAAACATGTCAGATATAAAAAACGTGTCATATAAAAAACAACATTGTATCACCTGATTAAAACTCTATACCCTCTCTAGTTTGGTAGTATCATGAAGTGACATTCCTCCTCCTTTGTGAAACTTTACCTCAAATGTATGAAATAACTCACATTCACGTCAAACACATCGGTACACCAGTATCACACTTTGTCATGAACTTTCCTTCCCCACAACATCAAACATAAATGTTAATAAAAAACCAAGGCTGAGACCATATCCATTTCAAGATGCCAAAGTCTTTCTATCTTGCTATTAAACAAGTAGCTGACCGCCAAGCTATTGTTTATAGCGTTGAATTCTGCAAGTCTAGAGAAATAGAGGCCCATCAAGCTGTCTTTTTTGTGTTATTTGCATACATATACTTTTTTTTACAATTAGTTATTAGCTAGGCCTAAAAAATTGAGTGGTTCCGATTACGTTGTGTTCAATTTTAGAATAAGTAGATTTTATTTTGATGCTTTTTTTTCGTATGTGAGTGTCTGGTTCAGGTTTATTTCTTCCCATCAGATGTACAGCCATTATTATTGGAAGAAAAGTTTTATGTTGTCTTTTTAAGTTGATGTCAGTTTCCGCATCCACTATTTCTAGCAAGACTTCACAATTTTTGTGTCTTTTTTCTCTCCAAAATGTGTAAAAAAAAGTTTAAGATCGGCAGTGTAAAACTTGGTGGGGTTGGTTAACCAGAACCAAACAATTTTTTTTAAGGCCCAAGCTTTGGAAATTCAAGCAAGTTCGACTATAGACCCAAATGACTATACAATAGTGTCTGCCCTAACCTATCCTAACCCTAAAAGTTTCAGATTTTTTTATTTCATATTTATTCACAAATTAACGATTTAAAAGTTTGAGAGAAATCTTACACTTTAAAAAATAAAAATAATAAAAATACTGGCATAAATTATTTGTGTCAGTATGTTATTGTTAGAAAAATAAAGTGTCATCTTATCAGATGCTCTTCTCCTCCCCCCAACTTTTTATCCCCCCACCCCCTGCCTCCCATTATTACTTTTGTCTAAAAGCCAATGGCATGCACCTCAAAGCATCTACCTGTAACTCCTCAGTAAAACCTATAGTGTGGTATCCTAAATGTCCATTTATTGTATGAAACCATGACAACCTGCTTTGACCTTTGACCTAAACACATACACCACATTTCAGTCAGCACTGTTCGCAGAGGTGATCATAGTGCATCAGCATGATGGATGGGAAGCGAGTCAAACAGAGGGAATTTGTTATTTTTGCTTCTTGTACATGATGCATCATACAGAGAAACTCCTGGTTGAAACTGTCTCGGTGATATCAACGCAGGAATTTGCGACCAATAGGCTGTATCTTACACTACCTGTATGTCAATAGATATATCCAACCAAAGTATTAAAAATTACATTTAGGATTACAAAAAAGTGGCAGTAAGTTTAAAACTTTAAATATATACCTTTCATTTTACTGTGACGACTTCAAACAGTTCAGAAGATGTTTTCTTCTCCTTCAACTGACTCTGAATCTCAGACAGTCTTTTGGTTTCCATGTAAATTGATAGGGTATTTTGGGTGAAATATTTTCATTGCTGGGTGAAGAAGTGGTTTAAGTGAGCATCCTATGTCAAAATATTACGTATGGAAATGAGTTAAACTTTCAATTGATATCATCAAATATATTAACAACTTTGTACTGGCCCTGTGTTATTTACACCTAATTATTACATTGTCTGTGACCTTTGACCTTGTTTCTTACAGGTTTTGTCAATGTTTTGTAATTTTGACAACTGAGGATACCAATAGAGCTTGAGGAAGAAACTACCCTCAAGTAAAACTATGTAAAAGTTTGTTTAGCGCCCTCTGTGGTGTACATATCTACATGCAAATGCCTTTTGTTTTTAACAGTAAATGTGTTCATCTTGCATATTCTTACATTTTTATCCATGGAATGGACTTCAGATTGTCGACAGTCACCCTCTGTTACCATGTTCAGTCATGTTCACTATCATGCATGATCACTATTAATCTTCAAATATTCATGGCTTGGTAACCTTGGTAACAGTAATGGAAACCTGCAATCAGAGAGGTGGGTGGTGATGCATTTTCTTGATCCTCATGGGTTCATCTCATTCGACACATGGATACATGTCTCTGTAATCTGGACACTGAGTTGCTGTAGATTCCTTATGGTGAACACTCTCCATGTTGACAAGTTTTCATTGTCGCCATGGATACACGGCATGGCACCAGACTTTCCTATTGCCATGGGTAGACTAGCCATGACTACTTTGCATTGGTGACAGATTTTGACTGTTGCTATGGTTACTTAGCATGCCAGCAGACTTCACATGGCCATGGTTACATGATACGATATACAGGATACTGCATTTTCGCAATGGCTACTTTGCATGGTGACAGACTTTCAGTGTTGCCATGGGTACTTGTCATCTGACAGATTTCCAATGTTGCCATAGATAATATGACATGCTAAAAGATTCTGAATCCAAACAGCTGCTTAGCACAGATTTGCACTGTTCTAACAGACACATGGCAGTCATATTCCTCATATATATACACATCTTGCAGACAACATTGTCACCATTCACTACCTGATTCTTCCATCACTTTTAATAGGTCCTAGTTCTGACTTGGGATCTGGAGACCTGGTACTCCAGTCTGTGTTATAGCACTGTTTAACAACAGAACAAGATGCAGTCTGATCTATACTCCTAACAGGTTTAGTTACACAAAGATCAAAAACTCTCCAGAACTTACTAACGAGTGAATCAATCCACTCAGTCAATTCAAAACCTGTCTTGTGACTATTTGCCTCAGCTAAATCTAAGGCTGCACTTTTTGCGTCTCTGGAGAGTTCGTCAATTCCAAGATGACTCTTTTCATTGGGTGTATACACATTCCCAGGTGGTCCATTATGTTTTGTTCTAGTCTCACTTTCTGTCATTGGCTGCATATTATTGACAGCCAATGGGAGAATAAGAAAATTTGTCTGTGCGACCACCTGTTGATTGTATATCATTTTGAGGACCCACTTTCCTGGTCGGAGAGGTTTGTAAAACTCAGTTTTATAATAAACTATTTCTGCATCTGCTTCTAGATTGACATCATGGACTTCCACTACCTGGTCTACAGGATCAAGCCACATCAAGGTTACGGGAAACAGTTCTCCTTGAATCATCCGTAAAAGAACACGAGGTTCGTCATACGGTCCCATCAAACCTCCAAAGTTACGGAAGACTCTTTCCTTCAGGTCATAATCATTGCTCACCTACAAAGGTTGACAAAAAAAAAACAGATTAAAAAGTTAAAATTTCTCTTTATAATCTGATCTAGATAACTAAAAACCATTTTTTTTCTTCTACATGTACAGTACATTCCCTGATAAGTTGACAGTTCAATGTCAAAGTTGCAAGCCATCCTGGATAAATAGCCTCTGATCAATCAAGTTTTTCGTTTGTATGGATTCTTCTTCCTGAACTTACAGTGAGGAAGTGCTGTCTTTCTTTGATGGTTAGAAATAGATATGTGCCTTTAATACAGAGATTTGATGACTGCAAGATACAGTCAGGAATGGTACTACGCCATGTACTCTGTTATTAAAATTACAGTCCAGGGTGTGATACAACTTATAACACTGAAGTAAAGCGCTTTCTCTCTGTGCTACACCAATTTATAGCATTCATATCAAGTGTAAAAGTATACTGTTTCAATTGGTTTATTTACAAGGCCAGCATGTGGCCTTTGAATGTGATCAATTAGCAAATAAAACAGTATACTTTTATACTTGATATGGATGCTATAAACAATTGTGGTACATACAGAAAATGCTTTACTTTGGTGGTATGGGTTGTACTTGATATGGATGCTATAAACGATTGTGGTACATATAGAAAATGCTTTACTTTGGTGTTATGGGTTGGAATGTTGTTAATACCAGTATGTATGGATGGATAGGTTACTCAATCAGTTACATGTATAGTGACATTTGAGTATGGGGGGGGGGGGGGGGGGCAGGAAAGGTAACTTACGGTGATAGCAATTTGGGCAGGTGGAATTGTAAAATTCTAAGGCGATAACAATGTGTGTGTATGAAGGGGTAACTTTTGACGTGGGGGTGTTAACTCTTGAAGTGTTAGTAATGTGTGTGGGTGGGAGGGGTGACTTGAGTTGACAGCAATAAGTGGAGGTGAGACGTTATCTCTGAAGGAAATATCTATATGGGTGGGTGGGAGGGGTAACTCTTAAAGCATGATGGCAACGTATGTGGGTGGGAGGGGTATTACTATCAAGATGTGATAGTAGTGTATGTGGGTGGGAGGGGTATTACTCTCACAGCATGATAGTGATGTTCATGGGTGGGAGGGGTATTACCCTCAAGGCATGATAGCGATGTGCATGGGTGGGAGGGGTAACTTTCAGAGCATTTGTATCTCAAAGTAAACTCAAGATATGTTATATACTTGACTTGAATATCAAATTAATTATACATCAGTTTGGTCAATGATAATATTTCACTATACCGTAGCTTGTAAATTTCAACTTGATGACTGATATGTGATTCATAAAACATTTCAACAAACTCAAATATATGATAATTTTCAATACCAGCAATCTAATTATATATGGTACTCCATTACAGTGAGACTGGAATCGATACTGACAGGTCTAAACCTGTCCAACAAAAAAACCATGACTGGTTGATGTGTTCAAGACAATTTATGATGCTGTTATCAATTACTGTCATGTTTGGTAAGCCACTACTAGAAATCTTCTAAATCACCATTCATAAAATACTTTTAAAAAACTGAAGATGAGATTTAGATTGCATCACATTTTCTGACACATTTGTATCAAGTTGATTCTATATCATAATTATTGCCATAGTTTTGCAGTCACTTGTTTTGAGCTAAATTTGCAAAAAATTTCATGTCAAACAAAAACACTGGAAGAGAACAAGATTTATGTTAAACTTGCCTCAAGTGACAGCACTCTGCCAGCTGGTCCGATTGGGTTCACAACCTGGAACTGTTTCTGAGGAACCAACCAAGTTTCAAACCAATCTTTTTGCCCTGTTCGTGACATTCCTTCATAGGTTATCAACAAACCCTGAAAATCGTCCGCTCGGAAATACATATCAACTTCTATAGGAGCCATGTTGAAAGCATAGATGCATCCTTCACGATATCCAACACTTTCGATGGAAGCACGGAAGCTCTCAGTTGCCAGCCGAATCAAAGCCTGGTAGTAGGTCCAGAACACATCGGATACATCAGAACGGCCTTCGTCCACATGGTACAAGTTCTGCCAGTAGGAGTCAAATCCTGGCGTTCCGATGAGATAGTCTCCATACAGCCAGTTATCCAGCTGATTGATTGCCTCTTGGTTGATAACTGGTTCAAATTTCCTGGCAAAGAATGCTGGTCTTGTGGTCTATAACATGAAAAATATATGTATCAATTAAGAAAGAAAGTTTTGAAATAATTCTACGACAGTTTTCTTTTCTCACAACCAAAATTTAACATTCATTGGAACTTAATGTGTGGTGACTCACAAGATATCATTGTTTCATCATTCGATCAACAACAAATCACTTCAGTCTTATGGGGTAGAAGACACGCTGATAAAAAAAATTTTGAGTATAACTTCCATACCTTGACTTTAGCTAGATCTTCTGGTTTAAAATCATTAGGTGAGCATCCACACCAGTCTACTATTTTCTTATACTGACACTGACATCCTAGTTTCCTTTTCCAGTTGGTGACTCGGAGGTTGTTATCGACCATAGTCTCACACAATTCACAGTTTTCTAACACTGTGTGGAAGAAAGACTGAAAACAAGAAAATAAAGTTAGTATGCAACAAGAAACAAATTATCTAAACTATAAATGACATACATGTATCAAAAATGTGACTTTTAATAACTTTACGAGGACCTTTGAAATTGTCACAGCATACATTTATGTTTGCCATTGTGTATATTACAACACAGAGGGCGCCATTTATTATGGCTGTATATTGAGGTACTGTAACAGTATTGGTTTCATGTACCTGCTTCCTATGGTTAAAGATTTGGAAAAGTTACAGTGAAAGACCACTTGGAAATATAAAGGAGTGGATGAAGGTGTAAATGCAATTATGAATATATGCATGTAAACACACACTCACAGCACAACTTTCTGACAAAGTGACAGAAAGACATACATATTGGTCCAGGTCAGTGTGTTTCAGGTGGGTAAAAAAATACAATAGCTGTGTTTTAGGAATGATAACAATTAGACATAAAACCCACCTCTTTGCAAAGTAATGTGCTTTGGGTGTGTTTTGGGTGCTTACTCACTTGTACCTCACATGCGTATGATTTTGTTAGGGTACAAACACATTATTCAAACATATATAGACAACACAGATGCAGATGCAAATATGCACACACACACACATGCATGCATACACATATGCACGCATGTGCCAACCCACACCCATGCACACCCACGCATACATACAAACACGCATACACACACACACACACACATACACACATACACACACACACACACACACACACACACACACACACACACACACACACACACACACACACACACACACACACACACACACACACACACACACACACACACACACACACACACACACAAACTCACCTCAGCCGGCAGCAGAGTATACTTATAAAACTTTTTAAGTCCATTGATGAGGGGGTCATTTGAAGTGATAAGATATTCACAATAATGTCTATTGAGAGCTATCCAATCTGACCCTCCATCGATAGCGATACCTTTTGGTAGTTTTCTGTCTCCTAGTCTCCACATGTGATTATCACACTCTAAGAATGTCCTGTCTAAACCTTGCTTTCTGATGAACCTAAGTTAAATATCAAAACATAAAAATATAGTCATTTTGTCAATTTATATCAGGAGAAAGTATGTCACACGTACTGCCTGGTCATACTGTGTCAATAAACCTGGTATAAATTTCAAAATTTTCCATCCTCTTGTTTTAGGTTCATTATACCATGCATGAGCCAAGTTAAACAAAAAATATGGAATACATCCTCTGGTTGTTCTGCATCATGACATCGCACATCTATGTCACGACAATGTGTGTCTACAACACTGGTCCTGCTGTGTTCAAAATATGAGTTCAAACTTTCAAAATTGCTATTACTTTCCTCAATATTTCTTTGATATTACAGGTGCTGGTATAATCATGCTATTCTCCAATATTTTTCTTCATTCAGCTGGAAAATATCCTTGACCTAAGGGTTGTCACTACTTGTCTAGTGACTTGTGGTGACAAAGGCCCCTTAGGTTACTCATATTTTCCTTGGCTTAACAAAAGAAAAATATTGAGGAATATTATACAATTACCATTATAGTAGTTTTTCACTGGAAAGTGACCAACCTCATTGAACTTTATGCTTTGAAACGTACATGTAGTTTTTTATTTCACATATCACATCTTCAGATAAAAGTTTATCATAAATCAAACTTTACAAAATCCTCCATAAATTTCAAGGGTTTGTCTGTGAAATTCATCGTCATTATATTCATATCTAATTCAACAAGCAATTTGTTCATCTCCTTTTTTTCATCAGATAAGATCTGATACATAAGTTTAAAACCAGGCACAATTCAGCATCAGCTGACACTGAGGAAAGTCAAAGAATAGCTGAAAGACTTACTTTGCATCATCTCTGCCGTGGGATTTCAGGAAATTAAAATTTTTATTTACAGACAGGAAAGACACTAATTGGTCATTTGTTCTGAAATAAACAAAAGTACGGTGTGTACGATTAGATTAGAGTGGTGCATAGTAAAGAGAGTAATATTATGTCAAGTTCAATGTATGTACAGTTAGAACAATGCATAGCAAAGTGAGTAACACATGCCAAGTACACTAGTACAATATAGTTGCTTCAACATCAGTGATTATAATTGTCCACATTTTAATTCCCCCAATTCAAACTGATCCTTCATAAAATCATGCAAATTAGGCTACAAACATGCAAATTAGGCTACATACAGTTTTAGCAGGTTCGAAAGTTATTGATATTGACAAACAGTCTGAGTATCAAAATTATTTGTTTTGAGTATTAAAGGAATGTTACAAAGAGGAAAGTACACATATGTATTGACTGTACATTTACATTTATATATATATAAAATAACAGACAAAAAGAAAAGGTAAAATGGCAAAGTTCCATCTCTGTTTAGTTTGATATACTTTCAGATATACACATAATGTGAAAATCACTACTCCTAGAAAATCTCAAGAATTGAAAATGAAAACTTTGCAGGCAACACCGTAACTGACTGTAATACCATGAATATAAAGACTTTGCAGGTAAAAATTGTTACAAAAATGTCAAAACCACATGCAGGCGCATTACTGACTGTGTAATCATAATAATCTTACTTGATAGGGTAATCAGATTCACTAAGATTAATAACAAAATCCCACTGCCAGTCTCTCATCTCTAGTAGATCTGCTATACATCTTAGTAACATCTGTAGTAAGCTGGCACCACCCCATATTGTAGACATCCTCCAAGGTGACACACGTACATTGGGATACCACTGGGACATCTTTGTCAGTTCTTTGTGCAGATAATCAGATCTCTGAAATTAAATTAGAATTTTTTGAGTTAGTTACTTCATGGAAACCTCTCTGTGTTTTTTTTTTGTTTGTAACTTTGTAAGTACAATAAGGGGATTTCCAGACTACTATTTTATGGCAGAATATCCCAATAGACATTTTAGCAAGCTTACTTCACATTTTGTACAAGAAATTCTACTTTGCATCATTTCTTTTTTTTTTTTTAAAGTTTATACTAATTTGAAAGTTATGAAAACAGCAGCTACAAAATTTGTTGATTATTACTTGACTTTGATAAAATGGCCATGATTCATTCCTAGGTTCTCACATTTGTGTTATCTTATCAGTGGAGTCATAAGGATTACACAGGATTATTCATTTGTCACAACACCTGCTTTTCAAAAGCTCTGCTAGATAACTCTTCGTCTCTCTTAAATTTTAACCATAAGCTGACATGGGCTTTTAACTTTGAATATTAAATAGCAGTTTATACATATATATTATGACAAGAAAGTTGTATATTTCATCTCTTTATGTGATAGTAGCTAAAAGCTGGTAATACACAAACAGCTGATTTAACATATTTACATCAGGCAACAGATGACAAATTCATAAAAAAACAGACACTTTGCGAGTGTTAAGATTTGAAAGGAAATATAACAACATTGGTTTAGACTGTGTTATTTCAACTAAATATATCATTGGAGTTAAAATTTAATAAGAAATGGGATAATAATAGTACTGGCAGGTATATCACGGTAATTTTAATAAAATTTATCATTTATGAGTATTTTCTATCAGGACACCTAAGTAATATCACATTGATTGATTCAGCTGGATTTTTTAAATTCAATTGAAAGAACACCTGATACTTTTGAAAATTACATTACGTATGTTTTTTTTTCTCTTATAAATATAAAACCTAGCTATTAATAATATTGTTATGTGCTATTGCAACTTGGCAAAGTGCCATCATTTACAGGTTCAAAAGAAAAACACAGTTTTTTGCGAATTTTCATTTTATATTAAAGTAGCATTTCTATTTTTGCATATTTTCCATTATTTTTCAATTTCTGCTACTTTTGTGAGACTCATTCTTATCAGTAAACGTAAAACTGAAAATGGTTTATTCATTTATCTATTTTCAAATTTATCATACAAAATATGTTTTATTCATCAATAACGATTTTGTTCCTTTCTACAATTTTAACGCATGATTTATTTTACTATGGCAGTCATACAGTTAATCAAATTACTTGTACAATCAAAATGATTCACTCATTCATTCAAGACAAGCTGGGTTTCTTTTTTTTCTTTCTACGATAATATAGAGGATTTCAATCTATATGAGATTTCGCTGTTACCTGAACAGTCTATCACTAGAACAAATCACTTGCTGAGATTACTGTAAACCTGGACATTTTCGCTGAAGACTTATTTTTGCTAGACAACAAAAACGTCAAAATAAGTAGTGACTAAAATGTATTCTTGTACATTAACAATGTACCAGTCTGGTAAGTGGTGATGATTAGTCTTTGAGAACTTACTGAAGACTACAAAAACACAACATTTCCTAGGTATGAAAACATGTAGTAGGTTTAGAATATTAACTTTTAGGTTAGAAGAGATGGTTTGCTATCTAAGTTGTCAAAGCCCCACTGCTGCCAAATTGATTAAAATCTGATGTAGTGTACATGGTGCGATTTCTTTTTGGCTGTTACGTTTACTGTCGTTTGTTCTTTCGTGAGCACTCCTTACATACATGATGATTCATTACAAAATCAAGACAAAAGTTTTCTTTTTTGACCCACAACAAAAAAAAATTGCCTTTCATCAGAGGGCGCACATGCTGGTCTATAACGTTGTTTAAATGGGTATCTGTTAGGATGTGATTGTTATGTTGTAGATCCATGGCACTCAACAAGAATTGCATGCTCTTCAGGGAGCATGTAAAAGTGTAATACGTAGTGCCCATTATTTATTGTTGCCATGGGTGATATTGTACAGTCTTCTAAAGCATGTGGTGGGAAAGTAAAATGTGCGTGTACCTTTGATAATTTTTTTCCAATTAGCGAAATTATTGTTTGTACCAAAATAACAGTTGAAAGCGAAATTACTTGTTTACATTGTATATAGTTTCTTTTATTATATTTACTACACTACCTTTCAATAAACGACAACAATCTGTTCCTTGTCAAAACTTTCCCACTCTCACAATAATATTCATTTCAGTCATCAATAATATTCTAAGGATCATATTTCTAACAGTTTCTTTTTTATGTTTACCAGACTTTGAGACAAATGGCTCCTGGCATACATCACATAATTATAACCTATAACATATGTTATCTATACAACAACATTTAAAAGATTTAGGTATTTGGAAACTATACCCAACTATTTTGTTTTTATCAGTAACTGTTTTATTATCGACAAACACATACATATCAAATTCTAATGATCTTATCTCTCATAGCTTCTATTTTATGTTTACCAGACTTGGAGAAGAATGGCTCCTGGCGCACACTTCGTATTGTAATATGTAACATATGTTTTCTACTAATATTGAGAGTGAAATTTAACCAAAGAATTTTAATTATGAACATTCCGCTCATCTATACCTCTGGCTGTGTTTATGTGTGTGTGTGTGTGTGTGTGGGGGGGGGGGGGTGATTTCTCTGACCAGTATAAAACTTCAAGGGGAATGTCACTGAGAAATAAAAGCATTTTCTTATTCCATGTTTCTTTAATTTATGTAGTTGAAAAAGTAGTTTTTGAATGCTGCATTCACCTCAGAACTCTACTCACCTCATCTACATGGTAGAGAGTTTTAGAACTCCACTTACCTCATCTACATGGATATAGAAATAATGATCTACATGGTAGAGAGTTTTAGAACTCCACTTACCTCATCTACATGGTAGAGAGTTTTAGAACTCTACTTACCTCATCTACATGGATATAGAAATAATGATCGACATGGTAGAGAGTTTTAGAACTCCACTTACCTCATCTACATGGATATAGAAATAATGGTCTACATGGTAGAGAGTTTTAGAACTCCACTTACCTCATCTACATGGATATAGAAATAATGGTCTACATGGTAGAGAGTTTTAGAACTCCACTTACCTCATCTACATGGATATAGAAATAATGGTCTACATGGTAGATAGTTTTAGAACTCTACTTACCTCATCTACATGGATATAGAAATAATGGTCTACATGGTAGAGAGTTTTAGAACTCCACTTACCTCATCTACATGGATATAGAAATAATGGTCTACATGGTAGATAGTTTTAGAACTCCACTTACCTCATCTACATGGATATAGAAATAATGGTCTACATGGTAGAGAGCTTTAAAGAGTCTTCTGACTTGTCTAAAAGCCCGTCCATGAACCATCACAATGAAGACAATTCTGACTGGTTTATGTATAGTTGGATCAAATCTATCTGCTCTCACTTCAACTTGAAGCATTGGTTTCCCTTCAAAGCCAAATAGAATTGTAATGTTAGGAATATCCATTAAATTGTTATATGTGGTATAAGTATTGACAGGTGTAGAACATAGACGTATACTAACATAAGTCAAAGGATGCTGACAAAGTGATTAAGTTAGCCAAACACACCATCATGGAATGAACATTTACAGATTTTTATGAAAATGCTGGTGAATCAAAACTCTCTGACAAAAATTGGGAACAAAGTGTTGATGGAGGGATGAATGGATGAAAGGATGAATGGATGATGGATGGACGGACGGACGGATGGATGGATGGATGGATGGATGGAAGGATGGATAGATGGATGTAACGGTGATTACTGATTGGATGTATGGATGGTTGAGTGAATATCTGAACAAATGGAGTTAAACCTTACCAGGTAGTGGACATAACCTTGGTAGAATCTGAGGATAAATAAGTCCTTCCTCTATACTACAGTATGTATCAGCTATTTCTTGTTTACATTTTGGTGTGGTTGCCCTTATCAAAGCCGACTGTGCGTCCTTCCCCATCTCACATCTTGCAATATAATCCTGCTGGAAAGACTTGACTTCTCCCTGATTACCAGGCTGCAACCCCACATTTTGTTTGACGTGATTGTTTCTCTGTCCATCTACATCTCTGCCACCGTTACTCAACTGTAAGCTATTTTGCTGTAAATGATCGTTACTGTTTTGTGGTTTGTTAAAATCGTCAAATAATTTATCCTCTTTGTTAGTCCTTCTTTTTGGGTTGAAATTTTTTAATGAATTATCATCATATTTTAGTTGAGTTTCTTTATTTGAGTTCACTTTGAGTTTATTTTGTAACGTTGCAGGGTGCCGCTCTTTATCCAGTGGTGTCTTCTCTCCCTGTAATAGTGAAAAAAGAAAAGAAACATTAAGCATTGCTTTTGAAATTTAATCAACTAATTAAATAATAAAAAATTCTTAAGTGTTTTCTCACATAGAATAATAAATTTGACATGCATCCCGTAAAGTCTGTATTTCTTTCCACGAACTCAAATCATAATGAACAGCGCCCTCACTAGTCCATTCAGAGAAATCTTCCAAAAACATTACTTCAAAATGCCTATTACTTTTCACACAGCTATTTTTCGTGTTAATGTTTTGTTTTGATTTCCCTCAAATATTGCAAATAAAACGTCTAATATCTAGATTTAAAATTTTCAAAATATTTCACAATCCCCTAAATTTTAATAAGTAATGGTTGCATTACTCCATAGATTTGTTATGACTAACAGATTTTCTATTTTCACTTACAGTTACCTATAAATATCCATGATAAGAGATGTTTTGAATTGCTATATAGTTCACATCGCCTTTCATGTTTACATACAGGACATAGTTTGTTTCATTCTATTTTTGTTTCAAACATAGTTGGACTGATATGTATATGCTGGGAAACTGATAGAAGATTGCATGCATTTTAACTAGTGAATACCTCATTTTAGTAGTGGGCATATATAAACATTGGAAATGATGTGTTCACTCTGTTTTTGTCTCTGCCTCTGTCTCTGTCTCCCTCTCTCTAACTCTGTCTGCCTGTCTGTCTGTCTGTCTGTCTGTCTGTTTCTCTTTCTCTCTCTGTCTCTCTGTCTCTGTCTCTGTCTGTCTGTCTGTCTGTCTGTCTGTCTCTCTGTCTGTCTGTCTCTCTGTCTCTCTCTCTCTCTCTCTCTCTCTCTCTCTCTCTCTCTCTCTCTCTCTCTCTCTCCCCCTCCAATTTAGAGTTTAAGGCACAATTATAGTAGGAAATGATGTGCTGTCATGTGAGAACTGGACTCTGAAGAAATTCTGCCTATAACCTGAATACATGATTTGAAAAGTTTTACAACAACAAAGTTCAGTCTAATAGAGACACACAGAACTGGACTCTGAAGAACCCTCAGCCTAATAACCTGAATACAATCAAGACTATGTTACAAACACATACAGATATCCAGGTTGTGACCTGTTTAGTATCAGAACACGAGTAATTTCCTGTAAACACGCAGGAATGCCATGTTTATCACTTTTAGATGAAAATGGAGAGCAGACTAGAAGTTGTTGCATGCCCACAGGCTTTTTCTAGTTTGCGTGAATTTTTCGTAAAGTTTTGCTTCCGAATAGCTGGACCTCTTCCAATTGTAAAGTACTACGAGCATTCACAAAGTATACAACAGTTAACCATTTGGAAATAGTTTAATACAAGTCTCCAGTTGTTGTCAACCTTTCATCTTTTTATACAATCCAGATGGACGGATTTATCATTTGTAAGATATACTGATGTTTGAAACTCATATGGCATGTGTACAGTATTGAACTATGATACAAAAAAGTCATGAATGTTTTGATTTGAAATTAGGAATATCATGACTTGGTCAGGGAAGTGTCAATAGTTACACATTTATATCAAGAAAGCAGCCACAGCTACGATACAATCAACATTTTACTGACAATGATGCAACTTGTAACTTTGTGTATTTATGTCAAAAGTAGAACTACCTCTGATGCTTTGGTAAAGACCTCACATCAATTTTCTGTAAATTTTTGTGGTGGATGTCAGAAAGTATACTAAGCACTTCCATCTCGACTCTTGCAAATGTCAAACATCAGATTCATACTTGTAATGACAGCGGTGTAATAAACCTCAAATTGTGTGATTGCCGTGTCAAATATGTATCAGCTCTGGCAGCATTGACACTATTGCTGGTTTGGAGATACAGTATTATACTAAGTTACAATACATAGCTAATGGTGTGGTGGTATTTATAAATCTAATCCAATCACTATCTTATCTAGACACAATCTATTACATCATGTAGACCCGAAACATCACCGATGAACAATTTCACAACAAACATTAAATTTTTATAGTTATTTTTACTTTTTATTACAGTTTTAAAATTTGGTATTTCTTTCCCTAATGATAACTATATAAAGATTTGTTGATGTACGAAATTCAACATTCTTGTTTTATAGGTTGTCAACAACATGTGCAATCACAGGATCATGTTTTCCTTGTTTACAGGCAGTATTACATGACAATAGAACGTACAAAATTACACATGGACATCAGGAAAAACCTTCCCCACATCTATCATAATTTGTATCTCATCTTTTCATCTTTTAAATGCACAGGACAATTTCAAAAAGGTATCTAATATCTGTCCATCTGATAAGAATTTTACTATTAATTTCAATCACATTAGGACTCAGCTGTTCAAGCTATAAAAGTTGGTTGTGAGACAGATGAAACGATAAGTCTCAAATCTCATAATTTGATACATTTTTGATGAGACAGCAATTATGTTGAATCTTTTAAATTATCGCTAGATAAAAAGAGCCTCTGTTCTATATACGTATCTAAAAGATGTATGGATAAGAACTTCCTATCTTCAACTACCAACTTTTGATTGTAGGTGGGAGAGTGTCTGCCTGTCTGTTGGCCTATCTCCATGGTGACATAAAATGCCTTGAATTTCTTCAGAAAATATTTAATCTTGCACAGAAATTGATTTGAGTCAATAGGTGTCTACTAGACCAATCTTTTTTAATGGTTGTTAAAAATGTCAGTCCTCAAAGGCAATCATGAAAACGTGTAAAAGTATGACATCTGTTCAATAGTATGGTGTACGGTTGAAGATTTAAACGGCACTTTAGAATTTGTATAAGAACTATAGTTCCAATACATACAAGGATCGATCAAAGAATGGATAGCATATGGTACAAGAACACAGTCAGACTTACAACAAGTACTCTATCATGTCGTATTCACGCTACTTGTATTTCAATTCAGAAAAAACCTTTAGGTACTACTTCAAAAGATTGAAAATCTTTGAATTGATTTATTTCCAACAGCCATGCATTCTTTACTAGGAACAAAATGTTAGAATTCAACAAAACTTTCTTTTATCTGCATCACAGGTCAATCCTGGGTCTATGCTCTCTCTCATGGATGAAATACCCAGTGTGTTTGATGATGTACACATGTATGTTTGTGGTTATTTTTTACAGAGGGATGAAAAAAGTCTACACGTTTTCCTGTCTTTTAACATTTTGTCTATCTTCCTAATCATATTAACAGATAATATGCTCTCAAAAGTGTCTGCTTGTAGTATTGTGGAGTGCTTGTGGTACTTCCGGGTACCAGTTGAGACCTACACTAAGTTATAGAACATCAGAACAATGTTTGGTTGTTGTTGTTTTTTCAATCTCATTTCCTGAAATCTGACAATGTTTTTTCCTTCCTTTAAGTTACATTTATGTAATTTTCTCTTAGACTGAGCGCTTGAAAAGATTGAATACTTGATGTGCATATGAGTACATGTCTAAAACTTCTATTTGCGGTCTGTCTGTCTTTCCGTCTGTATGTATGTATGTATGTATGTATGTATGTATGTATGTATGTATGTATGTATGTACGTACGTACGTACGTACGTACGTAGGTATGTATGTATGTATGTATGTATGTATGTATGTATGTATATATGTATGTATGTGTGTATGTATCTGTGTCTGTGTGAATTATTATAAAACAAATCTCTGTGTGCTTAATTACACAAAAAAATATCATTTGATTGCTGTCTTTCGTTAAAATTACTTTATTTCAATTTTACTACTAAACAATTATATAAATCACAAAAAATCTATCTCACTTCTGAAGTAGAAAGTATCACTAGGTAGAAGTCTGTCAAAATAACATTCAAACCAGTGCAGAATATCAGAAAAACTGAAGAGAGAGTATGTCAAAATAATCCTCAGAAAAAACAGCACAGAAAAACTAAGGTGAGATAGCTGGCATAGATCATCTTCTACTCAAGAAGCAATAACTGTCTAAAAGACTTTATTTGAATTAAAAAGTTCACATCTTTAGAATGCATTTTATTGTTGAGTCAAATCATTAACTAGACATCGTAGAATGACGTACATTGATATGTCACGACGGTTTACTTTTCAAACGTTGGCAAAGACAAGCTTATAAAATGAAAAGACAATCTCATCTTCAGACTCAATTATTTCAATTTGGTCAGCTGACTTTGGGATAATCATGGCAGATAAACGTGGCACAAGTTGAAGAGATTAAATTGAGGTGAAATTTAATCAGGAAAGTTGACTCAGTGCAGAATTCAAAATTGCGTTTATACAGACTGCATTGGTAATTACTTGCTCTGCTTATGTGGATATCTCTCCAGAGGTCTGCACTTTTACTGTTACATGAACTGCAATCACGTTGTCATATCCATTCAATAAAAAAAAATTCGTTTTCGTAAACACATCACTTTTAAATAAAAATTTCAACACCATTTTCTTGTAAAGGATTATTTTGATACTTTGAGTCTAAAATAAAGGAGAAGTATGGAAATATTTTAGAGAAACCAAGAATTTTTTGAAAGTTTGACTAATTTTGCCCAGGGAAAAATGGCTTCTACAGTTATGATTAAAGTATTTAGATGTCAGCCAGATTAATAATAGTGGTCACTGAGGTTGGCTTTCAACAGCATGTGTTCTGTTAGTCTCGCTTGTGTGACTTAGATTGCTAGATTCTGCCTTTTGTCATTTCCGTGCACAGCAACACAAAATATTTGCGGTATCAAATGTTGAGAAATGAGTTGAGCACAAATTTGATTTTGCAAGAAAAATTGAACACACGAAATAACAGCTTCACTCTTCAAAATGATACCACCAATTGAGTTACTCATTCCAGGCACAGTTTTGTCCAAGAAATAAAACAAATTACCCCACTTTGGATTTTCCTTTTAAAATATCTGCAACTTGGATGCCATCTTTTATGGCTTTACAGTGGGTTATCTTCCCAATTAAATTCTCCAACAATACCAAGGATGTTCACCATCAGGAATAGTCAGCATAGGGATTGCGATGGAAGAAGCCTAGCCCCCACAACTTAGTCTAGAGTTCTCTGAAGTGACACAACAAACGGGGTTCCTAAATGCAAGTTGTTATTATCACTGTCACTTTACAATATTTCCTGGCTCTAATTGATGACATAGGCATCTGACCTCTGACCTCTGAGTCAGACCATGAAATGTCACTTAAATAATTGAGTTTCAATTGACCTTCCTCAAGGTTTCAAAAATTGGGGTCATGAAAGGTCCTTGATCCGTGGGGGCTTACATGTACATATATGCTATTAATGTAAATACCATTTTTTTTGTGAAAGAGTGAAATAGCAATATGAAAAAGCAAAATTGAGGAGGTGGGAAATGCAAACTGATGATATTTTATTCAATACATATTGGTTATGACAATGTACACAGTACAGCACTGGTTAATTCAATCAAACCTAGTTAGTGCTTGGTAGGTTTGAACCCAGACTGCAGTGATAAAAGGCAAACAACCTAATGCTTGGCCATCAACCGAACCCAACTAGTTTGCACTACTTATCCAAGGAACAAAACAAAATATTCAAAAGACACACGACATCTTAGCTGAGTATAACAGCATAAAGTTTCCAATTATGCAATTTACCTATAAGCAATATATATTGATTTACTGGGAGAGGGAGTCCCAGGTGGGAGGTTTATACCCAGTAAGAAATGTCACAATGCTCATATTTTATGATAACAGTGGGAAACATATCCCCTGTACTGAAAATCGTGAATCGTATCCTGTACTGAAAATGTCACAATGTCAAAAGATTATAGGAGTACAATGTATACTTGAGGCAGCTATGGCCTTCAAAGACACTGTGACATGTTTATCTTGGTTTGCCTCCAAGTGTTGTAATATGCCCCAAAACTGATAGGAATGTTATTCATAATTTTCAACTTTGAATAATATTTTGACAAAGTGCTGATGGTTGGTTACGACAGAGCTAATCAATATTTTACAATACAACATTTTATTCATAATTTTCAACTTTTGAATAATATTTTTGACAAAGTGCTGATTTTGGTTACAATGGAGATGATCAATATTTTGTGAGTCTTAGAAGACTGTGGTTCTTTTGAGTTAAAGACGAGGGTTTCAATTCCAGGTTCTCCCATTATTCCATCAGTGTAACCGTAAGGACAAAAGATATGTAGGATAAGATTGTTCTTTTGTTCTGAACCAACTTTTTCTATACCTCAGCCCGACAACTGTTTTTAACATCTAATTTTAATCTGTATCCACAACGGGTGCCTTAAGCTGGGAATCTTATCTTTGATGAGTTTGTCGTATGTTCTCCTCCCACCTCAGTTCAATGACATTTTGATGATTCTGACTAGCAGCAGTTCAGCCTGAACTAAATAGGAGCAAACTCAATGGCTTTATTAAAAGTTGTCCACCTACATAGAATCCAAAATGTGATTTGAATCAATGAATTTAGGTTGCAAACAGGAACTGTAGCTAAGAAGAAAGAAACATTCACTGTTTCAGTCTTATTAAAAATGTTGCTACTTGGCGGCAATGCTTCCATTTTCTCTTCCATTTCTACATGTATATACTTACTAGAAATCAGGTACTGCTATTTATTTACTCCTTAGTGTTTCAAAATTTCAGTGCATTCAGCTATGAGAGGGTGAGAATGCTAAATTCAAGGATTACAGTGCTTTTCCCTAAAGCGAGGTAAAGCTATTTAAATGAACTATCAAGATCAGTGAACCAGATCACAAGGTTTCATGTTGAGATAGACACCATAAAGATGACACACAGACATCACTTACACTGTGTGGGCTCTTTATTTAGTTAATGATATAAACAGTAACAGCATGCATACTACTTTTAACAGATTCTACCAACTTTCACTGGCTGCTGACCATGGATTTGTTTGAACTTCAACAGATTATACCTCGTGTACGGTAGTTATACCTTGTGTATAATGTACAGAAATGAGTTACGGAAGGATCCATGGAAAATATGATAAAAAGTTATTAACATTCAGTGCGAACGTCCGATACGTATGTCTGAGTGGTTTGCTTTATGTTTGTTGACAAACAAAGTATGTAGCATCGCACTCACTACGTTCTAAAAAGTTCCAGCCACAACATTGAATTTGTATGTTAGTATTCACTTAGAGGGAGAAATTATTTGGTCGAATCATGTGAATTCTGGTCAGAAACAAAGTGTTGTAGTTTATACTGGACAGGTTTTCTTAGTACGGGATCCCAAGACGTGCTTTTGTGAAATGGACAACTGCTGCGTTTTAACATAGATAATTGACAGTGTCACTCAGCTCATCTATTCATGCCAATACCATCTGTAACTCAATGCATTATATGATAACAGACAGTGAAATGATCATCGAAACTGGGTTATTGAATGTTATACTGATATATATACAAATGGCTGTAATTCATTCTGGATGAAAATAGTAAATGGTTTTCACTGTAAAATTACACTGACCACACTATGCAGCTATGTAACCTCTCCACATGCCTACTGCTCCCCTCCAGTATCAAAACACAACTGTACAGTATCATATACTGACTGGCCATATTGATCGAAACCAAATAACTGTATTGCGTTCAGATGAGGAGAGTCAGGTTGATGACCTCGTCGCATTGTAGACATTATCTTGTCATAGTGACGACATTGATCTTGGAAGATGTCTTTTGTCATATCATGCTGCCATCAACTTTGACAATTATGGATAAAATAGAGAATTGCAGTTGTGGAAATTTTACTTTGGTTTCAAGAAATTGCAATATTTCAAAGACCTGCTTAATGTGGCTGTATATGTACTTAATTTAACCAAGATTCTCATGCCCCTTTATTTCAACAATCTGGCGAATAATAAAAAATAATTCACGCCCTCTATGGCAGAATTCTAAAAAAAATACACAACATCACTGACTGTGCGATGGCGACCCTTTGAGCACCTATCTGAGCGAAAATGATCATTTATGGGCTGTATTTGGGCACAAATGGTTCAAAAGCTTCCTTCTGACTTTAACATCATCGCAAACCACGGCCTGTTTTATGGCATCATTCTTAACAAACCTATTATTATTGTTATTTCAAAGTCATTCACAATATTAAAGTATGATTATGAAATGAAAGTATCACCAACATGTACACATACACTCTTTTTTTATGTTTAACCGACCGATTTACCCATCAATGTACGGTATTATGATGAGAAACATAGATTTAAGTACAGGTACCCTTGCATATCCATTATAAAAAGGCTATTAGATCAACCAATTACCAAACAGACGCATCGTGACTTTCGGTGCATGGCCAATGGTCTATATACATTCAAGTGCAAAAATAGGAATTGAAACGGTTGAGCTCAGTGAGGAAAGCTTATAAACGTACATGTAGAAATTAAAGGCAGAGCTGGCCACCCATGTGGTTGTCATTTTTGCACCTTTGACATCCTAATCTTGAATAATTAAGAGTACTTGTAATGAATAGTAACTACTTTTCAGTGCAAACCTCAGTCTGATCATGTTTTGTCCAAAATTGTATATACCATGTATAAATATCGACTCTCTGTAACAACACACACATTCCCAAGACATTCACAGTCACATATCCACACATACCAAATTTATTAACAAAATCACAAATTGCTCATTGTTGGCAAGGATTTTCATAGAGGAATTGCTGTATTGTTCACTGTACACATTCAAGTTTGACATTAATCCATGAAGTTAGGGGGCCTTTTATACCCCTGTCTCACATTTAAGTTTAAACCTTAGATAGTATGTATACAATTACAATTATAAGTATACCTATCATATATTCCTAAAACTGATGAAATCATTAGAATTGGAAGTTGGGAAGCTTGCCGATGCAGAAATTTTAAAGTCACCTTTTACTAACACTCGGTATACAAATGAGATACATATACACAAACTATCACGTACTGCAATCATGAGAGTTACTGAGCGTAAACTTGGATACTAGTTGTGAATGCGATTATTCAATGAACTGATAAGATATCTAAGTAGTGGCAATTGACACTGACATTAGCCTCCTCAGGTGTTCAAATGACTAACTTCATTTAATACAATCTTGGCAAACATAACATGTTTTCTACTGAAATGAAATTTCCCAAAGTGGATTTTACTGGAAAATTGCAGACATTGTCTGTCAACTTACATTAGTACCGATACATCTAACTAACCCATTTTGATAGTGTTCATTTACTATTGTTCTCACATGGGTCAAATCTTATCATGATTTCGTAAGTCATATATTACACTACCAGTGTGTGTTCCCAGGATAGATCACAAGGACACCAGCCAATGTGAAGAATGATTTGCATACTAGTAATAGTGCACTAATCTGCAAAATGATTGGCATAATAATATATGCATGTCTTGAATACTGAAGAATGCCTCTAATAATTGCAGAATAATTTGCAAATTAATAGTGCAAAGATCTGCAAAAAATTTGCATAATATATGCATGTCTTGAGCACTGAAGAACATCTTTCTTAACTACTTCTATTCATCACATACACAAATGGAAATTGGATTCAGTCATTTCTCTTCATGTTAAAGTCATATTTAAATTACAATACTGGAAGGATCGACCTTTCTCAAGGATGGTACAACACCAATTTGAAGAATGAAAGAAAGCCGCCAAGCATAGTAGCCAGGACAGTACTTATAGTGTGCTTTACTACTATAGTGGGGAGAACACTGTCAACAAATAAATGTAGCCATCTCAATTCAAGTACTACTTCTGACTTATATACGACTGTGATTTCTAAATATTTACAGCATGAATAAAGACAGTTTCCAAGCCCTTTCCTTCGTGATACACTTTAAAGCACAGACTTTGACTCCCAACTTTGTCACTGCAAGTAAAGATTTACTGGGTCATTCTTGCTGAAAGATTTTTGACACACATTTGTGTCCACATGATAGTTTGAATTTAACATGAAACCAGACAGTTTTTTTCTTAACTCTTTTTTTCTTAGTTTTAATATTTCAGACATTAGCCTGTAGTGGAAAACATGATGTACTTTAAAGAAGGATTTTTATACACCTACAGATGATATGACATAGATTCTACAAAATATCAATGGCTGACAAATGGAGTAGGTGTATAAATGCATGCGACATTTTACAGAGTGCCATAAACTGATTTCATCAAAGATTAATAACTGTGGGATTATCATGTCTAGTATGGTGAAACTTTCCAAGGGCAAGGCACGTTATCCAAGATTAGTTTGAAATTGTCAGCGTATATCCATGGTACAGTATGTCTGGGTTAACATTAATTCAACAGCTGTTCTTACATATACACTTCTGAATCACTGTTTTTGCCACGACTCGGTATTAAACCCTTGTTAGGCAATTGTAGAAAAGCTGGCATAGTTTCACATACATTATACATTGTACTACAGCAATTGTATGTGGGAACCCCCAGTGAAATACTTGGGGGAACTCAGGTAGATTTTACCTCATTACTCCATCATTCTGTATTTAGCAAAAACATTGCTTCAGATAACTGCCATATTACCATGAGAAGAGCTATATGTTTTTGGAATCATTTATTGTATGTACATCAAGAATTTTCAAAACATTGAATTTCAACTTAATAGTTGAAATTCAAGTTATCAAGCTTGTACACATATTTTCTTTATACATACTACCTGGTATTATCTAGCCTCTCTCCAGACATCAATGCTATACAAAACAAAGATTGTTCAGGGGATGACTTTCTTTCATATTTTTGTCCCTATAGACAGGTTGAATTTATGACTTGTGTTTACAAAATGTATTATTTCTGAATAAAAAAACTTAGTATGGTTCTTTAAATTAAATGAGAATGAGTTTTCTTTCACAAAGTAATGGCAACTGTTTCTCTCTCAGTTAATATCAAGGAAAGAAATGACAGGTTACCATAAATTCTTTTTGAATTTGAGAAAAAAAAATGTAACAATGTCATACTTTGCTATGACCACCAAACACTTTATGCTATAGCACTTTGTTTATGCTATAAGAAATTAATAGAGTGATGGTTTCCGAGAAAACAATTAGCTGGTGTATTACCAATATTTAGCAATTATTTTTTAAAAATGGTTTGATAATTCAAGCCACTTTAATTTTCAAATAAATCAGTCCCTGCGGTATATGCCTTAAGGTAAATTTTAGCTAACATAATCATCAGGAAAAAACACTAATTTAAAATAATGTCATAGTTTTTGATATATTGACAGACTACTGGAAAGTCATATCCCTCTCTATCAATCTGAAAATGTTGTTAATAGTAACATTTACATGCATTAAGAGTGTTTTAGAATCCATGCAATTCTTGAGATGTGGAGTCCCTAGTCAGAGTTCTATCAAAGCCCTGGGCCATGTCAGAAACTGGAGATAAGACTATTAACAGAGAGGTCTTTCAATTTTCTTTTTGTTGACCTCGCGTAATGAGCTGTTAACAGAGTGGCAATAGAACTGAGTGAGACCGTTCAGATTTCAATGAAGACTCATCAAGGAGTAGTGAAGTGAATGGTAAGATACATGAATTCAATGAATGTTAATACAAGGCCAGTTGGGTATTAGACAATTTAGTGAACAGACTGGTAAATGTAGCGAAAACCCACAAGCAGTGTATGTTTGATGAAGTGAGGCTAAATACAGTAGAGGCAAATACGAATCATTAAGTATTGTTCAGATGTACAATTTGCACATGTATAGCATTAACAATTCAGTAAAAATCATCACAGGTGACAATTGACCCAAAATGATAAATCTGTCTCAAAGTAATTATAGACATCTAGGGAATCTTCAAATTGTTGTATATTTTCAAAAACTCTCTTTAGTTGCCACTTGAATTGCTGTATTGGGTGAACACAGCACGCAACATCAGACTAGTTGCATATCAAGTTCTCAGTTCTTTTTCCTGATAGTTTTACAATAAAGTCTGTTGGCAGTCATATAAATGTCACCTCATATTAAAAGATGTATGGCAGTAAAAGAAAGAGAAAGAACAGTAACAAATTACGATGCATTCATTGTCATCCTGTCCAGATGGGTGTTAACCTGCAACTCTCTGAAATTATTTTCTGTAGTCAAATAAATGTCTTCTTCTTTTTCTTTGGAAGCATACAAGTTGCTCAAGTGCATGGCTATCTACATGTACATGTTGTATGATTGTCAGTATCAAATTAATTCTGGCTCTATGACATTAAATGAACATGACACACCTTTTTTACTTTCCACCTGACTAACTAACTCAATGTGACAACTTAAGACTTTGTTATCAGAGTTCCATCTCCGCTGGAAAGAGATGCTTAAGTAAAAGTCATCAATAGATCCATCCTGCATAAAAAATCATCAATAGATTCATCCTGGAGAGGTAACTGTCTCATCAGAAAACTACTTTCTTCAGCAGGCCGCAGGCATCCATTTGGAATTTTCACCTGCTGGTTAAGGTCATTGAGTCTATAACTCTTGTTCTATTCAACTTAGTGAAACTGCCCAAGGCAAACCATTAAATTGGAGGTGTATTTTATTTAGAGTATTGAAGACCCACAGGGATATAATGCTGGTGGATCACACATGGCGATGAAGACTGCATGGCTTGCAGTTTGTATTTGATTGCTTTTCAATTTAATATGTGCGATTCATCGAATAATGACAGGACCCTCTTCAAATTTGATTACTTAAAAAATGTAGACAGAGATAATTTTTACAGATTGTTAATGCCATATAAAACCTTTGTACTGAAGTTTCTGCAATGTTTCATAGAACTATTGCACCTATATGGTTGTTGAATTGAATTGAATGGTGAATTTTAAAGTTACTGATGGTTCAAGTTGGATAAAAACATTAACAAACACAATCTAATGACTATATACAGCATTCAGAATTTTGTAATTAGTATCTTTATTTTCTGCAAATTTATGACCATACTTTCAGATAACAATTTATTTTAATTAGATGAAAGCACAATATTCTACCTCATAGACAATCAGGTATTAGGAATTTAATTGGAAAATACTTTTTAAATTATTTTAATAAAAAGGTAGTAATCTATTTGGAAACTCATAGCGTAATCCCTTTGAATATTACTCATTACTAAAATGTCTTAACATGTTACATACAATTTGGAGAATATATGATGTTTAGTTTGATGTAACAGATACATGTCATGTAATATTAATAATCATCTTGTAAGACAATTATTCAAAGTATAACTTTGTCATGTGTAACAAAAACTCATAAATTTGGATGACATAAAATTTGAAGAAATCTGCAAATATCAAGTACTATCAATTCTTTGTCAAATCTCCATAGCAATGATATCACGATTTATGCTGCCCGACTGTGATGAGGTGTGATACAATGGTTTGTATCATCATTCAACATTCTAGACCTCATACACAGCGTATTCTCACTATAGAGAAAGCATGGTGCTAACACTGTCCTTGCACATGTACCCTAGCAACCACGCTATTGAAGCAGGTTTCTACTATGCCAGGATTCAAATGTCTTCTACATCCATAAACTTTATTTATCTTCCCTCTAAAACACAATATGCAGTGATTTCATATGAAGCAAATGATGGCTGATCCCAATTGTGTGTACATGTTCATGTATGTGAATATAATTATATAATATGAGTGGGCTTCATTGTTGAAGACATGCACACATTATGCAAATCACTATCCTATTGTTGCATATACATCATCAATATGCAAATTGGCAAGCTGTCCTTGTGATCTATCTTGGGGGCGATCACTATATACATATAATACAAGCACACATTTGCTCTGCACTTTCTATTTTTTCTGTAGTTAGGTCTTTTGGTCACAGGTTGCTCAGGAAAAGGCCACTTAAAAGACTGTAACTTGATTCAGTTTGCTATACATGTAGGCTAATCTGAAATTGTTCTCAAAAGAAATGGAAATGTGAACCGTCTCTGACTTAAATAGTCTGTTAGCTGCATAAACTACAATCTGTCAATCACGTTGAATTACACATATACAGATAAAGTTTATGACGTGTGTAATCTAATTATTTATGTATTTCTGCACTATTATATCTATAAGGAATGCAATAAAAAGATATAACTACATGCAAATTTGATTCTATGGCCCTGCCAATCATTGTATGTTTGCCTAATACACCAAATCTACTTTTTTAAGTGTGTTTACAAAATGTGCATAGTATTTGATATCTTGGAACTAATGGGTTTGCTTTTTAGAGTAATGTGATTTTCCAAAATATAAGTAATATATGGTATTAGAAAAGAGAAATATCAATGGAATATTTGATACTTTAAACCATGAAGTGTAAATATTTAAAGTTATCCAAATACACAAGTTATATGACATTGGAGAAATGCTGATGGCTTAATATGGAGAAAGGAGACCTTCTGAATCAGTTCTTTTCAAGAACAAACACTCAATCGCCCAGCATGAAAGGTTCACTATTGAGAATGGTATATTCTGAACATGTAAAGGCAGATTCACCTTTATCACAGTTCTTAAATTTTCTTCAAACTTTCTCTCATGAAAGCTTGTTCTCTTGCCATTTTGTAGTCTGGGGTTCACCATCCTGTTTTCAAGGATATCATCAAACTTTTATTTTCCCATAGCGTTAACACTGAATTCAGTGGCCATATTGGATATGACTTCAGTAGCCATATTGGATATGACTTCAGTGGCCATATTGGATATAAATTCAGTGGCCATATTGGATATGACTTCAGTGGCCATATTGGATATGACTTCAGTGGCCATATTGGATATAAATTCAGTGGCCATATTGGATATGACTCCAGTGGCCATATAGATGTATTGGATAGCGTTTAGACCTTATTTCAAAAATGTATATTGTGACTCCTCAGTTTTCCTTATACTAAGTATGGATTGGCTGGAGACAAAATTACTGAAGAAGTTTAAGATCTTTATTTCCAAGATGCAAACGACATTTTAATATCTACACGTTTCCATCTTTAAATCATCACTTTTAATATTTGAAAAGGTTGTTTTAAAATGAGTAAAACCCACATACAATGTAAGTAATTTGACCATCCCAAGCTAATTAATAACCATGCAACTGGGAAATACATCAAGTTTTTATAGTTTCTATCTGGAGGGCAATGACACCTTATACTAAGTTGATAGAAAGTGAGTTTGATTCTAGAGTAGTACAATTTTGATGGATTACAAGGATCAAACATTAGACTTTTTATACAGCCAGATTGTCAGACAAACCTTGAAATGTGGATGGCTTCCTAACCTTTACACATGTACTGAGCACAAAGGTCTTAAATCAACTTTATTTCAATTTGTCAATATACATGGTGAGAACAACATGAAGGTATTCTCTGGTGATATTTATCTTTATGCCAGCACTTAAATTTGCATACTACCCAGTAGTAGATAAATACAGCACAGCTATTCTTCAAATGGATCATTTTGACAATGTTCACTGATACACAGACACAGTTAGGTGTGAAGCCTTTTAGTCAGGTGGTTCAGGGTCAGTTTTTTGTACACAAGTAGTATATACCATATCACATGAAATGAAATTTTTGAACTTTGTAATTGGAACTTCACAGAACTATACCACTAGCCATTAGTCGTCTGATGATCGCAACAGCATGAAAAACACTGTGTAATGGCTCCTGTGTATCTTGCCTTATACATAACGTCAGTACATCTAAATGTCTATGCTGGAGTAAACAGTGCTCAATACATTACTTATATATAATATTGCTATAAAACGTTGTATGCTATATATATTATAATTATTATAAAAATAAACTTTACCTACAATCAATAAATTGTTAATCTTCCAGAACATCAAATAAAAGCATATAAAATATATTAAGTTGTATGCTGTGAGATACTTTATTTATCAATTACAGAATACTATGCTTTCTGTTGGTGACATTCAATAAACTTTCATTGACAGAACACTGGATGAAGACTTTCTATCTCTTGTTTTTCACAACAGCTGAAAATGAAATCTAACAACAGGATATGAGTGTTTTAAAGTGAAATAAAAACCAAGAAAATAAAGTATATTAAAGTTACTGCTTTCAAAATTCTTTCTTCATGAAACCAAAATACATAAATTATGGCGATTTATACAACCCTATACTGTCTAATAGTCATAAATCAAGGATAATTTTCATGAAATATTGCCCTGGGTCAATAATTTAGCTGTCATGAAGTTATAGAACTGTGTTTTCTACAATATCTGTTATAATTATGAAGTCTGATATCTTGTACAACCCATACAGTCGCAATCAGCAATTACTTCAATGAAAATGTCGGCAGTTGTTTATGTAGCTGTCATGACATCTTAGAACTGTGTTTTCTATAATGACACCCGTTCTTAAACTGCAAAACGATTTATATAAATATACAATCATAGAAAATAAACAACCTGCTTGTAAGTGAATATATCTCTTTATTAAAATACACAGTCTAATTTAAATTAGGTAAAATCTCTAGGGATATGATTTTTGCAGATGCATGAAATTGAAAGTATATACTTCTACAAATGTACATGAATACGTAACAATTCACTTTTTGAATATAAATATATATATACATCCACAATGTATGTGTATCAGAATACACAAAGTGAAGAATGAAATTTATGGTCATTTTGACAGCTGTTGTCAAGGCAACCAAAAGACCATTTGGTTCCATCTGAATTGATGTAATTAACATTAACTAGGTTTTGATGCTGTGAATTGCTGGCGGTGGTGTGTTAACGAGGGAATTCATGACTTTAATGTGGTAAAATTAAATTTAAATTGCACCTGGTGTATTTCCTGATTGCTTTATTTTCATGTTCATGGTCATAATAACTATGAATTCTATGAATAAATCTATGTAGTAGAATGTAGTTTCTGCTGATAAATGTCTTCAAATGATTCAGAGGAGAAATTATGATTAACTGTTAACTACAACTGCTCAATAGTTTAAATGACACTTCCACAAAAATATTCAAAATAAAATTTTCGTAAATAGTTTGATTATAAAAATCTTGTTGTGTGATTAACAAGGGTTACAATACTCTTTGTCTATATAGTATATATGAATCAATCAGACATGAATTATTATCTATCTGTGTACAGAAATTTTCCATCATCTACTACAGTAAAATGTACATGATATATGTGTTATTTGCTAATATGACAAGAGGGTCATGTTATGCCAAGTTATTCAAATGTATGCAAAATCATGAAAAATGAATCATTCTGCAATATACAGCACCTGGCATAAACCTGACAATCTTTTGGAACTAGATGACAGTCTTCTTTTGCATAAAGTTCTCAAGTGGCTAACATCTATAGGTCCCATATCTATGACATTATTACAAAGCATAGTTAAATTAATTATGCCTGTCAAAAAATGACTTCACTTATGGGTCAAAAAATAGAGATTATAATTATCAACTAACAAGCGGGAGAAAAAATCCACCTGGCTGCCCTTCAACCCATTGATGCCCTCACTTACTCTGTACAACTCTAAGAGATCTTCATCTACATTGTAACTAGCACACTGCTGCCACTGCCACTGCCACTGCTGCCACAATGTCTATTTCTGACTCTGATAAGGAGCAATTTGTGACACTATTCATCACTGGTATTATCAATAACCTCATCTCCTTCAAGTACATTGAGAGATTCCAAGTTGGCCTATTTATCAACTGTGTCTTTTTGCTCTGACACTCCTTGTCGCAATATGAAAGAGAAGAGAGGAAAGGAGAGGAGGATTCTACATATTAAAGTGTTACATATTAAGGTAGACTGTGCATTGGGGTCAATTTGAAGTTTTGTCAAAGTTTGCCATATGAATTAAAGCTTGTTCCTGATCCTTTGGAAAACACAAATGAATTCTAGAGTTCATCATCTTGTCTTCAAGGAAATTGACAATCTTTTAATTTATCTTCCCATAGAGTTAACCACAGTACTTGGAAGCCATATTCGGCCATTCTAAAATCATTCATTTTGTCCTCAATTTCTGAAATGTATGTGGTGGCCCATTATTCTTTTCTATTCCTTGATTTTGACTGAAAATGAGTTTTAAGTTTTCTTGAATAAAGTAACAGTGAAAGTTAGGCACAGGACTTAGAATCATGTGTAGCAATGACTGATTTAAAATCTTTATCATCATCCAATATATTGCCCTTTAATAGTATAATGACAGAACTCTGTTGTTGGATGTATTCTCTACAGTTCTTGTGATACACTTCTCTCACACACCAGAGTTGATATTTCTTCTGCAACACTGTGAAGTATGACAGTGTGTCTTATACGGTACTGTAAAACAGGCTGTGGTTTTATGATGATGCTTTAACATTGAACCAGAAAGTAATTGGTGATTGACCTTAAGTGCTACCATGCCAATCATATTAGAAAAGATCAACACATATGAATGTTATTACCATTCGTACTATAATTAATATTTACCAAGCTCATATCAGCTTTTGAAGGTCATAATTATGAAGTTAATTATTGGAATTAAGGATATAATGATTTTATTATTAAAGTTGAATATAAACCTGACATACTAAGGTCAACAACAAAGCAATATCAATCTTGACAAGTGATAATGGATTATGTATACACAAACTAATGTTATAAAAGAACGACTACTTTAACTACATAAATACAAGGGTCACAACTACTCACTCACTCATTAGGAGTTACATTTAGCATTGATGGCAGTGAGTGCGAGACGCTCAGCTCATATTTCATTCTCGAAAGAGAGGTACTTGCACTCGTGACATTAATGCAAGAATAAAGCTCATCATACACATGATGTATACAGAGAGTAACCCATGCTGGTAGTGTACATTTTGTACATATTGGAACAGGGCAAAAAAAAATTATCTTCCCACATATATGTATTCGTAGCACAGAAATTAAAGTCAAGCAACCAGGAAAGTATAACAATAACAGTGCAATAGTGATGAGCTGACTGACACTTTATCCATGATTAAGCACATATTTCTTAAATATGTCAGTGTTTGTTGACAAACATGAAATAAGTAAATAAAATCGCAAAAGTTTTGAAGTCTCGCAAGAAATAATAGATGTGGAAACTGACATCAACTTAAAAAGACAATTAGAACTGTTCTTCCAATCTGCAATGGCTGTATATCTGATGGGAAGAAACAATAACACAGAGAACTAGACACTTACACGTAAACATTTTTTTTTACATTTTTAAATTTTAAAAAATCTATTCTAAAATTGAGTGTAATCAGAACCACACAAATTTTTTTAAAGACAATTCTCAAAATCCACCTATAACATTTTAAGGCTTCCACAGTATGTTGGAAACTCCTATATCATTCAATGTACAACAACAATGTAGTTAAACCTGTCTTCTATTAAGGACACAAGATATTTGCTTCTATCTGAAATTTTAATGGTGAGATTACTGTATTTCCATGACATTTCCACCATTCAATCCAGCTTACTAACCTGCACTCTGTAATTGCTTGATTTTACACGGGAAATTAAAAAGCACTGGCAGAGATCAACCATGCAAGAACTTCTAACACGTCAATCAAAGTTTTATTAAAGATCAATTTGTTGATATCTAACTAGCTTAGTAACGCAAAGATGATAGGATAACATCAAACAACAATGTCTCTGTAGGTAATACTTATGTCAGCTATTACGATATGCCTACATGTAAACCTGCATTTTGTACTGCTAGTGACTTACTGTACATATGTGTAATCCCCTTTTGTAACTTCTAAGACTGGATTACGATGACATGGGAACAAAATAACTCCAAGTCAATCAAACAACTCAGATTACATACTATTAGACTAGATCCCCTGGTGAATTACTGACATTTCAATTGGGTATTTTCAGGAAAGATAGTGGGTTGAACTGAGTATTCCTAGTGGTACACTGTGTATATTAATTTTTGATTACCTTTTTATACTAGCACCAATAATTTACACATTCCCTTTGTGCCGATGCAGACCTTTCATACTGAAACTTTTTAATTCATCTAACCTGTCTAAACTAATTTAATGTTTCCATTTGTAGTGTGAAATCACATAGTAAACTTGTTTTTAATCAGCTATACTGTAAACATCAGTGTATAACCCCTGCTCATTTATAAGCCCTCTCCCGTTAGTTTTACCTATTTTTTAACAAATAACATGTTTATAAATGATCCCCCTCGCCATCACCAGACCTACATTTTCTATGATAAACATGAAATTTCCTCTGTACAGATGAAGACCCATCATTTTTGGTACTGTAAATAACATTTTAATCTATCTGACCCACATGAGCAAATGATGTTTTCATTTTAGCAATGTGAGATACCATTGTACATTTTTTTACTAATTTTATACAAATAATTTAATTCTTTCCTTTGTGTAGATGTAGACCCATCAATACATACTGATACATTTTAATTCAATTCATCTAACCCATCAAAATTAACAACATTTCCATTCTTAGCAAGAGATACTATTGTATGCTTGTTTTTGGTTATTCATAATGAGTTCCGTAATCCTTTTATAGTCAGCACTCGTTTTAAACCCCTCATGGCTTCAATGTTATTAGAAAATAAGCATTACACAAAAGATAATCTTAGCTTCCTTCTTTTAATTATGTGCAAACGACCAAACTATTTCTATAATTGATCTGTTTCATCCTTTTTATCATTACTTGCTTTCCATGATCTGGTCCTCATAGAATAGTTGTACCATCTTTCTCTTTATTCCGAACTGAGTTAAAATAGATTACAATTACTAAAAGTGCAAGTCTAATCAAATCATACAGAGCTGCTTTAAATTGATTGTCTGGGTAATGTTTTCAGGCTATGTCTAAGATACCGGCATATCGCTGAAAAGAAATTTTCTTCGTGTCATGTATAATTACGAGAAGCTATATGCCTTGGAGGGTATATGAAGCTTAGATCACTTGGCATCATAATAAGATTTGGTAGTTTAATGTCTACAGTATAGTGAATCATTAGTGAATACTCTACCTATCCTCCTTGTACTCGATATCACAGCCTACAGGCTTAAAACTAAAGATCGAATAGAGCTTAGGGCACATTTTCTTTTCTCTTTTTCTTCTTATGGGTGGAATTTGTCTCATAATTTTAGGAGATAAGAAGTGCATCTTATCTGATTTGGTATCTTGTCTATCGGACCCTGTCCAGGCCTTAGATAAGTAATCAACGAATCCCTCATCATACCCCTAGGCTTTTATCATTCTGCTATGATACTGTCTGTGATGCTGATAATGGTTTGAATATCACTAAAAGAATACATGTGTGTATCTCTACATCATACTGTCTGGCAAAGTGTCCTCATTTCACTAGAAATAAGGACAAAGCAACTGTCCTTCTTGAACTCTCACTGACACAGAAGTCCCAAGACCCACCAAATCATTGCTGGAGAAAGCTTCTAAACATGCATACTGTCCACATAAGTTCTCCTCACTGGATCTATTTACCATTCTATTTATCATTTTCATTGTGAAATTTCTTCTTCACTTTAATCGGTACTATGCAAAGACCATTCCTTCAAAATGTACAACTGCTCACCATGTAAAATGTATGCAGTGGAATCTACTATTATCTACATTTATGTCGTGGCCTCAATAATAATCAAGAATTATTCAGAATCTTTTCTATCTTTGCACAATGATTCTATACCATAATGTCCAATGACTGGATTAATCCCATTTTTCCCAACTTGTAGTTTTTTGTGTACAACAAATATCCTCTGCTAGAAAGTGGATTAGGATGTGAATTTGCTTCCTGGATATATACCCTCCAAAATAGTGACAGCAAATATGAGATTTAATACAGAACAAACGGCATGCAAAAACGTAGTGAATTAAAAACAGAAAATCATGCCGACCTGAATTCTCTACATTAACTAGGAAAATTTCAGATTTGCCCTTCACTTTTCTGTGACCAAACATTGAGGACTTTTCATACCGTATAGACAGCATGATAAGGTACATGTATTAAACTTTGCAATGCAATCATCACATAGTGTAGTCTCTCAGGCAAATTCTTCCTGGGTTTAGATTACCCTCAGTACATAATTTTCTACTGCCACATGTCCCTTCTATTTTCCCCAAACAATCCAATTTCTGCAAAAACCCAGTTATAAAGAGATAAGTCACTATGGCAACTGAATGACATCATTTCTGTACACTTCAGTAATACGCTACTTCTTCAGTTTCATTTTCATGTCCAGAATACCTAATTTGTCAATCCATTCTAAATATTGCTTCAAATTAATTGGTTTATATTTCATGTATTACACTTAACATTTTCCAACCTCGTGATTAGGCAAATTTGGGCTACGATTACAGAGGGAATGCTTTGGATCTCCAGGAAATTAGCATCCTCTTTAATACCAGAAAATGGCACTCATGTGACAGATGACTCATTACTAGCATTCCAGGATTTTGACATTGGGAAGTACTTAGTCTTAGACAAATACCCTTGGTTGGCTATATCTACACACTAAATCGTGCACATTGATAAGTAGATTCTAGCTTAGAACTTAAGCTTTGACCTCAGTGTAAAAGAAGCAAATCAGATCTACATTTTGATTCTATACAATTGACACTGACATTATGCCCTGTGTGATCGATGAATATTTTTCATAAGAAGCTCACATAGCTCAGTCCATAATAGGCTACTTTCTGATTGGATACTTCAGTCACTTATTTTTAGTACTTTATGATGACTGACATCAAGGATAATGAATGGTACATGTCTTTGTACATCAATATATTATATGGATATAGATCTCGGAAGAGATTTTGAACACAAATGGACCAAATATTCATGAACGCATACTTTAAAGAGATTCTGTCCTTTTCATATCATATCTATGGACATATTTGCCATTCAAAAACATAGAGTTGGGGTTCAACAGTGAAAGATGAAAACTAGACTGGCCACTAAACCAATTGAATGTGGTGCTAACATGTCGTGTATCTCATGCTTTCTTCTGCCTTGAGCATGCACATCACATATTGAAAATTCACAATTTGTTCTATGACGCACGATATTCCTGTGTTCTTTTATTACAAAATGTCTAGACGCAGAGATAGCTGCACAATGATATGATATATGCTGTTACTCCCCCTCAAGGCATAATTTCAAACCCATATTTCAGTCAATATATTAATTCACAAACTGGTCTCTATTTAAATTGCTTTGAGGACAATTAAATTATTCAAACATGACTGGTGTATTGGAAGACTCTGTTATATATCATTTCATCACTGTTAGTTGTAAAAAAAAAAAAGCCTTGAAAACTGAGTTAAACAAAACCTTGAAAAGCGATAAAGAAACAGATACTGCAGCAGGTGTAACGTGAGGTCTACTGTTTACTATGGTAGTGTTTTATCTCGGCACATTTTTACATGTTCTGGAAATCAACAAGCCTGAAACATGTCGGTCAATACCGGTACAATTTTACACCTGTTATATGTACCACTGATACCATTCAAGATTTAACTGTATGAGTGAATTTATTTCACCAGATAATGGACCAATTTTACATTTTGCAAATGACATACAGAAAATGTCTATACAGAAAAAATGAAGAATACAGCACAGTGCTACAATAGTTAGTAAATATTCTCTACTCATTATAACTCAAAATTACCACTAAATTTGAATACCATAGCATCATGAACATCTATGCTACAATGCAATATGAAAATGTCACTTTTCTAACAAATATGTGGCTACTCTCTGGCCATAATGGTCAAGATCACAGAATAAAGTGACTTGTATACATATCTTATACATGTAGTGTCTGACATTTGTGCCAGGTTTGGTTGAAAGTGAGTGTAGGTTGGCAGAAATATGCCAGAATGAACAGATGGATGGACAGATGAACATAGGTCATCCCCTATTATCTAACTACTGACTGGATTCACTTATCAAATGCATATCATATCGACTGGAAGCTAGTTGTAATCACACGCTTTTGTTATCCCCTGTTGATGACTGACAAAAGCTGGCAGGAATAGAGCTCAAGATAATGATTCTAATTGGCATAAATGTCAATGACATCTTGCAATCATGACATCAGAACCACTTTAAACATGCAGTTACTTTTATCCATCAAACAGTTTACAGAATCAAACTACTTGCTTTCAATAACTGTTAACACCAAAAAATATACAAAAGTATAATTACACTGCTCTTTTTCTTTATCAAAACCAATATTCCACAGCTCCTGAAGGGTCATATTAAAATGACTTCCTGTCCACACAGTGTTAAATGACAATGTCATCATCATGCCATTAGCCCAATTATGACATTGCTAACTTAATGTAAACTGAACCTTGCTTGCCATTCTCTGTACAAACACAGCCAATTATATCCCGGACATATAAGTCAAAGTGTCAATGTTTTGCTTCTACAGCGAGTTTACTATTTCAAAATTCATTATTATGAACATGTTCTGAACCAATAGCTCAAGAACTCCTTTCTCATTTATTAGCCGAATGTTCGCCTGATCTTAACAACATGTAAAGCCTACACATGTAAAGCTGCAGTCACTGTGGTAATAATTATCAACATATATGCAGCCCTGTGTTAGCTGCATCAGAAAGCTTGAGCAGACTGTAGTGTACTAAGCACGACTGACGAATATGAAATCTTTCATGTTTAATTCATTAACTAATCTTACATTCCATAATTCCTTTTACTAATTTATTCTACTTTTGTATACCCTCTACAATGAGTGTGCCCCCAAATTCTAGTCAACAAACTTTCGAGACAATATTTCAACATCTTATTTTAATATCGCTAAGATATTAGACAATTGAATACCAAATGTATACCAAGGGTGAAAAAAGTATAATAAACTCCACTTATCTAACAAGTTTTTGTCAAGAATTTTACTGATTCATCGCTCCAACACATTCGCTATGATGATGATGATGCCAAATTGTTTACCAAGGGCTACAAATACAGTCACGCAACACATCTAATAAGTTTCCACAGGCTACAAATATTCACTTAAAGTAACTATGTAACAAGTTTTTGTCAAGAATATTGACTACTGACTCATTACTCTTACACAAGGACATGTATACATGTCTTAATTGTGTACAAAGGCTATGTGGTATACACAATCTAACAAGCTTCCAAAGGCTATGTGTTATATACAATCTAACAAGCTTCCATTTAGGCTACAAGCTAAATCATTTATTAAGGTAAATGTATATCTAATTTGTTTTCATAAATTTTGACTACAGGTTTAACATTCTCTTCATACAATATCTCAAATTTTGAAACGATTCAATCTTTTGTTCTGACGTATTTCTCCAACATTAAAGTTCACACGAACATTTCATTTGACTATTTTGTGTACACAGGTGTATGTTCAATAAAGCTAACAAATTTCTAAATTTGTTTGAATTGCCTTCAATATCCTAAAACTTATAGGTTTTTTTCAATCCCTTTCAAATTCTAAGAGCACATATAACACTGTATTCAGAATTAAGACTATTCAATGAAATTCCATTAGAAACATTTACAGTCACAGCTCCACAGTGTCTACATATTTGTTCTGCTGAGACTGACAATGGCATCAGATTCTGGCAAATCTTTCATTAAAAACGATGTCATTTATAAGTTCCATTAAATCTACCTGCTGCTTTATATCTAGGGTATGTGAATTACGTTATCTTTGAATATTTCTCAAGAAATCAATACTTGGCATCTATTCCAATTTAAATTGGATGTTTATCAGGAAACTGGAAACCATGAGTGTTGTGATGGTTGCAACAGCTCAGTTTAAGTCGGCACGCTTTAAACTCAGAGAGTCTAAGCTAAAGTTCTATATTAAAGGGAATATGCTAATTCTAGTTCACTGGAACTGATCTTAAAGTATTCTTGTCAACATACTTAAAGTGGAAGAAAGGTATGGTAAAACTCATAATAGGATTTGTTACTTGAAAGCACATTTTTATTTTTATATTTAACTACTTTCTATTAAATTTTAATCAAAAACATCAAGAAATTTATCTTGATATCTTAATTTTCAAATGGTTCAAGATCAGATAAGACAACAGGCATCTCATTTGGTTTAATTAAATGTTGTATATATACATCTGGACTATTTTCAACACTGTTACAGTAAGTATGTTGCACTAAAGGTTTTATTCAAGGGACGAAAGTAAAAAGGTTGTTTTATCAATAATATTATACTGATTGACAATTTGATTTCACTGAAAATTAAATTATGTTGCAATTCAGGATGTACCATGATCAAAAATACAACATACTGCATACAATTGCAATGCCTGGTCCTTACAAATGTGCATGTATAGATTGTATACCAAAATGAATAATATAACTTCCATGGAGTATAAAGTTACTCATAACCAGAATTTTAAATTTGGTATAAAACAAACTTTGTCTCCAGATGCAGTGGATGGAAATTTGATAATATTTTCAATGATGTTCTTGAAATGAGATTTTACCACAATAAACCATTTTGTCACATGCATTCTTGTGTCACGTACATTGCAATGTTTGAATTGGAATTAAATTATCAAGTACCAAATGATATATGAAATGAGAAATGATTTACTTATATTCTTACATGATACAGACAGATTGACTGAGTGGTGAAATTGGAAATAACTGAAAAGATTATTTTACAGATATTAAATTACAAACAAGGAAACAAACAAAACGTGAGAAACTTAAAGCTGGCAGAGTTTGATGTCTTAAATTTTGGAGCTGTGTCATTTTTTGGAACAAATGAGATTCATTTGATAGCATTCTGACCAGATGTTGGAAGAATGGAATCAAGTAAAACCTGATATGTTTGTGATTTCATAATGTGGGCAGGACACTGAAACATGTCACACACCCCCACCCCCTCCTCAAAAAAAAAAAAAAAAAAAAAAATTACTGCAATCAGGAATCAAATTTTATATTTCAACATGTGTTGATTGGTTAGCATTTAGCTTCGAGAAAAACCTTAACCTTAATACATGTATTGCTATCTGTCAATTTTTTTGTATACACATGTACCTTACATATAGACTACTTCTACAGAAGAAAAGGACAACATTAATCTACAATATACATGTAATAAAATACATATAGATAGAAAGCTCAGAAGGAGATAAATAGAACACCAGTGAACAGTCACATCTCCACAAGTAGTTGTAACCATAATGCAGCTGACGCTTCTCCCCAATTCATAATTGATACACACGACAGTCTAAACAGCTTCGACTTCCCCTTTTCCAAGCATGTACATCCTGAATGTACCCATGGTGATGTGGGGAAAACGTGGAATAGATGAATTGCTACATAGTCTCTGCAGGAAATGACACCTGCATTATTGAGCACTATACTGATCTTTTCAAATATCACCATTTCAGTCAAGGTAAACTCTGTAACATGAGAACGTCTATACGTGTATGATCAGCAGAATTTCACAGGCATACCGGATACACTGCCCAGGATATGTGGATTGATAACAGAATATAAACTCTTATACTACATCCATATACCTTATGGCCACCTTTGTCAAAGAGTCTACCTCGATAGGTTGGTGATTTGAATAAACTAGTTTTCAGAGACTGTTTATCAGTAACTTTTGCACTTTTAGACTATAAAACTATCTGTGAATTACTTGTACATGGGTAACTCTATGGTTTCTATTCTGTTCACTCATCAAACCTCTAGGCTTAATACTTTTACATTTCAATACGATTACAATAATATCATCGCAAACTACGTTTCTAACCCAAATATTTTGAGGACACTCAGCTCCTCTTCAGTCTTCAGTTCTGTTATAGAAATCAAGTTCTGTCACACTATAAATACTGAATCCAGCAGTTCTTGTCATGCAAAATAGTGCTCTTGTCCTGGAAGGGTATGAATATTAAATTTGGTCAGCAGTTGAAGACTGGTTAGAAATGTTTGGTTTGCAATGATATTATTATTTACAGACAGAATCTCCATATGATTACAAATTTACAAGAAAGATGAGTACTGGTACTGTACCAGGTAACCTGGAACATTTGTATTTGATTTTAATGTAGATGTCTTTGAATTTCAACAGTATCCTGGGTTCCGTTATTATCACATGCATGTTGTGTACAGTTGTAAGTGTGCATATATCGATCATGAACATCGATAGGACAAGAGCATTCAAATGTAGTGCAGATGTTGTTTTCATGTTGACGATAAATATCACAATGCATGTACTTTTCACACAGTATAGTTTCTAGAAAATAAACTACTGTCATTGAAATGGTTGAAATAGCACATTAGATTTTGTATAGTGTGTATGTGTGTGTATATACAAATTGTGGTCCAGGAAAAGCATACCTAAACTAAGGTACAGCCGATCTGATATAATGTTTTCATTTTGACTTTTAAGTATCAAATATCACACAGTAGTTTTCTAAAGGATAACTACTGTCATAGAAAATGCTGAGATAAATGTTGTGCTTATCGCTGGTGACAACAAACCTCAGCAATTTATGGCTTGATTCAAAACTAAAGTTATTTCATAAGTACAATAACATGGGTAATACAGGTAATAATGGCAACATGTATTAAAGCTGAGAATGTAAGATTTGCAATAGAAGTAGACAGACATGTTATTTATTTTTTATCCTGATTTATGAAATTGCACATCTCCTTTGCTTTATCTGAAATGGATAATTTGATGGGTATAATCCTAGCAAATCACATACTAGTAATTCGTCTTTTCATGATCTACATTTGCGTCATGATTAAAGCTTGGAGCTGTATCAGTCCTTATCTATAGGACTGGCTCATTTGTGTAGTCTAATTTGATGGTTTAGATGAAATTTTATAAATTGAGGGTAATTACTATTTGTCCGTAGTTTTTCCCTTCTCGGACCCGTAATGCTGTATCTATAGCTCTTTGAACACTTTTCCTTCTAAATATTAAAGACTACTTTGTCCTGACTTAATTGTCCTCCGTCACTCACTATTAAGGTCACACCTATTGAAATCAGATTTGACTAAGTTTTGCCTCAGGCTGTCGTGCTGCCAAAATACCTCTTGTAATCAATTTACTGAATTTACTGTAAACTGAATAATGAAAATTAATTAGTTTGGCACACATGAAATATATCTCATTTATATTTCAACAAAACATCATACTTGGCAATATGCTTAGAGTCTGGAGTTCATCATTCCCAGTGGCTGTAAGCTACTAGATTTTACATCCACATTACTACCCAAAACTGTACTTGCAACACTTCAATGACCTTCACATGTATTTAAATCACAAAATGTGCATATAAAAGATAAAGAAATTACATTTATAAGGATAGTTTAGATTCAATACCATACATTTACCATATGGTGGCTGAAGTTAACAGTTCTTGGTGTCTGAAATAGAATTGTACCGCCAAGATGCGTTGTGAAAATAACAAACATTCAAATTATTATTGGTCGATGCATAGATTTCTGCTCCATGCATTACACATACACATACGTGCGCATGAGAATAAGCGGACTGTCTTGTTCTATTTTGACCCTCTAGCATGAGGTAAAATCTTATTGCAGGTACTGAGAATAGGTGTCGACATACACTAGCTTGGACCTGCTGAAGTAGACTCATGCACCCAGGCCAATTATAGCATTTAGGTGAAGTCATCAACACATATATTCAATATATATTTTCATATCACGAAGATTCTATAAATTTGAAGTATATCATGAAGACATTACACCGTAAGTTAATACGAACACTTACAACAAATGCATCAGACTTCGTAACTTTACAATAATTTTCCAGCTGTAATCCAGACAGCATTCAAATGATCGATTACAAAATGAACACAGAAATTCCATTTAATATTTCTTATTACACAAAAACAGCCAACAGGAAATGTAAATGATATTTCAATTACAAAAAGACAGGAAATTTGAAAACATGAATACGTTTTTAGCTTAATTGTCCTAATGGTTTCCTTTCATTCTGTCACAGACTTCTCACTTCGGTACACTTTTCCACTTTTTTCATACAGGATGGTTAAATAGGGAACTTGCAAACCTACCATGTTGAATGTTGCATCATGGGAAATGTGATAATAAATACTAATCAATTAGTATTGTAAACAATGTTGTTAAATTGTTTATAACCATGAATGATCAATTCATATTTAGCTTGACCAGTGTGGGAGGTTTATTTCATCGGTAGCTCCAGATAAGATATTACGATAACCACAGATAATCCCATAGTCCTTTGCATCTGAGCATGCTCAGTCTGCATTGCAAGTTCCCTATTGAAAACCGAACTTTAAATGCTTGGAACAGCTTTTAAATTTGTACCAAGCACCTTTCAATCATATATCTTTGTGTTTGACAACCACATATGAGCCAACACATTCTTTACAATATTGTCTATCTAAATGGGAGTTTATTTAAACAGGAAAATGAGGACTGAATGAAAGTGAGGGCAGAGAGTTCAGACCAATTATTTGTGACAGGAACTTTCAAGATGGCACATAATGACAGCAATTACCACCACAAGCACTTTGGAAAATGGGATACATGATCTTGGGACCTGGATAAAGTGGAAAGTGATCACTGCCTACCGTCAGTATGCTTGTATACATACATCCATGTACATTTCACGATCTTTGGAATTTAAATTTGTACTTTAATAAATGCTATACTGTAGGTGACTTATTATTTACGATATATACAGCATAATTAGGGGCAAAGTAGCAGAAACATCCACTTGAAATAACGGCTCATTGCCTAGAATTAATGTTTTGTTTCATGTACAGTAGCCTGAAGACAAAGTAAGAGAATAATGCATTCTGTTTAGCATTTTGTTGTTTGATTGGTTACTGGTTAGATGGGAATTCAATAATAGGTACTATACAAGCTCTCAGAGATATGGTAAATTAAAATTAATAGTCACAGTAAACTCCCTATCCGCCACAATAATCTTGCCTCTCTCATTTGATTCCCAATCACAGTGATGCTAAATCCTAACAGACACCTCTCCCCTTACATGGCCACATCTATTTCAAAACCAGAAGAATCTACATGTTGTATATACTTGTAGTTCTATTTTCTCCTCCCAAATGTGCACATGACATTATATTCTGTGAGTACAAAATGTTTGTTCATGAATGAGTTCCCCAATGCCCTCCTACTGAAAAACACATCTTTAACACTGACACTTGAACAATTCATTCTCATACACATACTGTCAATTGTCTCTGAACAGCTCTTTGCATTAACAGCTTTGTTGGCTGCACCCCAAATGCATGTCTTAGAGTTGTTTACGGCTAAACAGAGATTTAATAACCTGATGTAGTTGTTACTCTATTATCGCCGAGTTAAATGGTACAAAATGACAGAAGCCATCATTCTTGTGGTACCTGCAGTCGTTTATCTTAATCTACAACATGGAAAGCAACCACAGGCACAGACACATAAATCGACAATAAACATCAAAGCTAGACTTGGCTAAACCACAGAGTAATGATCCACAAATCAGCTTGTAATTTAGTCCCACGTTGAGCCATCATCATCAAATCTTCTGCAGTTTGCTTGGGTTGTAACTATTGATATTTATGTTCTCATTAAATGTTACAGAGCATAGAGACACTTTACCTGTACATACCACTTCCAACATACTAAAAGCACAATTTAATGGTTTCGAGTAAATATTTCACAATTGGGTGGTTATTCAAAACTTGGATGTTTACAAATTGCTTATAATAGTACATTCAAGATCAAGGTAAGAAATAAGGTTATATTCATTCGTGCAAACTAGAGCTGATATTTCTTCCAGGACGCTGTGAAATATAAATATACCTCTTGATGGTGCGTCTTGGTCTTGGTTAATGACAATGAGTTTTAACAGACTTTTGTCACATTACCACAATTTGGTGTACATTTTGTATGTAAAACTCATGGAACAAATGTGCTGTATTTACAAATGCAAAGAATGTATTACTAAAAAGTTCATTATTTGACAATTATTTGCATTTATTAATTCAAAAGTGCTAGATATATATTTTATATTATGTTTATAAATGACATTGAAAAGACATTACATTGATTTTGAAGACAGTAAAACTGAGACTATTGGGTGGGTTAAATTCTATCAATTCTTCTGGGATGTGTTTTCTAGCACATTTGTCTGAAGTGGATTTGTTTTTTTCAAGCTGTACAATCTAAAATGGGGTACACTTGACACTATTTCTTATTTTGTTCAGTTTACATAGCTATAGAAGGGGGTCCTGGAAGGAGCACTGATACCCCCCCCCCCACACACACACACACATACACACACACACACACACACACACACACACCCTGGATATACACATAATATGTTTTTCTCTAACAGACAAATTTCACAGTCAAATTTAAGTTTGAAATAAAGCTTTCCATGTGTATAACTGTAGATAAGCCCCAAAAGCTACAAGTGCTTCTTTCCTATTCAAAGTAGTGTTGGCAGAACGACATGTACATGTAAACATAGCGCAGGCATTCACAGTCTACAAAGGAATCAATTATACTACAGATTAACCCTGGCATGCCCTTCCATGACCTTTCCAATTTTCTGCCTAACTGCACTCGGTACATTACTTTGCCAGTAGTTGTCTTATGCAATACACTGAGTTCCTAATCCTAAAATACCCTAATAACTAAGGATCTTATTTGATATTCTGGAATTTACGACCCGAGACAGGGTTGCATGCATGCATGCCTGATGAAACGATAGAATGTCTCAAATTTTTCTCTCTCAATAAAGCTACAGTCATATACACTCCCACAAGATTGAGTATTGCATTTCAGATATTGGTTTTCTTTGGCGGCCGCAATCTGAAATGCACTGCTGATTGTATCACCAATTGGTCAGCGGCACTAAGAGTGATGACAATCATAGTAAACCTACACTCACTGAGTTCTAAACTTTAGAAGATTTCATTTTAATACACTTTACTCTATTGGCTTTCACAACCTGTTCGGACAGTAGTGCCTCTGTCTACATGTATAAGCACGTATTTCTGCAAAGCACACAATGAACAACAATTAAAGCTAAATCTTCTTAACTTATTTTATAGGAGCCTTGTTTCTTATGCTTCATTCAAAATGTTCAGTGTTGTCGTCGCAATTTTCATCTCTGTTGCTTGTCTACAAGTCTTTCTGTAGTCCTATCTGCACTGAAGATTATTAGTAAATAATCTTTTTTTAAAAGACTTCAGTTTAAGTCACAATCATCCAAGATAATACATCATCCTTGAGGTTAATATTCTTAGATAAAAGAGAACATATGATACTGGAGTCTACGTATGCTGTATTCTTCAACGATTTATCCTGAAATCCTGAAATCCTGAAATCCTTTTAGACATTGCAAATGTTGACAAATACAACAATTCCATTACAATGAATGTAGCATTCTGTGTGCAGGCAATGAAATCATCAGCCAAAACTTGCATTAATTTTAAATCATCAGCCTAGAAGTAAATTTGCACAGTTTAGAACAGAAATGGAACTTTGATAAAATAACGTAAAACTGGAATTAATTTGTAAATGCTGATGGATGTGAAATGTGACAATGGATTCAGGCAAAGCTACCAGAGTATCAAAATTAATGATCTGGTCATAGACAGAAAAATATACTACGTGTGTACTATACATTAGTTAGTTCATTTTCCATCAAAGATGTTACATACATTAACTTGACAGTTAGAATCTTCAATGTTTACATACTAGTATAGAAAAAGTTCCATCTGTTAATTTACTATTAAACAGATGTCACTTGAAACCTTGTAAACATTATCCTGACAAAATGTGACTTCTATTAAAATTTAATCAAATCAAATGTCAGCAGCAGTTAACACATAAAGATGTACATCAAATGCTGGGAACAAATCACAAACATCTACATACATGTACACGTACCCTAGTTGTAATACATTACATCCGATCACAGATTAAATTACGCTTGGATGGTCACAAATACAATCCTATCAAATTCTACACCAAACATTCATCTCAATCAAGAATGTAAATTTGACAACATTAGTAAGGTATTATTCAATTTGCAATAGCGCCACAGCATTTATATTTATGACTCGAATGAAGACACTGGGTAATCTTTCATCAAATTGACAAAATTGTTTTCCTGCATGCAGTGAATGAAATAAGGTAATCATGTTTTGGTGAACTCTCTGTAACCTCATAATACCCTGGATGGTTAACAACATCCTGCCCGACAAGTTTATTTCATTCAAGAGAATGAATCTTTCGTCACTGTGAAATGTTGATTGTGCTTTTTTTTGTTAATTCAAAAAGTATTTTGTGAGCTGATGTGTACTACTTTTATAGACATTCATGTGGAAAGGGTAGCAATAATGTGTTTAATGGCTAAGTTTGAAAATATCAGACCAAATAAATAAGACTGGAATCTGGTACCATTCATAGCGCTGTTTGCTTGTACATTGATATAGGGAGTCTTTGCCCATTTCTGCTATTGTGTAGGTATTTCGGAAACGTCACTTTCATTGTTTTTCAGTGTGAATATCAAACTGTTGAATAAATGTACACAATTTTAAGACTTAATATCAATGGGAAAAAGAAGGTCAGTTTTTTTGAGAATAACTTTCACATACCATAATCAATACAGAAATCAGACATTGAAACAGATGAGAAGAAGATAAAAAACTAGAATGTAAAAGCATTCTAGATAACACTCTACATTCAGAAGTCAGGAAGATAAAATGTCATTAAAGAAACAGTAGGACATATGAAAGCACGCAACATTTATTCTCAGTTTCACGTAGCTGTCACTATTTACAATGCATGTGCACAAGAGTTTTCAACACCTGAAGAAATGTTCAATTCGTAATGTTCCTTACAGCCATTTGAGAAACTTAATTGACATCAAAAGTAAAATTAGAAAGTTTACAATCTACTATCGTCAGAGGTAAGTTTATTAATTGATCATCAATGACGTGTCGCTATCTATCTCACAAAATATCTCTATTGGATGTTGACAGGATGATGGATTACTTGTCACAACACACAATGCCTATTTGACATCGTCTAATATTAGAATAAATGCAAGCCTGACAGCCTTAAATTGCAATTACAGCTCTGACAATTCTATTTCCATTGGCTAGAAAATGGAAAACCTATTCAAAGTCTCAAAGAATTAGAAAGACGATTCCATGTATCCATGCTGGCCATCTGGGATTTTCCCACCCTGTCCAGACTGGATCTAATGAGATTACGTCTTCTGACTATTAGGAACATAAGTGGATTTAAAGGTTTGCTTTTATTGACTCATGAGTCTTTTTACATCCTCAATGACACACTAAAAACCAAGAGAAGAGTCAGCTTCAGCTCATCCCCTTCATCTTACACTTTCTGCTTAAAAAGGCTACGGTTCCATGTGACAACAAAACATGACATCAAACTTTAATGGTCTTCATACAACACAGCCACAAAACCACATTTCATTCATGCACAACTTTCAGTTATTTTTACTCACATTCTAAAACCCAAAAATAATGCAAGGAAATGTTTCATCCCTTTATTACTCACAAGCATGACAAGCAGTTAACATAGACATTTCAAATGTTATCACTCCTCATACATGAATAATAGTTTAAACAGGCATTGTTCATATTTTTAAATTTGTGCAAAATAAAATCACATTGAGAATGCACTTTCATTTTTCATTTTATTGCACAAAAACTTAATTACTAAGAGTAAAACATGTAGTACTACCAAGAGCAGTTTGTACACGTAAGACAAACAAAAGCATATCATTCACATCAAAAAGGCTTTCATAAAAAGACTATTAGTTAATAGTCCTAGTGAGATATTGAAAATTCCCTTGACGAATGGTTCATAAAATGGGATAATAAAGTTATTGTGTTACATTGACTGATCACCTGAAAAGCATCGCAATGAAAGAAAGCTATTTTCAGAACATCTGACGCATTGTCCTTGATCAGATATGCCATGTATCATTGTGTCGTAGGATGTTCTATTGTGTCTTGTAGTGGAAAAAGCAGGTCAAAGTAACCTAAAGAAAGTTTATTTTTTATTTTACTTTTGTTTGTTTCAATGTTACAGCGGTCAAACTCTTCCGTTTTGGAAACATTTAATGTGTCCATCACTTTGATTTTCCAACTCCAATTCTTAGAAATATATTGGAAGCTAAGTTTAGTTCAGGCTATATTAGTAAATACATGTATGCCTTTGGAAACATGTTTCAAGCACCTACACATAAATGTGTATTTGGTGTAGACTTTGTTAAAATACATGTATATGACAAGTTAAACTGCTATGCCAATGTACGAAGGAGGAAGGTAGATGTTCTTTTTTTCTAGTTTAGTACACACAACAATAAAGGTTTGATTATGTTCAGTGTCATGCACCCATTCATAAATCAATAAATGACGGACACATGTTTTGCAACTATTACATCAGTCACATCATAAAATAATACTTTACTTCAAATACTTCCAGCTACATCAGACATAGACATGATCTATGGTGACACTAGCCACCTCTAGTAGAAGCACCTACAACATAGAAGGAACTAAATTTACATTTTTATGGCTTTAACAACTTAAGAAACATGTCAAAATACTGGAGTAGGGTACATACAGGAAGTATCGGCACTATTCCACATTTAAACAGGTTTGTTATACACTATTTTAGTGCATTACTGGTATGACTGGTTTTTAAAAAACTCATTTAATGATTATGCTAAGTGACAGGTGTGAATATAACTCCACAGTCTATTGATTTTTGTTTTGTTTTTCCCTTCCTGCCAATCCATCTGCCCCTATCCAGTTAAGATTCACAGTTGAGTAAACAACTCATTCCTTGGTGAATTTATCACTAAAAGGTTCATTTAATGTCTCTGAACTTTGTGTACTGCCTTCAAGTATGTATTAAATTACAGTTAGTTTTATTCACCAGTTGTCACACTCTTCTCAAAACTACATGTAACTATATACTACGGAAGTCTTTAAGTTTATGTAGAAATTTGATGATTAGCAGGATAGTCTGAGTTTGTGTAGAAATTTGATAACAATTGTTCATTTTCCCAAGACAGTTTACATTCCAAGCAGGGCTTTATACTACATAATTCTACTATTGCCAGAAACTACAAATAAAAATATTTATCATTTGTATTAAGAGCTAATATTGTAAAAACATCAACACAGGACAACTGCTTCAATGGTGTACACTATAAGTGCTTAATACCTAACTTAAGCATGATGAGAATTCTACTTCATTGAACTTGTTACAAGTCGTATACCATTCTTGCAAGTTAAAGAGCACACCTTTCCATTTATGCCTCTTCGCACAGTGCCATAAAGAGGCATGTGGTTTTACAATGATACTAAAGACATGTCTGCTTTGTTCATAATGAAGATTATACTTACAAAATATAAAAAGTTATAGGTTTTCAAAGAAAATTTTTGATTGATATACAATGTACATTGACTTTTAAAAACTTATACTTCAAGCGTTGTCTAATTTCTCAGTTCTTCTCTTATTTTGTATAACTATTATCAAACTAAGATAACATAAAATATGACGATCCCAGTGTATGCAATATGGGAGAATTTAACTCATCAAAGCCATCAAAGGTTACCTGTACAAATAGAATGTTATATATTTATAAATATTCATTTATTGATTTCTATCAAGTAATGTTCATACAAGTATCTTTTTGGTAAAACCGATTTACAATATGCAATCATGTACATAATGAGACCTCAGAGATTAAGGAAATGTGGACTGCAAAGAAACAATTTCCCTTATCTTTACAAGAAAGATGTGTGATAAAGTATATCATAAAATATCATAATATATCATAATATATATATTATATATATTATATGTATATATTATATGTATATCATAATATATCTTTTGATGCAAGAGTATATTTTTTCTAGATTTTAAAATATCCTAAATGAATTAATGATAGTTCTAACCACACTTTATTTTCCCCTCCAAATGGATGAAATAGATTTTCCAAAAAAACATTAAAACATTGTAGTTATTAACCAAATGGCAAATCTACACGAAATGTGTTAAGTAGATGCCCATTGAGATGAAAAAAGTGTAATTCGGTATTTTTTATCACATGAATTTTTAAAACAAACCGTCTTCAACAATGTTTAAAGTTACATTATTGATAAATTATATCAACAGCTTTTAAGTGTAGACCATTACAACAAAACAGCTTTCCATGTCTCCAACATTCAAGTTTTAGCTGAAGTACATCCTTCACTGTGCTGAACATCTAAACTAACCTTTTCGATGTCTCTTACAGAGCTCATTTGAAAGACTTGGAAGCCTTGTAACAGTTTCAAGTATATACAAAATGATAGAAGGAGTTTCACTTTCTCATTTTCATCTCCATTATGCTTGTACTTTATAAACTGTGGCTATGAAAGTCTTGTTTTAAAGTTTTTAAAGTTAAATTACTTCAAATAAATCTAGAAGTTTTATTTCTCCATTATTTGTAATGTATTTTTTCAACTATGGCTACGAAATTCTTGGATAATACTTTTCAGTTTACGCAAAATAATTCTAGGAGTTTTATTTCTCGTTTTCACCATTATTTGCATTAAAACTATGGCTATGAAATTCAGTGTAAGCACAATAATTACTATAAGGAGTTTTATTTCTCATTTACAGCACCATTTTAGTGTTTATTTTAGTGTACGAATAAAGAGCGGTGCTAAATCCTTCTGATGTATTTGATGGTTGAACATAATTCCTGCTATATTGTCCATCTCATCAAATTTGTGTTTCCAGGAATCAGGAATGAAATTGGTGTCTCTCAACAGTCTACATAATAAAGACACATGAACCAAAACCTATAAACGTATTACACACACATATTCAGCAAATGAGAATCAGAAACAAACCTTAATATCGTAAACTGTGTTCCAAAGAATGCTGGAGTTAATTTACTTTCTGAATAGCACATTATTGACTTAAACATTGATGAAAATTTATCCTGGTATGCAATTTATTATTAGAACATAATTATTTCAGACCCAACTATTTCAAATAGATTTTGATTTGCTATAAACGCTTTGTACTGTGTTAATATTACTCCTAAGGGTACACTAAAATGGCCTGTGTGAATTTAGTTATACAGTATTTCATAAAAAGTGATGATCAAGGCGAGTATTAGTTATATCATAACATGTCATTGCTTGTGTTTAGTTTGATACAACTTTTCATATAAAATGATTATGGTCTGTATATGGTTGTATTTCATATAAAGTGATTGCTATACAGCAAATTTTGATTGAATTTCAGTTTCACCATCTATCTTCATTAGGAGTAGCATATTGACATAGCATATTGAAAAGCTACAAATGACACAAGATGTTATAAAGCCATGTAGGTGGCAAAGTTTTATATATGAGCCATGGTGACAAACAAGTACACATGCTGCAGGTTGACCTTTGACCTAGAATTATCAAGATAAACAAAATGCTCAAAAAGAAGAATCAGGGCAAATAAACAATTGTAGCATTATCCAATCACCATGACAATGGACTCTACATATTTGAGTTGATCATATATGAATCAACATCGTGGTGCATTTAAGGGCTTTAAAAACAACTGTACCTGTCTTACATTTATCTTTCAACAGACATTGTGCGACATTCCATGGATAAATCTGCATAAAATGTGTCATCTTTTACTAAATAAATATTCAAAACATGTCGCTTTGATAGACTGGCTTGGATTTGGAATTTCTATCTGGTCTATTAGAGAATGAGAAAGAAGATCATCTCTCTACACAGTGACAGACAGGAGTCGCTTACAATATTATCCACCTAAAGAAAGAAAAAATGTGTTCAAAATATTTGATTCTTTAGTTAACTGACAAGCTATGCCTTCTGTAGCATCTATTCAAAGCAGTTTGAATAGCACACAAAAACCATCAGCAGTATCTAACAACACGATAACAATTTATTCAGGTGCGAAAAAAATTTCAAAATCAAAACTCTCGTTTTTCAGTAATATAGAGTCCCTTTTGGACTCTCTGCTTTTGTGTGTGTTTTCGATAGCAAATCTTAGAGGCTAACATATAGAACAGTGTCCACTCACTGCAGACAGTGCAAATAGGTTTTAAGCTAGGGGTCTAACCCTCTTCCTATCAAACACCCTAACTCCCTGATTGATTGAATACTGTAACCACTGTATGTTTATGTCGCACAGCTCCACTCTCCTCATATATTCAAATCACATGCTGACATCACCAGACACAGTGGGTAGATTTAAAACCCAGTAAGAATTTGCAATACATTTTCTTGCCAATGTTTCGTTAAGTGAAAAACTGAATTCAAATGTATAAGCAAGTGTTGAAAGGACATGCATGTCCATGTAGCTGAAATCAACCCCGTGAAGGGTAGCAGTGACTATACAATGATCTACATTCTTGCCACAATTTAGAACATAAATATACCACAGTCAAATCTGAATACAGAGTTTGACATTAACCTAGTATCAAGTATTGCTTCACATCAGTAAAATTATATTGAAAATAGGAACAAAATTAGTCAAAAAAATATTTCCCCGTTGCAGTTAATATACCTTTAAAAACATGCACCCACAACATAAATTTACCAAACAGTAGAATCTGACGGCAGAATTTGACAGCAACCTATCAAGTACTGCTTTACATCAGATTTAGAACACACATTAATCAATCTTATGGTAGGGGTCATAAGTGTACCCCACCCTGGACAGATTCACCACAGATTAGACATGAATCGGGATAAGACATTAGTAATACTCCAATTCATTCAAACACTCAAGAGATGGAAACTCACAGATAACATCTACACACTAACTACAATATGGGTATACAGAGATGTGTGATGTAGATAACAAAACCAGCTGCTTCATGCTAAAACTGTTTTTCAGTACGTACAATTCCATAATTCATAGATTTTGTCAGGTCTGCAGTTTTTACAGCGATCAAAATCAAAACTTATCGTGAAAATCAAAACTTACGTCTCCCAAATACATAATTATTTTCATTCAAATGCTGCATTGCAGTGAGATAGGTATTACTCTCCTTTAGTATTTCTAGTTATCAGAACATAAAATACAAATTTGTAATGTACTTCTTGCCGAGGTCAGTATCAAGAAAGCAACTAGGACATATATCTTGTACAAAGCATCAAATTGTGTTACAGTTATATTTCCAACATTATACATGTACATAATATATTACATTTACTATAATAATATTGCGTTACTTTATACATTTTACCATGATTTTCGCAGGAACAAATCTTGAGCAACTCTCAAGGTAGATTTTACCTTTACTATTATTCACAAAAATACACATACAATTACATTACATTACATGACATTACACTACATTACATTACACTGCATTACACTACACTACACTACATTACTTTACACTACACTACACTGCATTACACAACACTACATTACACTACGCTGTACTGTATTACACTACACTACACTACACTACACTACATTACACTATACTACATTACATTATATTACATTGTATTAATAAATTATACATTTCACATCACACTACATAATTAATTGCACTTTATAACATTATACATCAAATAAAATCATGTCTCTACATGTACATGTCGATTGTTAAAAGTAGGTTTGAAATGGTAACAACTGGTTCAGACACGAAACTCCTACATTTGTACATGTACAAGCACAGCACACTGTATCCAGTATAAAAATAATACAATGAGACTGCTATACGATAACATGTACATGTAAACCTATCGCTTGGGAGCTGTTCTATAATGGTAGCCTCGGGTACAGCTTTGGCCATCTTTGGAAGAAACTGAAAAAGTTCATAACAGCCATGCACAGAATATATGTGAGAAAAGAACATGTGCATGTAGTCTTTTTACATTGTCCTGCCATTCAAAACAGCTGGATAGAAGCAAGCTGAATACATTTATGTATATACACATAGTAATCAAAATGGCACCACAAATTAGGATCGACATCTACATGTATGTGATATGTTTTGTACTCAAGTGAGATTATCGTAGCTTTCCTTCCAAATCTTTAATACTGATATTTAGAGTAAATTCCATTACCCTGGGTTCAACTAGGATCAACAGATACAACACAAGTGTGAGATGAAATTCATCTAACAGTTCTGCAACTTTTGTTTTAATACTTCTATTACATATTGTACTTTGATGTAGTATTATTATTATGTGCAAAATGCCAGTGTCTAACTTTTCAATAGTCATGTGTTGAAACAGAACCATTGTGCACATATCGTACTATAGTTTATATAAAATTATGTTATGACTTTAGAACTCTATTAAAATTATCAAAAGTCTTTTCATGTACATATATAATGTGCTTAGTAACTGGTATGGCCTACAGTACTACAGTGGAAAACGATCTTTCAGCTTATAACTAAAAAAGACACAAAGTATTAAAACTAGCTATTATGGCGTTTATTGAACGGATGTTGCTTTAAAAGTACTGTCAGTGACAGTAAGGTAGTGTTTCTGATGACTTCCATGATCTTGCAGTGTATATTTTGGGGGGACTTCCACTTTCTACACTATCTCGAATATACAATGTAGGGTGATTCTATCCATGATACATAACAAAAGACTCACTATCACCTGCTTGTGTACATGTAATTTACCACGTGCAACAATAGATTCAACTTGTGTCTGACAGCTCAGTTTCCACAGCAGTAGGTTATGGAAACGATAGTAAAGTTTCAAAAACTGGGTACAACTTTTACTGTGATATACATTACATTGAAAGGTCAAAAGCACACTAAAACAAGATCTGTAAACAGGGCGGACAGGGTGAAATGGTTTTGGGGGGGTGTAGGAGGGTGGGTGTGGATACATGTTTCACTGCTTTCAATGAGCACATACCACCCTCTAATCTTTTTGTGTGTTCTAGATATCTAGATACTACAATTTATTCTATAATTCATGATCACTTCGGATGTCTGGAAAACAATAGTATGATCCTGTCCACAAGCATGCAAAGAGATCAAATTGCAGACTACGACAAATACTGACTTTAATACTAAGTGTGAGAGTTTTCTATTACATTTCAAGGTAAAGAATGATCAGCTTTCAGACTGTGAGAAATACTAACTTATGTGTTAAAAGTTATCTATTGCATTTCATATGTAATTCAATTCAGATGGTGACAAGATGTATCTCACAAACCTTGTAACTAAAATTACAAATGAGGGTAATCATGCCCTACATTTTGTAATCTTATTCATCTCATAAAAGAATTCATGTACTAACTAATTAATTCAACATACTGCGTCCTTCACATCCATATAGCAGATGTCACGTGTGTGGGTGCGGATAGAGAAAAGTTGTAGCCTTAGGTTTTCTGATGTTATCACTTTCCTTTATCAGGTGTTCAGGCTTACATCCACAAGTGTCTGGTGATCCAAAAAGTTTCGATATCATGAGTTGATTGCATGATCAACATTTACTGGAGCTTCTGTATACGTTATTGTTTTTATTCTCGGTCTCAAAAAATGGAGACTACACTGGCTTATAGTTGAATTTATATATTTGAGTTACTTGTACAACTGAAAAGCCCTTTCTGATATTTGACATTGGTGCAATTCTGACTTTAATATTAAATATCCACCTTTCTAGTTGTTAACTATTGGTGCTGCTTTATTTGAAATGCTAAGGCCTTAGCCTATCACATGAACAATTTAACATTACAGTAGAGAGGAAAAAGAAGAAAGAGAATATCATTCTTCTAATAATTAACGGAAAAATAAGGCAGGGGAGAACATATACATTACATCTCTGTATGCTGAACAAAAGCAGTCTGAGTGTTAAAAGCTTTATGAACAAAAACTGGTAGTTTGTACTGAACTACTTCATTCTTACATGGCAGTATGGAAGAAAAAAATTCTTTCGTGGGGTGAACTCTAAATCTTTGAGGAATGAAATCTAGTCTATGGTCGTTATATAATGGACAAACTGTGTAAAATAACACTCATCCTCAATATCTGTAAAACCTTGACTTTTACAATAGTTTCTGTAGTTAGTTAACACTGCTGGTGAGGTGTTAGTGCCAGATGTCCCCATGTTAGCACTAAGTTGGCCAAATTCAAGGTAAGCTCAGTCAAAAAACAATGTACCGGTATTGTATATGAGTACAGTAACATTTAACAAATTTGTTCACCATTGTTGTCAAATGCTGAAGAAAAACTTACATGAACGTTGACTAGTGATTTCCTAATATTTTTGTACAGTAGGATGACAGAAAACATTCTAACCCTTTGTTCCTTCAAAGAAAACAATGTTGTACTGAGTGAACCAACGTCGTAAACCATTGGTCTCTTTACGGCATCATCCAGAATGTACCCGCAAGAGTACATGTATGTTGCTTCAGATAAAATACATGCTCTGGCTTGCAAGAATGAGAATGAACCAAAATACATGATATTGTATCATTACCATAGGTTTTACTCTTTTACACAGTTAGCTCAAAACACTTGACTACCACCCGTTTCTTTCAATCTTTGTTACCATAGCAATTAGTGTGAACCAAAAACATGATACTGAAAGTAAATTCTCCTTTCTTTATTCAAAAGAAGGTTTGTACAGCCAAACATCAAAGTTTGACTTTGGTGATCGATGTAGCAATTACTGTGTAATATGAAAATAAACACCTCCTTCTGGTTATAATCAAGTGAGACATTGGCACCTAACAAAACTTTCACACCCCTGGTACAACAATTTGATCTAAGTATAGAGTGTGCAGTCAAGCCATGACATGCCCTTATTTGTTTTCGTTGGCGTACCTTAGGCCACGCTTTGATGCCAGCCAACAATATCTATTCTGTTTCACTGCGAGTATGAATTCCTGCATTTACCACCAAAACTGTAACCGGAAAACCAGAAAAACAAACAAAAATAAACAAAGTTTGGTTTTGATTTCAAATATCTGATGATCTGAAATGTTTAGATTACAACATACAATTGTCTGTACCTGTTAAAGTTTGTTGTCACTAATATATTAAAACACTTTGCAGTTCCATTTTGGTTCATGTTCAGTCACACCTTTTTACTTCTGCTTGGTCACAGAGTCAAATATAGCCTTCTCTTTGGAGTAAAATGATCACATCTCTTAGAGCAGGTCAATTTAAGAAGATTTTATTGTTGGAAAGTAAACTGAAAAAAAAGTTCTCTTATTTTGCATGTCTCTGTTACTGTCCAAGTTGTTATAAATATTTTGTGTAATTAAACTCTGCAGTCAAAGGCTTCACCCTTTCCTTTTTTATGTTTCACATCATGCTACCTCAGTGGTCTGAGATGCTACCTTCGGCCATTTTTTTTAAAAATGGGACAAAAAAGTAGCTTTTCATGTACATGCTCATGTGTGTGCATGCGTGCGTGCACACACACACCACGCGCACGCATACCGCACACACATGCACACACTCACTCACTCACTTCAGCAGGTGTATAGCGCTTTAGTGTATATTTCTTATTTCTTTATTCAGTACACATAATATACCAGGGGGGGGGGGCGCATTATTAAAGGTACAATAAAATGAAACAAACATCAAATATAAGCTGGGTAAATCAATACTACAAAGAAAAACTACTCACTAATAATAGAACATAGATTAAAATAGCTATTAAAAAAAATAAAAAAGAGTACATTTTAAACATATAGTTCTATATATTTAACTTTGAGGTAGATGTACACTACTGAATGTTATAGTCATACTATGAAAAAAAACAGTTTTCACAAAGACACAGCTATTTGTACACTTTGCATAAATCATGTGGGTATGTTCAAACTGTTAGATACTGGATACAACTTTATGTATTTGATCATTAATCAGATACAAGGACACATCGTACATTGTAGTGTGATTTAATGACATGATGGAAGGGATCATTTATCATATAAAACATACAATATATTAAACTGTCGTTTTCAATAACTACTAAGAGTTAGAACGGATGTAATGTAATGCAATGTAGATATTACTACTTATGTTGCTATATATATATATATATATATATATATCTATATAGTCAGTGTTGGCAAACGTAGTGCAAACACTCAGTGACTTCTGATGTATACTAAATTAATGTTAGTACTTAGAGTACATGTAAAATGTACCAAAGTTCCCCGGAGTAACATGGAAATCCATGCAAGTTTTACGTGACTTTTTTCCCCACCTGTTTAATACTGGGATTCTCCAACCTTAGCAGTAAGAACACTGAGGATAATACCATACACATGTAGGAAAATTTATCAAACTGCACTCAGGGTTTTAAACTTGATTTTTACCAAGGGTAGACCCCTGGCTTAACTCCCTCTCTTACTCAGGTACCTCAACCTTCAGATCAAAAAAACATGGGGTAGGGTAAAATCCATGGATCCAATCCCGTTACCACTACTGAATTTTGTCTTGATCTCCATCACAACTTAACATAAATACATATTTTTAGAATTCTGACTTGGTTCCTGGCAATACTGATATTTCACCAGCTCTTTCCTTTTCTACAAAGGTTCCCAAGCCTTCATAAAAATACTGGGGTACATGGAGAGTTAGTAAATCTAGTGACCACTACTGGGTTTGTACCTTAAATGATTTCCACCAAATGTAATTTTCTGCACAATTCCTGACTTGGTTCCTGGCAATCTCTAAATTTCCCCTGTTATAAAAGTCCCCAAACCATATCCAAAATACAGAGTTAGCTTAATAGTAAATCTAATGACCCCCTACTGTTTTTACTTTGTGTTCCATCAAAGGTAATTTTCTACATGATTCCTGACTTGGTTCCTAGCAAATTCTAAATTTCACCCGTTTCCTCTAGCTGTTACAGAAGTTCTCCAAACCATAGTGAACGTACATGTACAGAATACTGCACAAATTATGAATTATTATTATGTAGACTAAAATATGATATTTTATTCTCCTTCCAGCTACAGGCAACACTTTTATTTTATGATTAGGAATTAATACAATGAAAATTTACAACTACTCGATGTAAAGTATTATTAATATTATCAAATTATTTATTGATGATTTGGGTTTTTACAATTTATATAATCATACAGAGTATGTCAGACATGCACAGTACAATCTATCATCATCAAAGACATAGCCCTTATGTTTTAGTGCACTGTGGAGTCAAGATGAAGAAAATACAGAAGAGCAATGAAAAAATGACAGGTAGATATTGTACCGTGTTATGTATATGTCTCAGTCTTGTGCAAGGTTTAATTGAAATTGATTCAAGCGTGACAAAGGTGCAAAAAACTACGCCAGTGGCATCGCAGTATGAGTGATTACGTGAATTCTTTTATTTATAAATCAAATCACTCAGCAGTCATGGTTTAAAAACATAAATTTTCACTTCTACATAACATTTATCAGAATATCTTGCCTTGAATAAATTATAGTCTGGGTACACTTAGAAAATGGCTATCAAATAATATTTTAGTAAATTCAGAGTTTGAGAATTTTGACCAAAAATGTACATTTTTTATCTAATTTGCAAAGCATGGTACAGGTAATCTTGCCTTGATCAGTGTCTCATTCAGATATACCTAGTAACAGCTATCACACAACGTGCCAAGAAATCCCTGAATTTTAAGATTTTCGACCAAAATTACTTTTTAAAATCTAATTTGCATGTCAAGGATCAGACCATCTTGCATTGATCAATCTCCAACATCCCTAGGAACATCCTTGAGTTCTCATTTCAGTCGTGCTAAAAAAAACAAAAAAAACATTCCTGCTACATTTGTAGCTACATGTAATGCATTACGATGTTCTGTATGAATAACTTCATACTCAAGTCATTATTGTCTGCCGATGAAGAATAACTATGGCTCAAGTAACCCGAATGTTTTATTCCCAAACCTCAAAGCCTTTCATCGTTCGTATTCTCATGAATGCAAATTTTCAACTGTTACGCTACTGTCTTGACTCGTGTATGACGCATGTATTTTTGTAATAACCAAATATACGACAGTGTACTGAATATCAAAATCAGAAAATTAGGGATATATGAAGTCGACTAGTCAGCCAGTCAGTCATGAAATTCTGTACATCACATCTGCTTCAGAAAGCCTGTGCAAAATACATCGGTAATTATGAAAAATCGACATGATTCCTTCACCTTAAAATAGAAAGTTACGCTCCACTGATTTGATACTAGTATTTATATTATAATACCTGCTTCATGCAGAATACCTGTGGAGAACATCACAACGCGCTATAGGAGACCAAAGTAATTACCTTTTTTTTTTCTACACCACACTGCAATTTGGTGTAATTTTCATTTTCAAACCACTATCATTCCCTAGTCTGGCTATCAAAAACTGAACTTTGGTATTTGGTGCAAGAGATGCTTCCTACTTTACTGTCTAGCATTTTTATTGTGATTTTTTTTTTAGCTCTCTGACTTCAACAATCAAAAAGATAGGGCTCACTTGAATACGAGAAGCCTACTTTTCACAGAAAGCAAGCATGCAGATTCTTTTGACAGTTTACACTCTGAGGAGTTTTGTTATATTGAAATTGAATATAACAGATCAACACCTCTAAATATAATTTACATATGTCTCAATCAATCCATTTTATATCCCTGAGTCTCTTTCCGCTAGTATCGCAAAGTTGGAGGTTCTCAGGTCTTTCAAACTGTGTTTAAAGTTCAGAATCTGGGGACCAATAAAATATAGTTTCATTGAATCCAGGGACCTCTTTATAACATTCTTCCTCTAATTACCATATTGACAAATGATTCTAAAGTACTGAAAAACAACTTCTCAAATTGACAATTTGTCATATTTTTTGAAACTATTGCCAATGGGTGATTTGACATCTTCCATCACACTCTGTGTAACCTTCTGTGACATTTCAATCGTTTTAAATGGAAAGAAATGACTGCAAAGCTCCAGAGAAATGGCCGCAGTTCCCTACTGACAGCCTGCCGTGCTAAAGGCTACATTTTGTATCTCAGTGGGTAAACTGAGTACAAGTTCTCCAAAGAGCTAATAGTTTGTGATGAGTGGAAGCTGGAAGAATGAATCCCAAACGTATTAGAGTGCACGCTGAGTAAACTGCAATCTCTTTATGTAACTTTTAAGGCCTTGATTTCACTGTTGTATCATTGACTCCAGACAATGTTTCCATTCTTGCAAAGAGTACCTCTTGAGGCAATTACAAGTATTGCTTTTCTAAAGAAGATTTTCTTATGAATGCATGTTTTGTATCTTATTAAACAGTTATCAATTTTACATCTACAAATCATACTCATAAAAGTTCTAAAGCCCAGTTCTACGATTAAGGTTAAATTTTAAGTGTGAAAGACAGGTAGCCTAGAAGAGTTTGTCTTGAACAAAAGAGAGATCCTATTTAATTCTTACAGTTCAAATGACACATGTGGCAAGACAACATTAATATGAGAACCATGGGAGGGCTACTCCTCTTATTTGAGTATACATATGAGTGTCACCAGAAAACTCACTTTGCATAGCTAGCTGCCCTTACTTCCCCTCTCCCTCCCTAGTAGTATTACTACCCCACTAACAGATTCACTGTATTACTACCAGGTGTAAAAACATGATTAAAGAGCCTCAGTTTTCAAGGTAGCTGTTCTTTTAACCTTTATCCCTCCCCCTCCCAGTAGTATTATTAACACATGGTATTGCTGTATTACTACTAGGTGTAAAACACAATTAAAGTTCTATAGTTTGCAAGGTAGCTGTCCTCTTAACCCCTATCCCTCCCACTTCCCAGTAGTGTTACCAAAGACATGATTAAAGTTCCATAGTTTTCATGGTAGCTTGGGGCAGCAATTCCGACGGGATTTATGTATAAGCCTGGAATGATTATGTACTCTCATTTAGGTTTATGAAGTTAGTGATTGGAGCAATTTTCACCTCAACACTGTGAAAGTGATTTCGATTCTCTTTATCATCACTTGCTTCATGTACATACAATCTGAACCAATTGAATATCGTTGAAGCTAACAGGCAATCTGCAGCAATTGCTCACACTCAAAGAAGCCGACTACTTTCAATGCATAATGTAGTGAGAGTGCTGTCGTCTGCTGAGTTCTCAACATGGGCTTCCTTTCTATGCATGGTTTGACTTCAAACGATTCCTCCACCCTACTGGCTATATTGCTACTATTCTCTACATGTGTATGTGTGTATCGGAGATTTGAATTATGTATTATATTTCAATCGGTTGATAAAATTATATTCAAGTTTTTTCATCTCGGCATTTCGATAAACTTCATTTGTGGTCCTCACAGCTAGGATACCAGAACAAAGTTGTACCTACCCTACATGTATAATATACCGTACACAAGCCAAGTTGTACATGTTGTAACAGAAAACAAGGAATTTATACCTGGTCATTCTACATCACAGCAATACTCAGCTTCACCATGTACTGACTCTTCGGTACTCAAAATATCAGTTGAAACATACAAAATAGCTAATTCCTTCAAGAATATAAGCATTCTGTCACAACTCGACTTTGACTCATAGTAACAAGGCCCTCTAGGTCACTCATATTACTCATATTACGAAACTAATCATTCAGGGTGGGTTTTTTTGTACTGCATACAACTGTTATACAAAACGAAATGAACCCTTGGGAGTGTCTGTTAGCTTTTGATACTGTACAGTAATATAATCATATGGAAGCCGGAATACCAGATCAATGCCATATCTACTATTAAAAGTTGGTAGTACAGATTTGTTTTTAAACAAACGAAACCTTGGATGTCTGCTGGCACCCAACTCTGTGGATTACATGTATATGTATATGTACACTGTATGTTTAACACATTATTGTCAACCATCTCTGCAAACATAACTATTGATCTATTATTAATGAGAGCTGGATGTGAGAAGTTTGTAGCCAATTACAGTTAATGACCTGAGTGCATTTGAAGGGGTGTCAAATATCACTCAGTGAACACTGAAATATTACATTTGTCAATATCACACATGCATGTATATATATATATCTGTAACCTAAAGGACATTGTATATTGAAACATGCTGTGGGGATGGCATGTTCTACAATATTTCTCTTTATGTAACATATAAGTTGTCATTAGTATGATACAGCAAAATTTTAAATATTCATTACAATATGTTAGCCTGTTTACAGAGCTTGTGGTATTCCGTTTATCTTCCCATACCATTGGAGTACCGCCAGTGCTATACACTGGCTACAAATGTGCTCAAAAGTGGCAGACTTCTGATTCAGTTATGGGGTTCTAGTAGACTTCTGATTCAGTTATGGGGTTCTGGCAGACTTCTGATTCAGTTATGGGGTCTTGGCAGATTTCTGATTCAGTTATGGGGTCCTGGCAGACTTCTGATTCAGTTATGGGGTTCTGACAGACTTCTGATTCAGTTATGGGGTCCTGGCAGACTTCTGATACGGTTATGGGGTCCTGGCAGACTTCTGATTCAGTTATGGAGTTCTGGCAGACTTCTGATTCAGTTATGGGGTTCTGGCAGACTTCTGATTCAGTTATGGGGTCTTGGCAGATTTCTGATTCAGTTATGGGGTCCTGGCAGACTTCTGATTCAGTTATGGGGTTCTGACAGACTTCTGATTCAGTTATGGGGTTCTGGCTAGCAGACTTCTGAGTGATGGTGTTCTGGCAACAATGATGTCACATAATTGATTCAAGGAATGTTTACTTTGTAGGAAGTCCTGGATATACTGTACACACTCATACTTGTCAGTCAGCCTCCCCTGTATTACGTAAAACAAGATGACACATACAAATGTGGTTCGTCCCAGCTAACATGTACACTAAGAGTTTCTCGGGGGAGTTGTGTATTGATTATTGATTGTGCCTGTATTTTTATCCCCTAACATTTAAAGGCCAGGAATTCATTGCCAGGTTCTCACATCAGCGTTATTTTATCAATGAAGGGATAAAGACACATAGGATTATTCATTTTGATCTAATTTTCCTATAGTTCTGTCTCACACCTATTTTTAATTATAATACCAGACTCTTTAATCCTAAACAGAACGGGTACGATAACATGTACAACTGTTTGTGTCTTTTATTAAATGTATGTGTCATGCCATTCAAGGTGTTGACAACAGTAATTTCTTTATCTGACATACATATTTTCATAGTACAGTTTAGCTGCCAAAAATGAATTATCTGAACTTCACTATCGCATGCATCTGTATTGTACTACCTGATCCTCTGTTTATCTGTACCATCACTACTTCACTAAACAAACTCATTGAAATTTGAACTTGACACGTGTCCTTCCCATAAGCAGACCTTGCATACGTACATGTGTAAGCCATAAATTGTACATCAAAGACCACAGAGTCATTCCAAATCCTTGAATGATAGTTATCCTGCTTTAAGGTCACATCTGTATAATTATCACCCACTGACTAGTTTACACAAAGTACTTTCTTGTAAATTTATCTCTATACCAAAGATGTTAGCTTAGAATTTACCTTGTCGGATGGATTTGACTTTAAAGGCCAGCGTTTCAATTCTAGGTTCTGGCATTAGTGTTATGTCAGCGAAGTCTTATCAGTGAAGCCATGAGGATTTCATGGGATTATTCATTTTGTTCTGGACCAACTTTTTCTATAGTTCTGCTAGATAACTGTATTTCACCAAAACGTTAATCCTTAAATCTAAAACTGGGCCTGACGTTATCTCATCCCCATGACAATAAACTCAACTGGTAATTGCAGTAAAAAGGATCGCTTTGGATTGGGATCAAAATCTAGGTGTGAAAACTGTTTGTTTGGCAGAGCTACAGGTGTAGAAAAAGTTACTCCACTGATAAGATAACAAGAATTCAACGACCCAGGATTGAAACATAGCCATTTGTAAATACAGTCCAATATTCATCCAAAAGAGAGTAGATTATAGCTCGCACAGCAGCTGCATAGCAGCTCAATGACTAGTACGCATGCACATCCTATATACTATGCAATTCTATGCAATAATTTTTTGGTGGTTCTACCCAAGGATGCATTGTGGCGCAATGACTACGCATGCCCGTTTTATATACTATGTGCATTCTCCACACGGAGGGCGCTATCTACAATATCGTAAGGCAGTCGGTCACAAATGAATCTATCCTGCGCGAGCTTATGGGCTTTGCCTAGTTATGATATTATGCTATAAAGACAACAATACCATTGAACCTAAAAATAATATCTGACCTCCAAATTCAACAACTGTTTTCTTTTCATTTTGGAAACCCAGAACATCTGCCTACAAATGGACCAAGGTTGATTTTTTGACACTGAATGCTTAGAATCTGTACAGCTGGAATAGAGTGTCAAACTTATCATTTATGTTGCTAAAAATAGAAATACAACAATGGAGAATAATTGTCAGCTCAATGTCTTTTATTTATTTTTACTTCTTTTCAACCATGATGTTCACATGTTCTTGTTTTTTTCTCATGTTGCAATGTTTTTGGTCAGGCATGTCATTTCTTGTTTGGTACTAAATTGATACGATTTTAACCCTTAGAATAGATGTAGAATTTGGTATTTAATATTTGTAACCATCACTATGTTAGCTAACATCACTCAGACACTTGGCTTATCTGACTTGACAGTGTTGGAACAAGCCAGAATGTCATGCCAGATAATTAAGTATCTGACCCCAGTACTAATATTTATCACAGCAGCTATGCTATTCATAACACAGAGACAAAACAGTTGCAATCATTATCCTACTCTTGCACCACAAAAAACAAATTGACATACATGAATAAAATATTTTCACAATTGGAAGTATGTCTGTCTTTTCTATTTTGACTTCTAACAATTTCAGGTATGTCTCAGTCTTCGCATCGTATTATAGATGTTATTTTTTGCATAAATAACATATAAGTACGTCTATGTCAACACCATCTGTACTATGCAGTCACACAATATCTTACAAATTGTTACACTGTGCTGAAAGATGGGTTGATGACATCCAATTGGGTCAACACACAGAAAGTAAATGACAGAACTTTTTCAATAAAGGGCACTTTCATTCACTTTTCAAAACATTCCGTCTCTAGATTACAAACCTACTTTTAGCCAAAATATGGCAGTTTGTTTTGATATTTGCATACTTTCATAATAATAGTTATCATAAATCCAATTAAATTCTGAAATTTGTTGATGTGGTCACTACTCTACACATCCTATTCTAGTGAAAGCAGGAGGAAACTGTACTGGGGGGGAAATGCTGCATCGTTTGGTAGAGTCAAACTGAGTGACATATTAAAGTCTTATTACAAAGTTGGTCAATTTTTAATCAAACCCAGCCACTGCTTGGCAGGTTCCAACCTAGACTGCAGTGTTACATGTAAAAGACTCATACATAAGCTAAGACCACTTGGCCACTGACAACTTGGTGACTGAAAACAATGATTCCAACAACTTATCTTCAGCAACAAGAAGACTAGTATGTTTACTATACAGCAAACCACAGTGCCAGGGTGCTATCATATTGTGTTTTCACTGGCCACCAAATCTAATAACAAAAGAATGACCGACTACAGAGAGGACACTCAACCTCTTCAAAAGTTGCAATCCAAACATATCAAACTTGTCTTGAGTGTGTGGATCATCTCTCTGCAGACAGCTTAAACAAATATAGTCAAGTTGGTGAAAGTTCCCATGCCTTTTATCTAAAGGTGATATCTCACATGCCCAGGGTTCACACAGAGCCCACTGACAATGCAGTGAGTATAAATTCTTTCAAGTCTGACCATTTTCCATGAACTTACAATTCATGAATTACATGGTCTGTGCTAATGCAACCCTCTCTTGAACGTAGCGTTCTCACTTTTCAAAATACCTGAATCTATAGAAGTTTCCCATTCTTTTTTAAATTAACTACTCCACTCTCTGAAAACCAATGTCACACTTCAGTGACTCTGTGACCTGGAAGTTAGTCTGACTCTGTTGAAAGAGGTCCTTGCTTGGTGAGAGGGTCTGACTCTGGTTGACAACCTACAGCCCAAGGCCCTTTGCTTGGTGAGATAGTGAGTGGTACAAAGAACACTGCTGTTTCTCAACATCAGACCTCCTCCAGTCTTCTATTCAGTCTCTCTTATTAATAAACAATATGGCCTATCCTCCCATAAAACCCTACTCTTAGTGGCTCCATTCATACTTATTACTGGTATTCCTTTTTTGTACTTGCAATTTAGAATTACTGTTGACAAAAACTATTTCTATAACACCATGTATGTACAAACTTTCACGTCAAGTCTTCAGCATGATGGCATTGGTCTGTGTGAGTTCCTTGCCAATACATTTATTGCTTGACTGCCTGAGGAGGGCTAATCCGTCTCTCTCACTTCCAATTTGTCAAAGAACAACCCACATGGTAATTACAGTCCAACAAAATGTTTTAAACAAACCGGATCATGATCAAACTACACTGTGTCTATCTATGTCCTCCTTGTATCTGTATTTCACTCCCACTTGGTTTTTCAGTTCACGACCTTAAATCCAGTTAACATCACTCCATTGCCAGATGTGTAAATTTGCAGCATTGACACCAACATCTAATCCATATATAAATAGTCTGGCAGTGTCTTAACTGACAGAATCTGTAATCTACACTTATTTCCCACGATAGACTAAGTTAACAGAGTGAAGTCAAGTGTAGCAGAGTCGCAGATTCACCCAGTAGACAGGCTAAGTAAATAGTACTTTTTTTATAACATATGCAATACACGAACTCAGAAGTCTCAAGATGAGAATAGTGTAAATATACTTTTGTAGATACATTTTCCTAATCCTAAGACATCAGAGACAAGGACAGCATTTCAAGTAAACTTGTTTGTCATATACATCTTATTAAAAGCTTCATGGCTTCAAGATATTTACATCCCTGCTATGCCATTGGTGTACTTAACTGGTGCCTAGTTTGAAACAAAGTCTGTAAAGCTGGCGGCTACATTGTATATTAAGACGGAGGGCCGACAGGACAATACTTCTTTAAAGTTTACAAAAAACCAAACACTCAAAAAATAGTAATACTATCCTTTGCAGTGTTCTTTCTGTATAGAAAGTTTATTTGAACTCTATGTACCAGTTCACAGTGTACTTGTCTTGAAATGTGTGTTTGGAGCCAGTGGGACTTCAAATGAGCCAAGTGAAGTCTATGTTTGACGTGAATTGATGTAAGACAGCACCTTGTATGCTGTGTATTTTTCAACCCCTATGCCTCAAACCCAATAGCCCAGAAACTTGCCTCAGACTTGGACAATGTCATTCACCTAAATGTCAGGACCAACTGCAATAACACCGTCAAGCCAGACAGGTATACATCATATATACATCATTCTCGCAAACCAGAGTTATTATTTCTACCATTATCATAGTACTCCGAAATAAGGAGGCTCGTTAAGAATGTTGCCTTAAAACAGCCATGGTTTGTGACGATGACATACATGTATGTATGTATGTATGTATGTAAGTATGTATGTACCAAGTCTCTGGTCTACAAACCCAGAGACTGACCCGTCATCCCCATCCCCTGGAATTTCACTGTGACATTAACAAAGCATAATACAGGTTACAGTCCATAATACTTTCACCCTGTCTAAATTCCCAGGTGGATAAGGAAAGTTGTAAAATTACTATGCTCTAACACTTATGTGACATATTGTCTGTGTGAAATAGTGACTAAGAATACATAGTGTTCCAGTTGGTTACCATTCTGAGGAGTCTGTACTTCATGAAAAATCTACAAACTATCCAAGTATGTGCAAATATGCATAGAAGTTGGAGATTTGTCTGGATCTACATGAAATATAACACACCATGATACCAGACGTATCAAGAAGAAGTGGTTACACGACGACAGGTGTTTCACATTCTTGACTGGATTTGGCACTTATGTCTTATTTTATACAAAGTGTTCAGGTTTCCACTGACCACACCATTAGTTTGTAGATGTTGTAGATGATCTGTGTGGGAAACAAGATCCCGAATGCATGACTTAAAATTCAACATTTCCCTATTTTCTAGTTTTGTTTGTTTGTTTGTTTGTTTTGTGAATATCCATTGAAGGTCCAGTTAAGGTTAGGATCAAAATTTAGGGGTGAAAAACAGCTATTTTGGGGAAAAGTTGTAACACCGGAACAAACGAATTATAATCCATATTGCCCCACTGATAAAGTTAGATACAAGAACCTCAGATTGAATCCTGGGACTTTAAACTGAAAACTTTGCTATCTTTTCTTCCCCCCCCCCCCCCCCCCTCCTGACAATTTCCTGGGAGACCATTGCTTCAGTATTGTAACAGTTACAATCTCAGACAACTACAATTTAGGTGTCTGAGTAAATAATGTAAGTATTACAGTGTATCATAATAACAATAGTATTAGTAAGACCAGCATTACAATGGTTGGACTGTCACAAATAAAAGTCACAGACTGTTGGTTTTTTGTTCATTGAATCAATGTATACAAGGGACAGTACAGGTCAGAGATCCTGTCCTTGCTTGAATGACCACCAGTGTTACAAGTATGTAATGAGTATGGAAGCTGTGGGTGGGCTCTGCCCTATGACCTAATCTGTCCTCCCTTCTCCTCCCCCTCAACAACAAGTGACAAAGCAATGAAAAGCAAAGACATCTGTTGACACCATTTCCTTTCTTTGGTTGTTGACAACCCATAATTTATTATCACCAAAGCAGCTGTGCAGTTAGTGACATTCATAGCTGATGTCCTCAAGACAGTTACATACAAAGTATTCACTGGGAGAGGTAGAACTAACTGTCAACAGTTTATTTCACATCTTGAGTTCAGGTATTATGTGCCCCATCAGAACACAATAACTAAGATGTATTGAGTGGCTCTTTTTACTTTTCACCCCACTGGTACGGGATAGTACCTTGAGTAATTTGAAATATAACTAACAACAGCAGTTAAGACTTAAAAGAGAGCAGAGTCAATTCACCACACTGCAGGCTTATTTGGCTATTTGTCCTAAAGAGTTTAAGAGCTCAGTGAGTCTTTTATAGATTTACTATGGAACCCTTAATTCAGTGAAAGGGGTCTATTTGTGAAGCTCACAAAGACATGCCTGCAAAGATTCAGAAGTTACAGGATTGTCCATTCAGCAGCTCTACCAGCCAGATATTTCCCACATCTCTGAAAAATTCCCTCTCCCTTGTCAACTTGCATTAGGTAAACTAATTGACTTGATATACACACGTGAAGATGTCCTCACATAAAAGAATTGTGTATATATATTTTAAATGACAGAGGGCTGACTTGCTTATTAGACATGATGGCTCACTGAGCTTACTCAAAAGATATGCAAATAAGATCATTACTATGCAAATGATATGAGTCATAAATTAAATTGGTTAATTCATATGCAAGGCAAAGTTTTAAAAAAATGTGCATTTCCAATAACCCAACCGACCCTAGTTTAAACTGCTGACCCTGAACATTTCAAACAAAAAGATAAAGAAATTTTTTTTAGTCTTCTTGACCTTCATGTACGTCTATCTTCTTTCCCCAGTGACGTCTGTACACATTTCATCAAACTATCACAGAAGGCGTATTCTGATCAACATTTCATTTGGTTTTGGGTCGAAGCAATATTTTCCAACAATAAAAAAAAATTGAAAAGATGAAAATACAATAAAATAAAATCCTGACCCATACCAACCCTATTTTCTGAGGCCATGTTATCGGAAACACATAATTATTTATTTCCACCTAATCTACATGCGTTTTATTACAACCTGGTAAGATTTTAGAAGTCTCCCTCATGTTTCCAGTCTCCTATGGCATCATAAAAGGAGAAAATATCATTTACACTTCAGTATGCATTATTTACCGATTTGTTGTACTTTTTTTACCTGTGCATTTCACGCTAAAAGGTCTAAATACAATACTCTTGAAAAATACATTAGAGAAATATCGATAACCATAGCAGTCATTTTTTATGTTTGACAATGTGGAACAGTTTCTCCTATTTGCTGATGGTAACAAGATATATCATTTTCACATGTATTCATTTGTCATCTACTTCTTTTGTACTATTCATCAATTCTTGCAAATCAACATTTGTACTTATTTTCAATTCATAATTTGGACATATTGCAATTTCTGTGATGCATACAAGTGTCTGAATCTCTCCTGGACATGACAGAACTGTGGATTATCAAATTAGTTTAGAAAATGTAAAATATATCTTACTTTTTATTGTATTTTATTCATATTTTATTCATTTTATCTTCAAATGGAATTTATTTTATTTTATTTTATTTTATTTTATTTTATTTTATTTTATTTTATTTTATTTTATTTCATTTTATTTTATGATTTTATTTTATTTCATTTCATTTCCAGGATAACCAAGTGGAACATGTCCCCTTTACAGTCTTCTTGAAAATACAGCAATAATACATACTACTATTGCATCAAGCACAAACATACAGGGTGAAGCTGCAGACATTAAAAATAGTACAACGCAGAGAAAAAAAATTACAAACTAAGAGTTCAGATAAAACTACCTAACAAGACCTCTAAAAAGTATCTAAATTAGAATGAATATCAATCTGAGGATACAAATTTGAAAGTTCATTAAAAGCACACTTAAGTTTTTGTAAAACAGAATAATTAAAAAAAAAACAGTCTCAAAATTAGTAGTCCTAAAAACACACATTTGCCAAGTATTCCTTTGTGGTAAGTAAAAATTCAAATTTGTGAGAATCAAAGGACAATTGTAAAAGCTGTTATCACACTTAAATAAAAACATTAAATCTAAAATCCTTCTTGTATCATAAAGCTTAGGAAGATTGAAATACTTGCTTAACAGATTTTCAGGGGTAGGTAAGAAATCTTAGCTACAAGTTCACCCAAATATGCTAGCTGTCGTACATAAACATTTATTACAATGCTAAATATCTGGGAGGAAAGAGTTTGAGAATTAGTATGGAAAATGATTATAAATAGTTTTCACATTGTACGGAGAAATGTCTCAATAACTTCAGTTTCTCGTCTCTGAACACGACTTTTGTTATTGCAACTACACATATGTAGCACTGTAACAAATGTTTCTGTACCACAGCTAGCATATTTGGGTTGTAGCTAAGATATCTTACCTATCCCTGATTTTGAAATAGCTTGAAGTCAATAGGTCCTATGATTTATGAAGTGAACAACTTAGTATTGTCATGGACAACACTTGATATTTTGTTATATTCTGTGTAGTGTTTGATTTTAAAGAAATACTTTGTAAATACATAATGCATCAATAACCCTTCTATTTTATCAAACTGTGACAATGAGCATATATGCAGTACTTCAGGTACCATATGGTGTAACGGAACAAACTGACATATCATATTAATTTCAAATAAATGACGAAGTTGTTGAGAAAACATGAGTGGGGTGTACAGTGGTGTACATGTTGATGTCTTTGAAAGAGTGAAATATTAATTAAAATGAAAGAATTTTGAAAACTGATAGATTTTGAAAAAAGGAATATTGAGGCTTCACATTGACTTTTGCAATCTTACTTAGAATACTACGTACCCTTAAGAAAACTGTACACTAAATTGGTACAAAGACATACTTTTTTCTATAAACTCACACTTTTTCAAATAAAACCTAACGGCCTGTTGAATTCTGCTCTATTGTCTAAAGTGTCCACTTCACAAATAATATTAATTCAAAAAAGCTTGCGTAGGTGGGATACTGGTCTGAAATTCAAGTCATCTTTAACTCAATTTTTTGACACAAGTTTCTATGTGTGCATACACAACAAAACAATATGTTAAAATGCAAGAACAGAAATATCCACAAATGTACCACCCTGCAACTAAATACCATTAAACTAGAACATGAAATACATGAATGTGTTGAATATGGAATACCTTTGTAGTAGTTTGTCCTTGGAGAAAACATTGTCATTTGATATGTGCAAAGAAATTCAATGACACTATTGTGGAGATATGACTGTTAAAACACACAACAATAGTAAAGGCTGAAATACCAGTAACTACTAATAGAACTACCAGCACCTACTAAATATGTGAACATATTTTTTTTTCAAAGGAGACAAAATTGTGTCAAAAACAAACACAGTAACAACACAAGGTCATCACTTATTAAATGTCAGTGTGTCATTACTACTCAGGTCTAGAAAAAATGATGCAATCAATAAAAAATAATTAAATGATACACCTTTTAGCAAAAATCAATACATTTTTTTCAATATCACACCTGTGACTCTTGGTAATGTTCATTTTCTAGTATTACGATCATTTCCTGACAGAAATATTTGGAGAAACCGGTCCTAATTGCAGTTTAAGTCTCAAAGGCAATTTGAACACGATATTGCTTCCACAAATTTGTACCTAAAACACCTAGTTCCTTTAGTGTTGTGAACCCACATGTGTACATGGTATTGAAATAACTAGCTATGGATTTTAATTGTGCCAACCACTATCCTTCTTACTCTTCATTCTTTCAGTAGTCAAAATGTCACTAGTATATAACTATCTCTCAAATAACACAATTTCCTGAAAAATAGTGCTAATGGCATTGCAGCGCAACTGTACACTTTATGAGTTACTTTTTTAGAAGTAGTTAACCACATGCAATTTAAGACACAGACAGATACACACATACACACAGCCAGACAGACAGACAGACACACACACACACACACAGAGACAGACACACAGACATATACCATGCCTTTAGCACAACTGAACCTCATACTATGAAGTGCTGAAAATTGTGTTACCAAGCAACACCGACAATAGATTAATAGTGATCCCATGAACAACTAAGTGTAATTTACTGCATTAAGGTAAAGAAACTTCTAAACTCAGCTTATGCCCCTTAATTCACGCACCTGCGGTGCAATCATTTTGATTTGACCAATTTCCCAACTAGTCACCCTGGTGACCCAAAGTAACATCAATCCTATCAACTATCAAAGGAATTTGCATGGCATTATTTTTTTTTTACTTTAAGTCGTTCCCATATATGCAGGCAGACAGACAGACAGACGGACATACATTCTCCATGCCTATAGCATGACTGACCGTTCTATAGTTCAGTTGTGCTAATAAAAACACTACATGGTTTGAATGCTCTAATTATTCACACATTATGTATCATTTCAACTATAATTACTGTCAACTTTCACCGGGTTATTAAATTTTACGTTGATTGCAAATTAACAATTGAATACATACATGCATATTCATGTGATCTCACAATGAGCTATTGATACAGAAAATACTGGAACAAACATATTACACAATTTTGTAAACTATAGCATTATTTTTCATCCAGGTCTTTGAAAAATTGACGAATCTCTTGCAGTGTGTGTTGTTCCACTGTCGCAAACAGGAATTTTGTTACAACAATGGCATCACAGAAATTTCCAAAAGTTAATGTCTACAAATATTTACATGCATATATTATAAAAAATGTGAATAACAGAACTTTATGTACATGAATGGTATGAAACCTAGCTGAGAGATGTTTATGTAAAATATTAGAGAAAAATTACAGAATTTTCCAACATGTAATTTCTAATGTTATTTTTATGTATACATGTATATACATGTAAAATGTGAAAGTAGGTGAGCAAAAGAACCCTTACGGTGTTAAGCCTGTGGGATGTTCTCTACTAAATCTACAATTCTGAAGAAAAATTTTTCAAGCTTATAAGTCTTTAATTTCAATTCATGAAAATTTCCTCTCTCTCTCTCCTTCCCTCCCCCCCCCCTTTCCCTCCCTCCCTCCCTCCATTTTCTTTCCCTTCTTATATATTTCACCCACCCTTCAAACTTTATTTCCACTTTTATCCAGATACTTAAATTTCCCCGTTTTTTTTTTAGTCGACACAACTCATTGTAACACACACTACTATTAAATATAACATGAGCTTGAAAGAAAGTCACCGTTTCACACATTATATCAACAATAAAATTAATAATGTACCATTTGTTAAAGAGTACAGCAGCTGTTCGCACAAGTCAGAACAATTAAAATGTATGTACCAGTAAAAAATACCAAATGGTCTATGCTACTCCTGTTGTACAATGTACATACAGGTGTGTATGTGAAATAAGGCAGTATGGAAACGTTATAATTTCTACAATAACATTCACATTGTCAGCATGTATGTCTTTCAGTCTTTTTTTTTTACGTATACCGGTAGTTGGCAAATTGACTGCATTATCTAGTGCAACATAAAGAAATTTGATGATGTTCAACACTATAGTATAATATTAGATTGTAATTAATGTTCGATAAATTTACAAACATCTATGAACATTAGACCATTGCCTTCGACTGTACTATATATTAATTCTGAATTATTTAATTAAGGTTGATAATTACATACATACATACATACATACATACATACATACATACATACATACATACATACATACATGCATACACACACACACAGACAGACATACAGACAGACACACACACACACACACACACACACACACACACACACACACACACACACACACACACACACACAATGATACATGTACATACCACACCTTCCCTTCCCTACACACATACCCAAAAACTTTAAATATCCCTGAAGCACTGTTATCGTGCAAAAAAAAATGTTGAAAGTAAAAGAAAGGGCAGGTATTAACAAGTAGCTCCCTTGGCGTTTTTATATCTTCCATAAGTAATTACTCCCATCAAACCAGACTTGCAGAATATGATGTTAAATTCATACACAGGAAATAAAAGTTGTTATTTCAAACACGTAAGATGGAAAGAGTAGTGCAAATGGCATGTACATAACAAGCTACAATTACAGAAAATTTCATTTCTCTATTCCTGTTATCAAACAAGTCCTAAGTGATAGATTATGGGACATTAAGCCATGTTCACTCACTTTATGGAAACACCGACAATTATGGCAGAGAAATTGCTAAATCTCCTATCTGTGTCTGTGTTAACATCTGTGTCTGTAGACACTTTAGATGTCATATCTGTCGTTATGGTAATAACACAGGAAAGATGTCATATCTGTGGTGATGGTAACGACACAGGACAATAAATTGTGCGATACTCAGGAGTGTAATCTCCACCAAATGTTTATGTATGTGTGACTGTGAGCTGCAAGGAACCTATAAACACATTTATCATGACTCACAAGTCAGTATGAACTCATAATGATTTCTATCGGGAATAGTTTGTACAAAACATTTGCAATTTTTCTTATCAAAACAAAATTTTCTATGATATGATATTTTTATGTTATGTATCGAGTGGTTAAATTCAATTTTTTAAAATCAAATTATGAAAGTTAAATAATGGACAAAATGAAAACGGAATAAAATGAACATTCACGGAGCTTTTCCTTGAAGCAAAAGTGAATTCGTGACTCAAGTACTAAAGAGGCATTCCTACTGAATACAAGACTTTTTGCTTTTTGTTTTTTGTTTCTAAAAATACACTTTCTTTTGGCGCTTGCTGTTCTACTTCACTTTGTAATAGCCGTACACTGTAGAAAATCTCAGATGTCTCCTGTGACAATTTCATGAAATATAAACTGCTAGAGTCTGAGGGCCGTACTTGAAGTGCAACTTCCGATTCAACTTAGTAAAGGTCCAGTGTTTCCTTTGCTGGTCCAGTAAGTACTTTCTTTTTGTTAAAGTTTCAGTCTTGGTATATAAAGATTGAGATGAAAATTCGGTGAAATTATAATTTTGCAGTATTCTCCCCAGCATAGCGATCATTTGCATATTAATTTGCATGTCATTTACATAATACTTTGCATAAATTTTAGGTGCTTGAAACATGTATATCATATTTTATTTTTGATAGAAAAATTTTGTTGTCAAGGAAAAGTTGACAGAAACATGGTAGGTGGTTTGTAGCTATTCAATCATACAAACCACATACACCACAAGGCTAATTGGAAGGAAAACTAGGGTTGAAAATGTAAAGTTAATACTAGACTCTAGCGTAAGGAAAGTGATGGCTGGAACTGGTACATTGGTATGCATGGGAAGACACTCTATTAAGTATCTATTAGTCTTTTATTTTGAAAAAAAATTTGATGTGAAATGACGTGGAAAATGTGTGTGCTACCTTCCTTACAAAGTAATATGGTCATAACATGTTAATTGTATGTCACTCTGTCTAAATACTGAATTTACTAATCAAGTATCATCATGTATATACTGGTACAAGTTACTAATTCAAAAAATAGTGCCAATGGCATTGTAGCACAACTGTATTCATCCGCATGCCAATCTATCCTTGTTGTTACCCATGAAATATGCACTATCATATTAGTGTTGCTATGTGCAATTTCTAATTTCTTTGTCATTTTTTGGAATATTCATATAATTGCCTAACTACCCTTGTTGTTACCTTTGCCATATACAATGTACACCATCATATGGGTATTGCTACAGGCATGGTCATACATGGTACAGAGACTTCACCATGCCTAAGCACTACTGAACCTCACTTCAGTTGTGCTAAAATTCTAGTGTTAGTGTTCGATGATTTCACTTCGCGGCTGAATGAACTTCTTACACACTGTTTGTTCATAGAACAGTAAACAGACAGTCTATATATACAATGTCTTCAATTTACAACTCAAGTGAAGTATCTATATACCTCAGTACAGCTGCATTACCAAAAAACTCTGTTATTGTTTGAAGACTTCATAGCTGAACAATCATGAAATGGTAACAGATTTTGTGGACTAGATGTATCGTAGTATGTGCATCAAATGATGGGACAATAACACAAATTTTTCCAAATTGTTCATAACAATGGATAATGATATATATCTGACGTATAAGCACTGTCACTTTATACACTGGTTGTCAATTTACTAACAGTTTAAAGGCAATAAATTCAAAGGGGTGCCAGCAAAAATCAATACCGTAAGAATCCATTATTGCAAGGGACAAATTTATCAATTTTTTTTCTCATACAAGTTACCACATATTCCCTGATATATTCCAGAGTAATAATACGACAAATATATATCAATGCAATACAAAATATGGTTTCTTTATCCCCTTGTAAATGACTTTGATGCTTGGACATTTACTCCCATGTGACAAGCTGTTTGTGTTGGCAACACAAACATGAGCAAAAGTTTTGAAAACACATAGTATTCTCCCAGTGCAAAGTAATAAAAGTGTCAAGTCTACTTGAAATTTCAGATAAAAATTGTAATCCAACCACTTCATTTTCAGCAAAAAAGTGTGAAAACTACCACCAGAACTAAGACACTTCCTCCCTGATCTCTGACCAGCAAGTATGGAAGGTGTTTACTATCAGTCTCTTAAATTACCCTTTTAGTGAAAAAATTCTACCAAGAAATTATACATACATGTCTTATGGTATGAATTCTTTATCCTCATAAAACAGTTTGTACAGATGGTACTCTGGCCTCTACCAGGACACTTTTGTTTACAAACGTTATGCCTCAGTGACAATCTAATCTAAACCTCTACCAGGACACTTTTGTTTACACACGCTTGGCCTTGGAGACAAACTTATCCAGTGGAAGTCACTACAAGTTGACATATGGAATGTGACCTTCACAGAGAACTGAGACTGTCACACTCTGACATTGAAATTGTGTTGACCACATAAAAACCGTTTTGCTGAGGGTACTAAAAATCTGTTGGAGAGATTTTACTGGTAGCCAAACACATTTATATGAATCTCTTTAATTCTTGCAAAAACTTACAGTTGACTTTGTGTTGCACTTTTATTTTTACACATAATGTATTATTACGACATAAGTATACAAATAAAACATGGATTTGAAAAACATTTTGTTAACTAAAAAGAACTTGTGTAAATACCATAACTATGACAACCACTTCGAGCATGACATACAAACGAGGTTAGTGTACAACATGTTTTTTTTTCTTTCGCCGAAAGTTGTACATTGTCTTTCTGTCATTTTCAGCTCTACTCTAATATGTGATACACGTAACTCACTTTTTGTGTTTCTTTCTGGGGGTAACAGTTTATGTTGCTCCATATTACCATCAACATGTCAATAAGCTGGAAATTTAATGTCACCAAATTGCATACATGGATGGACACTTGAAAACTGAGTTCCCCTTCAAAATAATCAGCGCTGTTGCTAAGGTTTGGTAACCCAGGTAACAGAACGGGAGGAAGGGGGTAAAAGTGGCAGTATTTCCCACACAACCTACCATAATTTTGTTTGAGAAACCTATTTAAAATTACTGAGGAAACACCAGCAGATTTTATCACCCAGTCCCTTAAATAAAAACATTGATAATATAGTACAAGGTACATGTATGGAAAACTACGTTCATTTTACCACATTCCTAACCTCTGATTCTAGGTTGTCCTAAAACATAGCCAATAACATGATTATCAGCCCAGAAGAGCATTAGCCATCAGTGACCTAGCATATACAATACAATGTACTGTGCACATAGTTATTCTAGTACCTAAATGACTGCTATTTTTTGACAACACCTGTTTTAATATAACATACACAGGTACCAGCTTGTCTCAAATTATACTTTTATCATATGATACTAACCTGCTGACACAAAAATATAAAATAAACATAGATTATCACTTTGGTCTCAAATAATCATCAACAGAAATTATTACAACATAAATCATTATGTGAAATCTCTACCAAAAAAAATTTTTAAAAACGTGTTCAAGTTTAAATTGTTTATCCATACCTACCTCAAATAGACAATTTACATGATAAATTCACAAGGTGAATAACTAATATTTAAATGAAAATTAGTTACACTGTTACAGTATGCTACTACATGTATTTTTTTAAGCACAGTTTATTTTGGGATACCGTTCCTGGTTGACATATGCAAATAACAGCGCCGTCAACTTGTCATATGTAAATTAGTTTATTTACATATGCAAATTAGCAATGTCATTTAAAAATCCCCAAATATTATTATTATTTTGTATTATTTATTTAGAAATGGCAATGCATCCATTATATGGGTTTTCAAGCAAAATATAACAAATATTAAAATACAAATATACGTGACAGAGACAAAAAAATTATGCAACAATATGGAACATCCAAGGGGAGTGGGAGAATGCAGAATTCAAATGACCTGATCTACATCTAGTAGAGTGAGTTATGTTTTAGGTCACTATCAATCTACTGTAACCAAACTAGTATAAACCTGCATCAGATATTTATAAAGTTCAATGTATTAATAGATACACGTGTACATACAAAAGTTTTTGGGGTATTTTCCTGCTATTTGTTTATATTCAAACAAGAAAAGGTGCATGGGCGTAAAGGCCAGACAATACATTATATCACTTACTGCCCCCTATGTGGACATTCGCACATAACGATGAAACTCTACCAGTTAACATGAGGAGAACAGACAACATCCAAATCTATAAGCACAAATATACAGATTACATTCTTGCAAGCCTGAGCTCACATTTCTGCTAAAACAACGAAATAAGTAGTTTTGAATGGTGCCGTAAATAGACCTGTGGTTTACAACATCGCCGTATAAGGGCTGTACAAGGAACTACTTTTTCCATCTATGGACAATACAAGCTTTACCTGACTGACAAGTACCTGGATGTTCCAATATCTGAAACCATGGCAACAATGCATGCATGACATACAATGAACAACAATTATAAACATAACAGGTCTGTTATACAGAATAACATTAAATCATCACATACACATACATGTTGGTTTCTGTATTTCTATCATTTTTAATTTCACATACTTTCATGCCTCTGTAGCAATTATGTACAAACCTGAAATGAGAAGTGCTGTGTTAGAAATAGATAAATGATTAATTACTCAGGAAATATTTGTCTTGGTAATTAATTTTTTAAATATATTTTGGCTCATTTCATTTTCTAAATCATATATTATTGGTTCTCAGGGAGGCACAAATTTTACAACTACATATATCTACTTGACGTATTAACGATCCCACGAACCAGACTCGTGTCAACTGCTAAATTTTCGAGTAACGATCACATTATGTATATATGTATATTGTGTTGGAATTTCAGAAACCCTTGTTGTTCCTCACTAAAACAATTCACCAACAGTAGTAAGCTATTTTGACAAGTTTAATTTTCATCTACGTACATGTATGTGAGAGTGGATGAAATGAGTTTCATAGTTCATCACAGACGTCACTTTATTTTTTATGAACAATAAATCATATGTAATTATATTTCCAATCTAAATTATGATAATACTAGGACACATCCATCATATAATGTCTGTTCTTCACACCTCTATGAACAGTAACGTGGCAATATAGGAGAGACAACAACTGATACGTATCGTGTGATATCCCAACAGCCAAAACAAGCGTCAAAAGGGTGGCCATTTCCTGCATAAAATCATATAAATGAGTGGTCATTCTGTACACCATGTTTAGCATGAGAAATATGATGTATGTGATGTACCAACTAACAACACCACAGTATATTAGTGTAAGCAACCAAAAGAAACATGACAAGGGTGGCCACTGTGACAAGTGCACATACGACATGTAGTCATTATGTACATGTTTAATATGGGAAATATATGGAGCATTGAATCAAACAACAACATTTTCCATAGTGGCTCAGAATGATAAAAAGTCAGTAGTCTTGTGGCTCACCATATACAACCTAGTAAGGGATAAGGGAATACCACATATTGAGGACACACTGGTGTCCGGGATATTCAGATGTGGTCGCTATGACCAAGTAACCACTCCATGGTGGCCGGCCACTAGTAGTAGGTTGGACTGCATCATAATATGACCAACTATACATCTCAGCTGTTGTATATATTAATTAATCCATTTTTGTTTGATTTAAATGACTAACTAAGACTACATGTATTATGCAATTACTTTCCTGAAATTTATTATGAATAAACAAAATGGATATTATGATAGTTAGAAATGGCAGTGTGTTTTTAGTTTGAAAACACGAGAATAGCGTAAAAAGAGAAACTTTGGAACAAAATTAACATGAATCTATCGAAGTCATTTATATCAAATCTAGATAACATTTTTAACTCAAAAGACATCTGATGAAATCATAACATTTGGGAAAACATGAAAAGAAAATTGGTGCCAAATCAGATAACTAGTTTACGGCAGATAATGGCCGAATAATTGAACTATTAATTATGCATGACATCCTTTTTAGTGTTGACTTGAATACACCTATCTAGATCCTGGCCTACAGCAATCTAACACCTCTATCACACATCAATAAACTTACCTGGATTAAAACCGTAAGCTATTCTTTGAACACATTCACACTTTAAATTTGTACTGAGCTGTCGATTGTACGCCATGCTTTAAGTTAATATTTCAGTTTTGTACATACATGTCCAATTTGTCCAATTTGTCGTATGAATGTCGTAACACATTTCTACTAACTGCAATGTGTTAAACTTTGACCACGAAGTACAAAAAACTTAATTTACATTACATCAGATGCTAACATATAAATATTATCTCCTCGTATCGACTGATAACATATAACATTATCTTCTAGTCTCGAGTGCTAACATATAAACATTATCTCCTCATATCGAATGCTAGCATATAAACATCATCTTCTTGTATTGAATGCTAATACATAACATTATCTTCTAGTATCAAATGCTAACATATACTCAGAGTAAATTGAAATATTCCATCAGTGATGGACTTGTATGATGGCTGTCTACCACTGCACAACCACTAAAGGTTTATAGCGAATTTGATACATCAGTTTCCCATGTGTTCGGTTTACCACTGTTTTCACACACTACCATCCATAGCCAATAAAATGGCAATTACACTCCATACTCACAATAACCATTACCCTGTCTAGTATTTCCACACAAACTTTCTTACTTATTCAGAAACAATGTACATGTAGGTGTTTCTGCAGAATTGGTCAAAAATTTAAATGGAAACATATCAAACATAACTCTAGGCAATGGAGACATTTTTTAAACTACGAGTTCTGGAGAATCGTTTCATCATTTTACATCACCTACAATTACTTGCGCTTTCAGAGAAATGGCAAGTTGATCTTGTGCCTTTATAGAGTATCTTTGCTGTTGGCTATTGCATCATGGGAGTCAGCAAAATAATGTATTCATGGTTGCACACTGAATATTCATGAGTCCTGAATGCCCATTCTCTTCAGTGTAAAACATCTCATGAATATTCATTGCACAACCATGAATATATTATTCCTGCTGACTCCAATGATCCAATATCCTGTAAGGACACAGCTTGATGTTTCTCTGAAATCGCAAGTAATTGTAGGTGATGTAAAATCATGAAATGACTCTCCAAAACCCATAGTTTATGAAAATTACTTCATTTCCTGAAGTGGTGTCCCCCTTTAACAAACAAAAAAGTCAGGTATGTTAAGATGGCATGCTTCAACCTGTGAGAGTAGTCTGCAATCTGAAAATAGATACAACTATATCTAGTCATGGAGGTATAACTTATAAGGGGAGATTCTATTGAACAGTTTTGAGATATTTTAAGTTACCTAGCACAATGAGATATCTTATTAAAGTCACATAGTAAATCAAGTGTTTACGGTATAACATTCATTATATTTTTAATTACATTACATCTACAAGTGTCTAATGTTTACATGACAAGAACTGTGTTTACATATTTTAATTTGCATTCTGTGTATTGTTCTAAGATATTGGAATAAATAAATCACTCACCTCGCCTTGATTTTGATCATGTTATTCACATTTCAAACGTACATGCCATTGAAAAAACTTGCTATGGAACAGCTGAGATGAACTCTCTACTTTTAATAAATCTATTGGCGATCCTCTCAAAGGGCTGACTTTTTTATTTTGAGATTTTCAGAAGAGGAGCTGACTGATTGATTGGTTGATTGATTAACTAATTGATTGATTGATTGATTGATTGATTGATTGATTGATTGATTGATTGATTGATTGATTGATTGATTGATCCAGAGAGTTAATATTGTCTAAAACTGCATGTAAAGGAGCCAGATATTAATCCACTCAGCAACCAGTATTACATAACTGATAGCAGTAAATCATCACCCAAGGTAGACTAATTAATTGATTGATTGATTGATTGATTGACTGGTTAGTCAGTTAATTGGATGATATCCCACTGTAATTGTCTGCTTATTTTATAATTAGTTCAATTTCAAAAAGACTTCATGAAATCTTCACCTGTGTACGTGTCAAGCAGCTTCCTTCATCTTTTCATCCATCAACTCATCCATCACAAGAGACGCACTAAATTGATATTCTGACCGGTTGACAGAGTGATTGATTACTAAGCTGACTTTCTGATTGGTTAATCCAACCAATATTATCATTTACATTTTGTATATATTACCCATGTCCTACATGGTTGATTTAAGAAACTCTAGCTGTGACCAACAAGTCATCATATCTGTATTTGACTATCATTTTGTTTTTTCATGTAAATCTTACTACATTTTTCATATCTCACCCACAGCTAAGAAAAGAACTCTTGTGAAAATGAATGTTGATTTACAGTTATAAATGATGAATTTTACTCACAGAGTCAACTTTTGAAGAACAAAAAAAAACCAAATTTTCATTAATGTCTCGTCAGCATTGACAGGGGTGTGTTCTATTTACCGAATCTTGCCATTTGTTCATTTAATTGTTGTTTGTTTATTTACTCCTTTGCTTTAACCAACAGACAATAAACCCATTGCAACGAAGACACATACTTAAAGAACTATGTTTCAATCTGGGATCATCACATTAGTGTTGCATAGAATAATTCTTTTGTTCTAGACCAAGTTTTTCTATAGTTCAGCCAAACAACCCGTTTTTTAATCTAGATTTATTTTAATCCTAATCTGTAGTAGATTTTTAAACCCCAATGTTTGAATCCTACACTAGAGTAGACTATTACTATCAGCTCCTTTGGAATTTAATAAACTGAACCATTCTTTTTTTTTCAAGACAAATTTTTTCTATTGCTCTGTTTCAACTGAGACTTTCACAGCTTGCTTTTTACAAAATTGATGGAGTACAAAAAATACAGTTTCAAATAGAATCTGTAAGCCAAAAATAGTTTGCTGCAGTAAAAGTTTCAAGGTATTCTTCAATGTCAAAGATACCATACAAAGGCACAAGATCAACTTGATGTTTCTCTGAAATCACAAATAATTGTAGGTGATGTAAAATCATGGAATGACTCTCCAGGACCCATAGTTTATGGAAATAACTTCATTTCCTGAAGTGGCATTCCCCTTTAAAAGAAAGTAAACTGAACTCTGGAGGCCTCAATAGTTAAATAAACACCTTTATCTGTCTAAACTTGGTGATTTCCTTTCCACACTTCCATCTCTTTTTATACATTCATTTGTACTTCACAGTTTTTCACACCCCATTTTCCTTTGTACATCTCGCTGACATTTTCACACACATTAACCTGCTAATACTCATGAGATTCTCTGAGTATCATCAGGTCACCATGTGTACAAAATATCAGAACATAATGAAATCCAGTCACAGATTTTGAAAACCTTTTGTGTTTCGTTGAGACCATCCAGGTTTCTCAGAATTTGTTCTTAAAAGTAAAGTATCAAATACAATTTAATTAATTCTTTTAACTACAACACACTTTTTACTGTTAACTCCTATATTCATAATTTTTCTGAGTACAAATTTTGCAATTCACATAATTTTTTCTAAAAACAGTCATATAAATTATCAGATATTATTTTTCTTTTTGTACAAATATATTTGAAATCAAAAGAAATAACATTTACAAACATGCTTCTCAGGAAATATTATAAATAAAGAATGCAAAAAAAAAGAAATTTTCAGAACATTTTCCCTTGCAGTCAAAGCTCCACTGTTGTACATCATATATTTATATTTACATTTAGATAAACAATGCTTATAAAATATTCATATTTGAATTCAGGTGAAAGTACAACGGGTCAGGATGTGTCGTCTCAGGCATATTTTTTATCATTTTCACTAAATTACTAAAATTGGAATGTTCATTTTTTTAATCAAAATTTTGAAAGCTATGGTGTGACATTGGTGCCCCATAATAATTTCAATATTTTGCAAGGCCTAGGAAATTTATCATATTTTTTTGAACTCTTTGTTTTTTATTATTTTCGGGAATCAAAATTTTGACAGACATTGGTGCCCCATAATAATTTCAATATTTACAAGGCCTAGAAAATTTGTGTCATATTTTTTTTAAGTCTTATTTTACACAACACATTTTTATCATTTTCATTTGGCAATTATTTTTTTTCAATCAGAATGTTAACAGCTATGATGTGACATCAGTACCCCATAATGTTTTAATTTCAATGTTTACAAGACCTGGGAAATTGAATTTTTTTTTCATTTCTCCTGGTTAGTTGTATACTATTAGTGTACAATTTTCACAAAATTACTAAATTTGAAAAAAAAAAACATTTATTAAAATTTTCAATAAAAAATTTTAATAAAAATTTTGACAAAAAGCTATTTGTGATATCAGTGGCCCATAATAATTTCAACATTTACAAGGTCTGGGAATTTAATGGGGTTTTAGCATCTCTCTACAGTCGGTGGCACCGTCATGCATGGTAGCTCAAATTTTTTGTTATCATCAACTTGTTCCAGTTGACTTCAAAAAGACCATTTGTCTGTGTGATAAACTGACCTCTGACCTTGTAAAGATCATAAAAATTAGACGTCTAGTGGAACAGAAAGAGAAAACTTTAAATAAGCAGTTATTACACAAACAAATGATAAGTGGTTTGAAACGTGAGCTCTACATCGTACATAACTGTTAAATACCCTTAGGTAAAAATTGACCAACTGGAAAATTATTTTCTTTCTTCTTTTTTTTTTGTCAAGAAACCACACGAACCATTTATTCCCTGACTGCAGTATGTCATAGTGTCTTAACCATATTTTATTTTCCAGTGGAAAATTTATCAAAGTTTAGCCATCATAATCAATTTTACAAGAACAATCATTGACAAAACAGGAATCATTTCTGGATACATGTATAACAAAGTACCTAGGTTGCTAGTCCAGAGTCTCTGGGTTCGCACCCTAGGTAGACTAATCTATCTGGTTTAATAATTACAATAGTCAGACCTGTATGTTGTGCCAGATAGCCAAGTCTCCAGGGTATGAGGCAGCTTCTACTAAAGTAAAACACAATTTTATTTTCATTTTAAATTCAGTTTTATCAAATGCTATCAAATCTTTGAACTACAAAGAATAAAATATAAACAAAACTGATTCCCCATTTTTATCATGATGGCAGTAACATTGTTGGGGTCTAATTTCAGCTCTAGTCTCATAAAGAATTGTTTTCATTATTTTACAATTGATTCATATTTTGCAAGTTTTTCATTCATACATTGTATTTCAATATTTAAATGTCCACCATCTTGGATCAACTCTAACAGAATGTCGGCTTCACTGACTGAACATTAGCAGTTTATGATACCAGTAACTTCAATCAAAGACTAAACAGCTGTAGCTAGAGTTCATAAAATATTACGGTATTTCCTTTTCATGATGTACCCTCATTATTTCCATCGGACTAAATTGCAGATATGACAAAGGGAAGGGTTAATATATTGATAGGTAGAACATGGATTGTTGGTAAAAATGTATACTCAGGTGTATAGACCTTGTAGAAAGACTAAGATCTGCACTCGGAAGGTTCCTGATCAAAAGTTAGGGATGACAGTACACCTTGACAGTGTGATTGGCGCTATATGACCTGCGGTCAGTTTCAAAGTTAGTAGAACTGCACAAGGGTCTTAGTAGCTAAGGGTATGTATTGACCATGTACATGTACTTGACATTGGCACTGACATTAAGTGCAACTTTAATTCTTTTATTTGTTTATATGTCCATTAAGTGTGTAAATATTGGCATAAAAGTCTTAATCAAAACTAAAGCCAATTTCAAGTCAAAACATTAATCAAACACAAAGTACACAGCAGCTTTCAAAATATTGACGTAAATTCAACTAATGTTAATTTCATTGATCAACAGTGTTGTTTACATTAATTATTTTTCCTTCTTAACATTCACATTCAGTAAGCATCACATTTTTTGGCATTCAAAATGACGACTGAAATATTGAGAAACAAAAAAAAAATTATTTGTGGCCATCCAGGTTGGCAGCCTGCAAGGGTCAGTTTAGAAATTACCAACTCATGATGTAAAATCAATACTCTTCAAATATTAATGAATTTACGAAATCAATAATGAAAATATTAATTATGATGATATTTCGTATTTAGTTTTTGTTATCACTGCCACTCATGAAATATTCATTGTACAGCTGTAAAAATTTGATCACAAAAAATGTCACAATTAAAAAAAACAATGGTCAAAACAAACCTCTAGCTGAGTACATATTAACATAATGCTAATAGCTAGTGGTGAATGTAAATGAGGAAAAATATTGATAATAATATAATTACATATTTTCAAGCGTAATTTATGCAGAAATTGGGGAAAAATTAATCTTTTGTTGCATATTTTCAGGATCAAATCTAGAACCAAGGACGTGAACATGTGTTGTTCTGATGTAGACTGACCATCAAATATATTACTGTATTTCTTTATTGAAGCTGGTACATGTACACTTTACCATGTGCATGATATAATCCATTTATCTCAACTCCCTTGGTTAGTTTGTGAAGATCACCATGAACATCGTTCTAATTGTTTATCTTAAGTTGCACGCACCAGTGTCTAGAAAAGACTTCCAAGTTGATGGAGAAACCTAAACTTCACAGAAAACAGCATCCCTTTTTTAGCATTTTTTGCACTGATTATGAATTTTCAGCAATGATCATGTTACATGTGATTTTTTCTGTCTACATGTAATGAGTATTTGTCAATATCCATAATATATGCAAATATATGCAAATGGCATCCAATGTTACTATGAATTTTACATTCACTCTTGTGTTGTAACTTTCACTGCATGCATGCATGTAGAGTCCCCCCCCCCCCCCCACAGGTCCTGTGGGGACTAACATGTCTGGATGTCTTGAATACACCACATATAACAGTGTGAAAAGGATCACTGAACAGAGAAACAAACAAATGATTTTGAATGGCCTTGATTAGAATAGTTAGTGTGGACAGGTCAGACTTAGAAAGTGTTAATCTGACATGAACAGTTGAGGTAAAAAAATCCCCAGAGTGAACACATAGAATGTGTTTGAAATCCCTTTGAATTGATAATGAGCAGTGTAGACTGCACTCCGTCACTCTACCAAGATATTGTACAAAGCTAGCCCACTCTGACAGTTAGTCTCTCAGTAAACGTACCAGCACAATTTGTCATTTTCATTTCATAATTTATTTTAGTCACAAATTGTTTATGATGTACCACATGATGTTTACAAAGTCTAAGATTTGCAGACAAAAAGCAAATTTGGGTTGGTTTTCGATACAGAAAATTCAAATTCCAAGGTCTTTGCAATATAAAAGCCTGTATTTAAATCTGAGTGTTATCATCTCATGACCAAAGTCATTGACAGTCTTTTTTCTTATGCAACTTTATAGATTGCACAGTTCCTAACACTTGCATGGTGACCACCAGTGTACACACTTTGATGTACATACTTTTGAGTGATGCACCAAAATTTGGTGTTCCCCTATCACTTACTATGTGACTCACAAGAAAACCCAGTTTTTCTCATTTTGACTCACAACAACAAAATGTGGCTATCATTAGAAGGCACACTGCAGGGTGACTACAACTGTGTTTTCTTGTTTAACAATTACTTTTAGAACTTACCAACAGAGCCTTCACTTTGTGATTCCAGTAACCTTCATACAGTAAGGAAAACCATAGACATTAGCAAATGAGATACCTGATGAAAGCTTTGGTGAGCTACTTGAAACTTTTGCCGCAAAAAGAAGTTAAATTTATGAACTTAGACTGAACCTTTGCATAGATGAGTTTTCAACATACTGTATTTCCTAGTTAGATGCTCTAAGCAGCAATTAAACTAAAACTTCATGCAGCAGTACAACGTTTTTTTGCAGTTCTATACATCAGAGAAGCAAGGTTTCCTGAGAAGATCACAGGGCAGGGTTGTAAGGACCACCAATATTTTTATATCATACGCCACTTCAGTTTCCTGCATTCTGAGTAAACCAACAATCTGACGTGTAAAAATACATGACAAAAAACTTGCTGATGTTAGCAGAGGTTACTGACATAAATTAATTAACTAGAGCAGTGTATGGTATAATCTGAGATGAAATCTACTTCCTACTTCCATGTATTGTTACTACATGCAAAAGTAGTGATTGCTAGTTTCATGCTGCAACTTTCACATCTCTTCTGTGCCATTTCCTAGCTGATATATCATAGCCACAGTTCAGTTTAAGATTAAAACTGCATGAAAATCATACATCTGCAAAGCTTTAAAAAAAGGTTTCACAGTTTTTGTATATACATTGATTTCTGTCTGTTAGGCAGGTGGCCACGGTACTCTGAATAAAGCATGCAAGGAAAGACTACATTTTCTGAAAAGACCCCCCCCCCCCCCCTCCACTTCAAGTTATCAAGTGATACTTTTCAAAATGACCCCCACCCGAAACACCACCCCCCCCCACAACCCATCAGTTAAAAATGACCACCCCCTAATATTGTCCTGTAAAAACCTGTACAACAATCCCATTCTGAGCATGCAAGCAAATGCTTATGTGTCAAAAACATAAAATATCAAGCCCAGCAGACAAATATTAGCAACTGATTGACTTTCCTATCTAACATCTCTTTGACAACAAAAGCCTCTGTACTATTGGAACTTTTCATAATTCCAAAACACCAATTTGGCATATGCTATAATATTGGATGTACATTGAGGTTATGGAAGTTGGTTACGTAAAGGTTACATCGAACGTTAACCCAGTGTTTGAAATTATGAAAAAAATTTCTGATTTCATAACTTTTGGTCATTCAAGTAGAGACTTCTGTACGCTTCACAGAACAAAGCAGGAAAGGGACAATGTCAGAATCAAGTCCTCAGTTACTCCATCTACAAGCGAGAGAAGTGTTACTCTAACTAAACAGTTTATGAGTCCATTTACCCCTTTACTTCAACCATTGTCCAATTACTTACAAAATTCTTGAGAAATACTTTCTAAAATACTATCTTTGTAATTCATTTATTTTATGTGAGTGTTTACCAAGTCTCAAATCCTAAGAATTTCATTCCCTTACAAAACATGTTTTAAATTTCATTTAGCTGATCTGACCTTTGACCTTTGACCTTTGACATAAAAGGTCAAATTCAGTGAATTCCCATCTATGTGTACAGCAGACATGATTTTCTATCCTACCGAGTCCCTCTCTGATATTACACACCACATATTGGTATTTATGATATAAAACACCTACTTGTACCAAATCACATAGTACAATTACTGACCTAAACCTAGAAATTTGAAGAAAATTTTTTAAAACTTGCAGTATTTTATTCCAGCACTATGCAAACTGTGGCCAGTATTACACAGTATGTCTAACTTAGACAAGGAACCCAGTACACTCTAACAACAACTGACCCTGGTCATATGTGTCAGTTTATTTAGTTATGCTAAATGAAACAAACTAAGGGTGAAATGAACAATAACATTGAAACTTACAAACACTGACTGGCTGGCTGATAATTTGTTTTCAGATACCATGGCTTTCCAGTACCTTTAAGTGTTTTGAGTTTAAATTTGGTAAATTGTGGAAATCAACAAAAAATGTAGTATTTTGTCTATGATTGGATTACAAGTTAGCCTTGTGTTGTTATTTACATTTAATGGTGACTGTCATACAAACCACAGTGTGGTGTTGCGCTGTTGTGTCGGGGACACACACTGTGTCTGCTTGACATAACTAACATTGAAATGAACACTGTACTGTACTGGGCATTTCATGGAATGAAGGACTCGTTCTTTAGACTTACTACATATCAACATTTTCAAAACATGTACATTTCTGATCTAATTTTCATCTGAAATGAAATTGACATAATATCAATATATGATTACATACAAACGAAGTGGCAACAGTATATTACAGGAACTACACTACACTATTTTAAGCCTTTTGTTTAATTTACATAATATTACCTATTTCAAGTATCCGTTTACAAACTGACAATGAGCCTCTATACAATGGGATGTAAATCCCATTTAGATGTATGGTGTATTGTTTTCAGTGTTAATAATATCATAGTACAGTCACTGACATGCATTTAATTGGATTGAACAATTTTATGGAACATAGACATTGAATACAGAATAGACTCAACTACAACTGAACTGACTACAACTTCACATTCAAAACAACGTACAGTTGTATCACTCAGAAAGACGTTTCTTGTTTTAAATTTTCTACCAGTCACGATTTTAATACTTTATATTCCTTCAGTGTAAGAATGTCAGGTGCTATAAATAGTTCTGAAAACTTCTAGAGTGTATTTGTATTTAGCTTTTGAATAGTAAGGAGCTATTATTCGCAGTTGGACAATTGTCTGGCCAGTGACAGCATACAGTGCTCAACTACTAGATACAATAGGAACACTACTGGTCGTAGTTGTCCCATGCTGCTATCAAACATTCTAAAGGGAGGGATTTGCTAATGTCGATATTTTGGAAACATTAATTTAAGACACAAGCCAGGTTTAGCAGTTGCAAAATAGTTTACTGAACTGTGCTACACTGTCCAAATTAACAAATACTCCCCCCCCCCCCAAAAAAAAAAATAATAATAATTAAATAAATAATTTACTAAGCATGAAAATGTTGAAAGTTTTTACACACAATTTTTTCTAAAAAGTTATACGATCACTTAAAACTTTGTCAATATTTTTAGGCCAGTTTATCAAACTTGCATGAGACTTTTGGGGAGAAAATTTACTACTCCCATTTCTCTCAATCTAAGTTTGTTCTATACAAAAACTTCAATACTACTACGTGTATTACAAAGTTTTCCTCTCCGGTTAAAATTTGCAGACGATTGCAACTCCCTTTGAATATGGCAGAAAACACTTGTAAGTTGTATAGTAGGACTTCGACATTTAAACGTGTGAAAATATGCTGTTTTTTCCGTGTTTGGGGATTCAGTGCTTATAAGTAACCCTACGGAAATATGATGATTATACTTCCGGTCTCTTGGAACAGCTGATGAAAGGGTCTCGTTTTACAAGTTAGTCAGCCTCACTTACCGGGGTGACGTGGAAAAGGCAGCTGACTTGCGTTTAGCAAGGCAAACTCGTAGGCACTAACATGCATGTAATTAGGACAGGTGATCACCAAACATAGCGAAACCAACACACTGGAAACCCCAAGTGACAGAAGTTGAGCGTAACACAAACTGTAATGATCATGTAACGTTAACCGTTAACAACAGTTCCGTTCACACTTTCACAGAGAAATCGTTCGACGATTCGTACAAACAGTTGTACCACTCTCACCAACACACCAGTGACCCCAAAAAGCTGAACACGTACGCTTTGATATTCATTGACCGGGACATTTAAACTTCTACGAGCTTACCTTCAAGTTCGACCAAACTTCGTCGTGGTCGACACTCGACCCGGCGCTGCGTCGTTTTGTCACGTCTTTCCCTTCACTTGATTCAACACTGAAGAAGCTCCAGGCCACTAGTAGCTGCATTGAGATCACAAAAGTCGCTAGGTAGAGAATAAAACGGTATCGGCCACACGAAATTCCGACAGTCCGACCTCTCGGTCCTCTTGGTCCAACCGCCATGATGATAGTGAATGTACACAATGAATGATTCGCGTGTAGTTCGTCTGTCAAATCTTACAACTTCCGGTATTTTACTGCTATAGCGCCACCTTGCGTTGATCTAAAAAAAAAAATGAATTCACTCTTACCAAATACATCGCGAAATATTTCAACTTAATATTTAATTAATCCTAATCGTAACTTTGTCTACTAAATAAAAGTCGGCGGGGAAATATGACAATATAGGATTTTCAAAAAGTATCGAAATAACGTGAAAAAATAGGAATTTTAAGTACACATTTCTCGTTTAAATTGATACGTGGTTACTATTTTTAAAATGTTTTCCACTATAGCATATTGACGAATATAGGATAGTCGATTTTATATGATGTTATGGGTCGTTCTAGTCAGTCGCCAACTATTTTTAGCTATTTCCTCGATTATTTCTATTTCAAATACAAATTATATTGAATGCTATGTTGATTCACCTGTAGGCATATAACTTGAAATTATCAAAGCAGGCTAAGTGATTTCGATTCAATATGTGCTCTTACATTGTATGTGATGAGTCACTTAAATAGATATGGCGTCTTTGGACATCATCGCCTAAAATAACGAAATCAACACTTGGAGAATGAAATCAACACTTCGACAACCTGTAACACACAGTTACAGATTCTGAGGGGTATGGGGTGGTTTATTACGGCATTGTCACTATTTTCGGTAGATCAGTTCTCAAACTCACAGGCGGCTCAGCTCGCTCAAGTTGCAAATCTGTTAAAGTCTGTCCGGATCAGTAAAATGAGGTGGGATGGGGAGTGCGAAAAAAAGCAAAGTGCCAAATCAACACGAATCGTCATTTTAAAAAGTGATAACACAATTTCTGCATCCAGACATAATTCAGAATTATTAAAAAATGTAATACATTGAAATGTTGGGAGATTATTTGTCCCAGTTCCTCCATTCGAATTCCTTCCACCCCTCCCTCCGAAAAAATGGTTAATAATTTTTGTTTGATGGGTATAATATTCCCACCCCCACCCCCAGTAATAGTAGTATCCAAGGGTTATACACGATGATCTCATCACTGTTTCTCAATCACTCACACAGGTGACTATTTTATTGAAAAAGAAAAAAAAACACATTGTGTTTCATATATTCATTCAAATAAAAATTGAAAATAGCCCGTAGACTTTAGCAAGTCTAACCTTTATCCTCAGCGACGGAGAAGTTATTTTAGCAGCAGTGGCGATAAATATGTAGATGGAGGAGAAACATACGATTACGAATAAATCATATCTTGCACTTTAATAGTTCATCTTACTATCATCAAAGTTTAACTATTTTCACAGATGTGATGGGAATGATGTGTGTTGAGCACACACTTAAACATCGCCCTCTTGTGATTAAAATTGTGTAGCGTACTGAGCGTACAGTAACAAGCGCACAGCTCTGGAATTTACAACTACGTCTTGGCCTCGTAACGGGTTGATATCGTACCAATAATCATAACCTGTCTTCGGCAAACACATTCACACGTATTAAGGTGACACAGATTGAGTTTATAAACTTGTAAATGAAAATACTTACACACACAAAAAGAATACAAAATATTCTAGTATCATACTGTTATTGTCGATGTATACATTTTACGATACGTATTCTGGCATTTGATGAGTTTAGTCACATACAAGTGACGCTTAAGTATGCGTCAGTAAGTAAAATATAGTGTTGTAGTTTTCTAATACCAAGCAAAAATTACGTCCAATACGTATAAACCCACCTTTTACATAAAATACGTCGCTGGGGTGCGGGTGTCATTATATCAGATGAACGCCCACAGCGGCTGATTTTTCCAGTCTAGTGCCTCTCATGTCAACTCAAAATACCTAGCCACCGAGCGAAGATTGTGTGATGACAAATCATAAAATGACCTCTCCAGAAACCAAAAATTATAAAAGTACCCCCTCTTTCACGTTTCACACACAAATATTGATGAAATATCATATTGATTTATTGAATTCATTCTCACATTATCGCAAACCAAGTATAATTTTCTTCTTCATGGTGCTTCTCGGATGGTGCCGTAAAAGAGGACTGTAGTTTTACGACAGTTAACCGAATACCATCTTTTGAAAAATATTACAAACCGATGTTTTGATAGGAATCACCTTAGAAATATGGAAATATATTTATAAATTTTCAATATTGCACATAAATATATAATTCTTCACCCAATACAATGTTAAAACGTGGACCCAACAGGATTCAAATTGATGTATTCTTCTTTTATGGTATATGTCTTTCAATTTTGTGATAGAAACTCTCACAAATAATTATGCTTTGCCGTGCATTACATTCTCCTTTCTAGATATATTTCATGACATTTCGAAAAAAAAAGTTACAAGCGAGCAACTCCAGTTACAATATGTTTGTATTTCTCATCATCCAACATGGCATATGTCCGATTATTGGTATCCATGACAAATATGATGTCATCGATGATGGCTGGGTCGAAACCTTCCTTCACCAGGCCTGTCTTGGTATACTTCAACGTTCCCGTCATATCCAACTTCTCACTTATTCTAAGGAACACAGGGCAGGCATAGGACGGTAATTTGGAATGTAAGTATGCATAAAACTTCTTGAAGTCAAAGTTTTGATGACCGTCTTTAAGAACGACTGCTGCCATACCAGCACGACCATTGTGACCTGAAGAAAGACAGAAGAAAATACTTTCCAGTAGATCTAGAGTTATAGGAGTCCATGGCTACGGTTGTTTGAAAATGAATCCCAAAAAGTAAAAATGAAATTCCATTACTTTAGGAGTAGTATATTAACATTTGAACAATAACGGTATATACCGTATTAAAAATATAATTTATTAAAGTATGAACAAAAATGACACTATAATGATAGATCACTGAAATACCAGGTAATCATTGTTATAACATCTTACAACCAAAATTATAATTGTTTGTTTGTTTGTTTGTTTGTTTGTTTGTTTTCTCTGCAAAGTACAATCTACGCACCATCATAACGATTAGTTGTTGAATGCCAAAAAGTGAATGTACAATTATACTAGGTTTATGCATGAAATACGATATACACGTAGCCACGAAAAGCATCTAGCCACCCCACCCCCACCCCACATATCTCATAGATGTTTTACCCCCTAGTACTTACTGATGTTTTATATTCTAATATATTAAACGATTTTTTTTCGAGATATTCTATCATACCTGCAACTTTCACCCCATATACGTTAGATTCTTGAACTCCGACATATGACATCATTACTTGTGCAACTTCTGACGTAGACACATTCTCACCTCTCCACCTTGGGGTACACGAAAGTAAAAAGAGGGGTCAATACTTACTCAAAGCAAAGTTATATTAAAGTTACTTTCGTGCATTGTTCGGTCTATTTATCACCCTGTGCATGCTCTTTGCATCCGGGTACTAGTATTATATTGTAACATTGCTGTTTACGATGGGATATAAATGTAATCATTTACAGTGAATATTTCCCACTACACTTAATACTTCAGTTATTTAAATTGTTTTAATTTTCAAAAAGAATGTTATCTTTCGAGTTGTCTACTTTCCTCCAACAATATTTCATGTAACGGATCATTCAAATATGGTAATAATTAATGTAAATGTCGTGAATTCTGGAACGGATCATTCATGTTATGGTAATACGTGGAAAGGACATGAATTCCGGCCAAAAACATGTATAAGACCCATTGCTACCTTGATCTATCCCCTGGTATGCTAAAGGTTTTTCGTTACTGACCTGAACATATCCCCTAGTATGCAAAAGGTCTATTATTCCTGATTCTGAACTAGGTAATATGCAAAAGACCCATTGTTACTGACCTAAACGTATCTCCTAGTCTGTCAAAGAAATACAGGTAGTAATCTTTGTCCAGTATCAGTAAATCACCAGAATTGATGTAAACGTCGCCTTCTTTCAATACATTGCGAACAAGTTTCTGTTCGCTGAGTTGTCTGTTACCTTGGTAACCATAATAACGTTTGATGTTATGCATCACTGATAACAGAAGCCCTGGTTCACCTGTAACGAAACACACAAACAATTGTATTCGAACAAATAATATGTGAGTTAACATTCAAATCACTTTAATTTCAAAGTAACAGTATGTATAAGTATACAGAGAGGTATTTAGGTAAAAATTGTGTTGCATCGTTCTGAGCGTGAATGGTCGACTGATGCTGAAAAGCGCCCCCAGTGTAAGATCATGCTGATTTCGTTTTTACAGGTCAAATATTTGATTTCATATGCAATTACAATGACGTCGAAGACAGCGTGTCACTGTGTCATTGTAAAGAAGACAGTTGTATAACGATCTGTCAACGAAGTGCGACGTCAAGACATAGAAACAAGTCAACTATCAATTTCCTGGAAATTAAAAAAAAAAAGTTGTGAAGGTTAAAATGCCCACCTAGTTTTACTGGTATGCATAGACCTTTCGAGTTTCTGATTGGTTGGACGGTCTCATAGTTACACTTCACCAACTCAAATTCGGCCCTTTTCTAGATTAAGTTTGGAAAGAAAAGTAGTAATCATTCATGTTAATAGATATTTTCATTGGCGGATATCGAATTGTCCACCCGGCTACTTGTTTGTTTGTTTGTTTGTTTGTTTGTTTGTTTGTTTGTTTGTTTGTTTGTTTGTTTGTTTGTTTGATGAAATCATTTTTATAAAGTCCGAAACATTTGTTGAGAGTCACCCACTACTGTGATGTGCTGCACTTTAATCAATTCAAACTGGTTTCAATCTTCGTCTACTTTCGCATATTCGTGGGCTTTCCGTAACGTTACTGTATACTGAGCGGTCCTGTTAAAGAGGATGTCGTTTGGAACGTCAACGTCTTTACGCAATGGCTTACATCTACCATGATATTTGTATTTTACGACACATCAATTTGAAATTCATACCTTTAACAGAGGTGAAAATTTCCCAACTGCGCCAACTTTAGCTACTTCATCATTTACACAAAAGAACGTCTGTAAATCTGTCCCACCGTACATTTCAACGACCGTAGTTATTCCGAAACGTTGAACGAACTTATTCCAAATATCTGCCTGTAAGCCATTACCAATCATACAACGCACTTTATGCATCCGTTCCTCGGGTTTCTGAAATATTGTCCAACATATATAAACAACACATGGGTGGTATACATCACCACATTTCTCGGTCAAAGAAATATTACACATTGATATTAAATCCCCCCACTTGGCAATATCTCTCTTATGGCAGCAATAAGTTATTGAAATGTTTGCGTTCTAGTCAGTTTTATTTTATTCTGAGATGTAGACTAGTGTTAAATGTTAGGCTATAGAGTCAAGTCATGTGGGTCTTGACTAAATATTATTTCTTCTCTGCTTGCTTTTTAATTTGTAGTCACAATTTCAGCTGCAATACATGAGTTAGACTGTATTAAAATAAATAGCCGGGAGCGTCCGTATCATCCTTTCCCTTACTATGAGAAGAGCGCCCACTACGGCTAATCTTTCAGTCATGGTGTAAATCGTGACGTCCAAGTTTACTGCTTTGGAAAAATGTTGACGCCGCCATATACAACCAAAATGACGAAGTGCGTCTTCGTATAACTCGCCAAAGAACACCCCAACGATGTACCAACCATGCTTACCTCCGGAGCACTTAGCAAAAAACGACACAATTCTCCAACGTGCAAGATGACGGTGACATCATGTTTGCAGCAAATTTCCCAGAAACGTCGGACAGAAAATTTTGGAGAAAGAACAATAGTTGCACCTAGAAATATAAAATTTAACATATCATAATTTCTATTATTTGTAGTTTGTATAAAATTCCTGGTGTAACGAAAATATTATGTCCATCAGGTATGTCCGAGTCATTATCTGATTAGACTTATTTTGTACTGCTTACTCATCGAACCATCGAACCCTATTTTATATTTACAATAATATATATATATATATATATATATATATATATATATATAATTATTTATTTTATTTTATTGTCTATCTATCTATCTATCTATCTATCTATCTATCTATCTATCTATCTATCTATCTATCTATCTATCTATCTATCTATCTATCTATCTATCTATCTATCTATTTAAATTAGACCGTCACGTTAGTCCTTTCAACCGCAAGACTTCGCTCCCAAGGAGACCACTTAATTAAAAGTATATTGATTCACATGGTACCGAGTAGAGGCGTTCTCTGTCTGCTGGGATGATCAAATATCAAACAGGTGATCAAAATAGATTTCTATGTAAAGAACATATACCGCCCATTTCATGTTAGTGTTCATGGGTTCTGAATACAGTTTGCTGTTACCACAGACAAATTTCTTACTTGTCTATGCTGTGACGTATTGTCTATTAAATGAAATATATAGGGCACCATGCAGACACCATAATGCAGACATCAAAACACTGGCGCCAGCGTGTCTGTATGTTTTAATTGGTTGCTTTCATTCAGACTAAATGTAGCAAGACGCTGTGATCTTGCAGAATGTGATGTTTCTTATTGGTTTCGGTGCAGTTTGGCTGCATCAAACAGAGCCAGTGAACACGAACATGAAATGGGCTGTGAAGATTCCAAAACAGGTAAATGTAGGCTGTGAATATTCCAAAACAGGTAAATGTGGGCTCGGCTGCTTGTCATACCGTAAATTACGTACGGCACACTGGTTGGAGCATACAATCTCAGACCACTTCGTTAGTGGTCTGAGATACAATATTAATGCATGAATGGTGGCGTCTTCCTTTTTGTCAATCGCAGGTCAGTGTATTTTAGTGAGGAGGACGACTTCATCGCCTTTCCTTGCCTGGAATTCGCGAACAAGTGAAACGTATTTTGTGGGATAACTGTCATCATACTCAATGAATGCAATCTTTGTGCCTCACCTGCAGCTACAGTATTTCCAAAACCTATATTAAAACTAGCAGAATGGAATAAGGGTGTTGGCACATACACCACATCGTTGGTGTGTATGTAATCACGAAATCGATATGCACCTGCAACTAGTCGTATATGTGCGAACTTGACAGCTTTCGGCAGACCTGTAACGACATACTGTATTTTATCAGTGTGATACAAATTATAATCAGATCACTGAAGCATGAACGATGATGATGATGATGATGATGATGATGATGATGATGATGATGATGACGACGATGACGATGACGATGACGACGACGACGACGACGACGACGACGACGACGACTACGACGACGATGATGATGATGATGATGATGATTTGATTGGTTGACATGTTGACATTTAAGAACGCGATGTGGTCGAACAATATAACAAACTGGTGATAAATTGAATTCTGACTAATTGATTGATTGATTGATTGATTGATTGATTGATTGATTGATTGATTGATTGATTGATTGATTGATTGATTGATTGATTGATTGATTGATTGATTGATTGTGTCTGTCTTACCTGTTGTCCCGGATGTGAATATATAAACAACTGGATCAGAATACGTGATTGTTCGTCTCCCGTCACGAGGTGGTCGGTTTGATTTTGACATTCTTAGTTCATCATCTATCTTTGTAATGGTCTCTGGACAATCCTTGTTACCAATGCTCCAAATCATCATTTGTTTATCCATCAACGAACTGCTGACATCGGTGACTGCTTGTACGAGGTCATCACCTGTTTGGAGGTATATGTACAACTATTATTCCCGTGACAGCGTAGTCCAATGTACATTACTCATATTCATAGTTAGGTGCAACCAACGACTCAACTTTCGAGAAGATGAAGCAATATAAAGGGGAGAATGGGCAGAGCCTGGGGGTAGTCTAGTATGCCTATATATGGGGAGAAGGGAAAAGGGGATGACACATGTATTTCACTTCAATCGTCAACATGTTAACTAAAAACTGCATGAACATATAGTTCGTTAATAGACACTTGTTTGCCGAGATATATTTCTCAGAATATAATAAAATGCATGTATCAATAATATTTGACAAATTGGGCCGATAATATGAGAAAGGGGGTCAAATAACACGGGTTTCTAGGATTGCGTAAGTCCACACACTCCGTAATGTATATCTCAGATAACAGGTGTCTGTCGTGGTGCTAGATTAAAAAATCGTGGACTTTTAAACTCTTATTTGACCCTTTGATTCTCTTCTACAAATTACAGAGCAGACTTTGGACATGGACCCTACCTACCTTCACCGACAAGTAGAACTTTGCAATCACAGATACCAATGCAGTGAAGTAAAGAATCACTTCTCAACTTGTAATTAATAAGTGCGCATTTAATTCCAAGTTTGCCGAGTCCTAGTACAGTCCATATATAGGCTGGTTCGTTATACATCATAATGGCAACGGTGTCATTGATTTTCAACCCATGCTGTTTGACAAAGTAAGCCATTTTATTAGCCATGACTTCAATATCACCATAGCTATACAACGTATCATTGTAGATAACGAACGGCTTGTATGGCGTTTTGTCGGCTACCTCCTCGAAAAGATCAACAAATAAGGTTTTGGATTGTACACACGATTTAAAAATCTCCTCCCTCGCCTTGGTACTCCTTGTTTCTTGGATATCTCGATACCAGTAAGGATACGCTGCATGTACACCAGCTGCAACAGCAGCGGTACCAGCCAAAACGGCAGCTGGTTTACTGAACGCCATGGTGAGATTGACAGCGACCTCTGAACAGTGCCAGAGCAGAAAGTTCAGCCCACAGGCATACGTAATTGCGTAACATACTATACAAATACAAATATGTTAAAATGATACGAATGAACATACTGGAAAAATCGTTTTACATGTAAAAGTTAGAGTAAACACGTCTGTCGCATCACGATTCGTGTTTTTCAATCAAATCATTTATACAAGCAACACAGTGCAGGTCCCTGTGGCAAAGACGGCGTCTCAATATCCGTGTGACCTGGTTTTGGATATAACCCCGGCGTTCTGAATACAAAGTTTACACAGCATAGTGGAAAAAATGATATTTATCGCGGTTTCTGTAAACATTGCCTATATAGAGATTCTTAGACAGTGCAACCATTGTCATTGTTGATTACAAATTACTATGATCAGAAATTTTTTTAAATCAGTGGTGGACAATTATAAATGGATGTACCACTAAATCTCATCATATCACACATACATATGTAAATAAAATATTTGCATAATGTATATTAAAATGTACATTTAACCACAGCACTCAACATATTGAAATTACATATAAACAGCTCTTCAAACACTCTCATGGTACAAGCATGGATTTCGTGTGTTCAATGTGTGCAAGAGTTGCATCCCTGTCTTTCTTTTCAGTTAATCTTGAAGTATTAAATATAAAGAATAATATAGACCAATTCTCGCAAACCAGAGCTGTTATTATTTCTTCCGCGAAACTGCGAAATAACGTCTTGGACGGTGACGTAAAAGAGGCAGTGGTTTACGACGATGGGCGGTGTCGTAAAAGAGGCTGTAGTTTATAACGATGTAAATATCAATATGAACAAGAAATTGAGGACATTTTTTTTTATTTGAGAGCGTATAATTTATTTGTTATAAATTTTGGTGTAGATTTGACGAATATGTGATAACATTTCCTACAAATAATTATATATTATAGTTATTATAAGTCATTGTAGGATTAAAAACTGAAAGAAATACATTGCCAACAGATATAAAGTATAATATCGATATTTCATAAAATATGACAAATATACCCTTTTTGTGATCAAATGAATAAACAGATGTTGTTGAGAACTCCCTATGAGTTCATTATACACATAATACAATTATAACAAACAATCTTGTGAATTTTCCAAAAGTGCATCAACTTTGAGTTATCCTATTTTTTTTTACCCAATTCGACCCCCATTTTTATTGTATATCTTTTTAGTAAATATATTCGATTTTTTTTATAACGAAAGTATCGATAAGAAAATGAGGGTAGAAAACCGTTCAAGTATAATCACACAAATCTCAAATTTTCAAATGGAATGTCAAATCTTTAAAGCATATACTTGTGTTATACAGGGGATATTTTGTTGATTTTGTTCGTGAAGAGAAATTACAAACGAGCATCTCCTGTTATAATGTGTTTGTATTTCTCATCATCCAACATGGCGTATGTCTTGATATTGGTAACCATGACAAATATGACGTCATCGATGATGGCTGGGTCGAAGCCTTCCTTCACCAGGCCTGTCTTGGTATACTTCAATGTTCCCGTCATATCCAACTTCTCACTTATTCTAAGGAACACAGGGCAGGCATAGGACGGTAATTTGGAATGTAAGTATGCATAAAACTTCTTGAAGTCAAAGTTTTGATGACCGTCTTCAAGAACGACTGCTGCCATACCAGCACGACCATTGTGACCTGAAGAAAGACAGAAAAAAAATACTTCCCAATGAACCTATAGAAGTCCATAAAAGTGTAAATGTATTGAAAATAACAATTTGATATTATACCCAATATGTTTCTTCGTTCAACCAAGGAAAATACAAGTGGCCTTAAGGGCCCTTGTCATTACGAGTCGTTAGACGAGTAGTAACAACCCTTAAGTCACGAGTATTTTCCGGCTGGATGAAGAAAAATATTGGGAATAATATAATTATACCATCACCAGTAATATGAAGAAAAAAAATCGGGGAAAGTAATGGCCATTTTGAGCGTTTTGACCCATATTTCGAACAGAACAGAACCGATGACGTAGACACGCGTTGTCGTGACGTAGAACGACCAGGGTTTTTATTCCATATTTTTTTGTTGAACCTGGCTCGTGCATGGTATAATACAAGGTGTAGTAACGTTACAAATGTTCTGTTATAGCCATGTCTGGTAATTTCTAAACTCCCTTCTCAGTAGCTCAGTCATGTTTAAGTCGAATGTCTGATTGTCAAATGGCAAGTCGCATGTAGTAACTTTAGCATGTATTGTATTGGTATCACACATACAAACCTATTACACTGTTGATTTTAAATTTATCATACCTGGAACTTTAACCCCATATACATTAGCTTCTTGAACTCCGACATATGACGTCATTACTTGTGCAACTTCTGATGTAGACACATTCTCACCTCTCCACCTTGATACAAGAAAATAAACTTGCTCAGATTAATGTGTTGCTGCTTTCACCTCAGTTTGTGACATGATGTGCACATGTATGTTCTACATCTCATCGATTCCAGAGTACCTACATCCCACAGTATGCAAAACGTTAAACTGTTACTTACATGACTTTATATCCGGGTATGCAGAAAACCCATTGTTACTGACCTGAACGTATCTCCTAGTCTGTCAAAGAAATACAGGTAGTAATCTTTGTCCAGTATCAATAAATCACCAGAATTGATGTAAACGTCGCCTTTCTTCAATATATTGCGAACAAGCTTCTGTTCGCTGAGTTGCCTGTTACCTTGGTAACCATAATATTTTGTGATATCTGGCATTAATGACAGCAGAAGTCCTGGCTCGCCTTTTAATCAGATAAAGAAAAGGATAAACAAAAAACAATTAGGCAAATAAAGAACAAACAATTGTGTGAGTAAACAGCCTCACAAGAAGTTACAATTATAGTTGTGTTTGTTATACACCTGGTCCTTTCGTAATGAGGGTTGACTATGAAAACGGAATCGGAGAGGGCCATGTTTTACGATATAGTTGGTTTGATTTCCCCGGCCTCCCCCTCTTGTCATTACTGGAAGCTTCCTAAATGTTAAACGATGCGTCCTAAATTAGTTACCATTTTACTGAGTGATAGAGTTGTTCAAACTTCCAAAACCAGTTCCTATAATCAGTGACTCGAGGCATGGGTGATATTCTTACAGAATGTTTATCGAAAGTTACGCCCTCAAAGATTACAGGCAATGAATACGTGTTTATAGTCTGTAAGGTACACACTCACGCATCGGCCAACCCCCTTTAGGAGCAAGGCCAGTGCACGAGCGAAGGTGGAGTAAAGCGACGTAATTCATTCTAATGAATGTATTGCATGTTTCTAAAGAATACGCCCTCTTAGTGCGTTATCCATCTCTTTTTGGTTTTACAAATTATACATTTGTCACATCAATCGATACTAATACTTACAGATACTGGAGGTATTAATGATACACATTTATTCTGACCAAGAAATAGCATTCTACAATCCCTAATTCTACTGTAGTACTCTGTCGTAAGTCAGAGTGCTTTTTTTTCTGCTGACGAAATGACGGGTACGTCTTGGACAGTGCTGTAAAATGCCTGTGGTTCCACAATGCTGATGTACACATAGTACATTTACAAACTGGGATAAACTATGTCCGAGTTCCAATCAAGCTTGCCCTGCAAACGTATGGTAAGATCACATGAACAAAAAAAAGGGGGGGGGTATATATCATAATTTGTCAGAAAAGTGGTATTAGTTTAATACTCACCTAGTTTTACTGGTATGCATAGACCTTTAGAGTTTCTGATTGGTTGGACGGTCTCATAGTTACACTTCACCAACTCAAACCCTGCCCTTTTCTAGATTAAGTTTGGAAAGAAAAGTAGTAACAATGACAACATACCGGTATACGTATATCATAAATGACCGAAATGACCATACTATCATAGGGGTGTGTAGTATTTCTTAAATTGTTGTTTTCCTTGTTTACAGGCTAAATATAACTTCATTTTGACTATAATTTCCTACCTGTGAGGAAATAACACATCTACTAGTATAGAGATTGATACATTTGCAGCAGCGGGATTCGTATGACATTTTCCTTAACAAAACGGCAATGTAAGCAATAACAGGTGCCCCAGTGCATGCTACATATTGTTTCATTTGGAGACACGTTCAACGACGTCATTTACCATCATTCTGCCCTCAACGTTCAAGATCACGGGTCAAATAATATTTTGTTTTCATGTTTGAAATATTTGATAAGTCACTCAATATTAAATATGTTGTAAAACAAATGGTTTTAAAGTGGAAGTTCCCCCAAGGTGTTTGACAAATTCATTTATACCACTTACTGCATTTACTCACATGTATCTGTATAACTTTGAAATATTTGTCAATTTCATGTATATCGCCATTTTGCTAATTTGCCAGTGGTCATTCTGAGAGAGCGTGACGTCATGCTTTCTGACATTGTCAAGTAATGGCGATTGGCATTGACCAAGGTACAGAAACTACAGGTTTTAACTGCAGTACTCATCAAAAAGTGAACTTAACTAACGTTAACTGAATATTTCGGATTTGGAATGGAGTGACTAACCCGACAAGGATTACTTTAATGACCAACAATTCTAAAATAATCTCGTGACATTCTCGGTCATATACCTCAAACACAGTGGTCTGAGGTCATACCGATAGCCCATGTGACTATAATGTGGTGAAAGCGGTTTATTTACTTTCATCTCTTTAGTGTTTTTTGTTTTCGTTTTTGTTGTTCCCGGCGAGTGTGGGAAGGCAGCGATCTCTCCCGGGACAACAAAACGAAAAGAAAACCCGACAATAACGAAGGAAATAGAGGTAAATAAGAAATCAAGTCGTATTCACCACATAAGATTTTAATCTAATCTGCCATGTTTTATAGAACATCAAACTAATACCTTTAACAGAGGTGAAAATTTTCCAACTGCGCCAACTTTAGCTACTTCATCATTTACACAAAAGAACGTCTGTAGATCTGTGCCACCGTACAGTTCAACGACCGTAGTTATTCCGAAACGTTGAACGAACTTATTCCAAATATCTGCCTGTAAGCCATTACCAATTATACACCTTACTTTATTCATTCGGTCCTCTGGTTTCTGAAATCGTCAAAAATATGATATCAAAATTCGGCTGAGAAAAAATCTTGGCGTACAAAGTGTGGTCGTAAAACTGTTTTAATTCTCCCTTCCTATCAAGACGCCTAGGTTTCTGCTTCGGGAAATATGGTGACCAACAAGATGACGACAGGCGTCTTTGCATGAGACACCACACATCGATATAACCATTGTATCACTGTCCATATTGAATTATTAATGCAGAAAACAACTTACCTCTGGGGCACTTAACAAAAAGCGACATAATTCTCCCACATGCAAGATGACGGTGGCGTCATGTTTGCAGCAAATTTCCCAGAAATGTCGGACAGAAAACTTAGAAGAGAGGACAAGAGTTGCACCTGAAAATCAGAAGAAGAATACCTTCATGTAACCTGTTCATATTATGATAGTACGACGGAAATCACTGCATAGGTAAACTAGTGAGATAGACAAAAACGTTTTAAACTTTTTTTGTGTGTGTAGCATGTTGCAACAGACGTTGATGTAGTTACACTCACAGTAGGGCGGTGCCTCTGATAGCAAGTTTTCCCTCGTGTAGCTACGTAGCTTCAAGTGATTTATTCCATATTACATGCAAAGTCAAAAGTGTTTACACTCTCTTGATTACATTACATTATCCATGCCACTTGTGTAATTTGTCACATGCATAATACAATATGGTTTTAGTATACAATAGACACCAGTGGAAAGATAAAGAACAAGGCGGAGCCGCGTTGTTTATCTTTCCACCGGTGTCTATTGTACTTATGCCCGACAAGTTCACAGGATGGCAGGATTAGTCCATCTCACCCTTGCTAGACTAGATTAAGATAAAGTACACACTGTCTCACCCCTTGCCAGGCTAGGTGATGATAATAACTGAGATAAAAGTGTACACATTCGGGTGAGGACACACACAGCATGCAGTGTTCACGGCGAAACAAATAAGCCATACAACATTCACAAGCCCTGATATGACTGAACAACGAGACGTGTCTAATATTATAGCGTAGGTCATCTGAAGATCTGTGTAAAATTCGTTTTTTAAATGTTTACCGTTTCTTTTGAATGGTAACAGTTGTGCCCTTCATCCTTAAACCCTTACTGTGCAGTCACTACTCCATTCATGGTACAGTAGTATGACTTATTTTTAATACTACTCGCCACAACTATTTTTCTCCGTAATTAAGTTCTCCTCGTAATTTTGGCAAATTATTTTGGTCCGGGTCGTACTCTTGCATACTTCCATGTGCAGGCATATGGTTTCTGACTTTGCCGGACTGGTTTTACTTGAACTACAAAGGTCAACCCAATTCACACCTTCTAAGTCCCCCTTTGTCTTACAATATCCAATACTGATAAGACTTCAGCGGCAACTCAGACAAGGAGTTGGTTAATACCCGCTACACAAACTTTAATATTAGCTCCGGTAGAGGACTGCTAATCCCGTACATGTCAAACAATGTGTCAACATTATGACAGATAAAGGGCATAAGTTTGTATCTGATAGCTTGTTTTCCGTAGTAGTAATATGATGACGTAAAGTATTATCATTTTGTCTAGACTAACTTATGTAATTAACTTTTTTTTACAACCATGGTACTGTGTGTAGGGTTGTTTGTTCTCTGATCCCTCGGGATCAAACAGGTGATCACGATCACTTAATGTTATGCAAAGTTTCAGAAGTTTATTGTAGGAACACATGGACTTTATGACTTTTTTATATACCCATAAAGTACGACATGGCCATTTTACTTCAGAGTACTATAGTGGTCACGTCGAGATACACTCTTGTATTACCTAGGAGTGATAGTTTATCTCTTGTTTTGCCTGGAACAATATATATATATATATATATATATATATATATATATATATATATATATATATATATATATATATATATATATATATATATATATATATATATATACACATATTAAGCAAAATGTCAGACAAGTAATTGTCATCTGTGTATCTTACCTGCACGCACAGTATTTCCAAAACCTAGACTAAAACTACCAGCGTGAAACATAGGTGTTGGTATGTACACAACGTCGTCGGTGTGTATGTAATCACGAAATTTAATTGCGCCGTTCACTTGCCGTATATGTGCGAACCTGACTGCTTTCGGCAGACCTGTAAAAAGAACGAGTTCTTTATCGTCAGTAGCTGCTACTAGAATGATGTTCCTGTAATATCGTACACCCTGAAAAATATTGAATCACTTGTTGGTAAATGTTTTTGTGCAGCTCAGTACACGACACAGTACAATAAGTCTATTATCAAATCGATTTTGAGTCTACACCCTAAAATCAGCGACCGTTAAATACAAGATCACAATTTCGACCAATTCATGTACTGTAAAATAGTCTCTAATTACATTGTAACATGTACACAATATATAGTATTTGCATTTTGTCTTTTAATAATATATTTTCAGTGAATATATATTTTTGGTTGTCTGATGGAAAACAGAATATCCCAGTTGCAACTAGTGCAGATTTAATTGGTCTGTCTACACTCAGACCATGAAAAAAGGTTCTGAGGTCTACATCATCTTGATCTGCAATTTTGCTTCGCTCCCAAACCGTTTGTGTACTATCAGCGTGAAGCCACTATTGTGCTTTGAAAATATGCCCTCGATTTGATTGGTCGCGATAGGGAGTGATAACGCTACACCAGACTATTTTACTACATTATGTAAATGTATTATACACTCATTACTATACTCAAATGTACACCTGGAGCATTAACATTGACATCACTTACATATAGGCTGATCAATTATGTTAATGTCTACAAACAGACTACGTTTACTACAAACAGACTTGCTGATGACTGCCGTTGGGGGCGCGGCTAAATCAATGGCTTGATACTGATACTATCACAAGTGGTTAGTGAGGAGAGAATCAGCTCAGGCTCTGGAGAGAAGCAAAATCACACAGATCGTGATGTAGACACAGGCTATTTCCGTAAAGTCTCAGTTCACCATATGTAGACTGTATACATGCTATGTTTTTTTTTTTTTTTTTGTTTTTTTTGTTTTTTTGTTTTTTAGATATTTATCATATTTAAAATTGACAGACTTGTTACAATACACAAGCGATCATAAATTGGCAGACTTGTCCTTTTAATCATGTGATCATAAACAATTAACGGCCCATATCGGATTTGGATTAAACAGCTGCCTGGTAGAACAATAGAAGGAGAATTACCATATCTAATGCGAGAACCTGGGAATAAATTTTGGATCTTTAATGTAGAGGTTGACGTCGTACTGGTATCTAAATGACAACTACTTGGTTGGTTACTATGGTTACATCGGACGTCCTGATGCGGTTTGACGATACAAGCATAACAACAAACCGATGAGATTGATTGATTAATGAAATTAATCAATATATCGATTAATCAATTATTGGTTGATTAATTAATCAGTTGGCGTTTGAAAAAAGGGGTGTTTTGAGTAATGTAATGATGGTGTTTGTCTTTAATACCTGTTGTCCCGGATGTGAATATATAAACAACTGGATCAGAATACGTAATCGTTCGTCTCCCGTCACGAGGTGGTCGGTTTGATTTTGACATTCTTAGTTCATCATCTATCTTTGTAATGGTCTCTGGACAATCCTTGTTACCAATGCTCCAAATCATCATTTGTTTGTCTATCAACGAACTGCTGACATCGGTGACTGCTTGTACAAGGTCATTACCTGTTTGGAGGTACATGTACAGTACATTGTTAAACACCTACATCTACGACAGCCAACCAAGTTACCCTGTTCGAATGATCCCCTTAGTTGCTGCAATGTTTGGTTAGGGTACGTAAATGTTAAAAACGCAGACCGAATTTTCGATTGCACTCAGTTTACACCCCCCCCCCACACACACACACACACACACACACAAACAAACAAATAATAACAACAAACAACTCCACAAACAAAAACGTACTTTGGACGGAGCAAATCAACGTCACATCGCGCATGCATAAATCCTGATACATGTATGTACCGTACTAGGTACTAGTAATGTTTTTTTTTGAGTGGATACCGAAATATTTATGCAACTCTAATAGTATTTGATAAAAATTGATATAAAAAATGTTGTGCAAGATCAATCTACAACGTTGTATATCAATTCATACATACATACATACATACATACATACATACATACATACATACATACATACATACATACATACATACATACATACATACATACATACACACACACACACACATACATACATACATACATACATATATACATACATACATACATACACACGCATGCATGCATGCATACATACATACATACATACATACATACATACATACATACATACATACATACATACATACATACATACATGCATGCATGCATGCATGCATGCATACATACATACATACATACATACATACATACATACATACATACATACATACATACATACATACATACATACATACATGTGCAAGTACGTTTTGCACAGTATACCACATCATATTATTATTTCCATCTACATAAACAGTGTGCACATCAGATTTTGGACATCGACCCTGGACCTACCTTCACCGACAAGTAGAACTTTGCAATCACAGATACCAATGCAGTGAAGTAAAGAATCACTTCTCAACTTGTAATTAATAAGTGCACATTTAATTCCAAGTTTGCCGAGTCCTAGTACAGTCCATATATAGGCTGGTTCGTTATACATCATAATGGCAACGGTGTCATTGATTTTCAACCCATGCTGTTCGACAAAGTAAGCCATTTTATTAGCCATGACCTCAATATCACCATAGCTATACAACGTATCATTGTAGATAACGAACGGCTTGTATGGCGTTTTGTCGGCTACCTCCTCGAAAAGATCAACAAATAAGGTTTTGGATTGTACACACGATTTAAAAATCTCCTCCCTCGCCTTGGTACTCCTTGTTTCTTGGATATCGCGATACCAGTAAGGATACACTGTGTGTACACCAGCTGCAACGGCAGCGGTACCAGCCAAAACGGCAGCTGGTTTACTGAACGCCATGGTGACATCCACCTCTTTATCTGGATAGTCTGTCAGAGGAGAAATTTACACCACAGGGATACGTAATATAACTTTTACGAATAGACTTTTTGTATACACGTAACTACCTGGGGGGGGGGGGCCTTGGAAGATTGGTGGAGAGTCATTATTTTTTTTCCACCTGCTTGCCTGAGAATTTTTTTTTCTCCTTCGCCTATGCTGGCAACTTTTTTTTTTTTTTTTGCTTCTTTGAGATATCCGGATTTTTTTTACGTCAATGTTGAACACCTACATTTGTTGCCACAATTTTCTGTTTGATTTTCGCACAGGGTAATACAGAGAGCAAAAAGATGCTGTTCTATCACACACACATTTTATTTAGAAAACTACAGATTTCATACATGTTTGATTTTCAATTAAATAAACATCATTGACAGTTTTCATGCCATGGTATGATGACACACTGAAAATACAAATCGGAAACTTGATTGGTGAGCTCAGATGGAGGGGGGGATGTCAGTGTTTTTTTCCATTGGGCCAACAAAAAGTCACTTACCCCCGTGAATAAAGTTTCATAGCATCTGACAGTAAGCTGTAGATTTTTACTTCTAAAGGCAATGTTTAGGCTATTCACAGACACTTTCAGACAATAATTTGCAAGCTTTACAAGACAGCTCTAACATGTAAAAAGCAACTACATAAGGTTGAAATATTTTTGAAATAAAGTTCCATAGCATCTCGACAGTAAGAGGTGGAGGAAAGAACTTTGGTTTGAAACTGGAACATGTATACCTCTTATGGGAGAGGGGGGTTCTGGGGGGTGTCCCCCTAGAAGCCCTGGAGGATTTTTACTCTTAAAGCCAATTTTCAGGCTATTAACAGACACTTTCAGACAATAATTTGCAAGCTTTACAAGACAGCTCTAACAATTGTAAAAAGCAACTACACATGGTTGAAACATTTTTGAAATAAAGTTTCATAGCATCTTGACAATAAGAGGTGGAGGGAAGAACTTTGATTTGAGGCATGGACATGTCTTATGGGGGGGGGGGGTCCTAGGGGGTCTCCCCTAGAAGCTTTTCAAGTTTTTTTTTACCAATTTTGGTAAATCTTATTGTTGGTTTAATGAATAAGTGGCCTCTGGGGTGATGGAGTCCAAGGGGTTCCCCCACTGCCAGATCTGCAGTTTTTTGTTTCTATTTAGGCAATTTTTAGGTTATTCATAGCCTCTGAGATATATATTGCCAAGCATCGAAAAGCTAAAGTAAATATAACTTTTTAAATAAGTTTTCCATGTTTAAAGTGGGCCTGTAACATTGGTATAGGGGCATTGATATTGCATGCATAGTAAAGTTACTGATGTGTGAGAGCACTTTAGGAGGTCATACCTAGTGTACAATAGAAACTTGAATTTGAGTTGTGGAGTCGATACATGTAGTGTCTGAAATAGGAAGTATATCATCCCTTCTGACAAATTCATACTGAAGAGACTAGAACAATTTGATTAAGTTCTTTTATAAACTCTCCAATAGTATGAAGATTACCATTACAAAACCTTCAAGTTCACTTTTGCCCCAAAGTGCAAGATAAGTGAAGCACTGATTGTGAAACAGCCAAACACTTACATGGCATGTTTTGTAACTAGTGTGGCAGCTAGGTAATACATGTATTATATGTAAAATGTTATGTATAGTTATGTTTGAACCCTTTATACATGAAGTAATATTTAAACCATTTATGAAAGAAACAGAGACAAGAACAAATATATATATGTACCACAGGCTAACGAAACTGACTGGTTACTGACATGTGTTGGAAACTGTTTGTCATGATTTGACAAGTGTCCTGGTTGGAGAGGTACGAGCAGGTTGAACAGTATACTCGAACCTGTGCATCATTTCCCTGCCAAGACATTTTCTTTTTCTAGCAGCAGTGGTCCATCTTTTTTTTCCATCATCCACTCATATCCGGATTTTTTAAAAAGCAAATCCATTTGGCATCTTTTTCCCCCCCGAAATCTTCCAAGCCCCCCCCCAGGATATCATATGGTCCACCCCTATCTATCTTTAATTTAGTCTACCGACAGCCTGCTTTCCGTAGTAGTAATATCATGGTGTAAAACACGATATTACATAAACCTGTTGTCACTTTGAGTGCATAGTCTTGATCAAATACAGGTTGATGTTTATCAACCCCAATTCAAACAATAATACCGCACGGGGGCGTGATTTACTTCGATACAAACCGAATAGGCTATGTACACCACAGTCAGCTTTTTGGGGGTGAGGTGGGGTGTGGGGTGGTGGGGTTGGAATCACCCTGTTGAACTGTTCCGTTACTAAAAATTCAGAACTTACTTTACTTTAATTGTAAACTCAATTTTATCTATACTCCTATAAATCTCGTTCGTCTGTCTTCAATATCCCGTTACACGTCAGTTTACCATTCATAGGTGGTAAAATTGTTTTTACATTGTAAATGCTGAAGATCGCTGAAATATGGTTATAGAGTGTTCGGCCACAAGATACTCTGTTTATTGTATATCGGTTTGTATCTGCTCCATATAGTCCTGCTTGCAGACGGCATAATTTGGGACTCGATTCTGACAATGTCCTTTTCCTTTCCCTTACGTCCATTGTCAGAATGAAGTCCCTCCCATTTTCCGTCTGCAAGCAAGACTGCTGTTAGTGTTACAAAAAGGGTAAACAAGGACGTGACATGGTTTTCGTATAGCACTTTCCCACACAGTGTTCAAATGGTTTTACAATAATTACCGCTGGCACGGACCTATATTAGGCTGACACAAAAGCCCTTTTATACTTCCTTAATTCCCCGGGGAGCATTCAATCATAATATCGTGGTTCAAACCATGCCCAAGGACTTTAAGGAACGCGCATAATGTAAGGCGGCGGGGGTGGAGAAAATATTTTGGCAAAATATTTTTTTAGCAGCAACGTTCACGGTCACAAAGAGTCATACCCCCTCCCCCGAGTTTACCCCCTGAAGTTTCGAAGCCCCTTCCCCAAGGCTACACAATTTTATATACATGTATATACAATTACACGATATCCCCTCCTCCATCGTGAAAAAAATAACACAAATGTCAACAGCGTATTTCTATTAAAATTCTGATGAAAGAGAAAAAACTGAAGTGTTGAAATTTGAATTATACACAATACGCAACCTATACAGATGACATGGTGACATATATTTCTTAATAACTGAATACCTAAATAAAAATATAACATAATTACACAGCCGCTATCATACAGTCCAAATACCAACCTTGGCATCCCTACTTATAGAAACGTGTCAGGTCAAGAATTAGAAGGTATGTGTAAGTAATATGACTAGCAGACCACAAGCTGTGAGTTGGTTTGTATGTACACCATATATATTACTATCTGCCTGCAGAAATCAGTGTTAACCGTCTTTGATATAGGAATACATCGCAAGTTGTATTCGCTAGCTGAGTGTCATAAACTCACTACTCCATACTTGGCTATCAGACTCGAAATCCTGTTCTGGTGAATGACATTTTCAAGCCAAGTCTCTTGGTTATCATGGTTGTCCAAGCTAGATAACCAAGTCTCTAGGTTATGATAATTATCTCAAGCTTACCTTTTCTGGTTTGAAAGGTAGTTTGAGATGGTGTGACCATGGCAAGTCTCTGGGCTAGGTATTCACATACTGCTTTTCAGTTGCCCTGTGTTTATATGTGACAAACTGTTTACAAGATACGTGTAATATACAGTAATATTGCAAACATTGTTTTGGACTGTCACAAAATGCTTACATTGTGTAATTTCATAAGGAACTTATTTTCACTACCTACGCAAGTGTCTTTCCTACCCCACTAAAATATAACACAAGACAGTGAAAATAATACTTTCTTATTCCTAGATATCATGCATACTTTGCCAATGAGCAAAAATTACTTCCAGACAAAACAACTGATTTCTCTTCTTTCTTTTTTTGGGAGAAAATTACAGTGTAGGAATTTAAAAAGTGGAGCATTTTCAGCATGATGTAAAGAAAGTTACTTTTTTACATTCCTTGAAAATACAGTACTCTATTAGACACTTTGTATTTAGTCTACACATACTTTCCATATATGATTTAATGTTTTATTCAAAGTAGAATGAAATTCCTGTAAAAATTAAGCTTATTAAAATGTAAAGTTCTATGCATAACATGATAAAACCCATGTAAAGCAAAACCTGAAGGAAACTTCAAAGACCCTGTGACTAGAGTAACCAACTGCATCATAAATGGATGAAATATTAGCTCTGGTAGGCAACTGCAGCTGGTGTAGTCTGGATGATCAGCCTGTGGTTCTAACCTTCTGTGAGTGAAGGTATAAATCGTAACGATACTGTATAGGAACTAGACTGCAGCTGGTGAGAATGGTTGTAGTAACTATTTCACATGCTATGCTACTTCCAGTTTACAGCCATAATAATCTAGATGAAAATGTATGTCACTCTTACTACTCCAAATACGTTGCAATCTCACCAAGCAGTAAACAAATGAAAACAAATTACTTAGAAATAGAGTTGGCGTCTAGTAGTACTAATATATTTGTGTGGAATCTAATTCCTTAGCTGGGTATGTAGAACAACTGTGGAGTTGCTCTTATTTCTATTATTGACTGAGAATGAATGAACAATATCTCCTGCTGTGATTAACAATTCAATAGAGTGTTAAATGACCTGATATATGTGTATTTAACATTCCAGTTGGAAAAATCCCAATTTACCTGCAGATGTTTCCACTTGGCTGTGTTGTAATAATCAGAAGAGAGGGTAATTGAATGTCATGTGCATTCATTTGCATTCACGGCCTGTCTGTAAGGTATTACACATCTAGCTCACTTATCAGTGGTTTAATGATAAAGTGTCAGTCATAGCGGAGTGATTCATTGAAATCAGTCAAATTACCATTGTTATATAGCGTCACACATCCTATTCGACTGTGATGGAATAGTCCCATTGTATCTGCTAATGGCATAGTCCATTAATTAGTAAAACAGGGGTGACCTCTATGACATCAGAGTAATGCATTTTAGTATGTCAGTCAATGCCTGCAAGGTCAACGTTGGACTGTCGCCGGCATACATTATAAACAGATGACAGGAACTGTGGAGCAGATCATTATAAAACAGAGGAAATAAGTACTCTATGCATTTATAGTGGAATAAAATTCATGTTAGTGTAATAAAATGAGGTTGACAATAAGGGAACGGAAGAGGTATTTCTATTCTGAAAATCGAAATACATTGCTTCTGAATTTGAGGCCTAGTACTGGTATCAGAATATATATAGCATGAAGTGGTATACTGAGCAAAATGTTTATGATTCTCAACACAATATCATATTTTTATTAGAACGTGTGATTAAAATGTTTCATAATTAACTGCAAAATGTTATTTGATACTCTCATGACTTACAAGTCAATTAATATTGAATCATATGTGAAAATTTAAATGATAAATAAATTGAAAATGGAAAAGTGTTTGTCATCACAGAAATGTGTGCATGTGTGTGTGTCTCTCTCTTATATATATATATATATATATATATATATATATATATATATATATATATATATATATATATATCTGTCTGTGAGGCATGCACAAGAGAAAGCTGACTATCTAGAAAAGATCCGATTTCATTTATAACATTGTAGATAAAGTGACAATACATGTACTCACATCATAAAAATTACTGAACCCTTCATAAGCCTAAATATGGTAATTTTTTTACAATTCTGATCAAATTATGAAAAAAATAAAAAAAAATTATATAAACAAACATTTCTCAATAATATACATAAATGTAACTGTTTTGAACACAAATTGTAAAATGTAGTTACTTGTATAGAAATATAAGCTGAAAATGTTATATTTTACATGCTTTAATGTCAGCAGACAAAACCAAATAAATTCAAAAAATAAAATAAATGAACAGCTGAGTGAAAGTAATATATACACACATCTGAATTGCTTTGTATTACTTAATTTTAAGTTTTGCTCAGATGTCTTTCAGTACTAAACACATTAAAAAAAACGTGTGTAGAGGAAATTTTTTTTTACAGAAAGCACTGAAATAATGCTGATGAAAAAATTGAATAAATACACCCACTTTCACTGTTAACTGTTTTCTATTGATTTTCCCTGTGTTTAGGTTATATTTAAATTTTCTATCTAGCCTCAGGTGGCTTTCTTAATGTCACGCTTGGCTATGCTCACAATTAAATAAAATCTCGTCGGAATTTAATAATGTCGAAGTGTATTTCCTTCTGTGTAGTTGTTGACAACATCCCTGTCGAATGTCATTCACATTCCGTCTGATAAATTCACTTAAATTTCGGAGACTAAAGTGAAATCGTTATCGATGACGACAGTGAGCGTATTCAATTCTGCGAGTGAAAGGCCCAATTGGGTTTTTATCTAATATTTTCTTTCGATATTCACCTTGGTTCTCTACACAACGTCACCGCATACTTTATCTCCAACTTTCAAGTATTACGCACTGAATTTGTTTTCTCCTGATGTTTCTATCGAACATTTTGACGACGTTGTATTACGCTAGTTTCTCGCATAAGCAGTCGAATCGATATCACTCCATCCTCGGTTCGTCTGGAGCATAGATGACAGTATTGTATGTACGCAATGGACATGTAAATGCGTACAATCTCAGCACATCCCAAACGTCAGAACTGTTACACAGAGTAAAAGTATAATATGCCGTATTTTTCCAACCGCAATAACATTTCCAGTCGATGTTTTCACATACCTGTCCCATTGCACATCAAAATCAAAACAATTTTTCTCAGCAACATCCAGCGATACAACTTCGAAGCGACGACTTTCACAAAAATCTTTGCCGTTATCATACAAGTTACCAATTGTTTCCCCTTTCAATATGGCTTGTCCACACGCTTCGAGAATCAAATTGCAGAAGCTCTCGCAAACTGACAGTCTTTCCCGCTTGTAGAAATGATTTTGACGGGGGGCACAGATGTAACACATCAGGTAATTTATCATTTGTTGACACCCTTCAGTTGCTCCAGGTAACGGTTTCACTTTCCCGAAAGTTGCTGCGATTTCAGCTTGTCGACAACAGCTACGTTCGCTAAACCACGTACAATTCTTCAAATCTGGTTGATAGGTTGGCTTTCTGTTGTTAAAAAATGTACAATATTCCAGTTTGGGTGTCTTGTCCACAATTTGTACACTTCCATCTTCGCACAGAATTCCAGACACCGCAATCGACAGAAAAAATACACAGCACTTTAAATTTACCTCTTTCTTGGACGCCATCTTGCTCGAAGTAAGGGTTGGACGCTCAATATATTCTAACGGGGGTGAACACACACGATCTGGAGCGCGAGCGACCTATTTCTCATGTTTCTCGTTCATATTGCTATATCATATGAAACGTTCACTTTATATAACTTTTTAGTGGCGGCCACATTTTATTTTGGTTCGTAGAATGGTTCAATTGCACACTTCATAATCTACACTAATTATTTTTTTGCCATTATTTAAGTTTATCTTACATTCTGGGATCTGGTAATTACACATCAGCTTAAAAAATATTCCAACTGTATTAAGATCATATTTTTATTAATCAAGTCATACGGGGATTAAAAAAAAAGAATTGAGAGGTATTTTTATACATTGAAATGTAATCCCATGACAGCAAGGGGCTATTAGGACCACCAAGAGATCACTGACTAGGCCCTATATATATATATATATATATGCAACGTTGAATCAAACGGTGGAGGACGGTCTATAATCAAACAGTACATTTCGTCATACAAAGTAGCACACATTGGATAATGGAGCATAAAATTGCATCACAATGAATCAATGAATCACTTCTTAATTAGCGTCAATTGTTAAGTTCTGTGCCTGTCAGAGAAGCTAACAAACCATTGACGTGTATTCGACGCACGTCTACATATATATTCTATTTCAACCGACCTCGATACGATATATAGATTCTGACCCGATCAATTTTCAGTCTTCGCTATTTTGTCTAAATATAGTTCTGCACATATGATATGATGTTTGTCTCTGTGTTTAATTACATCAAAATCACAAAGACTCAACTAAAATGCACGAATCATGTACAAAATACGGCTATTGAAATCATCTATTTACACAACTGTTAACGGTAGCTTCTATTTTGACAGTAAACATGCAGCGTGTGAACGTCCAACCTACGTGACATTTCAATTGCCCTTGTAACTTCCATTTATTACTTCTACGGGTGTGTGTATATGGTAAAAGGAGTAACCCTGTGTATTGAAACAAATAACAAAGAAATTGAAAAGGTTGAACACCGAATGCATTATTGTTTCCGTGGATCGTGACAGTTACACGGTTATAATGTCCGAAACGCTGTTCAATTGTCGACTAAACGGAGTGTATGCTAGGTATGATCAGACACGGTTGGCAACTCATTTATTACCCGATACCATGGTGTGACGAGACTGGTGGTAATTATGTCGTTCAATACCCCATTCTCCCGCCAAAACATTCTGAACAATTTGTTTGTATTTCTTTTCATATTTAAGCTAAATTTTTGACGGATTACAGAACATTATCAATCAATTACACCCGGTTAGAATTTTGATTAAAAATATTCATAAGGGCGGCCTACTTTTATTTATTTATTTATTTTTAATTTCGACTTCTCAAATTTTTGACATGTCAGAGAACTGTAGTTGACAACATTGTAATATTAAACTGTTTTAGAATTTGAGTTTAAAAATATTCATAGGTGTACAAGAAAATTCAGAATTTATATTTAGTAATGTGTCAGGGTATGGGTCAGAGAAAGGAAAAAATGTGTGAATATGACAGCGTGTCACCATAGGTTAAAGAGTTTACAGTCTGTAACACGTTTTCTCATTTTCGTTTTTAGCCAATTAGCTGAACAGTGAATAACACATAATTTACCTACAAACTACCAATCTATGTGAACAGCTGTTATTGTCAATTGGCTTCAATGCACAGATGGACTGGAAACATGGTAATACTACGATTCCAATGTCAACTTTGTGAACACATAAATAACCTTTGTGCAATACAAAGCACTTGGACCAGAATCTAGAGTTACAGCCCATTCATGTTAGTGTTTATGAGGAATCTACAGCCCCATTCATGTTAGTGTTTATGAGGAATCTACAGCCCCATTCGTGTTAGTGTTCACCGACTTTGTTTGATACAATCATGCAGAAAACCAGTAAGAAACTCTATGCTATTTGAGATTGAATGAAGTTTCTTGTTACATTTTGTCTAAATGTAATAAACCAATGTAACACCATGCAGACATCAAAACATTGGTGTCCACATCTCTGCTTCTAGTCACAGTAAGTTTAAATGGTTATTTCAATCAGAAAAATGTAGCAATAATTGCAATCTTGCTATAAAGTGTAGAATCTTATTGGTTTCTGTGTGGTTGTATCAAACAGAGCCAGTGAACACTAACATGAAATGGGCTGTAAACATTTGTTATTAAATAAGTACAATTATAATGTACATACACTTACAATGGGATAGACTGCATCATAGATCCTCTACAGGTCTATGATTGCATTCACACTTTCTGACATGTACAATAACAGCCACAGGTGTTATGGAAGTTTAAATCCATGTACGAGGCTGTGGTTATGAATATGTGGTTATGAATATGATATGATATGGTGTTCCTCAACACAGGCTGCTGTCACATGTAACTAATTAAGTAACTTTTATTACTATTGCTTAATGCTATATATCCATTGTGCAGCAATTTTTTTTTTATGAACAGCATAATTGTTTATTGTCAACTACAAATAAAGTTGACCTTTCCCCCCAACCACAGTGTGTTGTGTTGAGTATATGGGATGGATACTTTTGAACTCACGCACACACACACACAACCTAGTGCACAATGCGAGGCTTATCAGTATTGCATTTATGTAAATCACCTTGTATGTACATGTATATTTAAAAGCAACCACAGGTCACATAGCACCAAAGGCAGTGTTGAGGGCTTGCTTGCTTGCTTACACAGCCAGAGGTGCTGTCAACCTTGGCTTTTGCTCGACAAACATCGCATGTAGATTTGAGTATTATTACAAGACTATATCTTAGTAACTGTTTTTTTTAAAATTGTTTTCTGCAATTTCAAGTCCTGTTCATCTGGATATAAGGACATCAGGACAAAATGATACCCACAGACACATATGAAAAATCTTACAACACACAAATATACTTGATTATATATCTCTTTTTTTATTAACTTTCCAAAATGATGATAAAACTATATATCATGCCAAAATTCTTTGACATATCCTTGTAAAATATGACAATTTGGAAGAAATCACATGACAGCATTGAATCAATCAGAATGGAGTATGACATCATGTGATACCATTTGGCCAGTCACAGTGAAGAAGAAACCACTTGACAAGATTGGACAAATGAGAGTGTAGAATGATTGCATGTGACACAATTTGGCCAATCAAAGTGAAGCAGAAACCACTTGACTATACTGGACAAACTAGAGTGCAACATGAAATCACATGACAACATTGGACTAATGAGAATGCAGCATGCTATCATGTGACAACATTTGACCAATCATAGCTTCACAACTTGAGTATTTCTATCCTGTACAAGCTAGTGTCTTCTTGTTTCTTGACTGGTTTTACATGTATACTGCTCTTCAAATTCTGCAATACAGACTCTAATGAGCCCAGCTCTTTGAAAAATTGTGCCTGGAAAGAATAAAACATAATTGCTCTTTACTGACATATGGTGTACAACTATTTTCAACACATAAGTATAATGATGTCCTTTGTATTTTTGTTCATACTGAAAGCATATATACTTTGTCTGAATTTTTTGTCCCAACTGTTCAAACGTTATCTAAAAAATAATCGTAAGTATTAAAACAGTTACTTTCATCTTGGATATGCCTACCTGATAAACAATTTCCCCCTCAGTTAAATTTTTACCCTCAACAGAACTAATTTTGAGCATAGCACATTGAAGAACTGGAAGCACATTCACACCAAAAACATTGACAATAGAGAATTGTACTAAAACTACCATTTGTGCTTTAAAAAATTACATATAGTTGATGTCAATGATGTAGTAGACATGGGGTCTTACCTGATCTTCAACTTGCTGTTGTAATTGTATTAATAAATCTTTAGCTTCAGGTACAATAACTAGCTGTGTGAACTGGGCATCCAATAAAATACACAGCCATTCCACAACCTGTACAAAATCAAACACACTTTTACTTAAAAAAGAATGTTAAAGGGTTACAAGCCGAGTTTAATATATTCATATTGGGGGTAGACAACTGGGTAATGGGTACAGGTGTACTCTGGCAGATTCAAATAACAAGTACAAATGTTACAAAAACATTCAAAAACTAAGGATCAAAAATCTACATTTCAACAAGATACTAATGGTCATAAGGACTCATATGTCAACATTATGCTTGAAAATAGGGGTCAAATGTCTCAGGAAACCATAGTACATACTCTTACTATGCAAGTATCCCTCCAGTGCTGTAAACTCACCTTTTCTAAGGTTGGCACAACACCCTCCTCCTGACATACTGGAGCCTTTTCAAGTAAATAGCATAGGTATTTCAGGAAGTCCTGTACAGAAAACAGAATAGAATACACCATGGCTAACTCACAGATGATGGGAGTCCTTAGCAAGGAGTGCACACTTAGTGAAGGGGAATGCAATAATATAATATTAATTGCCGATACATGTAAACACTGATGTAGTTAATTTTAAAACTAACAGGTAAAAAGTGGAAAAGTAGGCGATAATACCTACGAGGGAAACCCATGAATCTGCCGAACAATAGATGGATATTGGTTGAAACAAAATCTGAGTTTTTAAACACTACTTCCTGAAAAAGAAGCTGGCAGAGTAGCCGGCTATTTATACCGGCTACCGGCTGTCAATAGGGCAGGAAACTTTCTCTTGCCATTCTGTCACATTGGTATATATCAAAACAAAGATGTTAAAAAATGAATATGTTCATTCTGAGTAAATGAGAAGTGTGATGTGTTGCTCACATCCAATTAGCATGCTAAGGCCAATCAAACAATGAAATATCACGAAGCTATGTGACAGAACCCCATGACATGCGAGTGCAAGTGTGGTGTACTCAGGGTATTTGCATGAGTGCTTGCAGTTTTCGTTGCACCTGCACACTCATGAAAGTGCAACAGAAAACACTGCAAGCATGAGTGCAAATACCCATGTGTACCCACACTGGAACTCATATGGCAGGGGTTCTGTTATTATTGCATATCTTTACCTAAAAAGGCAAATTTCCATAAAAATCATATCGATCACATCAGTAGCGAACACATCCTCATTTGCATATCATTTGCATGCAGGTATGCAATAAACGTTTTCGATATGCAATGCAGTGAAAATACCACTAGTATAAGTGTGCACCAGTGCAAGTAATCTACAGTACATATGTAATAATTTACTGAACCCGTCTGATAAACTTGTCTACATTTGGTATTTCTTGGTTTCATCAATAACTCAGCCATTTTGTGTTTTCCAAGAAGACAAAATTTCTAACTTACCATAACTTCTTCAAATGCTAATTTTCTGAGATGATCAATCAAAAAGACATCATTTTGAGGGCAATGCATTATTTGGGTTCTGGTTTGTATGTTAAGAAATAACGACTCTCTGACATTTCAAATTATCAATGTTACCACTTCTAACATTCAATCACAAAAAAATGCATTTGTTTCACACTTACTGTATCCATGAGAACACTTAACTTGACAATAGAGCTTTCAAAGACAGGTCAGTATATCATCACTCATATATAACACTAGGGGGCGCACTTAATCATAATGGTCCATAAATTGAAAACTTTACACACAGTAGATAATTTGGAGTACAATGTACCTGTAATAGCATTTTACCTCGTGATAGAGGCTCAAAATAGAACTCATTCTCATGCATGCCTCTAGTAATGTATGGGTAGTGCTAGGAGTGGAAGTCACTGTGTCTGATAAAGAAATTATTTTTATGACATGCTCAGGTGGTAAAATAGCTATATCAGGTCAGAATACAACACCTACTACCTACCGATAGTATGCCAGTCTCTATAATTCTCACCATACATTAAAGGATACATGAAGGCTGCTTTACATTTGTGAAGTGGACAACCTGAAGATGGAAGTTTTCTGACAAGTTTTGGCAGTTTTCTTTTTGTCATTACGTCGTCAAAGATACTGTCTTCCTTCACACTATGATGATGCCAAGAAATGGATGATGTTAGTGGTTTTTGACAAAGATTTCTGATATTTTGAGATGACATCAGTGTAATCACACTATGGCCCAGCTGTCTATTCTCATGATGACTCTAAGGCAGTATGTGATGTGATATACTATGACTACTTGTATTCACATTATTAGTTGCTGTCTATTCCCTTATAACTGTAAGGTGGAATGTGTATGGCATAAAAAACAATACTGTCTTAGGGATGATCGCATATTGTCACACACGCTCAAAAACCCCTTCCCCTAAACGAATGTTCACAAGTGTGACACTGATGTGTTTATATGATGAAAACCATGATGAAAATTGTAGCGGTCACACCACTACGATCGATGCAATGTAAAAGCATGATGTAAACACATTAAAGACATCCAGCACTGTTTATCACATTAGAAGTAACATCTCAGTACAGAACAATACAGAACCTGTTATAATTAAAGGCATGAAAGTTTTTGAAATTTGGTTAAAAGTGCGAAAATGAAGTTCAGCAATCGCATTGAAACCAGACCCCCCACCTCCCAAATGAACAAAGTTTGTTTATTGAGCTTGTGTGACATTGTGCGATCATCCCTTACCATACTTGGGTTGATGCTACCAGTTACTGCCCCTTCTAACCAGAGTCAAAGCTTTTGTCTACATCATAAACTTTGGGTTGTCTGTAACTGATATTTTACATTCAATTTGGCGAAACACATACTATAGGCTAGCCCTCATTGTTGGGTAATAGTTGTGTGCTAAAATACATCACTTCTAATCTTTTCTTTACACCGATACCTCTACCTGTCCAATTTTTTGGATAAATTTATATTTTCTTACCTAAGATATAACTGGAGACAACTGATCAGTGTTTTCTCTGGGATGTCTGTCATTTGTTCGATACAGAGATGTATCATTGACAAATCTTTCCTATTAATCAGACACTGGAATAGTTCAACACAGGAACTGAAAATAGAATCAATAAGGTCAATTCAATTCAATTCTAAAACGAAATATTTGCTGTAGAATATATTATTCGTAGCTCCAAAAATCACTAGTAGAGTACAATATAGTTATTTTGGAATGGTAAACTGTGGACACAAATGTGACGTTTTGATCTACTACAGACCTCGATCATGCAATGATTTACTTACTCATCATTAACGCTTGTAACAGAACTGACAGAATTATGATCAATGTTTATATAAATATTTGCTTTTATTGAATTGTTAATGACTCCAGGTAGCTCTCTGTGTCATTACGATCTGAACAAATAATCATCTTATATAATTATTTTTACATCTAAATCTTACTCTGCACAGAATTGAAGTAGGGCTCTCTACTTGAATTGATTTTGTCAGGTACTGATACTACCGTCAAAATAAGTGTATCACATGTTATCCTTATGTCAGGCACATGCAGAGCTTACAAATCATTACCCTCAGGCTTTTGTACACAAAATAACAACTGGTGCATTCATAAACGTCACCGCAGTACAACTATTTGTACATGTATTAATTTACATACTTTTAATTGAACATGCCAGGCATAAATCACATTTCCAGGGTCTGTATAAAGTTAAATCTTTATTTTGGACGAGAAAATTATAATTTTCATAAGTAGTTTATTTATATCATTTTGGACAATACTTACCTGGCTGATATTTGGTTTTTTGTTATCAGCAACTCGATACTTGAACTTGGCCAAAAGTCTGGTTCATTACTTGTTCTTTTCACTATATACTGTAGTAGAACTGGTGTCATGTATAACAGTTTATCTTTGTCAACTTTCAACTTTATCAGTTCTTCAAATGTAGACTGAAAATCTTCACTTGTTTTTGTCTGTGTAAAAACAAAATTGTACAATTATGCTTCTACTTTATGGGGCGCTCTTTGTGCATATGCATGTCAATCTTCACGTGTCAAAATGTGTAAAAACAAAAGAATTGTATGATTACAGCTGAACTTTATGAGGGCGCTCTTTGTGCTACGAAAGCATGCATTTCTTTTGATTTCTAAAAACTTTTTTAGCATATACCCAGAGTACCTTCAATACAAACACAACAAATTTGGTGTTAGAACAAAACTATGGTATTACCTAATCTGACATATGAACAACATTGCAATGGTGGAGAAAATGAGGATGACTGTCGTAGATTAACTATGTACTACTAGTATCCAAAAATTGAGTCTGTTCTAATTGAAGAGGGGGTGGGGTGGGTTTATGATAGTGGAGTGACAACCTTCATTCATACCTGTGAATCATCCATTAGTCTTCCAATAAGGGCGTCTACTGCATCTTGATTCTTTCCTCTACCTTTAGTACTTGATAAGTTGTCAGTTTCTGTCACCAACTCTACTTTCCATGCTGAAAATGGTACAATACTTTGTACTACAGGTACACTGTCTGTCTTCAGCGATCTGCCTAGTACACCAGCCAACGTTGAGGGCGCTAGTGTGTATGCATACACCATAAGAGATTTGCCAACCAGTGTCAGGATATTTGACCCAGCTGTAAATAACTGTTGGTGTTTACTGACTTTACTCTTTGTTGCACTACTATTTATTTCTTGTTTGCAGTGTAATGTTCCGTATGAGACATCCCAAACTGTCAAAAACTCTGGAGAAAATCAATACAAAAATCACTTTTAGATTTTAACGAGACAAAACTTTGAACAAAACATCTTGGAGGTAAAGTAGCTGAAGTAAAAAGGTCATAGGTGGTAAAGTATGAAGATTAGGTTATGTTATGTTATGTTATGTCGATTAGGTCAAAGGTCATGCCCTCTGGGTCAAAGGTGAAATGAGTATGTCAACGAGCTATTTTTGTTTACAGCAGTCAACAATAATACCAAGTTACACATTAATTTGACAAGTTTGCTCATGGCGCAAGAAGCTGATTCCAAAATAAGTTCTTTCATCGGATGAACATTACCAATATTTCAAGTATTTGAAGATACTCATGAACAGTACCTTTTGACTGATTATCTTTGGTTCCGACTACAACAACATACGAATCATTCAGTGCTGTCATGGCAACGGATGAATCTTTCTGTATCCCTTGTACTGTAAATAATTGAGTTGAAGTCTGTAGTGATGAACTTGAACTTGGAGAACCAGGAATCTCATTTCTATATACACAACCATTACTCCCTAAAATGGGAAAAAGAAAAAGAGAAATTTCTTTATTCATCTGTGTTGGTAAAACTATTTATAGAAGTAAACCTCTGTTTCAAAACACACAAATCAACATTGATACCCACAATTGTTTATGCAACATGTCTTAGCGAAAAGGATGACTAGTCAGTATGGGTAACAAATGAATTACATGATATATTTTAACGTAGATTGCACACCCCAGAAATAAAATCTTCATACTTTTGCTGTTACTTTGTTCATGAAAATGCCAACTTATTGTCAGTTAAAATAAAAGAAGAAAAAATCAGGGATCATTGTGTAAATTTTTGAAACAGAAGCCAAATGTTATCAAAATTACATCTTTTTAGGATCCAATATGGCTGTTGAATCCAATATGGCTGCTGAATCAATATGGCTGCCAAATACCATTCAGGAAATAACAGATTGCCAACTTCTTTGTCAATAAGACAATGAACCACCCCAAATATTTTGCACTATTTCAAAAGGATCAGGAACAAGCTTTCATATGACAAAGTTTGGAGAAAATTGAAGAACTCTGATTTTCAGGGAAATCTGTCTCCGAAATTTGTCACCTTAATATTTTTGTGAGATTATATAGTATCATACAATGACGCTAATTTTTCTTTAATCTCCATTTCATATTTATTTTATTTTTTATGTCATCTTATTTTTATTGAAGATAATTTAGAGATTCATCAGCTGATATAAACAAAAGATAATTTTTCTTGTAACTTTAGAATCAACAAAAACAAATTCCCAGTCTGTACACATCCCAATAATTCAACAATTTTCATAAAATTGCTGTTTCATTTTACTTCAACATTTTGCCCAATTCATTCAAGAATCTTCCAACATTTTCTACGTAAAACTCCTACATCTTCCATTCAATTCATTTTCTAGACTGCTAGCAAACACAACACATTTGAAAATGGACATGACATAGTCGATTTGTCATCTTCTTACATCCAATATATATAGTCTAAGGGATATATTACTTTTACTTACACAGACTAAATAATGACATAGTTTTGTCTCCTTGATGTACACAATGACACAAACACTGCTGGCTAGCTGTCACATCGTTTGGTTTTTCCAGTTGAAATTTCTGTGTTCTGATGTTATCTTGGGCTTCATCGTTGGCTATATTATGGACTATAACGGTGATATTATGTGTCTACAAATATCAAAAAGAGAAATACCACATATAGTCAAGGTGTCGATATACAGATATTTTACAATTTTAATCTACCATTTTACTTCACTTCTTTTCTATGTCAAACATGTCAGCAAACATCATGGACTTTTCCTGCACTGTAGAGAAAAGGAATTATTTATATACAAAATATAATTACAGGTTAACAATGAAACCATTGTTCCAGTCCCACTGAAATAAGTTTGTCTGTGTAGGTATGATTACTAGATTTTCTTCAAACCAGGATAATTGTATAGAATCTAGACTCTGTGTGTGTGTGTGTGTGTGTGTGTGTGTGTGTGTGTATGTATGTGTGTATGTATGTAGGTATGTATGTATGTATGTATGTATGTATGTCTCATGCACACTTATTACAATGGAGATGGTTTTGTTTGACATCACCAATGATTTTCAGTATAATTAATAATAATAACTATCTAAAACTACAAGATACTTATCTGACGATTATAGTTATATTGTTTATGTTTTTTTAAATAGAAATTTCCCACTCTGACCACCAATGGATGTGTTTTGCATGAAAATATGATTTTCTGTTAAGTCTTACCATTGTACTTATATAGGCTGTGTGAGATTTGTTGTTGTGGAAACCTATTCACACAAGAGATTAGGGGAGTATCCATAGCAACAAATCTTTCAGTCTAAACACAACTGAACAATTGTGAATCTGACCTACCTTTCCATGTTGTATTACTACAATAACTCTATCTCCATCTACTAGCTGTGCCGATACAATTGATTCTTCAGAACCTAAAACACCATCTTGAGACAGCTTAGGATTTTCTAAAACAGTTTGAAGTTCCTGAACTGTACCGTTTTCATAGAGTAAGACTGGTTGCCGATGGTTACAGGTCAAGATCTTGTGAACTGGTTGAGATAACTGATATTTCTTCCATTTATTCACATCAATGTCGTCGGTCTTCCAAAGCCTCAGAATCTAGTGAAATATGAAAATATTAACAAATCTCTTGAATTTGAAATTTACTCACTGATTACGAATGACATAAGTAGAGATTTCACTTGATGTGAATAATGAATCATTGGTCATTTTGATAGGCGTATCTTGAAAGAACAACTAATTGCGATATGTTGCTATTTCTGCTGTTGTCAACAGCATTTGAGTACTTCAGAACATTGAGGTGGTCATGAGCAGTATGTAACTGAAGCTGGAGTATGGAAATATTCAATTTTTGGCAGGTAAGGCATAATATATCTATTACCAGCTAGCTGCAATAATTGTAGTGTTTGCTGTGATTTTGAGGGGTTTTTCAGCTGTTTTTTGTGCTTTTTGTCGTTCCGCTGTTTAACTGGAAGTAGCTAGTTAATAGCTTACAGAATAATCCACTGAACTTGTTTGCATAGCATCGTCTATTAATTTGGGTATGCACAGGTTGATTTGTAGCATTCTAACTTTTGAGTGCAAACTCTGGAATGATAAAAAGCTGGAAAAACAAAAACTAAATGCTGTAACAGCTACAACCTACTCATGAAGACTATAGTCTGGATGTCAATGTGGTGAGTACAGGTGTAGATTGTAATGATATCGTATAGGGACTAGACTATGAAAACTAATAATTATAGACTTCAATGATCACGTTGTTTTACCTTATTCTGTTGTACAGCTATGTACTCCTGTGTCTGTGGATTTTGAGTAACTGGACATGTAAAAGTTTGACTGGATTTACTAGACCAACTATGGATAGCTTTCTGGTGAGACAGCTGTAATATCAAACATGTCAATTTTATATTTACAGTAACTGTGCCTTTATATACATACATACATACATACATACATACATACATACATACATACATACATACATACATACATACATACATACATACATACATACATACATACATACATACATACATACATACATACATACACACACACATACACACACACATACACACATACATACACACATACATACATACATACATACATACATACATACATACATACATACACACACACATATATACATACATATAGATATGTATATATATTAGTCATCATACAAATATTACTGACATCAAAACTGTGATGCGACAGAATTCTTGTGTACTATTCAGTACTGACTGGTATGGTATGAAAAACACCTTATTAATTAGTCCTGCTTGGAGACTGGGCTTTAGTCGGGACTGACTGACATTGTTTTCCTTTATCATATTGATATTGGCAGAATCGAGTCTCTGCAAGCAGGACGTTACAATCTAACAAATGTACAGTAAAGGACTCGGAATGTTTTGAGCCAGTCGGACTGGTGAAGTACACAGTTATTAAATTCCAGTTCTGTTTTTTTCCCCTTTTCAACTTATTAATATCCCCGGTTATATCCCAACTATTAAAACTTGTAAATTGCGAAGTACACTCTCTATTTCCAAGATTATCACAATGGTCACAATATTAACACTTTACATTTTAATCTTTCTTTCAATGTACAAACTACTAGTAACTAAAGTTCCACAATCATCAAGTTGCTACAACTTGATAATAGCACAACTACTACAAGTGCACGTGGGTGATTGTAAATGTACGAATAGAATACAACATGTACAGCACGTGGACGTAAACAGTCGTGTCGAAATAATAAAGCATAGACGACCTTACCACACTAACCTTGTAGGCTGTTATATTTTTTTTACTCGTTACGATGACAGTGTCGATATCGTCTCTATCCACAGTTACGCCGATGAAATCCTTCTCACCTGTAACGGAGCAAAGCTCATACCCTTCCCGGAGCGCTGCCATATTGGTTTCTGGCTTTAGAATTGCGCCCTCTGACGGACCATATACATATTACTTTGTCTTTGTTAGGCTGCCCTCTATTTCTTTTTCCAATTTACATCAGTTCAACGTCAGTTACTTTTAATTCGAAAATGGAAGGTATTTTCTTTCTTTTAGTTTTAATTTCGATAATACATATTATATATTGAAAAGACAATCACGAAAACTTGGTCGAATGTTCTTGTATATGATGGCACACCAATATGGAATGTATCATTGAATGGGGGGGGGGGGGGGCGTCACTCACAATACCACAACACAATCACACGACACTCAAGTTATAAATGCTGTATTTTATTAATTTTACTTTTCCTTGTAAAAAAAAAAAGTCAATATATTGTCTATTATTTGAAACGCTAACTAAGCTGGGAACTGGTACCTACTATACAGTCTATACAAGGTACATGTATTTGTTTGGTTTTTTTGCTGGAAGAGTTTGTTACCATGGTTATGCCGTGATATATATTGCAACTCAGAGTATATACCTCTGTCAAGTCCAAGGTGTAGTTTGTGTGCTATTGCAAAGTTGCACATGAAAAAACAACAAAAATCTTGCCCTTTTTTCACCAGTTATTTAAAATATACCAAACCTTGCATGCAGCAAGGAATTAATTGTTAACAGGGTGCGAGCTATCTCTTTGGATCCTACATACTGACGATATGAGTCAAAGAAAATTTTGACTTGTCTTGATTGTTAGAAGCACACTTGGAGCCCTCCCCTCCATAAAATAAAGGACACTCCCTTAAAAAATGTATCAAGATCAAGAAGCGGTGCGATCAAAGATTTCTCAACATCAACTATATTGGCAGTCCATATAAGAATGAAAAAAAAACAAGCCTAAAATACTATTAATATTAAACAAAGAGACACAAAAACTGAGATGAATGCTAAGAAAAATCTGGTAAAATACAGACACGAATGCAAAGCAAATATACAGTGTAATATATATGATATCAAAACTTGCAAAAAATTTTGATTTCAGCACCATTTCCCCAAAGTCAGGTTATTTCAAGTTCACTGCAATATTACATCATTTCTAAATCAACCTACAATTTATATAAATATAATAGTTTTAAATACATACAAACAATGTACAAATTATTTTGTAATATAATATTGCATAATGCTTCTTTTTTTTTGAATTGGAAATTAACCATGCAATAAATATGAAAAAGAAACAAAAAAATACTGTAATTTTATCAAGAAAATGCACCATTTTAATAAGCAAGCAGGAAGTGCAACAAAGCTAGTCAATATGCTGGTATAGCAGCTCCTTAGTGAGGTCAATATTGACTTATTATTTCCCCAGCAGTCAATATAAACTGATTAAACATCTCTACAAAGTTACTAGGAACTGATTTAACATTTCTACAAAGTAAATATTGACTGATTTAACCCCTACGGTCAATATTCACGGAGTTAACTAACAAACTAGTCAATATACAGGTATAATGACTCATCAAAGGAGGTCAATAGGGACTTCTTATTTCCCAAGCAGTCAATACTAACTGATTTAACAAATCCACAAAGTCACTATTAACTAATAACCCTCTGATGGCTGGTCAATGCTAAATAAGCAATGTAAATATTGATTTATTAAATCCCTCTAAAGTCAACATTTACTTCCACTCAACCCCAACAGTGTCTCTTTTATATACCTATTCCAAGGCCATTTTAACTGCAAAAAGGGTATTTCATCCTCTGACTCCAAAGTCAGTATAAACCTGACTGAAGTTAATATCTGCTTGTATGAACTCCATAAACTCTATTTACAATGACACTGACATTCAAAATTTGCCTTTACAGATATTGACCTCTACAAAGGCTTTATACAAAGATAATGACCTAAAATTGACCTCACTAATATTGACCCCGAGTAAAGTCTAAAAACAATATTACTGACCTCAATGTGGTATATATATGGTACAATATTGACCCCCCAAAGTTGACCTCACTGCTATTGACCACAAATGAAGTCTATATACACCGATATTGATCCATGATCTCAATGATATTGACAATACAAAAGTTAAACATGAAATCAATAACAATTTGCCCCATTACACACATAACAGCACTTTTCAAAGACTATACACATAAAACATATATATCAACACACACTCTCAATCTTTGTTTTCAACATCAGAAACTGATATTTCATACAGTTCTTTTACACGAGATGTAAATGTCATTTGACGTTTTGAGTCTTGACTTCAGAATACAAATAAATGTATTCAGATTTGGTGAATTCATTTCCTTTTTTACCGTCACTTTACAAAAATAGAAGTCTGCAAAAGACAAGATTCACCTATTTCTCTACACCATTGCTTTAAGATTGCTTTTTGCAAATTTCATTAATAACTTGCTTTGGCATGAAATTTCCAGCTGCTTCAATTATATTTTCAATTGACAAAAGACTTTGTGAAATTCTACCTAAAAGTTACTTAAAATATAATATGTTGGTACTTCTTACTAGTATATGATTATAAGAATGTTCACATAGCCATATCAGAGGCCAATGTCAAGGTTACTTTTGGCAAAAAAATAGTCATGGAATGCATTTTCTACTCTTATAAATGAATATACTACATGATGTGGTCATACATTAACAATATCAAAGCAAAAAATATACAAAGTAATGATAAAGAAACATACAAAAACATAAGTTGTTCATGGAAACAAAAATACAGTTTGTTCATGGTGGTAAGAACTGCATCATACACACTTTGAGAATGCCATGAAATTGTTTTGAACTCCCACCTACACACCAACCATACAATATTGCTAGGTATTTGCATCTTTTAAACTACAAATAAAAAATATACAGTTGAGTTGAAACGAGTAGAAAATAACCTGAGATAATGTCTTTGGCTTATCCAGTAAAATAGTGTGAATGCCAATGTTAGTGTGGTTTCATTTATTGAAGACATTAGTGGCACTAAAGGAAGGTGAACTCAGTGGGCGATATCGGGAGTGATAAGCTTCAACATTAGAGGAGTCGAATACAGTGGGTGATATCGCGTTATCGATATAACATACGCATAGAGTTCGGTATCAGTACTGTAACAGATCTTCTGAGAAATATCATGCTATCACACTGAAGTTCACAGAAGTTCCCAAGACTCCCAAGATTGCTAGCAATGGCGACAATGAACTGACTGGTAATCTTTGTCTGTTTCAAGGCAATACAGCCAGGATACTAAAGGCACTTTAAGAATACAAGTAGTTTGCTGCATATTAAATCTATACACATTTGGCGTTACAAGATGCAACAATGTGCAACTTGTTGTTGACTTTATGAGGATGAATTCAAATGTTTTTTTTTTTCCATAGTAAATCACCTCGCTCTTGTTCAGGGCTTGAGTTTCTAATTTTTTCCCCCATCACAATCTTCCATGGAAGAATCTTTCTCCTTGTAGGCAAAAAGTGATGTCTTCACAGTTACTTCTTGCTCTTGTCCTTTGGGTCTTTTTTCTTTGAGGCTGCTGGTGAATCAGTACTCTGTTAAAGGGAATATACATGCATCAAGTTAAATCCACAAGAAGACATGACAGGGTATAGCAACAACAGTAATATAATATGATAAAACAACCACAAGTTACTCACATCTACCGCAAGTAATGATTTTGTGTGATCTGCTTGACCAGGCTTTGTACATTGTAAACCTACAGTTAATACTTAAATCCACCTTTCTTTAAGTTGAATTTGAACGAATATTTACAACTTTATGACTCCACTTTCTAAGTCATTTTCAGAGTTTTTATGATCAACTAATGTCGTTTTCCAGAGGATCCTAAAAGCTGCACTAAACATCAACTGGAATGACTGTTTTGTCCAGACTCAAAAATCCGTCCCCTTCCGAGATCATGATTTCAAATTGTTACTGTGCACATGTGTGGCTACTTATGGATAAAATCAACCTCGAATTAACATGTACAATGTGAAATTATTAATATTTTAGCAATTTTCAGTGAATAATATTGTCGGTTTAGATTGAAATAATAAATATGCCAATTACAACTAGGACAACTTTTAAAGTACACATCATGACTTCACTGCTATTTTTCCTTTATTGGACTACTTCATTTATTTGCCACGTGAGCTAAATTTTCAACATCTTAGATATAACCAAGTTTCCCAGAGAAAACACTTCCGTGGATTTTTCCGGGAATGGTCCAAAGACTGTCCTGGCGTATATGAACAACACACTGACAAGCTTTGCAGAAATGTCCATTTATTGTTTTCCTACAAGGCATCAAAATTGACATTGTGACAAAGCCTGTCGTTAACTTTATTTCAGATCACATAAAAAACACCACTTGCAGGAAATAGAACTATTGGTCATGTTGAACATCAGGATCTTTATAACTACTCTTACAAAAATGGGTTTATTAATTCTAAACTTTATAAATGTTCAGGTAACCATGATTCTTCAAAATGTGACCATTTCTAAAAAAAAAAAAGAAAGCAAAGTTTGCTATTCTTTAGAGAAGATGAAAACTACAACTAATTATTTGCTGACTTGCATAGACAGAGACTGTAAAATAAAGTAAGGAATCACACAGTAAATTGTGTGCAAGGCATGCTTCTGCAGTGTACATGTAGCTGACACATATTAACAACATATATCAGTGACATTGCATGTCACAAACCACAGGTTAGTCAACTATCATTCCGGGGGAGGTCAGGTGTGGGTGACAATGTTTAGAAAGGAGGGGATTGTTCATGATGACACTTGGTATAGAAATGTAAAAAAAGGGGGGAAAATGAATTTGTAAAAAAACCACCTTATGGGACAATTTCTTGGTTCCTCTGTCAGTTGATGGTGTCTTCCTGATTGTACTTTTGCTGCTTGTAGGAGTGGTGGAGCTGGTTGGTTTGATTGATTTGACTGTAAAACGACACAAGACATGACAGCTATTTCATCAAGAATGTTTGGATGAATTATTTACACTGACAAAATGATGTTAGTTTAAGGTTAGTTAGGACATTGAAATGCAGTAAAATGATGCAGCATCATGCCGCAGTGTGGATATGTGCAAACATACAGCTACAACAGCTCCTTGCAGTCCATACTTACACAATAGTGCTACATGCTGCATCTTACATCTGCCAAGCCATACATATATTTATTTTGTACTATCATGTGTTTATTTCAGCACAATTCATTTAATTATAAACTAGACACTTAAAGCTCATTGGTGTAGGTGTGTGGGTGTAGTACTTATATCTACATCTACAGCAATGCAGTGGACCAATAGAGAACTGAGAAGGTATTTAGTAGAGATTGCATATTAATTACAAGCTGACTACCATCAGAGTATACCATATTCTCTTTTTGAAGGTTACATGAAGAATCTACGCACAAAATACTATCTAGACTAACAATAAAATACCCACACATAGTATCAGAAATATCTACAGATCTACCCTGCGACCACCTCACAAACATACCTATAAACCTACTCAAATAGTAACCATCAGAAATACCACAAAGTCTACCCACAAAAAATACCTACAGATTATCGGTGAAATTACCCAAAGCGTAACTGTCAGAAATACCAATTGACAGAAATACCCCAATATCTACCCACCACGATACTTAGACTACCGATAAAAATGCCCCGTGAAATACCAACAGAGATACCCAAAAATGTAACCATAAAAATACCTACAGACCACCCATACACAGCCCTATAATAAGAGTCAATGTTGCAAATAAACAGGAACGACGCTTTTCACAAGACACTTGCAAGGCGTACCACCAGAAAACCACCAAAAATACTGATACCACCATTACTACCCAGAGAACAAGACAAAGAACTGATTGACACCTGATACAACACAGTAAGACAGTTGAGGACCATGTATAAATAAAACGTATTCCTTACCTTTACTCTTCTTAGTATCCATTGGTATAAAAGTGCCTAGACGGATATCTGGGCTAGGTTTACGTAGGTTTTCCTCTGAATACCATTTTGTTGTACCAGGGATCTCACTAGACAGATTACTTTCAGAGTATGACCTCTCTCTATCTAGGTTAGACTTGGAAGGTTGTTTAGTTTTTGTCACATAACTCCTTGGACGACTTCTCTTTGCTTCAGCTTCTTTCAATTTCTCATATGTTTCGTTTAATTTCATTTCTAGATATTTCACTTTCTCTTCAGTTCCATCGTGTTCCATTTTAAGTTTTTTGTACTTTTCGGCAAACATTTCGTTCTCTTCCTGTTATCCCAAGAAAAAAGAGACAAGATTTTGTGGAAAACTGTTAACAAAACTTGGTTGAAATGGGAGAGAACCAGGATATTTCTATTCATAGTATATATTAGTGATTCTCTGCCAAAGAAGGAGTCGCCCTGATTTTTTAAAGAATTCATTTTACCGATTATTAATATTCAAATTTTTTATGAATAATTAGTGTTGACAAGTAAAAACACCAAGGGCACTCATCTGTGGTTGGGGAGCACCCTGGAGATGTAATTATGATGTGTAAATGTTAGTAATTCCCTGTGCATTCACTTTGCAACTTTTATATACTTCTGGGTCAAGTTCTAAAATGAAGTCTAATGACCCATCCAATGACTGCAAAGATAAACTGTCTTTGTGAATTGAGCAGAAAAAAAACAACTTCTACCATGCATACCTGTTTTGTCTGGTCTAAATTCTGCCTTAGTTTGGCAATTTCTTCTTGCATAACTTGTACCTCTGATTCTTTGACTCTAAGATTTACCTGGGGATGAAGCAAAATAAGAATTAAGGAGCAAACTCCACAATAAGAGTATATTCATTCTGCTTTATGTCACTTCAACGAGGTTCTCTTTTCAAATTTGATAGACGTATTACTTTGCGTGTACACTCCCATCCTAACTTACTGTGTTGTCTATAGCTATGGACACATTTGATACCCCTAAATTTGACCACTATGACAATCTAGCAGTCTACATACAAAGGAACACTAAAGGCCCATACTTCAGTCCCAGATCCTCATATCAGATAAATTTCCAGCCGAGAAAATTCTAAAACATTGATAATACTAGTGAAATGTTTACACAAATGAATGTTAAATTTCTTTATAGTGTAGAGCCTTCTTTCAAAGCAGCAGCCATGAAATTACAAAATCTTTGAAAAAAAAAGTGTCAACAGATGCCTCCTGAGGTTCGTCCAAACCAAACATATTTTCCCATGGTTACTAAAAATTGCTCTACATCCCTGATTACTATCTATTTCAAGTACAACATGTATACTAAAAGTTACCTTGACTTCATACAACTCCAATATCTCAGCCCCGCTAGCCATAGCACCTGAGTTGGCGGCTTCCCCATCAACTCCCAGGGTACTTCTCAAATTAGCTATCTCATCAGCCATTGAATCATTCAGGTCGGTATTTTCTGTGGTTAAGTGGTAAATGCTTTGCTTTTTTTCTTCCAGGCAGCGTTGGAGAGTGGCCAGTTGTTCTTCCAAGGCAGAATTTTCAATACATTTGACGGAGTACTGTTGAGACAGGGCAACCATTTCGGTTTCAATCTTTTCAAGCTCCTCTCTGAAAGACAAATTCACTATCTTTTTAATATATGTGCAAAGTAGGGATGGAGAAGAATGCTCCTTAAATTGGGAAATACAGATAAATATACTTTTATTTAAATTATGTCTTTACTTTTCTTTTGAGATTTCTTATACATTTCTCCCCCCATTATATGTATCAGAGTAGTCAGATCCCCCCTCAAAAAAAAAAAAATTAAAAAAAAAAAATTAAAAAAAAAAAAATTATGTGTGTCAGAGTATTATAGTTAATGGTATATAAAGATTTGAACGCTATACAAAGCATTAGTATATAAATTTTGTGTCACTTCATGAATTTTCCTTACATCTGCATTGGTGAAGTATAGTATCACTATTCAACATTGAGTATACATGTTGTTACCCGATTACTTTTCTCTCCTCCAAATTCTGATCAATTTTACATTATCAACTCTGATACTTGGACATTCAGAATGAAATTACTATCAATTAAGATAAATATCTGTATTTCCTCCCTTTATTAAAGCATGGCAAACATCATGCAGGAAAAGATCATGAAATACAGAATACCACAGTATAGTACAGTTTGGGTATAGAATAGAATAGAATAGCACAGACCGCAACAAAACTAGACAGTACTGTCATTCTTACTGTAATTTCCACCTGCAGTTAGACACCATATTTGGTGTCAATTTGTCAATGGAAGTACCAACCTAACCATGGGTACAAGTGGTAGCATCACCCTGAACCCTGGTACAAGGGGTGGCATCACCCTGAACCATGGTACAAGGGCTGGCACCAGTAACCTGAACCATTGTGCAAGTGGTACCACCAACTTGAACCATGGCATAAGGGGTTGCATCACCCTGAACCCTGGTAGTGATACAAGGGGTGGCACCAGTAACCTGAACCATGGTACAAGGGGTGGCACCAACTGGAACTATGGTACAAGGGGTGGCATCAACCTGAACCATGGTACAAGAGGGGTGGCACCAACCTGAACCATGGTACAAAGGGTGGCACCAACCTGTACATGGTACAAGGGGTGGTACCACCCTGAACCATGGTACAAGGGGTGCAATGCACTCCAGAAACAACAACAAAACAACACAAAATCATACGTTAGACAGTATTAGAGGTGGACACATCACGACAGAAACTTGCAGCACAGCATATCTTTCCACATTGTTATGAAGGAGATTAATTCATTCAATTTGGAAACAAATGAGCAAGAAAACCCCAAAAATCCTCGTCAATCTGTTAAAGGTCAAGAACGTTCACAACTAGTAACAATACAAATTTTTCTCCAAAAACTGTTATAGAGTAGACGGTTCAACTTTATAATTTCCAAATGACAAAAAAAAAAAAAAATTATTTCCAACAAAACTCTATAAAAGTTTTTGAAGAGAACACTAAATACTAAAACATACACAACTCAAAACAAAAGACGGATCAATAACTTAAACATCCATGCAGACAAAGTACACAGATAGTGATATATCCCATGACAAACCCCTGAGCAGATGGTGACCCACATGCTGAATCGATTTATAGCATACCAATTCTGCTGAGTAATTGATTGAGGCTTGTGGTTTAATACTTGCAAATACAAATGAAATACAGGTGCATATAATACCACACTGGGAAGCAAATCTGTGTGTGGTACATGGTTAGTATCTATACTCACAGTTTTTGTAACATATTCCATGCAACCAGCCTGTGAGAATGCATGAAATGAAATTTCATGGTCTTGTTTTTAGTTTTCCATGCGAACATGGGATATACCAGAGGAAATGACTGAATCAGATTTCTGAACCACTTGGGAAACTTCATATAAAAAGTCAGTTCTATTTAATAACACAGACACTTTCTAAAACTGGAGAAAGTTAGGCACATGTTTCTGGCAACTACTGTAATTAAAGTAGTCAGTTTTAACAGAACCGGTGTCATGCACTGCCCATGTGATCTGTTTCAAATATCATGCATCGTACATGTGATCTGTTTCAAATATCATGCATCGCACATGTGATCTGTTCTGGAAATCATGCTCTGTCCATGTGACCAGATTCAAATATCATGCATTGTTCATGTGTTCTTTTGTTTCAAATTTCCAGAGTGTTCCCAGAATGGTTCATCACACTTTACAAAAGACAAGAACATTGAAATAGAAATGTGAAGAACATCGAGAAGATAGGAAAAACACCAACACAATGACCACCACATCACGACAACAATGAAAACTACAACAATTTATTGATGATCATTTTACCAACCTTGTGAGAGAGGTTAGAGGTTACATGAATGAGATATAGTTTTTTTTTTTATAGGAAAGCAGACCTACACACAGACAGGAAAGAAAGTCCCAATGTAAGGCAATGAAAACAATGATTTGGCATGCAATGCACATGATCACAGAGTCTCCAACCACCAACTGAAAAGTAAACAAGTCAGAAACTCCAACACAGATTAGATTGACTTTGTATGATATATAGCATTATGATGATGACATTATGAAGGTTACAGAAATATCATTACATGCAGTGAGTAATCGTTTCCAAATCATTCTGACAATTTGGTTTTGCAATGTATTATTATGTCATTGTCAATATACCAATATGGATGAGAATGGTAGTATTTTCCACATCTTGCTTTACATGGAAACAGTCCAGAATTCAATTTTTTCATTTGTTATACAAGTCAATATTCTTTGCGATGAAGATCAATTTCCTTTTCTAACTTTCATGTGTGATCTACATCCTGGGGTTTCTTGAGGTATGCGAAAAACACAATTCATATCGAGTAAGAATTTTAAATCTTTTCAATATCTTAGCTCACTTTTGAAAGCAATAAGAAAGTAAATCTTTGTTCTTGGAAGAGATATTATGGCAATTGGGAATACAGCAGTTGGACAGCATGTTTACAATTTGATGTAAATTTAGTCGTACTAGTCCAGGGTCATGAAAAGGTCATGAAAGTTGACTATTCAATCTGACGGGGTTGGATTCTGTCCATTTTTACTGTTTACTAATCATACCTGAGTATGAATACTTTGTAAACTCCTACATATGCCTACAATTCAAGTTGTTCTTTTTACTTGAATATGATAATTTCTATAACCTAATTATCAAATTGCAATGTTGTCCTGGATCAATGGCCATATTAAAAATGTCCACGTTTAGCACCATAATAATGGAAAAATGCTGCAATTCTCATCCTTATTGTCTTTTCTTTAGATGAGCAATGAGAAACTGATAAAATGCTATTAGTACTAGAAATGGTGTTAGAACAAATAAATACTGCATGTCAATATATATTTGGCAATTGAATAAGTTACACATTCTTCAATTTCACACTTCAAGACATGCAATGAAAATATTCACAGATTTCACTCACTCCCTCACTCCCAATCATTATTAAAATGAGAAATCCACTATAATGTTCAGCAACTCTATGCTATTACACACGGTTACACCTTAACATGATCACACATTTTTCAATACATTCATGTACTACCAGTATATATTTGTGAAGAATTCTGATAATGGTTAGGGCACTGAGACAAAGTGAGTCCCAAACTCCCAGGTTATATAGCAACAATAAACTGTGGGTATATATGTACTCGGAAATCTTCATACAACTTTAGCATTACTATGGTTATGAGAACTGTTGTACCATTATTTTGTTCCACTATTTTCCTTGTATATCTCAAGTTAAATAACAAAACATCTACAAATGACACATAGTATTCTTTTTGTGAATATTCGTAACATTCTCTTGAAAATTCAGTTCCCCTTTTTCAGACTCTGACTATGTAGTGGATACTTACTGATGGTCTCTTTTCAAAGCTTCAATGCTTTCATTGACGTTACCATGGAGATGATACCTAGCCCTTTCTCTTTCTAGCTCTTCTTCATGTTTCTTCTTCAGTGCTTTCATTGCTGTAATATGAGCAACAAAAAGATCTCACCTTTCTATTCATAGTATAGTAGTAGAAAGTCAACAGATGCCACAATTTGATAAATTCCGGTTATCAGAAAGACAAAAGATTTCATGATTTGGCCACTAGGAGTGCTGTTCGCAGACCGCATTTTTTTTTGGGGGGGGGGGGGGAGATAGTGGAATACTGCAGCTTACAGACAGATAGCAGACATGACATTATTACTCGATTTCAGTGTTGTTCCAACAGTTCTATCATTTTTAGTGACTACCAGTAATCATAAACATGCCCAACCACCACTCTTGGATCTAGTGCCACCTCAACCTATTCATGGTTTCGAGCACTCCTGGATCTAGTGCCACCTCAACCTATTCATGGTTTCGAGCATTACCATACTAGAATCAGTGGCCAACCCTCACTTTGCCAAATGTGGAGCCCCCTCTTGCAATGCTAACCTGCGAAATGGCCAGAAATTCAGCAAACCAGAATATGGTGTAGTAACAGGTACCGATAGTTTCATTGCAAAGTATCATATCACAAACAGATCAACATACATAAAAATTTTGTCAGTCTAAAACTGACAACCACATGTTACAAGCATAGTGTGCAGTGAGCGATTACAGGTGTGCCCACAATGATGCAAATTGAGTGTATGATAATCATGAAAGTATCGGATCAAGGAGTCTTCTATGCTAGGCCAAAACCAAGAGAACTTTATATAACAGGATGGTTCATACAGTATATTTCTCTATAGATGTGTCTACAAGGATTAAAGTTCTTCTCTGCAAACCCTAATACCTTGATGTACTAGAATACTCTCTGAACTCTCTCTTGGTTTATTCTTTAAAATACTCTATCCAGTCTCATTTTACTCACCAGAAAGTGTTGCTGCTGATTCATCTCCCAGGTTCCTCTCTCTGTCCTGTCTAATTCGTGAAATTTCTTCAAAATGTCGTTTTTTCAATTTGTCAATTGCAACTTTGTGTGCTCTCTGTGCTCGTACTAAACCAATGTCACTACCCTTCTGTAAATATAAACATATATACAAATTCTCCACTGTTTATATTTTTGTAATGTTGCATGATTTGACGACCAAGCTAGCATTCAGTAAAATTGTCTGATTTGACCCTAGAGTTCAGATCTATTTTAGTTTATAGCATGAATGACAACCACTTGGTTGGTATCAGAGTTTACTTGTGTTTTAATATTGATGATACAGTGTAATACCACTGGTACTGCACCACGTATAATCACATCATCCACAGTAACAAACAAAATATGAACAAAACTTAACTCTACAGGCATCTAAACACACTGAATAGACTAAACTGTAAACAGAGCATCACCAGGTCAGTAAAATATTTATATTAATGAGTGAACAGGTCAGAGGTCATTTATGGTGTAACTCTGAGGTCAAAGGGCACAACTCTGAGGTAACTGATAAATTTACAGTTTTGGTGCGTATAAAACTTTCTATCAGTATACTATTTGACTTACCCGAAGCAATTCAATTTCTTTTTCATATTTCTCCCTGAGTGAAGCCACCAGTGACTGTTGAGGTAGTTCAGATTGTTGCAGTGGTACTGATTCAGCCACCAATGGTGACTCACTAGCTACATTGTTCATCTGTGACATTTTCACAGCTTGTAAATCCGTTTCATGAAGTTCAGCAAAGTTGTCCAGTTTTTCTTCGTATTCATTTTTCATATCTTCCATCTCCCGTCCATGTTCCTCGTCAATCAGTGACATTTCCCTGCTATGATCACTTTTCATACTATCTATTGCCTCTTCGTATTTCTGTTCAAGTTCAGATATCTTATACTGTTGTTCATGGCTAAGTCTTTCAAAATCATGCCTATACCTCTCCTCAAGTTCATGTTCATACCGTTCTTGTTCTTGTCTTAGTTTTGCAATCTGTCCTTCGTGTTTTTGTTCTATCTGTTTAGTTTTCTTTTCCTGTTCTCGTCTTATTTTACCGATATCATCTTCATAACTTTCCTGCATATAAGACATTTTCTTTTCATGTTCTACCTTGACTTTGCTCAGTCTTTGTTCATACTCTCGTCGTACATTTGCAAGTTTTTGTTCAGAGGGACTTTTAAGTTGAGGAGAGGCAGGTTCTGAGTGAGATTCTGACAATCTATCTTCATAGTCTCTCTTGATTCGACTTATTTCATCTTCATACTTCACTTTGAGTTCAGCCGTCTCCTTCTGTAGATCGTCCTCCAGGTGAGTCATATCATCCTCAATGTCCTTTAGTTTATCCTCGTACTCCTTCTCAACCTTCGCGATTTCTTCTTCGTGTTTCTCTTGTAATTCTTTGATTTCGCTTTCATGTAATTCCTTCATGTCTAACATTTCTGTCGTGACATCAGTTAATTTTTGTTCATATTCGTCTTTAAGTTTCCTTATCTCCTCCTCATAATGTCCAATGTCATTTTGTTTTTGGGCCTGTGCTTGTTCCCGAACAGCTTCATCCTCTCTCCATTTGTCTTGTAATTCTTTGATTTCACTTTCATGAACCTCTTTCAAATCCAACATTTCAGTGTTCAGTTGTTTGAGTTTTTGTTCATACTCATCCTTAACTCTCTGGATGTCACCCTCGTATTGTTGTTTCATTTCCATGGTAACTCTCTCTTGTTCAATTTTCAGATCCTCCTGTTTTTCTTGGTATTCCTTGATTTCACTTTCATGCTGTTCTTTCAGGTCTAACATTTGTGTAGTGAAGTCTTTCAACTTTTGTTCACTCTGTCCTTTGATGTCATCAATCTCATGTTGGTAATTCTGTTTCAACTCACATATTTCCTCGTGCTGTAAATCAGCAATTTCAGATGCAGCATCGGAAAATTTCTGATCATATTGTTCCTTTACTTGTTTCACTTCTTCCTCACATTTTTCTTTCAGTTGTGCTATTTCTTGATCTTGATTTGTACTCATACTTTCACACATATCTTTCAGCTTCGCTTCATAATTTTCAACAACCTTTCCTAGTTCCTCTTCATACTTCATTTCCATTTCTTTGAGTTCTATCTGAATCTCTCCTCTCAGTTTAGCTATCAACTCATCGTGTTCATTGTGGAACTTATCAATCTCTAGCCTGTGACTATCCTTCACATCCTCCATCTGCTTGTTATGTTTTTCCTTCACACTTTCCATGACATCTGTGATTGAATCGACTTCCTTGATGTGTTCTTCTGTCTTGATTCTCAGAGTTTCCTCAGCGCTATTGAGTTGTTCCTTCACTATGTCTAACTCATCAGTCAGATGCTTGACACGTCTAGAGGTCATCTCCTCGACCTGCTCGTTAAGGTCATCCTCCAATGTGAATTGGATTTCAGGTGTCTTCTTCACGTACTGTTCCTTCTCATTCATCTTCTGTAGAACTTCTCCTAATTCCGACTTAGTTTTGTCTAACTCATCCTGGAACTTGTTCATTTCCCTGACTTGTTCTTCTCGCTCGTTTTTGATGATAACTTCATATCTTTCCCGGACACTTGTAAGATTCATGGCATGTTCCATGGTTATGCTTTCAATGACTTTACCATTGCACACCTTCTCATAAGCTTCCTGCAGTGCATCCAGCTGTTGTTTCTGTTCAACTTGAAGTTTATTCATGATGTACGTCAACTCAGCCTGGAAGATTGCCCTCTGTGCTAGCATTTCGGCAAAGTCATTCATACTACTACACTTAGCTAGTAGATGTTCTGACTGGAGAACCATACCGTCACCTCCACCAGTGTACTGAGTCAGAGCAGACAGACTGTGTCTCCTATGTTGGGGTTTCACTCTACTTCGCAGACTATGTGCTGTATCTCCCCAGTAAGTCAAATGACTGCTTAACACAGCTCTCCTTGCGACGATGTCAGCAAACTGCTTCATCAGCTCTTCATTGTACAGGGGTCCAGGACCTTCTGCACTATCTTGTTCCTCTCGACCTTCTTGTTTCAACCGATCTAATTCAGTTTCATATCTATCTTTGATCTCTTCTAAGACTCCACTCATTTCTTCCCGAATGGAAGCCTCAATATCGGCATATTTTTTCTCAGCAGCTTGTCTTTGAACCTTCAGCATCTGCATACAACTAGCTCTCTCCATGTTGATTTCTCTCTCATACATATTCATAACTCTTTGCAGAATTCTCAACATTTCAGCTCTCACTATCTCACCAGATGCATATTCATTTGCAAACCTATGTGTTTCTTCAAGCTCTATCTGCTTTGCTAGTGAAGCCAGTTGAGAATCACTAATCCGGCTACTTTCATTTTGGTTAGGATCTGTCATCTCTGTTGCTGACATAGCTTGTATGTTTTCGACTTGTGGAAAGAGCAATTGGTAGCCTTCATATGCCATGGCAGATTCCTGCGTCAGACCTTCACTGGCATATTTCTTCATCTCATCCACCTTTCCTTCCTCACATAAAGCCATCAGTTTCTTTAACCTGACTTGCTGATGTTCCATTCTCTTGTAGGCTTTCTGTAACTGCTGTTGTAAATCTTTCACTTTGGTCTCAATCACATACATCATCTCACCTTCTTTCAATGCTTGCTCTGCTAGTGAGGATGCAAACTCCCCGACATGTGAGGGCTGTCCATCCTCGTCATGTACAGATCTCAACAGAGGTTCTGAAATCGCCCTCCTCGGAGAAAGATTTCTTCTGGAATTTGAGATGTCACCATCGACATCACTGTCATCAATGTTGTCCTGAAGGCTCTGTTCTTGTGCTTTAGTTCTTGATAGAGTAGCTCCTAGTGAACCTTGCATCACAATCCTCGTCGACAGTGTCTCTGCAAAATGTTCAACTGGACAACTAAGGGGCACGTCATCTCTCTGGTCATTGTCCTTCAACACTTCCAATGATAATTGATTGCCTTTCTTATCAGAATGATTCTGCTTGCTCTGTTGAAGTACATAGCTGACCTTACCTAGTGTGACAGCCTCAAAAGCCAACTTCTCAGCAAAACACCCAATCCTTTGTTCTTTAGTGATGCTTTCTTGAGCAACTAACTCTGTCTCTTTTTCTTGTAGTCTCTCATCAGCTTGAGATAATTGTTCCCTCAAAAGATCAATAGTTGTGCTGACATCATCATCCATACTCTTCAGACTTGTGTCTGATCTTCCAAAAGAAGTCTCTGATGACTGACTCTCTGCTGAAGACTTGCGGCCCACAAGCCTCCTCCTTAGCATCTCCGGATTCTCCTTCTCTAATATCTCACTTTCTTGGAGCCCTAATGCCTTTTCTGCTCTGCTGAGAGTGTCTCTTGTTTCTAGCATATGTTTTTCAACTTCACCTAGTGCAAGTGAGCAATAGTCTGCAGAGTTTTGGCCGTGTGAGACTCTGTGCCTTTGTAGCTCCTGAAGAAGATCAGCAATTTTCAATTTGGCATCTTCAATGGTTGATTCCATGCCGTCGAGTTTCAGTTCAAGTTCTGACAGCTGACTACTAACCTCATTCACAATCCTGACTCTGATTGAGTGCTCATTTTCTAGCTCTTTTGACAAAGTTTCCATTTTGGCTTTGAAGTCCTTCACCTGTTCTTTCAATCTGTTTTCAGAAACACACTTTGTATGGTAGGCCTTTCTGTTGCTCAGTTCTTTAGTGGTGACATCCACAAGTTTGGCAGTGACTTCTTTCAACTTCTGTTCGGTGGTGAGGAGCTTAGTCTCCAGGGATTTCATCCTTAGTAGTCGTTTCTGTTTGGGATTTTCAAGCTTTTCTCGAGGTACTGAGCTGTCAGAATCATCTGACTCTCCTCCATTGCTGCTACTTGAACATTGTTTCTTCTCTGATGTTTTATCACTCACTTGTGGTGAAGAACTACTTGTTAAGGAGATAACAGGAACAGTCTGGGCCTTCATCTCTCGGCTGACACTAACAAGTGGCTCAACACTACTACTTTGTACCGGTTCTGCTCTTGACGCCACCTTCTGTTCCACAAATCCAATCTTTCCTTTCAAACTATCTGTCTCTTCTTCCTGTGCTTTCAAAGTACCTTCGACATCATACAGTTTCATTTCAAGCTCTTCTAGTTTAGATTCCAACTCTCTAGAAGCTATTTTGGCACTACTTGAGGGAGTATTTCCCCCCATTTTTCTTTCTAAACTTGTAACTTTCTTTTCGCTATCTCTCAGCTTGCGATCTGATGCTGCAAGTTTCGAAGTCAGGTCTCTAATTCTATTACTCATTAGATCCATCTCTTCGTCAAAGTTCTTTTGAGCTCGGCGATTGTCTTCTTTACTTTGTAAATATTGGAATTCCAGCTCATCATAGCTACTATTTGCAGTTTTGAGTTCATTTCTAAGTCTTTTAAGTTCTTGCACAGCACTCTCATATCTAGCTTTCAAATGCTTGTTTTCTGAGTCAATATCGTCTCTTGATTTACTGTCAGTGTCTTGGCTGTCACCTTCAGACAGACTTTCCATCACACTATGTCTTTCCTCAGCAAGACATCGCTCAGCATCAGCTACTTTTTTATCACGCTTTTCCAGGGAGTTCTTCAGCTCTTGTAATTCCATCATCTTGTTTGTCATTTCCTCCTGGTGTTGTTCTTTGAGGGACTTGATCTGTGTTTGCAGTGCCTCTACAGTTTCTTTGTGTTTTTCAGTCTCCTGTTTTCCATCAGACTGCCCATCTTCCTTTTCTATTGCACTTTGGGCATCTTGTAACTGTTTTCTAAGCTGTGATATCTCTACTGTCTGCTGTAATATTTGTTGTTGGACACTCGCCCTATGAGATTGGCACTTCTCTAAGTCTGACTTGAGTTGGCTGCTTTCATCCTGTTTCTCTCTCAGTCTTGCACTAACGTCATCAAGCTCGATAGTTTTATTTTCTAGTTCGATTTTCAGCTTCTTGATTTGACCCTGGCTGTCTTTAAGCTGCTCCTGTAGATTTTCTAGATCATTAAGGGACTGCTCCAGCTGTGCTTTCAGGTCACTGACTTCATCAATACTGCTTTTTGATTGCGTTGACATGACATTGTGATCTGAGGCACCATCTTGCAGCTGTCCTCTCAGCTGCTCGACTTCATCTGTCTTGTCCTGCAAGATACGCTGAAGATGTTGAATTTCTGATGAACTTGAATCCAGGTATTCTTCTGCTACTAATTTGTCTGCTACTGCTTTATCCAAATCTTCACTAAGTTTATCAATCCTTTTCTTATTACTATTGTGATCATCAGCTATCTCTTTCAAGGCATCGTTCATTTTCTGAAGCTCGTTGACTTTGGCTTTGGTTTGTTTCAACTCTTCTTGTAAGTGAATGTTTGCATCTTCTCTCCTCTGGATGGTGTCTAGAGCTTCTTTCAACCTCCTTTCTGACTCATTAAGTTGGTCCTCTAAGCCTTGAATTCTAAGAACTGAGGTTGCTGCATCACTTTTGTCTCCTTGTAGAGTCTGAGTCAGCTCTGTAAGCTTACCCTCAGCCTCATCAAGTTGTTCTTGTAGCTTGGATTTTTCAGTCATTTCAGTTTTCAACTGATGTAGTAATTCCTCTATTTTGTCCTCTTGTTCTTGCCATTCTTCATCCAGTTTTTCACTCTCTCTCCTGGCTGTTTGCTCTTTTGAAGCTTTCTCCTCCATTAGAAATGCAACCTTTTCATCTGCCTTTGTCAACTTTAATTCCAGCATTTGCCTCTCAGTTTGGTATTTTCCCTGCAATCTGGAATACCTCTTCTCAAACCTCTCTTCATTACTGACAATGTCCTCCTCGCTTTCTTTCAGTCTCTGCTTTGATTCCTCTAATTTTAAAGAGAGATGTTCAATTTTCAGCAAGGCATCCTGTCGTTGGTTTGATCTCTCAAGGTCTTTGATATGCTTACTTTTGGCATGCACTTCTGCTTCTGCCCTACTCAGCATTGTCTTCAGTTCCAAAATTTGACATTCAAGTTTTTCGTTCTTTTCGCTAAACAGGTCAAGAGCATTTTCAGATTTGTCCTTCTCAGTCCTGAGATCGCCTCTAAGTTTCTGCAACGTGGTATCACTTTCTGACAGCTCTGAGACTGCGATCTCTAGCTTTGTCTTGAGTTGTTCAATTTCATTCTCCTGCCTAAAGATAGTGTCATTGGCATTACTCAGTTTGTTCTTCAACTGTTGAAGCTGTTGTTTGGTGATTTCTGTGTAGGTTTTGCTTTCTTTCAATTCCGATTGGAGTCGATGATTACGTTGAGTGATGTGATCTTGTTGTGTATTCATGTCTTCAATCTGATGATAAAAAATAAATAAAAACAATCAAAATTTAACAATTTTGCAATAGGGAACTTGAAATCCAAACAGAACATGCTCAGATGCAAATGACTATGGGAGTATATGTGGTTATCGTAATACCTAATCTGGAGCTACTGATAAAATTAACCTCCCACATTGGTCAGTGTAACTATGAATTGATTATTTGTGGTTACAAACAATGTATCAACATTGTTTACAATACTAATTGATTGTTTATTATCTATTATCACATTTCCCATGATGCAACATTCAACATGGTGGGTTTGCAAGTTCCCTATTAACCGGAAAAATGGGACTCATTGTTTTTATTAAGGTTTGGGAACTCAAGTAAACAGAAAATAAGAAATCTGGAAAAATTTTCATACTGTAATCCTTGATATTTTCACTACTACAAAACTGTGTGCGTTTACAGTCTTCAGCTAGTTCTCAAAGACTAATTATCAGACTGGTACATTGTGTTCATGTATAGTCCAGTTGCCAGGCCACCCTACCATGCATTGTCTTAGAGGGAAGGTTTTATGCTTGATATTTGTTCTCCAGGGTGTCCTGAACAAGAATCTGGCGGGTGCCACCCTGGCAGAGTTGAGCAATTTTTTTAATTTGCATAAATTAAAAAATGGCTGATTTATGTCAATTTTGGCCATCTAGTAGCACATATATACAATATCATCATGTATAAATGAGTTTTATATTGCACACATCTTTACCTTAAAGTTGTAAAATAGTACTGGGCTAAAAAAATTAAAGAAATCAATTTTAAAAAATTGGTAATTAGCATAATTTGCATAAATTGCACAGAATAAGAACATTTTGAAGCTAATATTTAATATCGGGCAATATTTGTGATAGATTCACGAAATCTGAATCATTTAACTATGATAAATGGTTGGAAGGAATTAAGCAAGAAATAAGGTATGCTGAAAATAAAAAACAATAAAGTAAAATAATGAGTAGTTTGCTTAAATTAAATTACAAACAAATTATACTTGCAGCATATCAGTACCAGGCAGTATTGATTATTGTTTAACTAAATCTGAATCATAAACTTGAGTAATTATTTTAAAGGTATGAAATAAAGGAATAAAGATAAGTTTGGAAATAAAAGAATTAATAATTCTTAAAATAACACCTTAATTTGCATAATTTGCATAAATTGCATATCTGATAATGATAAACCAAGCTTCATTGTAAGAACAGTTAGGACTGTTCTGCAATGTCTCTAGGGACAAGGCAGGAGATAGGGTACCCAGAGTTTTTCTCTACATTTTTCAGTATTTTCTTTTGTAGTTTATATATGCCCGATTTAACTCTTCGCTGCAACTGAAACATTTTTTGTAATTGTTTTGTAAGATATAACGACTTAATCATAAAATCACACATTCTGCACAGTATTGAATCACCTGTGGTAAACATATTTATGTAGCGGTATACTGCAATGTATCCAATCCATCCAAAGATCAATGCCCAATAAATTATGATTTCAACTTATTACCATAACAAAAGTTTATGATTCAGATTTAATGAATCAATGATATGCTGCAAGTATAATGTGTAATGTAAGCAAATTACTCATTATTTTTCATTTTTCGTCTTAAACAATATATAATTAATGAAAACTACAAGTGTGCCAGTTGGCTGCACACTTTAGGTGGGAGAATCAACAAACTGATCTATGTCATATCATGGCACATGTACTCAAGATGTTTTTTTTAGCAAGAGATTTTGATTCTCTTTACCAGGAGCTCATCTTTAAAAGACTTTAAAATGAGGACCTTCAGTAATTATAAGGATTAGGGTAGGGTGATCATCCTCGGTCTCTTTCGTATTTATGTGACCCTCCAACGATTCTATCATGTTAGTTGTCCTTCCCCAATCCTCTTTCTCTAAAACATGACCCACCTCAATTAGATATTTTAAAACATGGGTTAAAATGCTGTCTGACATGAAAACAGAAATTAAAAAAGTCCCAGACTCAGTGGGAAGGACATAATCCCATTGCTGCAACTATATTGACAGTTTAAAAGAGATTGGTTATTTCCAACTACCAACACACAAGGGTTTTGTGTGAAGGAACTGCAATACTCAGTACATGTGTTTGGATCTAATTGGCTGAGCTGAGGGCCAAAAATCCCACTGAGTAGATGGGCATGTACACTCTCGGCATTGTCGAGACGAGGGTCAACATCTCCACTCAACAACATTAATTATCCCTTGGTAACCGATGTGGAGGATTCAGTTCCAAAATCACAAAATATTGCAACATTAGGCATTGAAATGAGTTAAAGTAAAATGTAACCCTCCCCTAATCCCATTTTAAAATATGGTCGTTCTTGAGAACTGATTTGTAAAAGGTTACCCACCTACTCCAATTTCCCTATTACCTCCCTCTTATACATGTATTGAGTCTACCTTATTGTCACTGATGTGGCTGAGAAAATATTCACGCAGTTCATTGTAATTCTAAATATGAATGGGGGGTTACTTTCAATCTCAGTAACAAATTCTTCAAATGCACTGTCTACTTGTGAATCCACACTTCTCATAGACACATGATTTATCTGACGAAATATCCAAAACAATTATTACTGTACTGAGAATCTGCAGTATACAAGTCACTTGGGGCTTCTGCAACATGTATTCAAACTATATCTAGAAGTTTATCACATATTTGTTGCGATCATCGATGCAGATTTGAGTCCCAACATTATATGAACAGTCATGTCACATCTTTACACTAAACATTCAGTTAATTTTACATTTCATCTCAGGTTTATGAATGATGCAACAAGTGGTGAATACTAGTATTGCATTTCAAGTATATTTGAAAGACGACGAAGATCACACAAAATACCCATTTAAGATTTATGCAAATTATTCAAATTAGATTGTTTTTATATATGGAGGTTGCTTATTATCTAATTAGTACTTACACTGTATCGCATCATTAAAAAGTACTGGTAGTTGGTTTTACAATATATCCAGGTATTGCATTTCAAGTATAGTGAAAATGACAAAGATCACACAAAATACCCATTCACGATTATGCAAATTATGCAAATCAGCTTATTTTTTTTATCTTTGGAATTTGCTAATTATCTAATTATTACTTACACTGAATTGTGTCATTAAAAGGTAGTTGTTATCTCAATATATCCATGTATTGCAATTCAAGTATATTGAAAACTTATGATGATCATCCAAAATACCCATTTGCGATTTATGCAAATTTGCAAATTATATGATTATTTTTTATCTTTGGAAGTTGATAATTATCTAATTACTATTTACATTGTATTTCACCATTAAAAAGAAGTTGTTTTCACAAATATTGACCATTCATACATGGTAATGTTGTATAGATTTAATACCAAATGGCCAAATCGTCATAAATTTATCATGTTTTAATTTATGCAAATTAAAAAAAATGCTCAAGGGTGCCAGGGTGGCACCCGGCGGATTCTTGTTCAGGACACCCTGGAGAACAAATATCAAGCATAAAACCTTCCCTCTAACACAATGCACGGTTATGTTAAAAAATGCCATCTGGCAACTGGACTAGTACAACAAGAAGGCATTTTAGTCACTACTTAGTTTTGTGGTTTTGTTTTCCAGTGTAATTAGCGAAAATAAGTCTGATATAAAAATTTCCAGGTTTACGTTATTATGTTTGTTAAATTAATTGTTACCGAATATTATGATAAAATATATAATTTTGAATCTCTCACCAAATGCAATTTTTATACACAATCCATAATCTTATACAATGTATGATTAATTTCTAAGTAGTTTCTTAGTTTTAGATTCATTATTTACACATACCTGTACAAGATTCATTATTTACACATACCTGTACAAGATTCATTTTTTACACATACCTGTACAAGATCCACTTTTTACACATACCTGTACAAGATCCACTTTTTACACATACCTGTACAAGATTCATTTTTTACACATACCTGTACAAGATCCACTTTTTACACATACCTGTACAAGATTCATTTTTTACACATACCTGTACAAGATCCACTTTTTACACATACCTGTACAAGATCCACTTTTTACACATACCTGTACAAGATTCATTTTTTACACATACCTGTACAAGATTAATTTTTTACACATACAGTACAGTTTTCGCCTAAGCTCTCGCCTCAATTCGCGTTCGCATCGCTTCAGCTTCGCCTTCGCCTTCGCTTCGCCTCAATCTCAAGTTTACGGGAGTTCGCTTCAATTAAACATCGCTTTCACTTCGCTTCCTTTTCGCGTTGAGTTCGCATTCGCATCGCACCCCATTCGCATCGCGTCAACTTTGTTTCTGAATCGCATTGTGTGGAACATGCGCTATTATACCCACATATTTGCATGATAAAGGATTTGAAACGAAAAGTATAGATCATTACGGCTACTAAAATTATGCGGGGTTGTACTTTACTTTTCTGTCTACGGCACGATAACCCTTTTGGTTAAATTTGCGTTAATAAATCAGGGCATGCCTTTTGAGGCGAGCGATCGCTCCGCTCGCCTACCGCTCGCGCAAATTAAAATCCACGAGAGCGATTTTCCACTCGGGTGGGCCTCAAACAACCTGATGTTATTTTATATCATTTTTCAATATGTGGTTACCATAAAAATCAACGTTTATTCGGTAAAATTACGTGGTGGGAGCGTGGAACACTTCCGTGTTCATAATCGTCATTCTCCAGCTGAAGTCAGCGCTGTCATTCATGACCTATTTATGTATCTGAAATTTGCATTGTACTACCCTTATATGGGAAAAATAGTGACGTATTCGAAGCGGGACATGCATGATGTCATGGCATATCATAAACATTGATCAGCTCAGTGTACAGGGAGATTTCAACTTTCGCATCATTGCAAATTGCGCAATTACGATTGATACGATGACTGTTTGGAGTTCTCGTTTTCAGCAATCCATCGATGGGTTTAGTTTTAAATTCCGATCGGCCTAGTTTTGTTAGAACGTGGTTTTGGAGACCATCCTACCGTCCTACGTGAATGTCTCCTCCGGAACATGAACAACAACTGCGATTTATTATAAGTTGCTACACAAAGTACATGCCCAGAGTTCCGACAATAGCTTGGCGATGTTTTGGAGTTTTGAAAGAATGACAATAAAATATTATACGATTGATTATTTTACAAAATAAAAATAAAACTAATCTGTCGATATTTCTCGTGCAGTTTTCAGAGAAATTCCCGGGCTTTTATTTCATAATCTCCAACACGCAGTTTCATTGTTTTTGTCCGATGATCTATTCAACTGCCGACCACGTCTGTTTTACCTCCATGGCTTTATCGACTGCTGTAACATATACAATATTTGCTCGAATTTTCGCCTTGCCGTGATTTCTAAAACAAATTAGGTCTGCTGCTCAGACGTGAACGGATCTCGCTACTTTAGCCGGCGACACTGGTCGTCCGTGTGCAGGTACTAGGTGGGGTTACGTGAGTTATTGTCTCGGATCGAGTGAATGGTTACAAATTAGTCAAATTAGCAAGCAATTTAACGTCGCATTGCAACTTATACAGATGACAGCATTACGGTCGTTTCGATAAGTTGTCAATTTGGTACGTAGTTTGGCGTTTCGCTACATACTGTTGGACGTTTCACTATATTATTCGCCCATTATATATTGCGGTGTTCGTGACCTATGAGGAACGTAGGACATCGTAGTGTACCGGGTTTTCTGCAAAGAGGACTTGTGTTTATCACCACTTTATTTTTGCTCACCACTGTGCAATTGCTTTTTCTACATTTGTTAACATGTGTATGTTAGTGGTTTGTACAAAGGGATCGTCCCGTTTGTAAAATCGATTTGACTGGTCATTCCATTTAATTGTTGTGACAGTACAGTTGTGGCCGTGTTCACGGCACCGGCCGACCAACCCTAGCGGGGACGATTTGGTAATTGGGGACAATATAACGCACCACCCCCTAATAAATCCATGCATAGAACCTATCTCAGAATTTTGAGTTTTAGGTTTGTAATGTGCGTAACAGACAGAATTCACGACGTACAGCAGTGAAAACAGATATGCAAATACTGTCACACCTTTCACAGTATCGCTTCACCTTCATTGTTGTTTGACGTGAAGCGACCTTCATTGTTTTTTGATGCGATGCGAACATGAAGCGAAAGCGAAGCGAAATGACTGCGATGCGAATGCCGTCATGAAGCGATTCCAAGTTACGAAGCGAATTGATTGAAGCGATAATGAGGCGATGCGACTGCGAAGGCGAAGCGAAGCGAACGCGAAAAATGCGACAGCTTAGGCGAAAACTGTACTGTACCTGTACAAGATTAATTTTTTATACATACCTGTACAAGATTCATTATTTACACATACCTGTACAAGATTCATTTTTTACACATACCTGTACAAGATTCACTTTTTACACATACCTGTACAAGATCCACTTTTTACACATACCTGTACAAGATTCATTTTTTACACATACCTGTACAAGATTCATTTTTTACACATACCTGTACAAGACTCATTTTTTACACATACCTGTACAAGATATTTGTTTTGGTCATCCTCAATTTCGCTAATGGATTCTCTGTGATCTCTTCGGACGGTTGTCATCTGAGTCTTCAACTCGATATTCTGTTGATGCGCTTCCACCAGATCTTGTTGAGTCTTCTCCAACTGAGCTTTCAATGATTCCACCTAATTCACAGAAAGAAAGAGTACCTCACGTTGACAAATATAAGTGGTCATTCAAAGTACTTGCTAAGATATCTGTGTAGCACATGCTTTGTAAAGTGATTGCTAATTTTGCTTCAAGATCAGTGTGTCCTCTGTTGTTGAGTCAAAATGATAAAAACTGGGATTTCTTGTGAGCTACCACATAGTAAGATAGGAGAACATCAAATTTTGGAAACTAATCCAAAGTGTCACTGAAAACGACTTGTATCTTGTCAACACAATTGTTCATATTGTCGCTGGTATAAGATTCACTTATCTAAGACGACCTTTCTTTTTTGGAAATCTTGATATGTCATACCAAAATGAAAATCTATCATTTCACTTAAGGGTTGGATGATAATCTTTTATTTCATGTTGAATGAACGTTTATATGGTAGAAAAAAAAGTACATTGTTTTTAGCATTTTAATCTGGTTCAATGATCAAGAGATCTTTGCTATCAATGTTAAGCTTCCGACACTACACGACTTTTCCAATCTGTGCAATCACCTATTTATTTAGGAATGAAAATCATATCAACTAAAGTTAGCGTTTCGACAAACTTTGATGCGAGTTATTTGTTATCAGTGATAATAACTTAGGGATCAAAACAACCATGTTTCTTACCTCTGCTTCAAGTAGATCCACAAGTACTGCTTCACCAGAACTAGATGTGATGTTACCAGTGTTGTCATTACTTGTGTGGCGCAGTAAATCCAAAGTTTTCTCTGTAGACTTATGCACAGGGAGTGTCTCTGTTTCAAACTCAGATTCACTACTTTCAGACACACTAGTCCTATTGCTATGTGCCTCACTGTCTTTCCCGGATGTGTCCAGAACTACTTTCTCTGGCGATGGAAATTTTTCCTGTACTGTTTCAACTTTCGGCTCAATAATTTCCATGGTATCTGCTTCCCGTTCATGAGCACTATCTCCACTTTCCTCTTCCTCGTCTGTTTCACTGTCCTCATCCTCATCCTCATCCTCGGCTGATTCAGTCTCCATGGAAACCCGAGTTTGTGGAAATCTTTGTCTCTCGTCTTTTCTAGTATCACTTGACTTATCCAAGTTAGGACTAAGTGCCCTGGAAGAATGATCTGTTGGTGAAATCCGGTTACTTGAGGGACTCCTTATTGCTTCAAGTCTGGTTAAATATACAGGATTGCTTTCAAACTTGATGGGACTACCCCTGTATTTTTGACCTCCGCCGCCGGCAAGTTTTTTGGCAGGTGTGGAATGTGTAACATCACTAGTTGGCTTATTTCCAAGCATATAGTCAACGTCAGGAAGGAATTTCCTGGAAGGCACTGGAGAAACTTTCCCTTCAAAGTTCTCCTTTACTTCTTTGGAACAAAACTTGGGTTCAGAGCCAACATGAAAGGGTTTTTCCTCTTCAGACTCCTTTCTGGAAATCTCTTCTTTCTCCCTGGAGTGGGGATCAGGGCTGTCAATGTCCTCTATATCCTTATTGTTCACAGGGGAAGACGACGGCTCCTGTGGAGGAGGTAGTGCAGCTACAGCTTTTCTGATAGCCTGTATCCAGTTATTTCGTATACCATTAGTCATTGCTGCCAAGACAATGATGTCATTGTCAATGGTCTGTAAAAGAAAAAAGTAAACCTTATTCATTTTTGTGAAAAGATAACTGCCTTAGATGGAACTTTCCCTTAGATATGGCTTAATGTTGCCACATATGTGGGCAAAGTGAACACACAATATACATTTTACACCTAAAATATGTATGGTATCAAAAATGAAGATGCAACTGGAGTAGGTATGAGTTTTGTTTTGACATGCTATATGACAAATTATTTTCGGTCCTTCCACTCAATATGGATTAACATTTTCTTTCTCTGTAAGGGTCTCACTTCCTACATCCACTGTGTGTGTGTGTGTGTGTGTGTGTGTGTGTGTGTGTGTGTGTGTGTGTGTGTGTGTGTGTGTGTGTGTGTGTGTGTGTGTGTGCGTGTGTGCGCGTGTGTGTGTGCATCTAAACTATTGCGGGACTGTTTTCTTTTCATGGAGTCTGGATGGTCAAATGATTAGTGTGACTGGCTCGGAATCTACAAATTTCCCAGTTTGGGCCTTGCCACTACCATTTGCTTCTGTAATAGCGAAGTTCTTGGGTAAGATTTAAAATTGTGATTGTGTCCCAGTTAACCTGGCTGTAAAAAGGGGAACTGGTAGGACTGGTGTTGCTCTATGTGAAGATTACAATTGTATGTGCTTATAGGGGTTACAATGGATTGTGTGGTCCCTAGGGAGTTGAGGAAGTATCCTGCAAACTTTCCTCTGCCACTTCTTACCTCAATGTGGAAGCCATAATTTCTATCAACATTCTTCTCCATTACATCCTTGCACGTAGACAAGTTTATGCAGCCTTCTTCCGTTTCAGCCTGTCAATAAATAACACATAGTAAGTTGTAGCTAAAAGCCTGGAAAGTACAAACTAACATAAAACATGATAAATGTACATAAACTGTTGCAACATGTGACTGTATATAAAAACCAAAACAACCAACAATTTGCACTAATATACAGTTGCACAAACACAATACAGTTCAAGTTTTGGTGCTGTCTCCAGAGGGCTTGACAGTTCAGATCTCAACACCCTCCTGTCATGTGCAAGCCTGGCACATTTAGCATATTACTGTTGAACGTTTACAATCTGAACACACATCCTTGCAAACATTTCTTTTAGATGTACAGCTCGGGGTCTCCTTTCAAAAATCTCCTGACTTGAAATTGTTGTTTGGTTTAAAATTCCTAACTTTGCAAGGAAAGAAAGAAACACTACATGTAAGTTCCAAATGAGTTAGAAAAGACTTGTAACTTGACTCTAACCTCTTCTGCCTTGGAATCCTGGTAATACTTCAAGGTATTATCTGATAGCACAAACCAATACTTGGACCAGTCCTAGAAGGTGAAAACAAAACATTTGCACATGTAAATTTAAAAAGCAAACAACCAAATGTCTTTATTCTGTTATTTCTTTACACACTATGGTACTTGTCACGAAGAAGATGCTATTGGTCACAAGTTTAACTGGAAATTGCACTGAATGTGAATATTTCAACCTAAGAAATACACCAAAAAAAAAATTGTTTCCTGCGAGTTTGATATTTTCTGCTGAAAGTCAAGAAAGGTAGGTACTAGAAGATTACCTATTACTTAGCATGAATCACACTACTCCTGAGAACACATATATACCATACATATATATACCATACATACATACATACATACATACATACATACATACATACATACATACATACATACATACATACATACATACATACATACATACATACATACATACATACATACATACATACATACATACATACATACATACATACATACATACATACATACATACATACATACATACATACATACATACATACATACATACATACATACATACATACATACATACATACATACATACATACATACATACATACATACATACATACACTAAAAATCATTATTCATGTTTAAGGTGAGTAAACATGTCCGATACGACTTACATCAGGTAGATGACACCTTATATGATTAAAATATACACAATATACAGTAATTGATGGGTATAGATGTGTTGCTGGCTCAACATTTAAGTGTCTCACCAAGAATGCTTGATGACAACTATTGCTAATGACCCTGTGATTACGGAAAACCTTGAGTGTGAGATCAATCACCATCTGGCAGCATCTTAGCTTTACCAGGATCACAAAAACCAAGGGTGATCACTCACTATCCAACATTCCAAGCTCACTCCATACATGATCACAAAAACCTACAGTGAGAGAGCTGTCACTAACCGACATTCTTAGCTTTACCATGATCACAAAAACTTTAACTGAGATCTTTCATCACAAAAGGATATCCCTGGCTTCAACTATATATAATTTACAGGGACTAAATTATTCAATGTTAGCACTTTCCCTAAATTACCTTGTAATCCAATTTCCTTGACTTTCCTTGCAATGACACTTCAAAACTTACCTTTTGATTCTCTTGCTTGATTAACCAGCCTTTCTTGAGGTGAATAATATCCTGAAAGAAGACACAGGAAATGTTAGCAGCGTGTCTCATCACATAAAAGTGCCCAGTTAATCACTTAATGTGTTTGACTCCACTCCTCATAGAATGAAGTCTGAATTCAATTCACAATGGGAAATACTTCGGTTTTTTTGTCTGATGACTCTAGATTGAGGTATATCATGTCATTTTAATACTTTCATTATACACCAATTTCAGCCAGTTATTATCTAGTCGCTATGCATGTATACTTGTATTCTATGATCTCTCTCTCCACATCTAGTCAAATGGACAAATTCTAGAGAAATCTAGCTAAGTCTCCTGCTGGGGAAAGGGTGAACAGTGCTTGTCAGTAGTAATCCATCCCAAACTGACAGGCGGTCGTAAATGGTTACTTCAATCAGTTTACTACAAACTCAACCTCCACTTTGAATGTAAGTCATGTGAGGACATGATAATGTCTTTGCATTTATATCGAATCACACTTCAAGAGCATTAAACCAGCTCTGTCAGTGGTAAGAATGGAATCCTGTGCTAGAGAAATCCATTTGACTATATGGTGGAGGTCATCGTAGCGTGTAGTTACTAGACTAGCCAGGTCTGTATTTACATATGTGCCCCATGACTGAGAAGCCTCACTCGCATTCACTTGTGTGAATAGGAATTAGTAGTACAACCTTTACGACTAACACTACATTACGAAATATAGGGGTATATTGGCATTTGAAGACAGGATTCCTTCTCCTTTTTGACACATAACAACATGATGGTGGTGTCTGAAATATCATGACTATCCATTTCCTTACTTTTATATGCTGTTCATGGCTAAGTTTCTGAGGTAAAGTTTGAATCTACATTGTGTACCATTTATTTACAAATCAAAATCACAAAACCTAAAAGAAAATGACAACTAGCTTGATAAAAACCTTACTAACTAATCTTATTTAATCACTTATTTACTACAGATAAAAAGTAACACTGTTCGGTAAGGTTTTTGTGATGCCAGGCAATAAAATGTAGCAGTGTTTAGTAAGATTTTGCTGAGTTTAGACAAATGTTTTGTTTCAGGTTTTGTGAATTAAATGTAGTTTATATGTCAATTTGTAAGGCTTATGGTTTATATTATTGAATGAACTTGGTTGAACTCATGTGTGGGAGTTTTGTTGTTGACAAAATTGGTATGCATAGCCTGATGGGTGCAATCTATTCCCTGTAGTGAACAAAAAGGTATACACCAATAAAAAATTGATGACCTGATGAGAATCTATTATAGTATTAATCTCCCAGGGCCTCGTATTACAAAGTCTGGAAATCACATCCATTACCTTTATAATGTTAACTTGTCTATCATAATCTACCCTCTTAGATGCCTTCTAGTTCATAATCTACATTCTTAGATGCCTTCTAGTTCATAATCTACATTCTTAGATGCCTTCTAGTTTAGTCTCACTTGCTTTGTCTACAGGGACGTACTTAACAAAAACATGGCTGATATATATACAATGTTTTGAAAATGATCTAAATCGCTCTTTGCCTTTTAAGGACTTATTCACTTCCTGCACTTTTAGTGTAGAATTCCCTGACAAACTACTCTGTATTTGACCTGTACATTATATTATGTTGTCTTCCAAGTCACCATTATCTCTTTAGGAAGTAACAGTGTCTTAAATATACATGTGCGTTATCTACATGTCTACAATATATAATTCATCTCAGTACAAATAGTTACTTTGGAACGGTAAATTGGAAACGAATGTGACATTTTGATCCGTCTACTACAGACCTTGATCATGCAATGATTTAAATATTAAGCATTAATGTTGGCTATAATTACTATTTACAATGCTATATTAAAATTTTCATACATCCTTGAAATTTCGTCCCCATTTTGTATCCCTTGGCTTCTACAGTAAGGTGTCTTCCAACACATCATTAGCGCTTTTGGAAAGCAAGTATTTGATATCTATACCCCTTACAAGACAAATCATCCCCATTGTGTACTACATTCAACAAATTATGGTTAAGGTAATGCCTAGAGGTAGTATTCCCAACCGGTTTGTGACTAGAAGGCTGTGATATCATCCCAGCAGTACGGTTGTTGTTATCAAATACTGGGAACTATGGTTTCCAGGTGATGATTAAGTTGTAATCATCAGAGTCCTGTCTCATTACACACCACTCTGTTCTTAATACTGACCCCTTGGTTTAATTGATAACAGGTCTACCGATGCCAACACTGGCATGTACCATTGTCTGATATGACTGCAAACTCTTAACAATGCCACAGTGTACTCAGCATGACCCAATTTTCAAAATTATCCCATGGTATTCATCAACTAAAAGATTGTTTAGTTCACTATCAGACCCTCCCTGTCATTATGATAATCCTGATAATCTGACATAAACTTGCAAAAATATTTATTACAAATGGTTTAGATTACTGGACTATTGTTTGATGATTTATTTCTTTAAAACTTTGTAGTTTGTTGAGTAACTGTTGCATTTGTTTGGTATTCCATTATTTTAATTGGAATATGGACAAACCGGTTCATTTAAAAAAAATATATGGTTTCTACAATTCTTGCTTTTTAACCCAAGGTTAAATTGGAGAAAAAAGAAAGAACAAAGAACCATCATTAATAAGCAAACCCATTAGCCATGATATAACCTCTACAGTTATTCTACCATTGATATTGGAAATATACTGAATTTCTGTAAATATTAAACTAGTAAATGATAATGTCATTCTTACCCCAAATCCTGGAAAAATTGACTTGGCCTTCAATTTCTCCAAATCCTCCATGACAGGATCTGAGTTGGACCGTTTCCTTGGTTCTGGATGCTCCTGCACAAATACATGGAACATATACATGACTGTCAGTAGAGTAAAACACACATGTATAGAAGGCTGATATCTTTAGTTGTGAATTGTAGTATGAATATATTGTGTACACATTCACAATGCCCACATGTTCTCAACAGAAGGCAAAGACGGGCATCCGAACTTGGTCTAATTGCACTTTCACTGTTGTGGCCGGTAACAAGGAGAGTAAACACACACAAATGAAAGTCAGAAGTCTTGAGTCTTGGGGTGACCGTAGGAAAACACAACAGATGTATAATGCACGATGTGAATATAGTGTCACGACAATGGAAGATACAAAGGAAGACGGAGAATCCAAACTTGGTCCAATTGCACTTGAATGTAGTAGTAACACAGTAGAGTTAAATAGCAGCAAAGTAGAGTAAACATCCACAACTAGGACTCTAGGAGTCTCAGGTCTCAAGTCCTGGGTGACAGTGGACAACACGTGTAAGCATGTACCAATGTCAACACGACTTCACCTCACAGCAAAAATGGAGGAATCCAATCATAGACCAATAATTGCACTTGAACTGTAGTAGTGGCAAGACTAACAGGTACAGCAAACACACACCCAGTCTGAAGTCTTGAGTCCAGGGTGACAGTAAGAAAATACTCAAAGCATGCACAATGTCAACACGGTGTCACTACAGCATAAAACGAGGATATCCAAACTTTGACCACTTGCTCGTAGTCGTGCTCATAGAAGTAACATTTACATTCATCAGATAAGGTTCATGAAATCATGGACTGTGACAACCTGCTAGTCAAAATATCTCCACAATTCAAACCAAAACAATGATCCAACAAGTGGGCAATTAAACCCATTCTGACAATAGCAACGGTACTGTATGCATGATCAAGTGGTGAAGTAATACTGTTGAACACCAGTACTGTTATACATGTATGCACAGCGATGATTGTACAAATGCTAATATGGTGCTCTAACTATGGCAAGCGTCAACACAGTACAGGACACATATCATGACTGATTACTCTGATTGACCTTTCAGGGTACGAAAGGAGCTCAAGTTTACCAACAATTTTTGAAAACCTGTCTCATGATGTCATTCAAAGTTCAAAATCATGCATGGATTGTAAAGTCTGTAGACCAGAAGGTCAGGTACCTTTATCTTGACATACAGTGGTTAATCACCATATTCAAGTTTGCAATGCAACACAATAAAACTGGGGTATGTCCTGCATTTGTGTTAACTAATACCAATGCATTATTCAATAGCAGTGTATGTAGTTGTTTCAACAATTCTGAGGTACTACTATGGAAATCCAGCTCCAGGCACTCTAAGATTGGAACATACACAAAAACTATTGTCATTGCATGCAATAGATTACACAAATGAGTAATAGAAATACCTTGGTTATGTGAGATGTAATACCCTGTAATCAAGATAGTATGGACACTGATTGAGATTGACTGTGCAGCCCACTAGTAGAGGAAAACTTGCTATCAGAGATACCACCCTACTGCGAGAATAAGTTTGTCAACATCTGTTGCTAGCACATATATATTTCTACATCATGTTACAAGAGTGGCTTTAGTTTCAGAGTATCTTAGTTTGCCTATAGGTCAATTTCAATTAGTAAGACTAGTACAAGTACTAATTCTCCCTCTTAGGGAAGTTTGAAGTGGTACATCTGTCTAAAACACATGCCGGAAAGAGTCAAGATTTACTTCATCATAGCCTGGGACCATACTTCATTTCACAACACTTCATCTCTTCTCCTTTACAGGAGAGATTGACCACTACACTAACAACATCAGGAAATTGAGATTACATTTAATTTACAGAACCAAGTATCCTGAGGTGTATAGTCTCTGTCTCTGTCTCTCTAAAAACAAACTGCTTGAAACGGAAATAAACCAAACTCTATGTTTTCAGCTGATTCCTGTTATCTTCAAGCAACGGGAAAATCGATAATTTTAAAATTAGAAAAAAATTCATGTAGGTACATCATTACACATATTAGCTTCTTAATATAGCTTAATAGCTTCTCAATACCTACTGTTTGTTTAAAGTGCTGAAACTTGTGAATGAATTTTTTGAGCCAACAACCAATAATATATTCACTGAAATTTTTAAAAATACAATAACTAGATATTGTACATGCTAATTTATTAGAAGTCAATTAGTGTTATTTTTAAAAAAAATGTTTATATACACCATAATGTTACTGTTGGTATGGGCAGTATCTTCACTGCTGGATTAATTATATAAAGTTTTTGAAAGTCTGTAATACATGTTGTTCTTTTTGCAATATACATCACCATTTCATTGTTGCTATGAGTGTGGCCTTGTTGCTAGGCATATGTGCATTCATTCTTTGGATGTTTATCCAGTTCCCTAACCTTACCCTGTTGTTATCTTTGCAATATGCACCATCATTAGGCTGTTGCTAAGGGTGTGGTCATGCTGCTAGGCATATTTGCATATTTTAAAAATCTTTATTCACTTGCCTACCCATCCTTGTTATCTTTGTAATATACACCATTTGACTGTTGCTAAGGGTGTTGTCATGGTTGCTAGGGCCAGTTGTATCAAAATGTTTCGAACAATATCAGAATAATACCAGACACATCCCCACCAAATTTCAGACCCGTCACCATGTAGTTTTTGAGATATATACTTTTGACCAAAATTGCGATTTTTAAACTTAATTTGCATTTCACTGATGGGATCATCATGTTGTGAATACTTCTTCATCTACAAAATGTACACATCGCCAGATGCACCCCTATTACATTTCAGTAATTTTGGATTTAAATAGTTTTGACCAAAAAGACAAAGAACATTTGCACTAAATTTCAGTCTAATTTGTCCAGTAGTTTTATGACCAAAAATGACTTTTGACCCGAATCACATATTATGTGATCATTGTTATGTGTTCTGAACAACAACAACAATAACAACAGCAACAACAACAACAACACACACACACACACAGAGACAGACAGACACACAGCATTTTACTGTGTGCTAAAACAATACAAATCTTTGCTTCTCCCATTTAAACCTAGTACATGTGTACAACATACTTACTTTGATAAGAGATTAACCTAAAACTGGCTTTACATGTGCCACGTACATGTACATGCACTATGATTCAGTTTTTCCTTTAATAGCAACGTGACAATCAATAGATTCATCATTAGATATCACATGTCTAACTAGAGCCTGACAACACAAAGAGTTGTACTAATTAGCCCACTCTATGTCCAAAAGGCTGTAATGACAACAATGCTATCTTTTCTCCTTTGACATTATCAAAGACCTTTAATTCTATAATCACCTTTCTAAATCCGCTCTTTTCTTGATAAAACATGATAACAGATACTCCATATTTGATGATGTATTACAGTTTTTCCTTCTCTCATCGAGTTTTAAAAAAACACGACAATCAAAACTTAGTTACATTCATAAGACTGTCACCAGACACACCATCCATCTAAGCTGTACATGGTGGTTGTGCGTCATCTATATCTACCCTCGGGTTATTTGACTCTTACCATTTCTGATTTCTGACATGTAATTGTCAAGTAGATGTATCAACTCTCTGACATTACCCACGACTACGTGTTGACTTGGTTTAAATACAGTACAGACGTCATGTAGATACTTTCATGTCTGATGGATTATGTCTTGAAGGTGTAAAAGTACAGAGATTTCACATTTCGAACCAAATCTTTTTTACTTTTGACAGTCTCCTCACGTAAGTTTTGTGATTTATCTTATTTGATGTATAATTCTCCTCTGGGGGCAAATTCTAGCTCTATTCCCTTATTCATCAATTTTGCATCCCTTCACTCATCAATTTTGCAAAATTTCATCCAAAAATGCATATTTCATGCCGCTGTGCTTTTTAACACTAAATTGAACAGACTATGAAGGTAATTAATCCCAACGACACAATGTGATATTTCTTTCCTTACATGCACCCTTGTTCTAGCAAAATGACTTGCACTTTATCCAATGTACCTAGTACTACTAGTATCTTGAAAAATACACAAACAAATTTTTGGCACACAGCAGATGAAATCCTCAGTTTGCCAAAAAGTATTTCATAAAGCACTCAAACGTAAATAAGTATTTAGATAAATGAAAACACTGCTAATCAAAACTTGCAATGTTGGCAATACAATTCTAAAATCAAGTTGCTTGATTTGAATACCTTTATGTTGACAAAATGATACTTTTACTAATGAACTGTTAACCGCTATATGCAAATACTTCAAAAACCTTCTGAAGCCAAATGGCTGTCACAATTACAATCCTAACAAAAAGGTCTCTATTGTATTAACTTGACAATCTACCATTATGTAACCTGACAACACCTCCACAACAATTACATGGCATCATGCTTTATTATGCTAAAACTGATAAAATACAAGTAGACATGTAAATTTCATGGCTAAATTTAGTGTACCTTTTATAGAACTCCAAGTACGCAATTCAGTTGGGTATGTTTCATTCTTTTACGATATACCACAGTAAATATCTATCAGTCCTGAATCACAAAATGCTCATATGAAGGCATAATATCTTGCCTGAAACAAAAGAATTTCATACCAAACCTCTAGGGGGCTCTAGCAGTCATGCAGAGGGTGACTGCTGAGGTCATTTCCATAGCACTGACACTGCAGAAAAACTCCTGCAATCCAGGTTGTTGTTCCTTTGGCTGTTTTAGTTTTGCTACAAACTCTTCGGTTACAATTGAAAATTACAATTTGGTGGATATCTTTATAAATATGAATTCACAAGATGATGTCTAAACAAATACATGAATCCAGGGGTGAACAAATCCACTGGTCCAGGGTCCGGGACTAGTGATTTTTTTGGGCGGACCACACAAATTTTACCTTGTCTGGTCTGTCGGACCAGTACCTTACTGTTAATAACTATGTTAAAAAGTCATCTGAATATACAGATTCATAGGCAAGATTTAATGTTTTACATTAGTGGGACCTTGAACCACTAATTCTTTCAGCAGGACCACTGGATTTTTTAAGGCACTGGTCCAGGGACCACCGTTCACAAAATGATTTGTTCACACCTGAATGATGCACATGATGGAGACTGAGCTCTGGGGCTTCGCTGTGATAACAATTCAGAATCAGGATAAGCCTCGAACACTGATTTTATCAACATTGCCTGCACTAATCCTAACTAGCTTCAACATGTCAGTTGAACAATGGCAGTGAAACACCATTTCAGCACAAAACTGCTATGCTGCATATCATACATGTACATCATATTGTGGATGCTAGCATGTTAACACATGACTGCCCTTTAATCACTTCAACTAACTGGGAGATAGCTTGAGAATATTTCTGACTTTTGTCAAAACCGTATGGGGAAAATTCAGAATAAGACTATTCCAGCTGAAATCCCATAGATCATGTTTGCAGGCAAGAGTGAAAACTCTGTCAAAGCCTCATTGTGAACATTAGGAATTGAACACCATTTTAGCACAAAACTGCTGTGCTGTACTATATCAAAACATTATATTGCAAATACAACCATACTAAACGTGACTAACTTTACATTTCATCTCTCAAGATACCATTCCTTTTCAAAACTCATTTTCTCAGATATGAGATTCATGATTTTCCACAATGTGTACCAATACTTGAGTTTACATCTAGTAACAGTAGCCACAGCAGGTGTCGTGGCATCTGTACATGTCTTTGATGAAGGCATGGAACATGTCACAATTATTCATATATGATACAATGAACAGTCGATATTTCTATCATTTCTGTCATTACAAATCATGCTACTAAAGTAATAGGTTAGATGTAGCGGAGTATACATTGAAACTAGAAACTGATGAATTTTTAGCATGTATGTGAACATTTCTGATAAAACCTTTTTTCAAAGCTATCTCAACATCAAAGATACAAACTTAATGGGTATGCAGTAGTTGCAAAGGTCAATAATTACAATTACATTCCTAAATAACTGACAGAACTAACTGACTATATAGAACCAATATGAAACATACAGTGCTGTTTCTGTTTACAAACTGCAATGCAACACCTGACTACAAATTTCTTGTTGAAACTCTAAGTTTTTATTTTTAACTTTAAGAAATATACTCAAACTTAATTTGGCAGTACATGAGTACAAAAAACAACTTTGACTAGTTGTACACATTAGTGAGCTTTTTCAAGAACTTTAATACAAATTTAACACGGAGGTCAAAATTCTGATCAAAAACATGCAACCTAGGTTATACAAATTAAACAACCTATCCAACCTCTCACGCACTTTCCAAATCAGTCTGATTGACTGACAAACTAATACAATACACTACACCGCCTTACTGTTAACTCATCCATTCTCTCCTTCTTTCCTTCCGACTCAGTCGTTTCCCTCCTACCTAATTCCCCCATTAAAACATACCTCTATTACAACCACATACTGTGATTTGTCAGAGCTGCCTGTATCTATAAACAATATTTACATACATTTTTTGTATTCCATCCTCAAACTTACCTATATTCCTTGATTAGACAAAGTTAAAATCTGTGCATGAAAATAAGTCCAATGACATACATTTCCATCAGGTTGATAATTACAGAGGTAAAGTGTACTTTTCATTTATATTTTTAGTTCAGTATGGTATGATGTTGAAACGACTTCTAGTGATTCTCAGGACTCAGGTGCCTTATGTACAATTATTGCCTATGAATACATGTAACGTCTATTAAAAAATCCCTTATTGATCTTGAGGGAGCACCAGGCTACGTACAATACCATCGATATATGAGACAGCTTTCTAAAGTGTTTTTTTGTTAGGACTCTTTTTTGTAAATGATTGCTTGTAGTAACAAAGGGGTTGATTTGGGGAACAATTTTCATGGTTTTGATAATACTGAATCACGTCAATGTAGGTTACCTATGGTAATGATGATACTGGGATGACATTGAGCCATCAGAAACCACTGATTGAAAGCAGACTTAAAACTCATTCACAATTTAGGAAACACACATTTACATAACTTACTGAGGTGCTATTGTGACACACTTTAATAGCTGGTAAAATTCAATTTCAGGTAGAATACAAATATACAAAAAGACAGAAATACGTCTGACTGGACTTTTCAGGGTGAACTCTATCAAAAGTTTCATTAGTTTTAATAGTTTGAGGAACCTGCGGCAGAAAATCCTCTTAATAAAAATTTCAACAGAAGGTGACGACTCCCTGAGGCAGTGATATCATACAGGGGAGATTATGACAGCTTATAGGCTTGTATTAGATTAGAATTACTATTTAGGTGAAAAAGTTAGACCTGAACAGAATAATCCTATGTAATCCTTGTGGTGCCACTGATAAGATAACACTAATGTGAGAACCTGGGATTGAATCGTGAGCCTTTAAAGGTCCATATAGGATTAGGAGCAACATTTGTGAGAAGAACAGTTGTTTAGTAGAGCTATAGAAAATGTTGATCCAGAACAAAAGAATGATCCTCTCTAATCCTTGTGGTTCCTCTGATATGACAGCACTAATGTGAGAACCTGGGATTAAATTATTGGCCTTTAAAAACCACTACACACACAAAATGCGCCACATTAACTGTAGAAGTTACAATAATATAAAGGGAGCTACACTGGGAACACTTAGAGAACAGGTAAAAGTGTTCCGGACTAACCACGACATTATACAGCACACTCAATGGCAAAGTTGATATATCAAACAGTGTTTCAATCAAACGAACAACCAACCAACCAACCAACCAAATTATCTAGATGATTTTGTTTATCTTGACATCGTTAATGACTGGAACAACCTCACAAATAACATTGTCTGCTCCTCATCTACAACTCGTATCAGAAGTGTCAAACAAATCAGACTAGTACTGCAGAGTAGTACAGTCGTGTGAGAGGAGGCCGGTGAGGGCGAAACGTCACGACGTATCTTACAGTCTATGCTCACATGTATATGTACAACCACCACAACTTGGTGTGTGATACTTATCAGCGTTATCGAGTCTACAGAAACAACAACAGACACATATGTATGAAATTCATTATTATCAGTCTATAAGCCATAAAATCACTCACCTCTAAGTTATCATTTCCCTTGACTTCATCTAGTAAGTCTTTCGATGCTGTAATAGCACCGGCCCCTAGGGTATGTCTGGTCCTCCTAGCTTGCTGCCGTCTCTTCTTCTCAATACTACACCTACTGGGGGCAAGATCATCATAGGTGCCCCTCAAGCCTGGTCGTTTTCTCTCTTCCTCCTTAGACTCATAATTGCCATCACCAGCAGCTTTTGTGTCACTATACTTCCTCCTTGGAGCATGTTCATCACTCCCTATGGATTCAAGTTTCCTGATTGATGCTATATCGGCGGGCAAATTTCCATTTCCGTTGTCTTCCCACCTCTTTGTATATTCATTCCAGACCCAGTTATCCATCCCTGCGAAATATTCCGCTGGCATATAATCCTTGGATGGGTACCACTTGCTTGCATAGGGTTCTCCTCTCTGGTGTCTTAACTTGTCAGAAGAACCTGATTTCAAGGTGTCAGGGTTTTCAAATTGTTCTTTCAAGGTGGGGAAAAGTTCATGACTCTCGGCAAGTTCACGAGTCATCCCAGCTTTGCCTGTAGAAGCTCTCCTATTGGGAGCATTAGGCTGTTGTGACTGATACTCCGTTAGTTTTGCCGTGGGTACATCAGCAATTGATTTGTACTGTTTCCGAGGGCCGTGGTAATGTGGCTGCTCAGGTTTTCCATCATTAACCCCGGTTCCTCCTTTACTCTCAGTACTAGAGGTACTCGTAATTGAGCTATCAGAGCTCTTCCGGGCTCTGGCATGTTCCGACGTTGTCCTTCTCGGTCTGGTGATGTGAACATCTTTATTTGATTCATAGTTCTTATTCTTATCTTTGTTAATATCAGACTCACTTCTCCTGCCCCGAGAACGGCTTTGTCGTTCATTGTCATATATGTTCTTTGGTTGATAACCGTACTCGGTATATCCAGAGAAGCGGTCTACAGATAACGGTCTGCGATCGCGTGATTTTGATGATTGTGGGGCGCCGATCTTCTTGGGTAAATCATCATGTCTCCGTATTCTATCAGGAATCTGTGAAGGTGAAATACATCAAGTCAGTAATTTTCATAATTTGAATTCCCTTATAATTCTAATAGCTCTTGCTCTTGATTTTGTCGCACCAAAATTTAAGAAAGAAACAAGAAACCAACAAACCACAGAACAAACAAATGATCACTAATAGCAAGGTAAAAATGGAATACTTGATTATTACGATATCAACTGAATAACATACAATTACAATTAATGGTCCTTTAATTTGAAATTCAATAATTTGATATTTCAAATAAAAGTAAAATCCATAATAATGACATAAAATCAAATCAACATACACTTAATCTGAAATTGTTGAAAAGCAGTTACCAATCCACCACAATTTACCATTTTTTTTTTTTGACTGATTCACGATCATTATGTTGAAATTCTTAACTGGGAGTGCTTTCACTGGGATTACATTACCGCTAAAAAAGAGATACCACCATAAATAATATCAAACCTGCTCTCTTTACAAACAAACAGTTTGACATAGATTGGAAACCAGATTCACTATGGCCATGTAAAAGTGCCACGTTTCATAGCTTGTAGTACCACTTAATACAAATATAAGGGTCACATCTCTTACTGCTAACAGCTATGTATCAGGATCTAATTACTCTGGAAACGGTAGGCGTAAGTGGATGTCTACATCACATATTTTATGGTAGCCATCTTTTATTATACAACTCATTAAATGGTAACAGCCATCGACATCCAATAGTTGTCATGGTGATGGAAACAAAAACTGTTCATTGAAAACTAGGCTTTGCAAGCACATAATTATAAAAATCAATGTTATTTCATTGGCGCATTGGCTTCTGTCGTTGGGCATTTTGTTTGGTTTGTTCCTCATATCACCACAGCAACCATTTGATGCATCATCACTATAGCAGCCACTGGCATCAAATGGGTATTATGGTGATACATGACCAAAGGATCACAACCACTGATCTCAAGATGAGTACTTACCACTTGGGGATGTTCTTGGGCTGGAGTTGGAGCCGGAGCTGCTGGTGTTGGGGCTTTTGTTTCTCTCTTCTTTGACTTAGATTTGGCAGCAGCACGGTTGATTTGGGGGTATTCTGCCAGCACCGAAAACCACCTGGTGAATAGATAATTCTTGTTACACTCTACCAACATTGATTGACAGACACTCACAAATCATGGAGTTCTAGTATTATTACTACATATGCTTATCAGAAATTGCAAATTTTGTAAATTGCAAAGAAATAACCGAGTGCTTAAATGATATCCTGTGTATGGAACATGGAATCTTTTGCATGCAAGTATGCTATAATGTTTTCATTATTACACTAAACTGAAAATACTGATAGTATTTGCATCAAACGTTCAAGAAGTCACTGATGCCTACATGTGTATGTAATACTCTTTGTACCCTTTTTGTTGTCAAATGTTGACAAGAGTGTTTGACATGTCTAGGATTAGCAATTCTCTACCAGTGTTGATCTAGAGAAGTTTATGCAGTGGGTGTAATATTATATGTACTTTGTTTACCTGTCTCTTTCTTCCTTCATTTCAGCCCGTATATATGTAGTAGAATCTGGTGTGACTATCCCCATGGAGTAATCATGTCCAGTCTTCTCAGCATCTGCCTTGAACACATCTGTACATTCATACATGTTGACTGTTCCTTGAGGTATAGTACTTGGCTACAATAAAACAAAGGGAAACCGTTCAACACCATGGCGCAGACTGATTTCTACCTGTTGTATATGAAATCTCAAAATATACACAAAACTTTATAATCACACCATAGTTACTCGAAATGATTTAAATTTGAAGTAGAACACTTCACAATATGAGAAACTATCCTTCGTTTCTGGGCATTTACATTTGTTCTTTGAATACACTAGAGTGTAGAATTAAGAACAAAAGTACATGTAGGAGCTATGCAATTGTAATTTGTTGGGCAACAATACAAGAAATAAATCATGCCTGAAAGCTTAAATTTATACATTGTGGTTCCGGGTCTATACTGTGCTATTTCTTTGAAGTGACACAGTTCCTGGGTAAAAAGTCGAGTGTTTATATTACCCCTTTAAAAGCTTAGAAGTAGAATAATGAAACACACAATACAACAGCACTGCTAACTAATCTAACTACTACTTCTATTTGTACTCTCATTCCAAAGTTCACAGGAATGAAGGACAGGGCAGACCAGCACAAGCCTAATCACACACTTGTCTTCCCATGGACCCATCAAGAACACTGTCTGTTTACTCAGCCATACAACTTTTATCATTGCTGTAATTTGTAGTAATGGTTACCTCCATGTACAAAATTACATACTGGCCATTAATATGTAAATCTTAAGTGCCGAGTAATTTTGTCTAATGATATACTGTGTAAATGCTTGTACTTTGAGGAAACAAATGTCTGTATTTCCATACAATACAAAATTTAGGGTTTGTTTATGTTGAAGTTCTTGCATGTACACTCTCTGTGATGACTTCCTGGTTGCACAATGTATTTTTGGAAAAACAAATCACGCTTGAAATTACAAAGTTCCCTCTCATGGGTAATTTAAATTTTTTTTTTTTTTTATAAAAATGTTTTGCTGAGATTTGGTAACCATAGTAATAAAGGGGAAAATCTTATAAACTTGCAGATTTCCATATTGTGAACAACAACATTTCTGCTGGAAAATCTCAGTATCCAGGGGAACCGGAACAGATTTTACCTACTTCGTTTGTCTCTCTACCTTGCAGAAATTGTTAAACATGTATGCTTTTTTACCTCATATGTGCTAAACTAAATCGTTTGTCTCTCTACCTAGAACATCAGTTTTTCTTGCGACTAATTTCAATAATATAGTATGTGTTCAACTTCTCCTCAGGTTTTTAAATAATTGCATATGATGAATATCATCTTTTTGTTGTCTTGATTCATTTCTGTTGCGAAGAGTAAGCTGAAATATTTATAAGATAGGGGCAAATAAAAGTATACATGTAAGAAATCCTCTGGGGAGAGCATAGGAAGATAGTTGTCTTGATTCATTTCTGTTGTGGAGACTAAGCTGAAATATTTATAAGATAGGGGCAAATAAAAGTATACATGTAAGAAATCCTCTGGGGAGAGCATAGGAAGATAGTTGTCTTGATTCATTTCTGTTGTGGAGACTAAGCTGAAATATTTATGATAAGATATGGGTAAATACATGTATACATGTAAGAAATCCTCTGAGGAAAACACAGGTAGATATACGAATCACTTTCATACAATGTAGTTCCATTTTATCCTGACCGATTCATAATGATCTATTTAGATTTTATGTATACGTATATATGTTTTGTATTATACGCTAGAAATATCGAATACAAGACCACACAAAACTGCCCTAAATGTATAATCTGGTAAAAGTTCACTATCACTTCACTGTTGTCAAATGAAACTAAGAAATATAAAAAATACAAAAGAATGGATGTCTAACAAAACACATCAAAGATACACAGCATATGGCTTCACCAGTTGGCTTGCCAATAATGTAATATTCCCAAGTAACTGATATATCTAATTTTATTATGACTGAATCAATGATAACCATAATTTGCATAAGGAGAAGATTATCAATAAAATTCTGATTTATCATCATGTTGACAAGATAGTATTTAATTACAGACTCAGGAGTCTACTAATATCAAGGTACAATGTACATCAAAATGAGTTTCAGTTCTTTTATCTTCTTAGTCATGATAAATATCTAATTTTAGGAAAACATTGCGATATTTCTTACCTTCCAAATAAATTTTATAGTCAACATCTCATTATTTATTATACATCCACTAACAAAAATCAAATCTCTTTCTTTGGATAATTGATTTGAAATGCGTAATAACATTGCAAATATAACTATTATTCTGTATTATTTGTAATATCATAACTAGGCAAAGCTCGCGCATGGTAGATTCATTTGTGACTGGCTGCCTGACGATGATATTGTAGATAGCGCCCTCCTCATGGAGAATGCACTTAACATATAAAATACATATGTGTAATCATAGCGGTGCAATGCATCCTTGGGTAAAACCACCCGAAATAATTGCATAGCATATAGACACGCATGCGTACTAGTCATCGAGCCGCTATGTGCGAGCTATTAAAAGTTAATTTTGGGATTAACAAGGGTCACTGACTAAATAAGTTGTAATTTGTGATGATAGCTCTTGGTATACAGATTTCACCAGAGAATATTCAATACAATTTATTTCAAATCTGTAATTGTGAACTTTATAGAAACTGAAAATTGACAAGAGACTTCGCCATATTTGTTTTGAAATTTGAAAAGACATGAGAACAGGGATTGATTATCAAAGAGAATACATATACCCAACACAATTTATTTCAAATCTGGGGTGATGTTGGGAACGTTGTAGTATAATTTGTTCGAGATTTGAGAAGACATCAGAAGTTCTGATTTAAAAATAAATTGTGTTGGGTATTCTCTTAATTAATATCTGTTCTGAACAGATATTAATTAAGAGAATACCCAACACAATTTATTTCAAATCTGTGAGGGTTCAGTTACCATAGAAATGAAGAACTGACAAGACTTCTCAATACAATTTGTTAGACATTTGACAAGACATCAGAACAAAAGGTTTACCAAGAGAATATTCAATACAATTTCTACAGAAACTGACGGAAGACTTTCGCAATACAATTTTTTTGAAAACTGATATGACTTGAGAACAAAGATCGATTAAGAAAATATTCAAGACTGGACAGGACAGTACAATATAATCAATCCAATTAAACCTCCCATGATATACGAACGAACACAGACGATTAGGAATGTACCCTGCTTTCTGTTCTTACACAACCATCGAGCTGTCAGATGTTTTCTACTTCAGCTTTGGATAATTCATCAATTTAATGTGTGTCTGGAGAAAACAATATCTCAGGTGACATAATGTTAACACTGATTAGAACAAGACATCATCATATAGGTCGGTGGCAATGATGCAGTATTATTTTGATTAAATAAACAGGCTATTTAATATAGCAGAGTTGCTATTATAGAGGGCAACCCTGTTGAAATTGAGGGGTGGGGAATGTGGTTTTCATGTATAAATCATGTGCTTCCAGCTCTTAAGAGTCTTTATAGAAACACTTAACTTTCATCAACAGCCCTGTCTCCACCTCAATCAATTCAAAACTGGTTCAAACTGAACCAATTCTGTTCAAAACCAGTTTCTGTCCCCATGAAAAAACTGAGCAATGGATTTGAATAACAGAATTGACTGACTTTTGTTTTTGTATTTGTTTTGGGCCAATTTAATTAATAATTTGAATCAGTTAAAACTGGTTTTAAAACTTCTAGTGCATGTGGGAGACAGGAGAACCGAATTTGATTCGATTCAAAATTCCATGATGTAGATAGCAAGCCAGGGCTGGTATTAGATTTCACAGGAAATACACACCAACCTACTTTGGAAAGTTATTGAAAAATATTGATATTAATTTGAATAGAATTGGTTTTTTTCTGGCATTTCTACCTGGCTAGGAATGTGACTTAGTTATGCTCATTCATCATAGTGAACAAGTATAGAAAGCATTAAAGATTCATTGAGTACAAAGGTTGCCAACAAAACCACATCTTTCCCTTTAGCTTGATCCTCCAAATATCCACTAAATACTGCAACAGTTTCACTTTCACAATTACCCTAAGTGAAATATGTCATTTCATGGGTACACACCAAAACCTCTATATAAATTGACTTTCTCCATACGTACACAAATACAGCATTGTGAACATGCTATTTCAATATCTGCTTTTAATTCCAGTAGCTTGGTTGTCTGTTTGATCAACTAAATACAAGGCACAAATCAACACTTCTTGTCATAATACAAACAATGACATATGTGCTAGGGATTACAATGAGAGTTCACCCATTGCTTCAGTAGCCCAAATAGACTTGCCGTATTTACGATTACAGGTAGACGTGTGGTAGCCCTGGGTATATCTCTCCCTCAACTATGGTTCCTTTTAAAGGGTAGGGAAACTGTGAGATTACAGATATCGGCTAATATAATAGTTTAGATTGGACATATTTACTTTTTTTGTTGTGTATACTGCCTTTTGTTGTTGTGTATACTGCATGTATTTGTAAGTTTTGAGGATCCACGATTTAGTACATCATATTGGACGTAATTTTTATTGTCAATTGTCAAATATATAGAGGTTGGATTAGATTACAAAAAAATGTAGTTGCAAAAGAACTATTTCCAATCGGCCCTTTCCCGTTAGCTATTGATATACATACATGTATTTATCTTGACTAGTAAATGTATTTCAAATTACTATATATTTTTGGGAATAAACTATCATAAAGTGATGTATGAAACTTGCGAGGCAACTTCTGTTAAGCGTATTGTTGACTACTTTTATATTGGTATTGTAATTACAATCTTTTAATTGGAAGTTGCTTAGCAAGTCTTGTACATCATTTCCATTCTATCCGCTATGCCAACTCCATCCTGACAACTGAAAGTGAATGACACCAATGCATTTTTACCTCATTACTGTATCATTCAAGTTTTTATCAAAACAACACAAACCACAGGGTATCCTTCCCTCTTAATTTATTTAATATTAGAATTTAAGTAGAAGATTCTAATCTCTCAACTTTATTTTAAGTTTTATTTGATTTGCTTCTTTTCATTATGAATCAATGTTTTGTAGTAATAATTTTGAATTATAACAAAATTCAATATATTCAATATTGGTCAACAGCACAACTGGACAGTACTTAAATAATGTTCTAGACAAATGCTTCATGGAAGAAAACAACTACTTGTACATAAATGTACTCGCCCCGGACTAAGCCCAGAGACTTGGCAAGTTCAACGTCACACTGGTTGTCATGTACATTGTGTATATTGTTTGGCTATTATTAAACCAGGACGCCCAAGCCTCACCAAATTGGCCTAGCAGTATAGTGCCTACAGTATAAGCCAGGCAAGTACACAGACAAAATAAATGTTGACTTTTTCAATTGGAAGCTTCACATCATTACAAGGACTTGATTAATTGGCTGGCACAATGCTTACTAGATCTAGTACTAGTAGATGTGTGGGTTTTGAATTGATGACTGCATGTGATTTACGAGTAGAATCAATGATTCACACTACATCACAAGAACTCTCAGCTAGCTAACAAAAATGTACATCACACAAGTCTGTTTACTGTTGGACTACATCCAGAATTCTCACTCTATTTACGTATTTTGTTATTCTTCATAAAACAATAGATTGGAGACTGACAATAAAGTGCCGATGTAACTGATACCCTAAAACATTCCCTTTTGTGTTGTGTCTTGTGACTATCCAGAGTACTGCTTGAATTTAAATATCAATAGTGGGTCATCGACACCTTTCATTCTTTTTTTCTTTTTGGCTGGAGCAGAGGTTGAGGTAGGCCAGAGACTTGGCTATTAGAACAGTGTAGCAGGAGCATGCGTTCTCTCCAGAATTTTTTCACAACAAGGTTTAGAGACAGGTAACATCTACTATACATTATGGACATGTAGTAGTTGCCAGATTATAGAGTTTAGAAAGGGAGAATTTGACTGTTTTGACACCATTTTTGCAGAAAACAATGATCTTGGAATGTGATTTTCATTCATTTTAATCAAGATGGTTTTCAGCATTACAAGAAGACTACTGCAATGGCACCTATTGTTATTTTATTAAAGGCGGAAAGTAACCAATACTAACACTGGTACAGGTACATTGACTTTGATATGTCACACAATAACAAAATGGGATGATATGTCCAAGGTAAAACATATTTTAAATTTATAACAAACATGACAACCATTTTGAAAATGATCAGGGAACATCATACCCATACCCCCCCCCCCCCACACACACATGAATATTTTTTGTAACTGAACTTTAGTGACTCCACTACAAGTGCAGCACATTCTAATTCATAGCCACCAGACAGACTAACCCAGTGTATAAAACTTAAAAGGTTTTATATTCTAATGTGTTAGATTTGCACATAAAAAATTCATGTACCCAGGACACTATTATGAAAACCTTCATGAAATATCATACTTTAAGTTAACAAACTGTTTATCTATCATGACATTTATAAAATAAATATTCCATGACAACCATTCTTGAAAACAATCACAATTATATAGATCACTAAACCTCACAATCACACACTATTTTCTTGAATATGGTATATAGCAATCATCAAATCAAAACCATTTATACATGTAAAACAATCATGGTATATCAAAAAGTTGAAAGTACTGAAAACTATATGTAATGTGTAATGACCACTAGCCCTGAGACTTGCTATGATCTCACAATCTTGAACATGTTTGAGATAATGAGACTGTGACATGTCTCTCAGCTAAATAACAGCCAAAGTATGAGGAAATTCATGAAATATATGTCTATCTATTACAAGCATATTTAGTATAGCCCTGCTTGCATATGTAGTAACCAAGACATGATTCTCATTGTTGTTGTTCTATTATTCTCTCCATACAGCAAAAAGCTAGCAATAACCACTGCCAGTACTCAGTGTGCTTCCATGCAAAAAATACAAGATTAACAGGCATCTGTCAAATCAGTGATCGATCGACTATCTAATGATTTTACATCTCTTTTACTACAATCCCAGTGTTTGTTTTCAGTGGTTAATAATAATAACAATAATAATAATTACTATTATTATTTCGGTGGTCATTACTTTGCCTGCAGTGTATTGCTAAACAGAAGAAAGAGGCAGGTCTACAGAATCGAGTCCTAGATGTGTGCAAACATGATACAGTTGTGTTGATCCCAACCTGATTAGATAGATCATTCTGCTATTCACAAAAACACAATACAAAACCTGGTACCTGGTATTAGAAAATGTCAAACATACGTATTAATGCATGTATATTTCCAGTTTTGGATTGAAAGCTGTAGATCAGAAAATGTAAACTTACAGAGATCAAAATACTACTATCGTCTTAGTTGTTTTGATTTACAACTATATTTTGTATGCTACATGTACCAGTATAAACAAACCATGTAATTCAAATACAGGTTGGTCCTTGGTTGCTCCATGTATGTATATATACTGATAAATAAACAAAACCTAACCAAGGACAGACATACCATTCTAAAGTTAATATCAAACACACAACAAACAGTACAAAACCTGGTATTTCCTATTACAAGATTTAATGAGAAACTATTCTCAAAACATCAAATTTCTCCTGGCATTTGCTTTCATAAACTGTGCTTGGACAGCTAATCAAGGTACCTCACATGATCGGATAGTCTGGATGCTAGTCCTGCTTGCAGACGGTGCACGGGTCTAGATTACTGACATCACCCTCAACACCAGAGGGACAACTTACTCCGTATGCAAGCAGGACTATTTGGATGCCAACATGGTTTCTAACTAAAGAGTGGAGGTGTAATGGTAACGATACTCTATAGGAACTAGACTAATGACGGGATAGCTCTATTGTTTTGTATTGGATGGCACTTTTTATCAAAACTCTGTTATGATGGTATCTATTATCACAATAGATAGCGCTGTTTGTAAATAATAAAGTTAAAGATGTGTGACCCTTGTACCATAATGTTCAAATAATGGTATAATTTGTTCAAGGTTCTGTAAATACTGGCAGGGTGCAAAGTCTTCCATTATGGTGTAACACAAACTACCATAAAAATACAAGATTCAAACTACTTTTGAACCCATTTTCTGATCACAAATATCATATCTACATTTTATGCTTTATTTTAGTATTCCATAAAAAGAGTCATCTCTATTTTCCTTCTCATCAATCATCATACCATTTTTTCGACACTAAAAATTTACAATACAGGACTTTGCAATGAAAATTTTTTTGTAAGATTATTGTAGATTGTGTGCCATCATGATAAATATTACAACTATAAAACAGCACATCTGATGACCATTCTTTAATGGCACTATAACATACCATATTTTTTTTATTTTTATTTTTTTTTTTTATAGATTTTATGGAGTTTACTTTACGTGATATCACATCTGTATATTTTACCTTCAATACACTCAGACATCATAAACTTTTATTGCTGACGCTGTCTGTAATTTTTTAGAGTGTGTTGATACAATTACAAACATTACTCTGACAAACATCATCTATTCTGACATTACATTACATGCTGCAGTTTTGATCACGGTTTGTTTTCTTCACATCACAAGATATCTGATTGGGTAGTCCCTATATTTGCACTACTCTGACTCTCCCCTCAGGCTCTTGCTGATTGTAATCTGGTTTCTTTTTTAATGCGTCAAACAAGGAGTAAAATCCACTGGCAGACGACTGATGAATGTCAAACCATCTTTGAGGGTGAAACAATTGGAGAGTGACCAGCTTTACAGTTAGCACTTCTCTACCAACTCACATCATCTTAATACTTTCACAACCTTCATATTTTGTTACATTGGAAGCTGGTTAAACTGAAACACAGACCTTACTAAAATTGCTACATTTTATCATCTGAAGCCACAAGATTCTTACTAACATTGCTACATTTTATCATCTAGTTTCACAAGTTTCTTGTTAACATTGTATATTTTATCATCTGACTTTCATCGGAAGTTCTTATCAACTTTGCTACATTTTATCATCTAGTTTGACAAGTTTCTTGTTAACATTGCTACATTGTATCATCTAGTTTGACAAGTTTCTTGTTAACATTGCTACATTGTATCATCTAGTTTCACAAGTTTCTTGTTAACATTGCTACATTTTATCATCTGGCTTGACAAGTTGAAGTTTCTTGCTAACATTGCTACATTTTATCATCTGACTTGACAACTTTCTTGTTAACATTGCTACATTTTATCATCTGGGTCAACAACAGTTTAAGTACAATTTGTTACGTGTGAATCCCTTTACAGGTAGGGATTACTGTCCAGTCAGACCACATTCTGTTCAGCATAATAACTAGATACTATTGTATGTGACCACAACAACTTTCCTACCGCAGACAGAAATAAATCTTCACCTTCACCAATTTTCTACTGAAAAATACTGTTTTCAGACTAACCTCTCTTAATATGTGCAGACAGCAACGACATCACAGCAACTGGTACAAATGTAATGACTTCACTTTAATTACCAATTACTTTGACAATTTGAAGCGTTTTCAAACCCCCTTAAAATGACCCATTAGAATAATCTTACCTTATTGGACAATCTGAAACACTGAAAATAACCTGCAATTTCACAATAATTGGCTGTCACAATGTATTTGGAATGAAAACTTGATGACTAGATGTGTATTTGCTTTACCTTCGTATCAATTTAATATACCCTGTCTATAGGAAAATACCCTCTCTTACTAGTTGTAGTGATCAAACTGTGATGTAAAACAAATTCGTACATATCCATACATAAACTAGCCGTAAATCCAAAAGTTGATGTCGACCTTAAAGACAACGAATCCTGTTGGAAATCCAACAACGAAATTGTGCTAATTACATACAAATTGTGCTTGGGATGTATTTCAACTGACTTGACTATTTTAACTCATATTTCAAACAATGTAGAACTGATGCAATGAAGAATAACTAGAACCAATTTAGTCTGAATACATGTTTGACTTGAGTGAAATATATGTAGAGATAACCTGCAACCATATATCTATGTATTCAGACAATTCAGGGTTTTTCCACTGTCAGATAGGGAAGTCCATTGAACCTTATGTACATGTAGTCATAACGTTTTACCGATTAATACATGTACCAATGTGGTGTGACCAATGACCAATGTGACCTGGTTTTAATGTGGGTATAAATTTAGATTATTTGAAAATAAGAGATAAGGATGGCGTGGTCTCATGAATATCATCTGGTCATCAACCACAAATAGAGCCATGGTATTATATTAGTGGGAAATGCAACCCAGTGCAGTGCTAACGTGTCTCATTGCATAAAAAGTTCCTATACTGAAATGTGTACATAATTCAAACAAAAGGGCGAATATGAACCTAATTAAAATATGACCTAGGAGTAGGAGAAGGCTCTATAAATATCCCACATTTCACATCTACTCTACTTGTCCTTTCTATTTTCTTTTGTGGGTGACTACAGCCTACATGTAGTCGCGATGGACTAATGCTATTGTATTACACCATTTCATTTTGATTTTTTGAATTTTAGCTCATCTTCCAGGACAAGTAAAATTCCCAAAAATCAAAATGACAGTTAGTATAGCTGAAATAGTAACTGAAATAGTGTAGTAGAGTTAGTCCCTCATGAGTACAGGTAGGCTGGGGTAACTGCAGTGTGTCTGATCAAGGTAGAAGGTAGTCAGCTGACTATAAAACAAAAGAGAATAAAAAGGACAAGCACACATGATGTGTAATTAGTCAACAAAATATTAAACAACCCTCCTCATTGATCAGATTTTATTCAGATTGTGCCAACATTTCTTTAAACTTTGGTCTGATTTTTGGATAACTAAAAATATAAATTTCATGTTAAAAAGATTTCTTATTCAACTAAAACTAGCACATGGTGAACTCATATCTTTCACATATACATCACTTAAGATGTACTTGCAAAGATGAATGATGTATGGAAGAAAACCTCTCCTGAAAAAAGATGTCTTAGAAATACACAATATGAAACATCATGTATCTTTTTATTGAAAAGATGTCGTAGAAATACACAATATGAAACATCATGTATCTTTTTTATTTATGAGTCTCTTGAAGGCATTTCACTCCTGCAAAGAAGTAATGGTGACAGCAATCTTTTTCATTTTTGTGGATAACTGGAGGCTATTGCTGTGCAAATATCATTCCTCACTTCCCTGTCTCATACTTTAGCAATGTTCAAAAGGGTACTGTGATTATTATTTGATTTAAAACATAGTAGGGTAACTTCACACATATATATAGATTCCACTGAAAACGTACCATGGTAAAATTACAGCTGTTCATGTTTCATATATGTCACAATTATGGGAATGGCACAAGAAATTACATCAATGAAATATCAATACTGCAGCTGATAGAAACACTATTGGTATATACAGCATAAATTGGACACCTTTGATGGCTGCTTCATAATGTTTGTTGCCAAAGGAACTAAGCATATCGATCCCCATAAAAAGTAATTTCTGAAAAATTGATTTGACCCCAATTAAACCGTGATTTTTCTGTACGGTACAGCAACATGTAAAAGACTTGATTTGACCCCAACTACATGTAAAATGTCATACAAGCCATGACTTAAAAGGCCAAGGACTCAATCCCAATTCAATTCAATTCTTGCATTACTGCCATCTTATGAGTGCAGCCTCAGCCTCAGCCTGAGCCCTACAGATTAGCTAGGATAATTCTTTTATTCATGATCAACTTTTTCTATACATGTAACTATGTCAGACAACCGTTTGCACCTACATGTTAACTGTAATTTGAACATAGTATTTAAAAGTAAACGACAGGGTTTGTTTTGCATATTCATTTTTATAATTACGGCATCAGAGAACAGTAAGATAATAACAGTAAGCATCATTAAACCATGCACAAGCCAGGTTCAAATAAAACTATGGAATATATACTCGTCATTTTTACGCCTAGACAAGGCGCATCTGTCACGAAAACATGTGTCTATGTCATTTGTTCTGCTGTGTTCAAAATATGAGTCAACACATTCAAAATTGCCATTAATTTCCCCAATTTTTGTTTCATATTACTGGCGCTGGTAATAGGTGTATTTTTCTTTTGCAATATTTTTCTTCATTTAGTTGGAAAATACTCATGACCTAAGGGTTGTCATTACTTGTCTAGCGACTTGTAGTGAGAGAACCCCCTTAGGTCATTCGTATTTTCCTTGGCTGAACGAAGGAAAAATATTGGGGATAACATTTAAGTACCATGACAGCAAGATTCACACGATATATTTTGATGCAGTGAAACTTTGACATGTCTCACCTTTGCGCAGACTTATTGAGTGATAAATAACAATAAGGACAAACATACATCTAATACTATGACTTATTGAGCAGCCAGGGTATAATAAATTTCAATTCATATTCCAGACTTTGAAACCTTTCAGATACATGTACTTTATGTTAACCCAAACTTGCATGTAGACATATTTATACAAGAATCCATACTGATATCAGTTGGTGAGGACAGTAAAAGTAAAATTACCAATTGTATAACAATAATGTCAACTGTCATTTTCATAAATGAATCATTCTACAAAATTTTGTACGAAACTTACAAACTGTTCTTCATTTCATCAAACTGAACAACGGGACTAATAACTCTAGCTACAAAGTTGACTTACACATGCAATAGTAAACCTCATGCTCACAGGTTGATAACATGTTGTCTTTCTGAAATTACACTTGAGGATCAGATCAGACGCAATGCTGATATTAAAGCTGACCTAATTTAGGACTTCCTTTTTCATATTATAAAGGGTAACACACCTGAGTACTGAAACCCATAAAGTTACAGGTAACTATGGAGGCTTTGGAATGCAATAACCTGACATGGTAAAAAAAACCCTCTACTATGGCACGTACAATAGCGTTTGACCTACATCAATCTAACTTCAGGTGTATGTAAATCATAAAATGTATGTTGTAACTAGTAGAGGTACAGGAGTGGTTACATGTACCATGATAGTCTCACTCTTGCTGTTGATTAGACCATATTGTCTCAGCACTATGCCCTTTACATTGTAAAAAAGACATTGTTTTTGTTGTGGGCCAAAATTGGTTTTCTTAGTAATCAGCACACACCAATTACTATGAAGAACACTAAATTTTAGTGGGTCATCTGTAATTCCTCTGTATCACTCAGTCACATCAAATTGGCTTTGGCTTAGAAGATAATGCTGTGACATGATGATGCATGTAGAAGTTTAGTTCACAGACATGCCTGACTCATCATTCTGGCGCTGAACGATATTTTCTAGCCAGTCTATGTAAGTAGCTAAGTCTCTGGGCTACATGTGATGTAGGAATACAGAAAGAAGCAATTTTCAACCAATAAACACATTGTTTATTGTAATTTAAAATCACTACATTCAATATGCATTCAAGGTCTTGTAAAAAAAATTTCAAATTGCTCCAACTAAACAGGAAATGAATTTGTCTTCAAATTTGTGAAATTAAGACAAGACGAGGCAGGATTTCATTAAACACGGTGCAATGACTCCTATTGCCAATGTCATCCAGTGTTTTTATCATCATGTTATTTTGTTGACTGATTATGGGATAGAGTCCATCTACATCTCATGTACTCAAGTCATGAGTATATCCAACGTTATCTTTACATTCTTGCTGATTACCATTTCTACTGACCAATCAGCAAGTGTAGAAATGACTTTAAGAATATAGCACTAACAGATCACGGGGCTGTTGTTATTACATATGTCTATTTGAAACACACCTCACACAAATACAACTGTGTTTTCATGATTTGGTTTGCATGGAATGATCACACTCATTTGCATACAGGTATGCAATGATGTTTACAGTATTACACTGCAATGCGATGCCAATAGTTCTATTTCAAATGCTAAGGCTTTCAGCCCATCGCACACACATTTTACATTTCAGTAGAGAGAAAATACATCCTGCCTCTCATAATCAAAGAAAGAAAGAGGCAAGAGAAACAAATACATTATATCTATGTTTGCTGAACAAAACAATCATGTGTTAAAAAGTTTTATATACAAACACAGATACTTTATATTGAACTAATTAATTCTCACAGGCTAGTAAAGCAAAACTATTTCTTGTGTGGGGTGATCTTAAATGTTTGAGAAATGGGCTGTAGTCTATGCAGTGTAAGTGTTTGAGAAATGGGCTGTAGTCTATGCAATGTACAATATAGTATTTGCATCAGCAGCATGCATAGATGCAAGTATTGAACTACTAGTACTAAATCCCTGGTGCGTTGTATATTGTATCATTTATCGCTCGTGCATATATTTCGTTCACTGGTCAAAACCTCTTGGTATACCATCCCCAGGGGGTGGTTTATTGCTTAATTATATTATAGCATTACCAATTCCAGTGAATTTTGTGACGTCATCTCTGTATATTATTACTGATACTGTACTCCATTATTGGGCATCGTGGCCCCGGAACGAGCATAACATTACAAGCTTATTTGTTCTGTTTCTTCATACGACTAAGTATTTTTTCGAAATGTATGTTGTTACTTATGATTGTCATTTCCACTGTTTAAAAATACAACGCATTCATGAAACAAGTTTGTCTTCACAGCAGTTCATTGAAGTGTATATGTGTGTGTACGTGTACGTACGTGTGTCGCTATGATTAGTATTCAGCTTCCGGGCCGAACATGGCAGACGATGTTCAGCGCTGTGTATATTATACGTTGTTTTGCGTTTCTCGGTCTACAAATTCACTGGAATTGGCAAAACTATAAAATAATAACAATAATGTATGTCCTCCCAGTCCATAATGGACTCAAGCAAACTTTGCACTCCATAATGGGCTTGGCTGTCGCCTCGCCCATTATGTCGTTCAAAGTTTACTTTCGTCCATTATGGGCTGGGAGGGTGTACATTATTGTTTAAATAATTAATGCATCATATTGCATCAAATCATATCATTTTATCATATATCATATTGTAACATATATACCCTATCATTTAATTTATCAATTTTTGCCTTATATAACTTAATCATGTATATTGGGCATGCATCAATCAACTATATCGCTTGTAACACCTACAATACAAGAAATACAAATTTACCAAGACCACAATTCCATAAAATACAGATAGCATTGAACCAATCCTACAAAATCTCTTTTTCATAACCAGTTTTGAAGAGTTACATGTAATTTTAATGTGTGATGTGGTGCATAGGAAAATACACAGATTTCAATATATGAGAATGTCACCCTAAAAATGTGAACAAATACTTACATGTGCGTGTATAATATATAATGATTTAGAATTACTGTGTGATGTGACATACATGTAAGCAGTTGGTTTTCCACTTATATTAAGCACATAGCATGCACAAGTTTTTGACAGTAATTTGTATAAAATTGAGGCCAGCAATGATGGGAATAGGCAGGTGATTTTACAGTTCCTGACTCTGTGTGAAAACTCTCCATCTCTCTTCTCTCTTTCAGGAAGTGAATCATATTGCTGCTTCAATTTCAAAAGAGTGTTCTGACATTTAACATACTATTAAGACTTAATGTGCCGAAGTAAACCATGTATTGCATCACCTTGCTCCATAGAATTCTACCGCCATTTTAATACAAGCATTGTATACAATATACATACACCACATAGAAAGCCTGCACAATTTCATAACATTTCTTCCTTGACCAATTATCAGCCAACATCAGTTTAATTATAACTGGGTTGAAGGGCAGGAAATTTTTTAATGGAAGCATGATGGGGATCTGTTTTGACTGTGCTCTGAATGAATATGAAAAATACATAGTTGTCCAAAGACAGCATATCATTAAAGTCATTTCATCTCTGGGTACACTGGGATATTGCTTGTCAACAGGTTTCCAGCTCAATAGAGTGTGTATTATTATAAATTTAAGGAAGTAAGGCTGAGATGACCATGCTACATTTACAGGCTCTTGCAACACTGACGCTCAATATCCAAGTACATGTAATTGCATAGTGGTGTGCAGTGAAAGAATTTGTGAGGTTTGGATGGTAAATACCATCTTTAAACCTCATGACAGGACAGTGAATGCAGAGTTAGGCAACTATTGTGTCTAAAACATAACCCATTATCTGTAGGAGTAGTTGACAATAACAGTAGCAGGGGGTGAGGTGGGGATAGAAATTGTATACCGTACACGTACACACTGTACATTCATAAACATGTATATACTATATTAGTATTTATTACATGGCGTGGCATTGGTTTGCTAGGAATCTATACCACTGCAGTATATGTAATGACATCAATCTATCATTAGTTGACTCCGTGGAATTTTGAAAATATTACAAACATGTCAAGAAAGTCACCCTTGCAATTCACTGCATGAAATCATACAAGTATTTCTTTTAATAATACTGGCTTACAAAAAATTATAAAATTATCAAAATACTTTCCCCGGGCATAGGATTTTTTCTTGAAGATTAAATTTCACCTACATCATTAGTAGAAAAAATACCATGATATCTAATATTGGGGGCTTGAATCTATTATCACTGTAGACGGATGCACTACCAACCATCCTACCCTGGCCAACATCCACCAACTCTATCACAATACCATGATGTTCTAATACATGTTAGTCTGGATGCCTACCTGGTCGAGAGTGGAGGTGTAAATCGTAACGATACCACATACGAAATACACAAAGGTAGACTAAAATAAATGTATTAACAGGTTTTTAATTCTTATACATTCAAAGATCGAGAGATTGCTTGGGTCTGAACTGTGACAGTTGTGTAAAATTCATGTAGTTCAACATAACAAATCATGGAATCAGAAAAAAAAATTCAATGTATACATTCGTATGTACTGTTACATGTAAAACGAATGAAAACTTTGCAAAACTACATCTGACAATTGCACAACTACATGTACATCTTATATACCATGCATAAGCCATAAATATGGAATATATACTCTGGTCGTTCTACATCATGACAACGCACGTCTATGTCATGGCAATGCATGTCTATATCACTCGTTCTGCTGTGTTCGAAATATGAGTCAAAATGTTTAAAGTTCCCATTACTTTCCCCGATTTTGCTTTGATATTATTGGTGGAGGTATAATTATGTTATTCTCCAATATTTGTCTTCATTCAGCCAGAAAATACTCCTGACCTAAGGGTGTTGTCACGACATGTACTTGTCTAGCGACTCATAGCAACAAAGGCCCCTTAGGCCACTCGTATTTTCCTTGGCTGGAGGAAGAAAAATATTGGGGAATAACATTTAATTATCGGCACTGAGTTACTGATATGTGACATAAGATTTGACATTTTAACACCCGTTCATTACATCTAATTTCATCTCTTTTCCTCATTTCTCATCACAAGACTACATCTATAATTCATATCACAGGCTATATAACATACAGAATAGTACATCATCAAAGTTAAGATTTTTTAAATTTTTGTAAAATACTTTCATATTTTGATACTCTAATTGGATGAATATCATAATTATGTTATTTGATAGCAAAGATGAATTTACTCTTGCTTGTATAAACATTCACTTTGCCTGGAATGAAATATGACGGTAATATTATAGTCCCAAAAATGGATGTTTGTGCCTTCAGAGGGGGATAGATGTTATCTGTCCTCCCCCCTCCTTACCATTTGATTGTCATGTGCAAATATGCCCTTGAGTTAAAGGGTGTATCATATCATCCAACTCAGGTAACATTTCAGTGATAATGCAAGATCGTCTAAGTCTGGTTCTCAACTCACATCCATACAACTGCACATTTTCCTGGATTTTCCATACATGTTATTACCAGTATTCCCAAATCTCTGAAAACACAATGGTGTCTACACTACAGACTTTAATATAAACATCTCACAATATTGTGTTACTTATTACCATCTATTATAACCAATCAACGTCATTCTATTTCATACTACCAAACTGCATACACTAGACAGTTATCTTGAACAGTTACAGTCATTTTTGTTACTGATGGGTGAATTCTGTACATTTGAGTCAGTGAAGTACCAGCTTTTAAACATAGAATGCAACAGATTCCATTCTATATTACCTGTAAGTAAAGATGGTTATCACAATGAAGCTGACTGGAAATATTTCTAGTCAGACATCACAGGTAATGAAGGTAATAAAAAGAGTATTTTATAAACTACAGTCCTCCTTTGTACCTGGTACTTATATCTGATATATCTATTTTCAGAATTTTATGTATGTTGATTTGGATTACAAGGTTTATTGACCACCTGTGACATTCTGTCTATCTGCCTGCCTGCAGTGGCATCACAGTGCAGAGTTAGATTTAAGGTTGACATCAAATCACATGTGTTCAGTTCTTGAGAAGCTTTTATCAAAATTTTTGAAGTGACTGCAATGGCATCAAAATACAGTGTTTGACAGGTTGAAGTTGAGGTCAAAAATCACAAATGCATTCAGCTTGAGAAGATTTGTCAAAAGCTTTGATGTGCTTGACTTTCAGAAAGAAGTCAAGGTTAGTTTACCCAGTGACAGACCCCTAGAGTACTTGTTGTTTATACTGAGATCACTTAAATTCTAATACAACATCTACTATGTATATACATGTATTCTGATTTGATGTCTTCTGAATTTTGATGTCATTGACCCTCTGCGAAAGAAGTCTGGGTTATCCAGCACAAACCCTGGAATACAGATGTACATGTATATTTCCAGGACAGATGTTGTTTCATCTGGGATCACTTGATTCAAGTACACTTATACCTGTGATATAGCCATTCATTAAGTCTTCCAAAATTACATTTAACGTTCTTGACCTTCAATTTCGAGATAACTGAGGGGCATCAGTGACCTGTTACTTGCCCCGACCCTTGATGACTTGTGTTATAGAATCCTTCCTAGGCCAAGGTTGATCAATAAGAAGGATACACTAAATCTTCTGAGACTCTTTGTATGTATGTGGCCAACAATATGACAACTTAAACAACAAACACCTTTACATTGTACCATGTGATGCGGTTATTATTGTTGTGGTGATACCATTACCATATTATCCTAAGACAAGCAAGATATTTCTCGACTATAAATACAAATGTTCGTAATATATGCAGGGTTATATGACAGGACATGGAGTGATTTCCCAAGATTACTAGGGTAGGATTCCATATGGTTTCTTAACAACAATGAGAGATACATGTACATGAAATTAACAACATATTCATTTCATTATCCTGATTTCAAATGACAGAGAACTCAGTTCATCATTTTCAAGATAGTACCCTGGCAGAATGACAGTATAGATTATTTTGAGCCAATTGGATAAAATTCTTCTACAAGGCAACATGATATAAAGTAAGAATTAATATACACAAATATGCATATAGCTGATATAATAATAATAATAATGTTCGGTTCTTATATAGCGCTTTCCCACACCGTGCTCAAAGCGCTTTACAATTTATTACCCCTGGCTCGGATCAGAACGGCACAACAGCCCTTTAGTCTTCCTCAACTCCCCGGGGAGCATACAATCCATTGCAGCCATTTAAGCGCATAGGATTAAAGCCTTCACATTGCAACCTACATCCTACCAGGTCCCCAATTATACAGCTGGGTTGACTGAAGCACAGTCGTGGTTCAAATCTTGCCCAAGGACTTTAGCCACTCAGAAACAAACAGCAAGCAGCGACAGGGCTCGAACCTGCAACCTGTAGATTCCAAGCCAGTCACGCTAACCATTCACCCATCATGACTCCATGATATATATTTGCCTCAATTCTACTAGCTACCTGTAGATGTATAGGACAAAAACTACTACACTATTCTACTATCACAACTGATTTTTGGATTTTTTAAATTTTCGCTTGCTTTTGTTTGTCTATTCTAACTCTTCAGTTGTGCTGGTATTAAGCCATGCCACAAAATGTACGCAGAATATTGGCGTAAATTTTAATAGAATTTGATTTACATGGGTAAATGATGGGACACATATACACTTACATTATGTATTTGACCAATCACAGTCTATGGTGGAATGCCATTCGAGACCATCGTAACTGAAGAACTAGAGTAGACTTGGAAGGACAGCGAAAATTCAAAAAATCAAAATATCAGTTAGAATAGTGAAATAGTGTAGTAGTGTTAGTTCTACATGTCTACAGGTAGGCTACAATTCTACATCAAGACCAATATAATGATCTTTCCACAAAGGTCTTCTTCACTCTGTAGTCCACAAAGGTCATCTTCACTCTGTAGTCTAGAGGCTATCCGTGCCTTTGAAACTTTCTACCACACGACTCAGAGGCATGGATAGCCAGTAGACTAACCATACAGTAATGTAATTGGGTTGTTTATGATCTACAGCTCATCTAAGTCTTAGTAAAGTACTAGTCTTTAGAGCTGAAAACAACCATACATAGTCATCAGTAGTACTTTACATATTGTAACTATTCTCCAGACTTCCACAATGACATTACAATAGATTAATTTCACGTGAATTGAATTTGAATTGACATCAATGACACATATCAAAATTCTTATTTTTTTACAAATGAGAGCACCATTATTCTTTGTGAATAAAAAACTTGAATAGAGTTTAATTGACTTCATTGAATAATATCAAATCATGAGTTTTCCTATGAATCAACTGCCTTTTGAAGTATACACTATGTCATATGTGTTGAATCAAATTCCAATTGTCTCATATGGTTCTATTCCTTGATGATACCACAACTGCATCTCAAACTGGTTTCGAGAGCTCATGGTTTCCATAGCTATTGAATTAATAAACAAATTGTTGCATTCACCAAACTAATAAGAGGAGTAAATATACATATTTGCATTCAATCTTAGGCTGAGTGCATAGAGTGATGGCACATACACATATGTGAACATTCTCTGTCTGTGTATACTGTAAACATACAGTACATGTATCTATATGTACGTATCTAGAAAATTTTGCATTTTTCAAGCAGTCTTCAGCTAGTTCTCAAAGACTGATTACACATTGTGTTCATGTACAAGATGGCATTTTTAGTCACTACTCACTTTTGTGTTTTTGTTGCCCACCGAAATAAGTGAAAATAAGTCGCAAAAATTCCAGGTTTACAGTGTGTTTGTATAAGAAATCACAGGGTACAAAACCCAGTGAAAATAAAGTGGGTAGGGAGGGAGGTAGCTGTATGTATGCTTACAACAAAGTGCATGTATGTGAAGGTTTGTGTTTTATGCATATATGTCTGTACAGTTCCCCTATCTCACTAAGTGACTTTGTTGTCTTTATCTGTCACTTATTTTTTAACATAAAAGATGTGAATCACGTATCATCCTTCACAATTCCCGTCAGACTTAAAGCATTGACAAAAGTATTCAGCTTGAGTCTCTATCCCAGAGCTCCTCCAGGCCATCATATGCTGGCAGCTAAATCTCATCCCTGTGCCTGCTGTGGTTGCCATGGTAACAGTGTGGTCTAGAATACAAATTACCATGAAGTATACCCACAAGTGAAAATTAAATTGCCCTTCATGCTGAACAACCTGATCCTGTCAACACAACTGAATTCTAAAATAAACCTGAAGACATCTAGCCCAGCGACTTGGCTATCTATCTGATTATTCCAAGCATTCGGAAGAATGATATTGTGTAGCTGAGTAGACAACTTTCTCAGCTAAAAATATCGAATACTCTTCATGTTCAAAAAATAGAAACAGAAACATGCTTGAACGTGTTGACAAAATCATACAATATTATAGTTTTATTGTTTGTTATTAAAATGAAGTAACGCTGTATTGATATTTCTTGGTGAAAAATTTCTATTTTCATTATTCTGTGGTTGGAGATGAAAAGAGTATGTAATTTGAAACTCAGAGTCCACATCTGCCACTAACAACAATGGCCTACTCTATGAAAGTATTCTCAGAATAAAAACCCTGGAGATGATGAAATGAACATACTTATTATAGTTAATTTCATTTCCTTTGATCTCTTATATGAATACCCTTATTACTTTAATAGCCTCCATCCACCACACACTTTTAGAAAGTGACTCATATGTTCAAGGACACCAAACTATAGTATTATGCAACAAGAAAGTATCCATATTTCATAAACAAGCTTGTAAGACCTATAAAAAACACTGTTTGGTTCCAGTTGCCCCATCCCACCTAGTTTTTCACTGCTGACACTAAATTTTTTTTTTTCGTAATCTAGAAAATAATAATACAATCTCGAAAATTGTGAAGTCTCATGAGAAACAGTAGACGTGGAAACTGACATCAACTTAAAATGACAATATAAAACTGTTTTTCAAATGTGTAATGGTTGTACATCTGATGGGAAGAAACCAATAACACAGAGACCATATGGAAAACAACAGAACACATAACTAACTGAACTAGACACGTACACATTGAAAACAAATTGACAAAAAAACAAAAAACTACATTTGTATCTACCACACCTATTCTGAAATTGAGCGTATTCACAATATCCGTAGCACCTTAGCATCATTGTTTTAAATCTATGAAATACAGTTTATTGACAAATATCAGTAGCTTCATAGCAGTCCTACATTTGTACATTGTGGTCCAATTATGAGATGTAATTTGTACGTTGGTGGTCCAATTATGAGATGTAATTTGTACGTTGGTGGTCCAATTATGAGACATACTTTCATCATAAACATCTGAAATATTACAAAAGTTCTGTAATAACATTTATTTTCATGTCAGGAATGCATGTCATCATCAGTATATTTGCAACAAGTTATTTTCCTTCATTGACAAGAATCAATGTGAATGAGTTTTTTTTTTCAAAATGGTACATATTCTGCTGAAATCCAGATAATTTTTTTTGCTACGAGAAATGATGTATTGACAAACATATCATACACACACAATATCATAATAAAGTTCAGCGATGATATTCTTACTGTCAAGATTTTGTGTTATCATTGAATATTTGCAATAAGTTATTTTCCTTCATTGACAAGAATCACTGGGGGAGATGGGGTGTGCTCTACTGACATCAGTACCTGGTAATTTGTTTAATCCGAGACACAAACTAGTAGTATTGATAAATATATCTGCATTATTATAACAATTTAGTGATGACATTTATTTTCATGTCCAGAATTCCTGTTATCATCAGAAAGTTCCGAATAATTTTATTTCCTTCATTGACGGACTAACATCAATGAAAATGACATTTTATGGGTAAAATGTTGTTTCAACTCTGTAATTCAGACTTGTTGGAGTAAATGTCAATCAAGCATGGAAAGAGCTACACATCAAAATAACATTGGTCCCTAAAAAGACATGTTAAAGAATGTACAAAAGTATTTACATCAGGGTGCCCCCTCTAAGCCAATTTGATGTGCAACTGACGCACACAATTTCTAGTGACACACCAAAATCTGGTCTTCCCCTATCTCTTACTATGTGGTGACTCACAAGAAATCCCATTTTTCTCATTTTGACTCACAACAACAAAATTTGGCTATCGTTTGAGGGCACACTGATTTACATACCATGTATAATTATATTTTTGTGTTCCATGAAACAAGCAAACATTTGTTGCGGGGGAAGATGTCGATGTAAACCATTCAGAGTATGAGTGACGTGTTACATTTTTTGTACCATTCACAATATTCTTAGATGCTATATCAAAATGTATAATATTGAAAGTCTCATTATTTAGTAACAGTAATTAATAACATTCTCTCCTTGTAAAAAATTTACATCTGTAAAATTAGATTTAGGAACAAATTTGAATGCAAGTCTTGAGAAATATAAATACTGGAAAATAAATATTTTTTTATGACAGGCACAGCTTACAAAACAATTCATTTCATGTACAAGCTTATCTGATGATCAGAATTATTGCGGTTTTCAGGAAATTTGAGAATGGCAATAAAGATTAATATAAAAGGCATTTCAGTGTACTGTGTATGACAATATTATTACACATGTAATATTTATTTTCCTGTTCTGCATGACATATTCTATATGTTCCCAATTATAAAAATACAAATTCTGTAAAATTTGCACAATGCATGGATAGCTAATCTATTTTTAGACAAAAAGTCATATATATTTTATCAGTCTGTGTCTGCAAACCATGTTAAAAATAAGTTTAGCTGTGACACAAATTCTATATCGGCTCCTGGCAATGGCATAGGAAATGATGAGTGACAGTTTAATTTCTCTGTGGGTTACCTTATCAGTTGTAATTGATCAGGAGAGAGAAGACTACATGTTGATAATTGTATTATACATGTAGTCCAGATTAGGTATTATCACTGCTGTGTGTTTTCAACAACCATTTCAATAATACTCACTCCAGGTAAAAGCTGTGCAATATAACAGATTGACTGGCAATGACTCTTTGCAATAGCTTGAAATGAGTTCAAAGCAATGAAGATTCTCTATTACAGTGTCGTAACTTGCTAATAAGAAGTAGGGCTTATGACACATACAGTATCATAGTTAGAGTTAGACCTATTGTAGATGGATTCTTTGTATACAAGTGTGTGTGTGTGTGTGTGTGTGTGTGTGTGTGTGTGTGTGTGTGTGTGTGTGTGTGTGTGCGTGTCTATGTATGTATGTATGTATGTATGTATGTGTGTGTGTGTGCGTGCGTGCGTGCGTGCGTGTGTGTGTGTGTGTGTGTGTGTGTGTATGTACATGTATGTATGTATGTATGCATACATGCATTCATGTAACTTACTAACAGTGATATACAAAAGTTACTATAAACCAATGCATATCAGTTGCAATAGTTTGGTGGCCAACTGCAAAACAGAAGAACAGTTTTCTACAACGATACTTGACGTAGTTCATCAATTTTTTAATAATTTCACACACATTTTGTATAGACTTTCAAATTCAATGAATAATCCACATTCTCAGATTGCAAAATTACATTTGCATGTATTCATGCGAAAGCTTTTGATAAGTTTTCCCTGGTACAAAACATTCCTTGTGCAGGATATGTTGCTCACTTATATGGTTTCAATATCATGGATTTGTCGATAATTGGCAAGATTAAAAACCATACAATCATATTGTTATCATTTCATGATGTTACAAAAACTGATGCTATTCAACACTGAAAATTCAATAGTTCTTATCAGCCAGTCAATGAGACGACCACAAATAAGGAAGATTGTGTGCTTATAGACTGAAAATGACATATTGAGAGATGTAATCATCATGTATGTCCTACACTTAGAAAGCTCATTATACATGTACAATGTATTATGAAGAATACGAGAAGACTCGGAAATTGGGAATCAATTTTGTAATGAGTAAATTCGATCCTAAAGTACAGAGGTATTCATACTTGCACTTCGGTAATGTAAGGTAAGGTAAGAAAAGTTGATCTGAAGATGGACCACATCAGTTTCAAAGTTCACTACATGGAAGCTCAGCGGATAGTTGGTTGGTTGGACACCATAATATGTAATCTTGATGTTTGCTAATATTCTGATTTGATGGGGTTAACAAAATAAGTCCAATGGTATTCCATGTGTCATCAATGTACAAAAATGAAAATTTTGACTTTGAAATGAACAAGAATGAGTTTCAAATTTCACTACACAGAAACAGTCACTGTACAATCATGATGTTCCTAAATATTCTGATTGAGGGGAGTCGGAACAATTCAATTGTTTTTTGTTACGGTAACAAGTAGGTCAAATCTACCAGACTTACAAGTCACCATCTTACCCCCTTCCCCACCTCAGCAAGTTTAACCTGAATCCCCCCCCCCCCTCTTTTATCGGATTTCAAACTCTTGGCAAAAACACTGAAAAGTAGAAATTGATTCACACAGTAATGGCAGACAAGAGTTAAAGGGACAGAACGAGTTGCTATAACTTGGGGCCTTAGTATGTTAATTGTTACTAAGGACATGTCACCTTGGGGAGGAGTTTCTGATTTATGACACAGCGACCACAAAACAAGTAGGAGTTGTCATACATCAACCACACTTCACCCATACTTTTATAACACAGAGATCTCAAAGGAAACAAAAACAAGTAATGATCCACTGGTGATCATGTCATGCTTCTGTGGGACTATCTGTAATTGTTGACAACTAACATAATATCTCTTATTTATGAGTACAGCCCTTCAAATCTAGCATAATAAGCAGCAGTTGTTCTTTCTATGAATGATTTGGGGTCCCTGAGTGAAAACAAGGTAACATATAATTCATTTATTTGTACATCTGCATTGAACTGTGTAGTGCCTCAGGAATCAGGTTAAATAGCTTGTCCAGAAGTAAGCTCCGTACACAGCAACGCACATTTCACACATACTGTTCTTGACTAGTTGGTTGGAAGAGGAAGGAGAGGAGAGGAGAGGGGATATCTCAAAATAACCTGCATCAACTGTATATTCTTTCAGGCTGAATAACTTTTTTAGTAGAAAGCATTCTACATAGTAGTCTACCTGTAACATACTGTTCCCGACTAGTTGGCTGAAGGGGAGGGGGTGGAGAAGGAGGAGGAGGAGGGGGGGGGGGGGATATCTCAAAATATTCTGCACCAACATAATATTGCCTGAACTAGTCTAGCAGTAAGCATTCAATATGGCAGTTGATCTTTGGCATGCTGTTCCCAACTAGTTGGCTGGATGAGGAAGATGGAAAGGGGAGGAGAGTCACCTCAAAAGAATTACCATCAGAAGTCAAATAGCACTACAGTATACTTCATATAAGTATGACTATAATTTTAGTATATTAGTATGATTCATCAATCTCTATTTTATGATGACATAATCAAAATAATGAAACAGTTCAGAATGACCTTTGTAACTCTTTTTTTTGAATGATAATATTGACAAATGTTTGTTACACAGATATAGATCTATTCTGTATTCACTACATGTACAAACATAAAAACTAATGGTTCTGATATCTTTACATTAAAAAAGAGGCTGGTATAGCAGTCACAAGTCCTTCAAAGAAATCTTGGAATGAAACAAAAAACGCAATGTGTGTCACCTGTACTTTTTTGCAGGAAGTATAATGGCAATGAGGTAGCCAAAAGTTGACAATTCTAGTATCCTATGTTTTGGGTAACCTCATTTTTAAACACAACTGGACCATAAATTCTGGACTGATAAATTCAACAGCCATGACATCTAATGTCCTAAGCGGAAATTGACATTTGTAATGCAAATGAACAAAATGCTACTGCCACGTAATTTGTTTGGGTGGAAGTGTTTTGACACAATAAAACTCATCAGACCTGAAATAGTGCATGTTAGGGATAGGATGGGTGTGGAATGTTGACATGATGATTGGTATGATGTCATAACGACATGACCAGACTAATGACTTTTTTTTGTAGTGGGTCAAAATGATAGAAACCCAAGTTTTCTTGCGAGTCACCCCAGAGTAAAGGCTCATGGATTTAATTTTGATGGGGTCATAAGAAGCTGTTGTATGTCAATGGCATCTCAAATTTGCTAAGAGGGAACAATGGACAGGACAGAGTATAATAATCAAAGAAATTATTATGTAAATATAATGATGACTTTCATGGACACAGAAATAAAACTTCATATTTACAAAGGATGACATGTAATGTTACAGGTAATACATGTATATTTTATGTAAATATACACTGATGGTTCAAATTTAGATATACCATATGGTTTATATAAACTTCAAGTATTCATCTTTCAATTTATGATAGTTTGAAGGACATTAGCCTTGATGTTTTCATGTCAAGAGCACACAATTCAACTTCTGAAAGCCTCCTCTTGTGGAGATAGTATATGAATATATAATTTATGATAAACAGGATCAATAATAAACATCTATAAAATGTCTTCCGCAATGATCATAGAGCTGTACAATTTATTATTCCTGGCACAGACATATACTGGCACAGTAGAACTGTACAGCTTGCCCCAATTACCTGGTAGCATGCAATCTATTGCATCCACTGTAGACACATACAGACATAGGCTTAAAACATTCATATAGTGATCGCTGTCCTACCAGGTTCCCAATTATACAACTGGGTTGAATGGAGCACAATCTTTGCACAGAAACTTTAGCCAGTCAGAACCACATAGCAGTGGTGAATCTCAAGTGCAACAACTTGCAGATTCCACTCGACCATCATGACAACTCACTCCATTATGCAGACACAGACAGTAAGATGAATATATGAGAAAATGTAATAAAATTTAAGTAACATCTGAAGCGTAAATGAACATGTCTACACACATGATGCAACAATACAAGGGCTGCACCTGACGCCCTCTCTCTTATAAAGATCATACAAATGCAAATATGCTGATCTTGCTGGCGACAAAACATTTCACAGCTTTAAAATGGTTCAATCAATATCTGAGCTACCTGTAGTAATTACAGTATTGATGAGAATCACAAGCCAGGGAATGGTATTGATTCTTAAAATGTTTTATGATGCCGACTCCAATTAACAACTTATGCATCGATTAACATTGTTGACCTTAGCTACCAACATACATATTATTACACTCTATGTAATAACATTATCAAGCAACATTGTTGAAGCAATGTTATGTTGCTGACCTTAGGGTACCTACTGACACTAATTTATATTTAGGTATACACATATCAATTAATGTTACACACTCCAGCTAACAATACCTGCATAAAGCAATATTGCTGATCCAAGTTAGACCAGAGACTTGTCGTTGGCTTTCAGATCTAGAGATCAACAAGGAATCTTGTTCTATATTATTAGTCATATTTAGGTATACACAGCGACCATTGCTGCTGAACCCCCACCCCACCAGCTGAAAACATGTCCATCAAGCAACATTGCACACTCCAGCTAACACCATCTGCATAAAGTAATGTTGCTGACCCAAATTAATAACAGTCAGTCATATTTAGGAATAGGCAACAATCATCATTGCTGACCCCAGCTGGAAACACATGTGCATCAAGCATAATTGCAGACTGCAGTAAACAACATCTGCAGATTGCATCAAACAACTCAGGACAATATATGTAGTCATTGCCAGCTACAGCTAACAATATGCAAGAGTCATCTTTGGGTATACCCCATCAACCAACATTGCTGACCCCAATTCTAACAATTGCCAACAACAGCTAGCAACATACATCAGTCATCTTTAGGTCTATGCATCAACCAACATTGCTGACCCCAATTCTAACAATTACATATTGTCATATGTAAGTTTTTGTATCAAACAACATTTGGTGATCCTCACTAACACATACGTGCAGTCATTAGGTGCCTGCATACCTAATCTTATATACAATACCAACTCTGTTCTGGCATTGAAATAACTTAATGCTTTAAAATCCTACCTACATGCCTAAACTCATGGTGCCTTACCATGGTTATCCAATCATAGATTTAATTCTAGTCTTTTCTGGCATCTCACATTTTGAAAAGTTACATAACTTGGTTTTCACTGAAATCTGTGATGAGGAAAATCTCACTTTTAAGTTTTATTATATGTTTTTAATCCGGCTTTTATCATGTAGCTATTATTAAATATTATATAACTTGACATGTTGAAGCGCACCTTATTTTACATGTCAAAATCCATATCCATATAACTGTTTAGTTTGCTGTGTTGTACTGTTCCATATTTCAATTGATCTGCACAGATTTAAGTCAAGCAATATTTTCACATATTACTTTTTCTAATACATTTATTTTTTATATAAACATGTATACAACCATGCAATTCTACAGAATTCCATTCATGTTTGAGACTACATGAGTCAAGGCTTTCTAAGTTAGTCAGTCCACAGTTCCAGAGTCACCCACATTTGGCTCAGCAATGCATAGAACCTGTAGATTGTGTGTGAGCAATCATTCCCAACTGTTCGAGTCATTACTTTAGAAGTTCCCCCAAATTCACACTCGTCTTGTGAGTAAACCCACGACTGAGTGATACAGCCTACCAATCCTGAGTCTGTAGAACACAGACCCTCAGTTTGGGTCAGTCACAGAAAATCCTCTTGGGATTCGAACTCAAGACTGCTAGTCTTCAAACTTTAACTACTAAGCCACAGGGAACCACATATCATTATTACATTGCACAGTCTACAAATGAAGTTGAGTTGACTCCTAATCATACATCTGATTTTTATTAGCAAGACAATCATTCATATTGCTATCTCTGGCAGTGGTATATTTCAATGGCTAAATATCCTGAAAAAACTACAGCATTCAGATAACTTCTTTGTGCATACATACATACACATACATGCATGCATGTAAAGGTCAAATTTGTTCTTTTCACTCTTTCCCAAAAATGTGCACACTGTATATTTCACTTTTTCAGTCATTTTCAATGAACTTACAAGCCTGCTAATGAAATGTATAATCACATGATGAGTTTGAACCAATCAGCACCCTGACGACCAAAACATACATGTGTTATTTAACACCAAGGATGATATCCATGGTAAGAGACACATAGTCTCCACTCAAACTAAAGAGACAACTGCCTCTCAGTCAAACACAGCATTTATTCACCTACTTGATCTGTCCTCAATAAATACTTATTGTACTCTTTTCTTATAGATACAACACATGTAAGTGATAACATTTCTGTTGTGATATTTATGAGTTGTTCTGTGCTATCACTATTAGTTAATTACTGTATTTGGATGGCTATACAAATGACAGCAATCACAGATCAATATGTATCCTCAGGGGAACATGGAAATTGAATGCCCTAGACCAGATGTTTAATCTATTGACCAAGAATGCACTTCACCAGTTGAATTTAGAATTGGGGTAGGGTATTAATAATAGTAATAGCCATGTTGATGATATCTAAGCAACCCCCCCCCCCCCCCCCCACACACACACACACACACACACACACACAAAGAATTGTTTCTGGTCAGCTTCATCACTTAAATACCCTCGTGTGATGTGTCAGTCTTTTTTTTTCTTCGTGTTTGTCCAGCCCATGCAATCTGCAGATCTGGGGCAAAAACACAAAAATAACCCTCCCTACATTGATTGTTAAGTACTTCAGTGAAGGCATCTGCAGAGCCACTCATGAACAAGCACATGATATCTGCCCCACATACACACTTCCTCTAAGGTGCTAAATAAAAAGAACAGTAACTGCCATAAATAGTAGATTGCGTGACAAGATTGTTCAGAATTTAAAAAAAAAAAAAAAAAATCATTTTTGGTAGTCTAGATACTAGTATGTTGTTTAGTAGTCTATATGCCCAGGGACTACTTATAATTTTGAGCCCAGCCTTTTACACTGCAGTTTTAAAACTCCACTTGTGGAAATGACAACTGCATTGAACATTACAAATTATGAACTGACTGGAATAAAAACATGGAAGTTTGGCTACCTTGGTAGTAAAATACACATACATACATATCACCATTCCCCCAGTGTAATAATATCATGACACAGTCTATGAATAATTCATTAAATGGTTGTTGGGGTGTTGAATTTATGTTGTCCCCTCAGCAACCTGTGCAACAGTCTTTGTCTTATGGGAACTGCCCTCACCATCTGTCATTTTTATTTACCTGGTTGATGCCAAAATGAACATAATACCGCGATATGGAAGACATCACGTTGGCACAGTCGCCCTAAGGTGTTGTCATAAATTGGTAGTTTTGGCACCGAAACTCCCATCTACATGATGAATGTGTACCTGGTGACCTTGGTACCCTTCCAATGCCTGCTGTGAGGGTACAGACAGACTCCATCTCATTTCATTCATGTCAATGTTATGCAAAACGGCAGATTATTGGATAAAACTTACGCATATTGAGAATAGATGAATTCTTTCTTTTCGACCCCATACTATTGAGATTATTCTGCATAAAGCAGCATAACAAATTAATCTCTGAACAGGTTACAGAATCCATACAGAGGTGAGCTCCTCAAAACAACATTGCAAATTATATGATACATACACAGTAATAATACCTCTACATCTTAACTTATTTCATAACACAGTCTCATTTTAGCTGTTATAAAACCAGAGAAAGCTAATTGAAGTGATCGCAGGGGGGCAGTGTTGTCTTGAAATCAGCCTTGGTTGTCAAGCAACACTTGATGGGTGGCTGCCATGTTAGTGATACTGTTATATTGCCTGTCAGTGCAGTCATCTGCTAGTGTATGAATGTTTACCAAGTAAACATTTTTAAGACCCATATAGGTCATCTTTTTAAACACAACACCAGCAGGTGAAATTTACATGTGCAATTGACATAGGGGTGTGAATTGTTTATCTGTATCATGGCAAACCTACTTGTGACACTAAGGGGGAGGGATCTGACAGGTTAGTCAGTCAGTTATCACAGTGGGGTACAACATAGTCATAAAGCCCTGTCTGGCCAGCTCCAGTCATAGTCGGCTAGCTAAATGCTTGTTTGAAGCAGTGTGCTAGGATTTCCAGCATACTATATCCAACCACATTAACATGCACCTGAAAACAAACTCAACAAAGGGAGTACTTCTAGCATTACATAAAACCTTTGTACTCTGTCAAAAGAGACCAAAGACCTTGAGAAAACAAAACTCAGTCCCTTGTCATCTTACATGTGTGGTAAAGTCATCAGAGAAAGAGAGAAAGACCTGGCTGGGAATGGAATTTAATCTGGGTTTAACCAAAATTCCCAGGAGTAGCGGAAAGTAAATATCACTATAAAATCCCTAAAGCCATATCATCCTGTGCATGTTGAAAATAAATGTACTTCTCTGAATGTGGGTTTGTTCAATGGATTTAAGTCTGTGCTGGAGGATTTTGTGTGTGAGTTTATACATGATAATGAACTTGGACAATGACATGTGACTGTGAATAAGATTAAAGTTCCTTGTATGTACATGAATTTACAGATAACTGAAGTTTAAATTCAGACTTACTTGCTACATAAGGTGTGTACTACGATCAAAATTTATATTTGCATATCTCTGACCTGAATACAGTGTCGGTTTCAAATCTTACTTCCATAAATCAAAGATGGTGGCATAAAACTACATTTTAATAATGTCCGAACCTCAAGCTAAAACGTTCAAATTTTGGACTGTCTCCAGTTAGAGATAAAACTTCTACCAGTTTATAACTTCTACCACTCAGTAAAAGAGATAAAACAGATCTTTTTATCAATTTCAATTAAAAAAAAGAAAAGATTATAGTATACTCATTTAGGTAGATTTCACTGTCAACATACACAGCATGTGTTTATTTTCCTTGATTCCTTTCTAAACACAAACGCCAATAATGTACATGGTTGATAGAAAGCATGGACTATACACGTAAATTACTAGTAAGCAGCACAATTTTTTCTTTGTGCCATTTCAAGAGCTCAATAAAACTATCTTGCCAGTGAGGTCAGCTTAAAAACCCTGACATTTTACAGGGTATTTGATGGATTCGACCTTCGGGGTGGCTGGTGTAATGGAAATGGGAAATGGAGAGAGAGAGAGGGAGAGTAGCATAGTGATGACTCAGGACAATAAAGTATTGTCTAGGTGTCCATAGTATTGCTGTTGCAGACAATGATGCATCAATCAACTGACAAAAAACCCAAAAACCGAAGACAAGGCAACTGTTGGCACTTTACAAACATGGTTCCAAAACCAGAGCAGTGATAGCAAGTGTTTTGTCAACTGGACATCTTAAAGTTACAATATGGGTGTGAAAATGAAATGGATATCTACTTTTGAGTGTCAATTGATGAAACAAAACAATATTTTTCGACATGAAAAAAACAATGTGAAACAGAATAGACCAAGTTTATGTTTGTCAATAAATATTGCAATACGTTTGTTTGTGTGTGTGTGTGTGTGTGTATGTGTGTGTGTGTGTGTGTGTGTGTGTGTGTGTGTGTGTGTGTGTGTAAAAGGTTTGTTTAGTACACATACGAAGCAATTTATGCATACACTGGATGATAAACTTAAGTATGTCGTCCAGTCTGTGCATACACCAGCCTATAGCTTCCCTGTATATTGAAATGTCACCATTTATAAATATGTAAAATGAAAAAAATTGCTTATCACTTAAATGTAATATAACTATGCTATACCATGGTTGGCCTATACAGGAATTGCTTTCGGCAATAACCTGGCAAATTTTCATCCAATTTTTTCCTCGACTATTCTTCCTTTCAACTACGGCACACATAAGAGAAAAATAGGATATCCCTTGCTGAGTCTATCAATTCAATCTGGAAACCTTATGGTCTCCTAAAAACCTAATTGTGAGTCAAGTCAACTAAATTTTCATCATGTTATTTGATTAGCTCTCACTTTGCTGGAGTGCTATATTAGTAGAAGAAACACTACACAGTAGGCCAGGCACGTAGGCACACAAACATGCTCAAATATGATTACCCTGAGCTAATAAACAGGTCGAGTGTAGAGAGAGGGGTGTCATCATTTCTAGATATAATACTCAAATGCTTTTTTCTTCATATCAAAAGAAGTCGCCTGATAGAAAATAAACTATGAGAAGACAGACAGATACAACATGATTGACAGAAATGTATATCGTGACACATCGCTGCCATCGTGGCAAACTTCAGGACTTGCTATAGTTGAGTATGTATGCAGTTATCCACCAAAGCATAAATTGTCACAAATCATGTATCACAACCCTCCACTGTAAATATCTTGACAGAAAAAATAAACAGCAAGAAGACAGACAGACAGACAGACAGACAGACAGACAGATATAATATGATTGATAGAACAGTACTGAATTTGAACACAGCACTGTCATCATAGCAAACTTGGGGATTTGCTAGGTTGAATATGTAACACAGCTCTCTGTGAACGGTATAAATTATCACAAAACATATTGTTACAACACATCACTGTAACCATCCTAACACAGGTAACAGAAAACTTTGCATATGAAATGCATTGACCCAATTATTAAACATACAACATATGCCAATACATGTTGTCAAGCTATTCACAATATGATATAGAAAGTGTAACCTTAACAGCCACCATTTTCATGATTTATTACATGTAAAACACAAACATATAAACAAACAGAATGGAATTCTCTATTTTCATTTAGACCAAATCCCATATGCAATTTCCTGATCAACAAGTACTTGTAAGCAACAACAAAAAGATCAATCTATTTCTGTCTGACATAGAAATGTCACCAAAAAATTGCTAATTTTATATTTTATTTCAAAGTCAATCCTACAAACATACAATACAGAGCTGTGGTTTATAACAATCAACCCTGTATTATACATATATGCATATGATTCAATCAGCAAAAAAATATCACCCAGTTGGTCTATTTTTAATCAGAGAAAGATGGCTAAACGTTTATTAATAGTAAAATAAAAGTTATCTCATCAAATAACCCTCAACTATATAGCTTTATATTAAATATAGTCAATATATGCTAACCTTCACTGGAATTTACTAAAAAAATTCATGTTTCCACCATCATCAAAGATACATGTATACATGTTGAACCACACAATTTTCTACACTGACTATGGCCTGAATTATATTGAATAATTAAACCATAAATGATGACAAAGAAGGCACACTTGCAAATTTGATTAATTCAAACTTCACAGATAACCAAGCCCTACAGGTTATATCTATACTCGAATCGGGCATTGAATCGGACAAACATTTTCTTAACACTGACAGTGTAAAAACACTTTCAAACGATCCAAAATTAATATCCACTGGTTATAATACATGTGTAAAGCTATAAAATAATAGCAGCAAATAACTGGGGAAAGTATAACACTGCTCTCACTCTAATTGTTCTTGAATTTTACAATGTATTAATAATAGTTACTAGGATAATCCGAACGATTAATAATGTCCAATTAATTTAGTGAACAGATTTCATCAGCAAATTAATATGTATGCTAATTAGCATCCTCCTGTCAATAACATCGTACATTAGTCTACATTTCAGACCAAAAAAATATCTCTATCAAATAACTATTGGAAGTACCAACATAGTACAACAGTAACCATAGTAATGGGTAATAATCAAAATTCATAATTTCACATCAGCACTTTTGCTTTCATTTTATCTTTCACTCACAGAGACATGTCTAAGAACAGTAATTGGTACAATGCATTTGTATAACAATACATGCTGCTTTCTGCATCATGAAATTTTTTCAACCCACTCTCTGGACATTAGCTAGCTCTAACAACTACAAATGAAGTGCTTTCCATTACCCATATGCATTAGAACTTAGAAGGACAAAAATCCTTCACTGTAATCTTGTTCCCAGTCTAACATCATTGTCCAAGTTCATTGTCATGTACACACAAAATTTATGCATATTATCATGATGCTCTAGACTGTAAGATACGTCGTGTTGTGCAGCTCTATCAGGCTTCTTTACATGTAACCGATGTGTGCTGGCTGGTACCGTGGCACAAATGTTTGTATCTAACACTACAGACTAACGATGCTGTAGTCAGTATTATCAAAACATTTTTCAAACCAAAGTCAGCATTTTCAAACCATTCTCTTGATGTTAGCTAACTCTTAGCAATATACGAATGAAATCTTTTCCATTACTGGACATGATACATACAAAATGTATTAAGATCAACAGGTACATATATATATATATCTAAGCAAAAATTGAGATTTCAGTATTTTCAAACTTGTGCATTTTCAAATATCCCTCTGGATATATTTTCAAACCACTCTCTACACATTACCCGACCACAACAAATACAGATAAAGTGTTTCCATTACTGGCCATGATACATGTATTGAGATCTGTGCAAGTCCAAACACCTCAAACCACAAGAGAGTCTGTATTTTCACACCAAAGTCAGTATTTTCAAACCACTTTCTGGACATTAGCTAACCCTAACAAATACAAATGAAGTGTTTCCATTACTGCCCATGATATATACATATGTATTGAGATCTGTACATAAGAGTCCTAACATGTCTAACAATGGACCTGAAAAGAGAAAGTGACTGAGGTATTGTCATGTAAAATTCACGCTATACACAGGTAGTAATTCGAAGGATGTGAAGTGGCAATTCCCTCGCCAGTATGCATAATCCTAATCTTTAGACCTCATCTCAAAATAACCGGGGTCTTGTGGAAATGTCAGTCCCACATACTTCCCTAATTCTCCTATAATCAACAATTTGGATTTGTTTGTAGAGGAGTTGCTCTGAGGAGAGTACAGTAATTCACTTGAAGAACTATCATTCTCCAACAACTTTATCGTCTTTGCCTAGGGAATTGACCACTATAGTAAATTGTTCTCTGCATTAGCTGTGAGGCGATGAAAATCACATCTCTATATCTGCCACAAAAGAAGCACGCATACAGTCATCGAAGTAATAGCACAAATTAGTATAGCCTGGGTTCATAATGTCCTAGATGCAGCGATAGATCAGATTTTCTGTCATGTGGTTTGACAAGATTCACCATATTTCAACATATTTCAACGTAGATAGTATTTTCATACAGCACTCTTCAGTCTCATGACAACAGAAAATAAACACCAGTGAAAAATGATGAAAATAGATTCCGTGTCAAATCTGTATATACCCCATAGTAGCCACAGATGTTATGACTATGATGTTTATAAGGATAAGGTTACATTTCCAGCTGTAAACCTTGACACAGCAATCAAGACACATGAAGCAATGGAATTGGCATCCATGGATTCTGATGGTGGGAGTGAAGGAATGCCAGAGGTGTCCTCTCACATTACCATCACATCATTGCTTGATTCATTCACGAGATTCAACACTGGTCATTGACTTCAACTGTCTAAACTGATCACCAACATGTGGATTTCCGGATCCCCTGTCATGATTGTCTATCCACAGACTATGCAACCAGTTGCCCCAGAGACTTGCCAGATAGTCAAGTCACTGGGTTTGCAGCAAGTTCACCCCATGCTATGCTCTCACTCAGTCTTCATCTTAGAGTCTAATTCCTATAATGGTATAGTTACGATTTACACCTCCACTCACAAACCACATTGGCATCAAGTTACAGTGCACTCTATTTTCCAATCTAGTTTTTTTTTATGCTACGTCAGTGATGAAGCTAAACATAATATCTGACTTGAAACATAAGGATTTTTGTCCTTCTAATGCACATGAATCACTAAAATAATCAGTCAATAATCTAATTTTATCATCCCTATATTTACTAACTCAGAGACTTGTTTTTCATCTCAGATAGCCAAGTCTCTTGGCTATGTTTTGTCAACCTTGATTTAAATGACTTGCAATGGAAGTAGTATTTACACTATTTTCCTTGTAACATCTTTGCACCTGTCCTTAGACTTTTTTAGAGTTAACTGTCAACTTCTGTTATTTATCAACCAAGACCTATCTGCATGCAAAATACATGTAGACTGATAAGCTGTGATCCAAACACTTTAACAATATGGTCACTTCACGACTACAAGCAGAGGACTTTCAAGATAAAGCAGCCCGACAAATACTGTTTATACAATGATCCTAAATATATCATGAAATGGGAAACAACCAGGAACTAGGAAATATATCTAAGATAGTTCCTATTTCCCTCATCTATAAAATTCAAACGATTTATCACAGGGTTCCATATACTCTGGTTATCTGAAACTGACTGCATAATGAACTTTGCCTTTGTTGTTGGAAGCAAAGCTCAAGTGTGAGCCCTAACCAGACATGTATTGTATATTAATCCATACTAAATACCAGACAAACAAAGGATCACTGAACGGTTCCCAATCCATCAAAGAAGCTTATAGTCAGGCTGATCTGATGACTGGGCAAAAACTTTTTATAAAATTTACACAAGTGACTCAGTGTCTTGTCCATGATATGTATGCCCACTCATAAAACAGTGAAACATTCTGACTGACTGATATTGATAAGACAGGTGAACAGAACACTGGTGTTGTTATAAAAATCTTGAAACTTAAAAAATAAATAGTCACACCAATGTCTGTGTGTCTTGTCTACAATATGCATACCTTCTCAGATTACAATGTTTACAGTGAACTGTTCTGATTGATGTTGACCAGACAAATAAGCAGAAAAATAATTTCATTTAATACAATGATGTATGGACTGAAAAAAAGAATCACTATAATCTATATGTTCAAAGTAGAACGTCCAATGTATGTAGAAACTAAGAAAGAGTTGCAGGACTGTTATTGTCACTTTGTACAGCTTTTTAGAACACAAATTATCAAAACAAACAACACTGTTATATGCTTTGATTACTCAAGGACACCTTTACTCAACTACACACAACCATTTAGATTACATGTACTTGTAGGAGTCGCCTGGCATCTAAAATCTCCTCGGGTATTAGACAAATTTCCTACCCTTTTACATCACATAGCTGACCTAACACAGCTCAACAACGGTTACTTTGAATTTGAGACACATAGTTCACACCAAATCAGCTTACATCTGCTATTTTTGTACTATTCATGCTAAATTCTTTTGCAGCCATAACTGGAAAATATCTCTGATAATATCTCCTCATTATGATCTCCAGGTATGTCAACATTCAGGAAGTAGGCCTGTGTATACTATTACCATTTTTAACAACTCTTTTGTGTGTACTTTCAACCTTGTTAAAATGTCAAGGATCAAAAAAATTGAGAACCACCTTGTTCTTTATTGCCATTGACATTTCTACACCACTTATTGTTGTTCTCTTGACACCATGTTCTGATCTTTTCACAAAGGTCAAGATCCATAACTCACTTTCTGACATAAATCTTATAATATTTTAATTTACTTTGTCACCTTCGGTGAAATGAAAACCTGCCAGAACTTTCCTTCCTCTCACAGCCGGATAAGTTTGTACCATGACATTTGCAGTCAATTATATTTTATAGTCCTTTGATCAGAGAGCACCAGAGACATGCAACTATTGCTGTACAAATCATCTTAAAGACCATGAACTATCGGTGATAATCACTAAACTGTCTACATATTATGAACTGTGGAACAGCTGACCTGACATTCTGACTATAAATATTTGGAACAAATAGATGCAAATCACTTCTCTAGATGACTAACACTATAGATGAAGTGGTCTTCCCTGATCTGAATATATGATACATATATGTTGCATTTAAATTTGATCAGAAAGAACAAGTGTTTTAAAATACACTTAGACTGGGATTTTTGTTGTCACAAATATATCTCAGAGACTGAGAGTTCATCATGGAAATCAACAAACAAGATTTTGGCGTTACGAAAAAGAGAACCTATCTGAGAATTTTTCAGTGACATGCAAGCTTTATTGAAACACTTGCTAGAATACCACAATAAAAACTCACAATACCCATTTTTGTAGCACACATGTCACATACATATGTACAATTATCCTGAATCAAGCACGAGTACCAAAAATCACACCATGCCATTCAGTACCTGGCAGTGGCATTTACAACAGTACCTATGACCTCTGTGACAGCAAACCTGCTGACCAGCCCTATTTTGTGATTGCAGTTAATTTTTTTCTCAAGTACGCCCAAAATTTAATTTGACATTTTATGTCCTCCAATTGCTGAGGTACTGCAATACTTTGGTATGTCGTAAATGTTGTCCAGTGTCGACTTCCATTCTAGTTACAGAATTTCCACAGCCGATTTATTATCATTTAAAATAGAAAGATTGATGACAAGGGAAATCAAAGCTGTTACATCTGAGGTCACAAAATATAAAGGGTATCTGCACTATATGTTTGCTAGTCTAAATTTACACCAACTGCCACTTCATAAATCTTGGTTCTTAATCTTTCCACTTTTATATCACAACTCTTGATGTTGTACTAGAGTACTAAAGTACGATGACTTCTTTTACATTCCAACAGTTCTTAGAGGCAGTTAAAATAATCCAAGGACAAAGTATGACTTTGATCATATGTTCTCCCACTTTGTAAATACATCGGTAAATACATTCCAAAAGAGTCGGGTCTTATCACTGTAGTTATGTCCTCCTCATAATCATTTGTTCCTGAAAATAATTCACAATCTGTGAAGAAGAAAAAATTGTAACTGAACTGAACTTACATTTTCATCCAAGGCATAGTTCAGATCTCCACTCTCGTAAAAGATGAAACAACGTCGTTGCCATTTCTGCAATTAATGATAAAACAGGTAATTTAAAAAAAAAATGTCAATCAGAGTTTATACAGGAACTTTGACTTGGGACAGTTATTACATCATTCTTATTATGATATCTGTTCAATGGTATGAGACATTTGAAGTCGACACACCCACTTTATTATACTATACTCTAATACTTGGGATTAAATGGTGTGTGTTACTGTACTTCCATGTTGTTTGTTTTCATCCACTAAAGGTGTAATAAAATGTGCCCGTTTTATAGTGGTCTACTTTACAAAATTGACACGATTTGCCACAAAGAATAAGTAAATATATATTGTATATCTGTCTGACACCTGTTGATTTGTTAACAGTTAAGTCATTGGCACCTTTTCATAGTCAACAGGTGTAGAAGTGCATCTAAATCTACATCTACCCCACCCTTCACAAAGTGGCCTAATGACCTATTGACACGATGTGCAAAATTGACGCGATCCCCATTTCAATTTGATATGAAATCACCCTCCATGTCATCTCACACTGTAGTACTGTTGGGGTCTAACAAAAACTGACAGTAATCATTTGGAAGAACCGTGGGGACATGTATATTGTTTTGCAGTCAATATTTGTTACTGACCGACAACTGGTTAGTTGTCATCTCGAACGAGGCACGGAGGTGTAAATCAAGTGTTGCCAACTCTGTTGGCATTTTATTGACGAACTCGAAACAATTATCAACTGATCCGTCGAAAAAGTCTCCCATCACAAGAGCTTTAATTCCCCATTGTATAAGAACGTTTTGGTCGTCATTCATATGGTGAATCACGCATACAAAATGCATCCCACCAAAATACATCGACCATGCGTAATGCATGATTGATAAACTTCCGAGTTCCCCAACTTACCCGTGTACGGGACGACGGATTGTTAACATCCAGTCCTGGCGCGACAAACAAATAACCACATATTATAACTTTCTTGGATCTCTACAATAAACAGACAAGATAAAAGCATTAGCAGTGACTTTATACAATCGCATGTCTAGTACTAGCAGTGAGTGAACAGTAACAGTGGGTTGGGCGCTAAGTCACTTGGTTTTTGGCCAAATGCACAGAACGACAACTTTGCATAGACTAGACACAAATCTGACACGGTGGATATACAAGTCCTCGCTGATAGCAGAAACAGTGACTAAAATCTTCACCTGATTGTCGCCATCGTTGTCGAGTTGATGTGCTTCACGTGTTCTGAAGCAGTTTTGACACTTCGTCTTGTTGAAAATATTCGGTTTGAAGTTTTTGCAAGACGACACACTGCTCTTCAAGTTCTGCTCGGCTCGATCAGATCCGAAACCCATGCTGGTACCGTTGTGATATCAACAGAAAACAACGCGCAAATGAGTTTTCGCACTCCGAATTCCAAACTAGGTACTCGGTCCTAGCTCCTGTAAGGGATAAGGGATATTCCTTGGGTAGCAGGCATCACGGTACAGTTGACAAACGCACGAGAATTTGTCAATAAAGCAACAAAACGGAGAACACCGTACACAGCACACCCTGCTACTCGGAATCAACGTAACTGGATCCATCAAGTGACCGCAAATTGGATATGCAAATAATATTTCTGCTTGTTTACCTACCCTGTCGGTGAATGAGAGTCATCCGCCACTAAAACATAAGGATTTCACTTCGATGAATAACCTACTCAAGAGTACAAAATGGTGTAATTTGACAATTTTTATCAAAAGACCTGATCCTCTCTTTATTTTTCCTTTTAAGGGATACATAATCCAAAAGCGTAACACAAAGTATAGAAACTATTTTGTTTACGTTCACGTATATCATGTCAAAAGTCTAAAATTTGCATATGACCCCAAACATTTACAAGGAATGATCTGCTGATGCATACTGCATACTCCAAAGTGATCAAGCTTCTGATAAACTTAGCTGCACACTAGTTCAGACAGAACTGTAAAAAAATATTAGCGAAAAAATTGTACAGAAGTAATAAACCTTTGCTCCAAGACCGTACGAAGCAATACCCGTAGTGTTGCCTGATTGGCTGTGAAAATATATAGCTGTTCCAATATATACTTGCACCCACTGCGTAAAGTGAGAGTGTGTGTGTTTTGCATATGATACAGCTTTGGCTCTTCGAATGCCAATCAGAAAAAAAATTGAAAGGGATGGATGCAAGCGCAGATAATCAAGTAAATGTAAACTGTTGAGATACTGCCTCCAAATTCCTTCGTCATTATGTTCTGAAATAGGCTGTGGAGGGAAGAGGAAGGATGGGTGGAGAAACGGATTTACTAAAAGCAAGTGCAATTCCTTTGGAAAATTTTAAGTAAGTGTGCGTGTGCTTTTATTGATGCATTCATATTTGTCTATCACGGAGACTTCGTCAGATTCATGCTGAGAATAAAGCGTGTCAGTATGATTGCACTGTACGATTTGGTGCCTCCCTGGAAACGCTAGAAAATCACCCGACAGTGATGATAGTAACCAGTTGATTCAATTGCAATATACTAATATATATTGTATATTTTTAGCGGTGTCAGATTCTTTTGTTACTCATAGAGGGCACTTCATCTCATACAAAAAAACAAAACAAAACAAAACAAAACGACTAATCACTGTTATACTGATACTGTGGGTTTGAATGACATTCCAAATGGTTCGAGTTTGCGTAAATGACAAAAGATTGCGATGCTGTAGTATGGTGAACTGTTGCGAAATTTGACGATATTCCAGCTGCTAGACTAATCTCTTGTTACTATTAATTAAAGCTAAGTGTGAGTAACATCAATCATCGCAAAGAAAACACTGAAGCGTGGAGGAAAAAACAAGACCATATTAATATTATAAGTTGTACGCATATGTGCGATACGCGTCATGACCTGATTTTGGTATATTGATATTCAGTTTCATAATTGAATATGAAGCCGTATGAGTACCGATAACGATGCGAAAATAACTAAAATACGTTTTGAAGAATGCCTTCCGTGTTGTCACTCCTTCTTGTTTATTAAATATCAGAATGGTCAGTTAATCGGAAGGGGCCATTTCCGGGGATTCCTACCATTGCCACGATCAAATTACTCGACTCACAGATGCCCGGCAGCAAGCACGCAAACAGCGTCAGTTTTTTTACTCGTTCTCGCTGCGCGCTATCATCCCCGTCGTGGTTTCCAAAATGTTACATCCAATATCTATTTTAGTGGTGAGAAGAAAACTATGGTACTGATTGCCCTTTAGTGATATCAAAACATTTCAAACATAAGTAGAAGGTATTAATATTTGCGGGTTGTTCAACATAATAAAAATTAAACACGCATTGAACCATATAAATATCGTGCCCTGCACTATGTGTTTGTGACGATTTGATTTTTAACAATGTCTGTTGTCATCCACAATTCACCTTTACATGCCAGCAACTATTCACAATTTTTACGTATTGTATTCTGAAATTGAATATTTTACATTTCTTGGAGACTGTAGATTTAAGACTTTTCTTGGCCTTGATACATGTTAATGTCTGAATGTAGCATGTAATGTGTTTTCATTAACCCAAAGATCAGGCTATGATCCTCCCCAATTGCCAAATATTGTAACCAGCAATCAGGGTTAAAGTTTGTGACAGGAGAAAGTGCCTTTTGGGTTAAAGTCGCTTTTCCCCTTTTTAAAAACTGTTTTTCTCTATAATTATATATATATATACAAATATATATATATTTTTATTATATATATAAAAATACAGTATATCATTATATACAATATATATATATATATATATATATATATATATATATATATATATATATATATATATATATATATATATATATATATATATATATATATATATATATATATATATATAAATGAAAGAAGACGAGTCTGATATTACATTGTGGAATTACACTACGGACCGTTTCACCCGAAGGATCGTCAGGTGTAATATTACACCTGACGATCCTTCGGGTGAAACGGTCCGTAGTGTAATTCCACAATGTAATATCAGACTCGTCTTCTTTCATTTTTATGTATGATAGCTCTCCAAGGTGATCGAGCACTCTACTTGGCGAAAGAAGAATGAAATTATATGTATATATATATATATATATATATATATATATATATATATATATATATATATATATATATATATATATATATATATATATATATATATATATTGTATATAATGATATACTGTATTTTTATGCGAGTGGGGGTGGGTAATCTCTCTACCAGACATTGATATAGACAGTGAAAGGATCCAATTAATGAGTATTTTTATTTGTTATACAAAATTAATTTTATTGTGTGAATTTAAAATTACTACCTTATAATCAATCATTCAAGGGCAATAGGATGACAGAACAAACAGTGGTAGTACAGGTGATGTATGGTGCCTGAAAGGGGCTTTCACATCTCTTTGTATTGAAATTCTAATATTTATTACAACACACTTCACAGTACTATGACCCAGGCTTGTAATATCAAAAAAGGTGTTTTAGACCATGAGTGTGTATTTGAAAATGTGACATGAATACATCTTAATGAGTTTCGTGGTTATATCATTTAGTACAAATATCATGTGACAATAACCGGCACATATTTCATAAATGGCTTTAGTCAAAAACCCCACAGAACACGTGAGTGCAAGTGTGGCGTACTCAGGGTATTTGCATGAGTGCTTGCCCCACCGTGTTCTCTGCAGCCATACTTTCACAAGTGTAGCAAGTGAAAGTGCAGCAGAAAACACCGCAAACATGAGTGCAGAACCCACACTGAAAGTCACATGGCATGGGATTGTTATTATTATATATAAGTTCATCCAAAACAGCAAATTTCCATAAACATCATTCTGAGCAATCATACGATTTCGTGTTGTAGGAACGATCACACCCTAATTTGCATATCATATGCATACAGGTATTCCATAGTATGAGTGCACAATGGCACAATGACAGAAAAGCATGTTCTCTGAATACTCTCAAACATGTTATTTTCTATATGAATTATCCTCGGGATGTGCCACTTTTGTCTGTCTATGGACTGAAAAAAACCCTAATGATCTCTAGCTAGAGGGAGTGGGTTTAGAAGTCATTGTTCGCAAAACTTTTCAAGGCTGAATGTTTTCCAACCTAGCTATACACTGTTTAGACATTTTTTCCCAATTTGTTATGTATGAATGAAAAACAATATCAAATAGGTACAAGGTGAGTTAATACATTTCTAGACGTAACAATGCCAGATAACAATTGTAATTTTATAGAAGGCATGCATGATCAACGTTAAACATAATAGTGAAGGAATATTTTTGAAGATTGGTTTTTAAGGGTTTTATGTAAATATTTTCACTTTAGTAAAGCGTGTAACCTCAAACGCAATACTTTAAAAACTTTTGGTTTTTGTCTAGATTTATATTGTCCTGTAGGTAATACAATGATGCATCAAACATAACATGCCTTAGTATGCAAATTTGATAAATGATATTCAAATGTAAGTCTTCAAATTATGCAAATTAAGAAATTGTTATGAAAGTTATCTTTGACCTGGTAAATTTGAAATAGTATACTATGTTACAAGGGGCCTTGATTCTTATTGTAATAATTCGTTTTTGATAACAGGGTTGAAAAATGAAAAAATAAAACTGTCAGAAGAAGACTTTAATATAATATTTATGCATTGGTAACAGGATTAACAAATTGTAATAAATACTTGTTAGATGAATTCTTTATCATAACGATATTTATGTAGTGCTAATGATGATAACAATTTGTTAAAATACTGTTAATAGAAGAAGGCATGCTTCATTATTATGATACATATATTGATGTATTGATAATGGTTGAAATCAGAAAAAAGTTACTTTTTTGTGTGCGAAAGCTTGATTGATCAAGGGGATCTACTCCTGTTGTGAACTGTTGTAAATGTGAATGGTAAATCCAATCAAATAGACATACATACACTTATTTATAAGTATGTAAGTGGCTATGAAGGCATACAAATTTACTTTCTCATTTTACCTGATGAAAACACTGTTGGCAATCCACTTTTAAAGCTAGACTAGCTGTAACTGGAACATTTTTTGAAGCTGTTTTGTAAATGAATGATTTATTACTTGTAATATCGTACACCCTGAACACTATTGAATCACATGTGGAGGAACATATTTGTGGAAACATACACAATATAAGGTGCGATAAATGCAGTCAGGTCGATTTTTTGGGTCCGCACCCAAAAATCAGCACCCCAGTGCCATCAAGATTTCAACCTGTTCCTGTACTACTTATGGATAATATTAAGCCCTAATTAACATTTACAGTGTCTAATTATTGGTATTATAAAAAATTTCAGTGAAAATGAAAAAATAATACTCAGGCTACAAGTGCAGTGCTAAATTTTTCAGAAAATATTTTTAAAATGTTGATATTTGTACTATTCAACTTTCAACATTATGTCACCAATAAGATAATGGTGTAAAGTCTATGATATGATTTGTTTCTATGGTAACCATTTGACATGTCCGTCAGAAAATAGGTAAAACTTGCTTGATGATTCATTCTTGATATTGACAAAATTGATAGAAAAAAACAAGCCTTATCAAATTTATGAAAATAAAGACATTTTTTTTTTCATTATTTTTTTGCCGAATATGGATTGGAATGAATTCCCATTGTTTGATATTTGAGGCTGAGTCAACATCATACAAACAAAAGAACAACACAACAAGTCTGGTTCCTTTCATGCATTACATAATCAATATTCAAATGAGTCTCATGGAAAAGGCACCAACAGGTGTTTGCATCATGAGTAAAGCTTTTGTTAACAGAAACCCATACAAAGCATTCAAATATTTATAGTTGTTAATGTTTAGGACTGTGAACAGACTGCAGGGAACAAATGAAGCCACAATTCAAAGAATCATGACAGATAGGTAATCACATTGTCATCTTTTTTTTTTGTTACAACTAATTGTAACTAATCAAGATCTATTGTTTCACAATCAGCTGTTAAGTAATTAGATCCATAGATTTAATTAAGTGATTTTCTGTAGTTATTTTTTTCAGTTGGAGTATAGAAGCGCCAACAGTGATCCTTCCATGATATTCATCTATACATTTTATCAGCGATTCAAAAATTGATGATAAAAAATGAATATATCACATGCTGGCGCATGTGATTACATGGTTTTCATGGTGATACTCAAACATGAAAGAAATTACCCATAAGTCTTGGTTGACCTTTGAACCCAGTCAGGCTGAAAGGTTGTTGTGTTAATGTACAGTCTCACTGATACGGTAACATTTATGCAGCTACAATGTGCTATATGAATCCTTCGCAGTCCGAGTACTCAGGTTTTATTCTCTGGAATATATGTGAGAAGATCCGAAACAGGTATTATACAATATAAGTAGTTATTCTGTAGGCAACAAAATTTGCTATTTAAGTCAATTTTCTCTCTCTACTTTTCTTTTGTTTTCCGTTATGATTTTTTTTACAATATTCTACCGATGAGCACTAGTGTATCACTGATAGTTGAACTGTGACAGACTGTCTGTTGTAGCATAGTTCAAGAACTAGAACATAATTGAGATAGGCAGGTTGAGGTACTAAGGTACTATGTATTGATAAGCTGAAGTACTTATGTGAAGTGGGAACATATCAGAAAATTATGTGGAGTATACCATTGAGGAACATATTTTCCATTGAAAAAAATACGCACACACAATTATGCAAGACTCTATAGGGAGGAACTTTCATTGTATATTTTTCAATGGTTGTTTTGCAATACAAAGAATTGTCATGCCTTTAGTGCCTGATAATCCTTCGTTTTTGAACAGTGAGTACAAAATCAAATTTCAGTGCAGTGAAAACAGGATACATTTTGCAGGAATTTGAGACACTCTGAAGAGTGTACTGGTATGTATAGATTTCATGAATGATTGATTTATTAAAATATGACACCTCAGAAAACTAAAATTCTATTTTGATTTCAAGGACATCAAAAATATATATATATATGAAAGATATAGTTGAACAATTTTCAGAACTTTTTATTCACTTTAAGTGAAAGCAGGAAATAATATATTGGTTGGGTGCACTTGGATGCCTTCCAGTGTTGAAATGTTTTAATATCAATCCGTTCAGTATTGATTAACTATATTCAGAGAATATTCCTCATCACACTGACGTCACAAATGTCAAACTCAATTCACAGAAGTCAGAATAATGCCATGACAACTGTTAACTAATTATAGTACTTCAAATGATCAGAAATCACATTTGTATACCTGCCCCCTTCCGGGAGTGATCTATTGTGTAATGTAGGTTAAAGGTCAAATGGGTCAGGCTGTTGAATGGTTTCATAGGGTTGGTAACTATGTACAAGTAAGAGTATTGATAGCTGAGTTAATTGTCTTGGCAGTGTTATAATCAACGCACAAATCATGGAACTCAGGAGGGTGATTCGAAATGTAGTCCATCTCAGAATCAAGAGGGGAGAGTAGGAATATTTTATCAATTCTCTTCTGGACTACATTTATCTAATCTTTTTAATTCTTGTTATCATTTGTTTGTTTCTTCCTTTCACATTTATTCTGTGCACCCCTTGATAAGTTACCCTTTTGTTTAATTACCTCTCTTTTATTTTTCAATCTCTCTGGATCTTTTCTCCTTTTTCTTTCTTTCTACATCTCAGACCTCCGCATATGAATGTTGTCATCCTCAGACACCATCATATCACTTCAGGTTTGAACTCCTGCATGGTAAATTTAAAGTGATAATCCGTTTTCTCTCTTTGTTTTTCTGTATTACCGTATTCTTGACTTTGATTTGGTATGCATAACTCAAGTGTGCGACCATAGCCCCTGTCACTCTAGGGACTATAGTATAACTAAACTTTGTATTGTTTTGTTTAATGGCGACCTGAAACCGTGCCAAGTCTGTGAAATAACCTTTCTTTTGTTTTCAGAATAACACCATTATCATCAAAATAATTAGTCTAGTCTAAGCAACACAGAATTCTTAGTTTTCAGGGATTTTTTTGGCAGATCTTTTTTAACAAATATATCAAATCAATATGTTTATTTTTACTGAAGTAGAAATTTTTCCACAATGATTATATACTGTTATAAAGTAAAAGGTGCACGTGAATTTGACGGTTAAAGTACAACAGAACATTTGAACATTTATTGTTTTCTAAAGAAATTTTTAGCACACAACAGAGGCAAATTCTTTAGTAGAATCTGTTTTAGTTTGGTTGCTTAAAGCTGTGCTAGCTATAACTGGAACATTTTGATTTTGTCGCAATATTTTACACCGTGCATGATTTCAACGTACTACTTCTAGATAAGAGAGACCTCTAGCTGACATGTACAATGTCTCATTATTGATATTTTTAACAATTTTCAGTGAATATAAATTGTGGGTTGGCTAATCCAAAAAATAGTTCCCGAGTTACAGCTAATACAGCTTTACAAACTAAAGTGGCAACTGTTGATACTGAGAACAAAGCTATTATGTTAATGATGTGTATCAATGCTTCTTGATTTAGGTATATATATATTCATAGCCTAGAATACAGGTGATTAACCCCGGTTGGGATTTTGAATTTGGGGAAATAATGAATTCAAAACTCCCATCCGCAGAGTTTTAAGGAAATAACATATTCAAAACTCCCATCCACATGGTTTCCAGGCTAATGTATTCATTAGCAATGAGAACATCTGTGTATATCAGTCCCCCCAACTAAAAGCTAGCTTTAATTGTAGTAAGTACCTGTAATGTAGCAAAAGTCATAACATTTTATGATTTTGTAGACCATTAGTTATGGGTGACTGCTACATTGTATGTATACTTCAATCATTAAAGTTCCTTCTCTGCTATCTGCACACTTTGATGTATGGAGGTCTGTTAAATTTCAAAACAAACCTACAGATTGGGAAAATGCAATCAACCCATCAATAACCATTTATTTGCATTGAAATTAACTGATTAACTCTTATCAGTTAGTTTATTTAAACAAAACAAAACTTTTAGATTTATATCTTTCATTCAAGACTTCAACCTACAACTAAAACTGAAATTTCTGTAAATCTTAATATAAAGATAGTTTTTCCAAATTTTCAGTGCCATGTATTACTTTGGACTTGTCAAACTTTGACAAAGATTCTTGTGTACAGTTGAGGGTTGTTTAATAAAAGTAAGTGATGTCAGGTGATCCGTGATTGAAACCTTACATATTTTTTATCTTGGTTTATGAGTTATGTCATTGTAAACAGATTGTAACTAATCATCCAGTTATTTTTGTGTCTTTTTTGTTGTTGTATTTTTTGATTACAACAATGGTCAAAGTTCATAGTACATATAGTCATACAAGTATAGCTTTGGAAATCTAGTCAAGGTGTTGAAAAGCAGTCTGGCTTATAACTTATATAGATACTATGGCAGTCAATTAGGTTTCACATGTAGTACAAAAGATCATTTCCAACTAGTCCTTGCCTTTCAAATGTGAAGATCAGCTTAGATACTTACCAGTAGTTGTTGGCTTTCAAATGTGAAGATCAGCCCAGAGACTATAGTCATTGGCTTTCAAATCTGAAGATCATTCCCAGCCTATAGACTAGTTTTTAGCTTTCAAATCTGAAGATCATTCCCAGCCTATAGACTAGTTTTCAGCTTTCAAATCTGAAGATCATTCCCAGCCTATAGACTAATTTTTAGCTTTCAAATCTGAAGATCGTTCCCAGCCTATAGACTAGTTTTTAGCTTTCAAATCTGAAGATCAGCCTAAAGACTGACAACTAGTCTCTAGGTTAACCATGACAGTAATAAACCTAGACATTTTGAACATGAGATCATTATTCCATTTTACAGTCTTTTACTTGTTCCTAAAGACTAATTTTTAAAAAATAAAATACAAAGTGTAGTGTATAGTGTGTATATTTAAAGATGACATCTACTTTAGTTAGTATTTGTTTCCTTGTCTTTGTTTTCAGCAAAATAAGAAAAATAATTTTTTTAGTCAGTGATTTCTTTTACAAAGCATACATAGCTTAGAAATGAAAAACTGAGCTTGAATATATAACAAGATGTGAATGTCATTTGTGTGAAACTATTTTGTCAGTGTATAATCTATGACAAGAAAATAAGGAAAGAAAGAAAAGCACAAAATTAAATATAAAGACAAAATAACCCAATATTATGTTCTTCAGAAAGTGTTATTTTGAAATGCAAACAGAATGATCATGATGAGTTGATGGTATTGATATTTTTCTATAATTTTTTTTTCTAATTTCTTTTCTTTTCTTAATTTTGGCAGGTTTATGAATCACCGTGCTAAGGGTAATAGTCCATATAAACCAACTCGTCTTGAACACTTTGCAAACTGCATCACTCATGGGGTAGGTATAAGTGTTCATCTAATACTAAGATTGACAACTACAGCTGCTGACATCAGACAACCGTGGACAAAAAGGAACCTGTTACAAACAGAGTTTAAGTAAACAATTGAATTGGATTAATAACACTTGGCTCAGCATGTTGGAAGTACAGAGACTTGTATTACATTCCATCATTTGATAAGAACAGATTTATGGCCACTTTACATAATAGTTCACTTTCATAAACAAATTTCCAGTTCCTTTTGCATTTCATGTACACATAAAGAGGCTGTTCTTATCAAACAATAGTGTGTAATACAAGTCTCTCATGTTTCAAAATGCTGAGCTAAGTGTTATTAATCCAATTTATTTGTTTATTTTCCCTGTTTGTAACAGGTTCCATTTGTCCACAGTCTGATGATGGCAGTTGTATATTGACTGATGTGATGTCATTGATCTGTGTTGTACAATATAATCTATAGTAACCATGGTAACCAGCCCTGGTGAAAGTTAACAATCTAAGAGCATTTACAACCCATAAAACCAAAGTAAAGAATTTTCTGTATGTACCACAATCGTTTATAGCATTCATATCAAGTGTAAAAGTATACTGTTTCATTTGCTAATTGACCACATTAGAAAGACCACATGTTAGGCTTCTAAATAAACCAATTGAAACAGTATACTGATATGAGTGCTATAAATGAGTATAGCACATAGAGAAAGTGCTTAACTCCAGTGTTACCAGTTGTAATACCATAGACACTGCAAGCATGAATGTCCATCAACTCATGCAAGGTTCATATGATTGAAAATTCTTACCTGCACTCAAAACATATTTGGGAAGCAAATCTCTCTCCATATCTCTCCAAGTATGTTAGGAAACGAGTATTCCTTCCTTAAATTAGCATCAGTCTGTTGCTATAGTGTTACCATGGTGACCAAAAGTGACAGGTAAACGGGGTTGCAGAGGATTTGAATTATACAGTTTATGTAACTTTTAATTTGAAATCGGATTTTGTGCTAACAAAATACATAGCAGATAACGACATGACAAATATGTTGTACATTAAAATAATGAACAATTGCAGGCCATGTTTTGAAAAGCAAACAATCTACTAATTATGAAAAAAATAACACATTTGATACTAAAAAGAAAACACAAAGTTGACACACATTCCATGATGTAGTTGTTGTCCCATCTTGGCCTCCGTTTTTACTGCTGTATAAACTCTCCCCTATACATCATTAAATTTACTATGTTATTTGTCCTCAATGTAATATAATATTACATGAAAATATTGTTGGAGTGACTTTATAAGCATTGCTCTCAGTCTGCCATGTGCAAACCATATTGAAGCCAGGAATTTTAGTCATGATTAATTTGTCCCCAATCAATTTTCCCATTCCTCTGCAACCTTCAGTTTAGACTGGAATACGTGATGTTATTGTCTACAGGGTATGGAAAAATGTTCACTGTTCATAAAATGAGTATCCATTGGATTCCAGACTACAAGTATAGTCTAACATGCGTCCTTGGAGGGAATTTTTTTCCTTACGTTATTTTTCCATACTGTAAGTCCCGTCGGATTGGTTCTGTGAACTTATAGGTGTCAAAAACATTGAAATTTCGTAAAATATATATGACACTGATTTTATTGAAAGCAACATCAGAAAAACAGCATCAATTTGGGCAAGACGATACGACTATAACTTATAAGCACAGACACCTACTTAGAGTTAACTGAAAATATGCAGAGTGACAATGAAAAAATGTAACCCACATGCCATAAAGCTTAAACCACTTTCTAACATAAGCCAAGAATAATGCAGCCAATGGTAGGATTGTAGTTGTCCAATAAAAAGATACAAATAACAGCTGTTTAATACGTATTCTAAACTCTGGAAAGTACAAAAATAAGTTCAAGGGTCACAGAGGTCACAGGGGTCAGATGAAGTATTTCCATCCAGTGCAGTATTGCACACTTTCAGATTGCCAAAACAAGCAAACAATCACTAATTATAGGTGATTTGTGTATGAAATTTATAGCAATGGTTCTGACAGTTTTATCACTGTGAGTGTATGATAGTTATGCTGTTACTATCAGTATGTATGTAAGACTAGAATGGATGGTATTTATATGCAACAGACATACATACACTAGTTGTGGTATTCGTGTGTGGGACTGTGTTTGATATGAGGTGCATTCACGCCATTATGATGAGCTTAGAATAGTTTGAATGGTCTGACAAATCATAAACACTTTTAATCTAGAGGCTAATGAGATGATGATATCTTCAGAAAGCTGAGTACACTTTGAATATTGTTGATTTACAAGCATTAATGATCTCAGCTAGCCTACCTGTAGACTTGCGAACAACTCAGTATCGCTACACTATTCCGCTATCCAAACTGACATTTTGAATTTTGGAATTTTGGCTTCCATTCTATCGAACAGAGAGTAAATTCAAAAAATAAAAATGTCAGTTAGGATAGTGGAATAGTGTAAGTAGCGATAGTTCTTGACGTCTACAGGAGGTAGGTTAGCTCTCGGCCCAAATCAGGGGTCTTTATGAAATTTACATATCATATAATGGTATGTCTATTTCTTTACCACTCAGTTACATTTTTAAATGACAGCTGTTATCAAAAACATTTCAATTAGATATTATTTCCCAATATTTTTCTTCCTTCAGCCAACTCCTACATTAGATTTTTAATCAGATTGTTGTTGGACAATTATTAATACTTCTGAATCGAGGCATTCTACAATCAGATTCAAAACTGATATGGTGAAAACGTCACAATTTCTTTATTTACTTCTATGTCCTTTATTTATTGTTGTTTGTTTTCAATTTTGTTGTTCTGAAAGTGAGTGCTCTCTTCCCACGTCTGACACAATACCATAGAAGTTTACTTTCAAATCCGGCGTGTTGAGTAACCCACTCAACCAATGAGAATGTGCCTTACACTGAAAATTATGTATACAGTACCTGGTATGCAGAGCACAGACAATGATGTTTTATTTAAATGGTTTTTATTTTTGATAGTTCCTATGGCAATTTGTAATGTTGTATATGTACACCTCCAAGTACTAGTATGTTTGTTATAGTCACTACGGGATACAAGTTTGACTAGCTTTGCTATTTCTTGATCCCTCTTGTCATATATTCTGTATATGTATATATTTTAAGATTAATTTTTATCATATTGGTGAATACACATTATTATTATTATTATTGTTATTGTGTTGGTGGGTTTGTTTGTTTTCAACTTCAATCCTGGGGTGTTAACTGTGAGATGTTCGTGTCAGATTTGAACATTAATTCCTATAGTATTGTATCAGATGTAAAGGCACTTACTTGCAGAACAAAAAAGAACAAAAAAACAATAACTGTAAGAAGTAACAGATTTTAATCAGATAGGGAACTCTATATCTAATTTCACTTACTTGTACTCAAACAAACAAAAAATAAAACGTTGAAGCTTTTTTTTCTATTTCTGTGCTGTGTATAATTTAATGGTGACATTGTCATTATATTGAAGTCAAACCTTACAATATGGTGTGAATTTCTGAGTTCACAATATGTTGTAAATTATTTATTGCTGCAGTGGTTTCAGAGTTCAAGTACACATACTAATACCATACCAATGTGTACTTGAACTCTGAAATTTACTGATATTAATCATAAGGGTTAGTGTACTTTCAAAAGAGCGTTGTTTATACTATCTTGGTTAAACATGACAAGTCTTGTCTCCAGATTCTTCAATAAAAAAACTGTTATATACAAGTGGATAAAAAATCCCATGATAGCAAATAGTTTAATTTTGAAGGTAGAAATATGTATAAAACATTTCAACCATCTTGTATACACATGGACAGTTTGACATAATATGCTTGTACTAAGACATAGCCCAGAGATTTATGATGAATTTCAAATCTAGGAACCCTCCATGTTGGAAATGATCTCTAGATTCGAAAACCAAAGACAAGTCTGTGGGCTAAATATGATATGATATTGAAGTTCCAGATGTACATTTATAGCATACCATCATTTATTGACAAAATTACAGTGACCTAGGGGGTCAAGATATTTGTAGTGTTTTGATATGTTATATATATTGCATACCTGATCACCCACCATAAATTTTATAATAAAATATGTCTCTTATAATAATTTGAAATAAGAATATAAAAAACAAAATACATAAATGGGCATATCACTTCTATGTATAACTGTCAAAATTTAATTTCTATAAAAAATGCTTTTCCCATACCCCCCCCCCCCCCCCTTCCCCTCTCACCACACACAATAATTATTGGGTATTTTTTGTGTTTGGTATGGTTGAAAGGACCATAAAACTCACATTCAGTGAAAACCATTTGAAAAAAAAAATTTCATTGAAGATGCAGTGAAAAGTGTCCTGCATGTTTGCTTGTCAGAAAAAAAATGATTAATTGTATATAATAACATTTAGTTTATTCTTGATAGTCATTGAAGCATGGAGAATACATCTAAACACGGTTGATTAAAATGTTTGTTCTTCCTTTCCTCCAGTTATGGATTGTTCCTAGCATCATAGCTGGCCTTGTAATGATACAGCAAGCCTACAGCTATCATCAGCAATTCAGTGCATTGGTATACTGCTCAGCACTTGTATCTCTCTTCACTGTCTCAACAACTTTCCACACCTTGGCATGGAGCGGCAAACTCAAGTAAGTCGATGCATACTGCATGAAACTGTATATTTCTTTAATTTCCATGATTAGATAGTTTCAATACTTGTAAGCACAAGTCTTAGAATTTTTCCACAATTAGAATCAAAACAGTCTGTTTCCATGGTTACTACCCTTCTTGATCAAAAGTAGCTTTAAACTGAACTTGGAAGAGTTTCAAACGATGATGATGTTTAAATGGTGTTAGAAATTTTGCACTAATACTTTGGTAGCCATGGAGATATTAAAGACAGAAATTAAGTCATTATATTCAATATTTAGCAACTTTTTTATGTTCCCTCACGAAAAGTATATCAGGGTTTGAAACTCTCCATGTTGATCCAGGTAGTCAAGTCTTTAGGCTAGCCCTATTCATACCAGATAAGTTATGTTAGTCCAACAAACTAATTTTCAAAAAAATCTAGTCCAGCCCTCGTTGATGTAGTGTTATAGCAGGAGGCAACAAAGAACACCTAACAAAAGCTTAGTTTTTTCTGCAGGGTCAAATTGAATGACATCTTTGTTGATTAACAATAATACAAGAAATAGTGTGTTTTTTTGGCCTGGGGTTTGTACTACTCCAAGATTCCACCTGGAGGTACCATTATACCAATCTTGTCTGTGTTTGATTTGAAGTGACAAACTCATCCCATGAAACAGAAAGTTAAGCAATGACTTGTAACAGAGATTGTTTTATATGCCGTCGGCAATCGGCTATATCATTTGGTACCCCGGTAATCCTTTTCTACTAAGTGAATCTAAGTTGGGATAGCTAATGGCTTTTGACCTTGTAAAATTCTAACAATAAATATAGCAACAAAGACTCTGAGGGCAGTTGTATCCAGATTGAAGGAATCACAATGGGATACACAATAAAACAAGACCTAGTTTCCTCAACAAAACAAAACAAAACAAAGCTCATTGAAAACTACAGTTGTGGTTGCATGGATACCCACATGTTGGAATGAATTGATTCATTACTGTCTTGGTTGTCATTAAAGGGGCATAAACTGAGTTTTGAACATTTTGGGGTAAGTTGTATGACACATTAAAAATGACCTGGCAGGTAGTATTTTATTTACTGAAAAAGTTACCTCACCATCACTTGCTATTGGCAGAACACAAGATTTGTATACAAAAATGTCATTTGACAACTTGATATTGCGTACTAAAGTGATTTAGAAAAATACTGCTATGGCTATGCCATAAATTGTGCTAAGAGTACCAGAAGATGATTATTAGTATTATTGACTGCTACATTGACATATTAAAATATAGACTGTCGACAGTCGTTCGTGCCTTTTTTGCTACGTTTCATCTTAAACAAAGTCGTCGCCTCACTCCGTAGCACTGAATGCTAATGCGTACTGATAGGAACTGCGAGTGTCGAAGGCGCGAACTGTGAGTGCAGAGGCACTCACTGTTCAATCAGTACGCGGTTATAGTATTGCTCCGGATCGGAGCAAGGCGACGACTTTAGTTTTAGGCAAAACGTAGCAAAACAGGCATGAACGACTGTCGACAGTCTCAATAAAAAAGTTTAATTGAGGTTTTATGTCTAGGGACTCATAGTGACAAAGGCTCCTTAGGTCACTTACATTTTCCTTGGCTGAATGAAGAAACATATTTGGGAATAACATCTAAGTGTAATTATATTGCACTTTTTAAAAAAAAAAACCACACACACAAGGAAAATTCATGCTGATTACTGTATGCATAAAAATGATAATTTCAATATAAAATTTCTGTTATTCTTTACCTTTCATACATATAACCATAGAAGGTATAGTTTTGGCATAAGGTTCTATGAATGAAAGGCCTAAAGGCTAGTTACCTGACCCCACCTAGTTTTTAACTACCGACCCTAAAAAATTTTTTCTTCAATTTTTCAAGAAAAAAATTATAGAATTGCAAAAATTGGGAAGTCTCATGAGAAATAGTGGATGTGGAAACTGACATCAACTTAAAAAGTCAATATAAAACTGTTCTTCCAATCTGTAATGGCTGTATATCTGATAGGAAGAAATAAATAACACAGAGACCATTTGGGAAACAATGGAAAACCTGAACTAGACACTTACACATAAAAAAATAATATAATAAAAAATCAACCTACCTCACTTATTCTAAAATTGGGTGTAACCGGAACCACACAATTTTTTTTGTTAGGCCAAATATGTAATGAAACAAATAATAATTAAAGCACAGATATAAAACCATGAATACATCAAATCTAGAAATATAAATATTCTGATGTGGATATTGTCAAAGTCTTTGCAAATTAATTTTGACCAAATTGAAATCAGTATTTTAGCTTGAAATCATTAAAAGACTGAAAATAACAAACTGCACAGTTGTGCTACAATTCCATTGGCGCTATTTATGTTTCTACTTGTATATATACAAAATATAAAAGTATTTCGAAATAAAAAAAGAACAAAATTTGTATGTATTTATATATAGGAAGTGGTGAAGGGAAAAATCCTGAAAAAATAAAGTACTGTAGTATAAATTGTAATGTAGGGATTAATGAACAAAAAATGAGTCTCAATTAATAATGGATTTTTTTAATGGGTTAGCTGTATTCAAAATGTTGCAACAAAGTATAGCTTTGAAACAATGTAGCCACTTTGTCTTTTATTGTTGATTTCTATACAGTGTTACAGTTTACCTGTCAGAGTGTAGCTATATCAAAAACTGAATACCTATTCATTATTATTTAGATTGTTGTGGCACATTGTGACAGCTTGTCCTGACACGATTTACCATCCAAACCATACATCTTATTTTATCCACTTCTCCCAGGAGACTTGTCAGAGATTAAAAAGACAGGACAAATTTAGAATGCTTAAATACAAACTGGGATTTTCAACATAACCAAAACTCTAGCCATCAAACAAAGACGCACTTTGTACTAAATGATAGATGCTGTAAGCCATATTATTGACAGTAGGATCTTTAGCAGCTGCAGGCTTCGTTCATGTAAACCATTTACGAAGCAAAATTGTGTCAGCCAGGCCACAGACAGTGGAGGACAGAAGAGAAAAGGATGGTACAACTGCAACAGCACATCTGTACCATACATAATACCAGACCTTTCCTAGTAAATAAGAGTTACACCCATAAAATAGAACAGCTACATTTCAATATACGATGTTTTTTTTGTCATCAGGAATCCATACTCACCTCCCTGCGACCTAGTACATTTATTGTAATACCTATACATTATATTGATAAAATCTACATTTTCTTATTCAATAAGAAATACAAATGTAGACCAAATTATAAAATTCAATATTTGATCAGAAATCCATACTGACATCAGAGGGCTGCTGTACATCATGTATATATTACACGATATAAAATCTCTATTTTGCAGTCAGTAAGAGTTACAAATATAGACCATACATAATACAATATCTGATTTGACATGTGAAATCTATACTTGTGACTGTTATTGTAATACCTATACAATAAAAGATACATTTTCCAAGTCAATACAAGCTACAAAATAACAGAGAACCATTATCGTACACCTTTTACAACACTCTCCAAGATACATCGCCAAGAGGTACATATTTCGCTGATTCAGCAGAAATGTGTACTCTGGCTTGCGAGAATGTGGAGATCATGTAAAATGCAACATCGGCTGTTTTTTTATCCATACCAGCATCACACCATTGCAATACATCAATACCTATACAGCATACAGTAATTATGTTCGTATGACCCAAATATAAATTTGTGAATCTCCGCAATGTGTTTGACACAAATTCCAAAGGTATCTACTGCACCATAGTAGGTAATTTGCCAAATAACCTTAGTCAACAAAACCCATATGTTGTCAATATGTACCAATCCGGATGTACATACTAATCGTATTAATTATTTTTATTCTCTTTTTTTTTCCAGAAATCTGTTTTTCTTCTTCCATGTTGGTGACAGGGCTATCATTTATTTATTTATTGCTGCCTCCTACACACCATGGTAAGATGGAATATTTTAAACTCATTTATATTTTATTTACAAAACTTTTAGTAAAAGCAATTGCCAAGAAGTGTAACTCCCATTTACATCTTCATATAGCGTAGAATCCAGTCCTGTGGATATTTTTACCCTCACCATCCCTTCCACACCTGGCCTTTTGCTATATTGACGTTCGTATTCAAACATAGAATTTCATTACGATTTTGCACAGCAACATCCAACCCCACTTAGATCGTATGTCTATGTCTATCATGAAATCTATCCTGTGTGATTAGCTGATCCTATCTACTGAGATAGGTTCTAATTGCTTGGTGGCACTATTGACATCATTTCCAGTAAAGGCCAGAATCACGGTCAGAATTTGGGATGTTCTGGTTCTTTCTGGTTCTTTCTGGTTTTTCTGGTTCTCCGAATTGGTTCTAATTACATGGCGATGCTAATGACATCATTTCACAGTGGAGAATTAAAAAGCAATAAGACTTTACTCCCTTTTTCAACCCGTAGCTCCATTAAAGTAAATGGCTGCTGACAAAATGCCAGGTGTGGTAGCTTAATGGTGTGAGTAAAAAATCCCCTACATCACTGGATTCTAGCTATTTGTCTTCCATATCAAGAAGACTTGGTGTACATTTGAAATATTAATATTTGACAGTGGTTGGATCAGACTGTAATTATATGTTAATTACAAATGAATTACATTGAATATAATTTCCCTGTCCCCACCTGAATTGATTCAAAACCGATTGCAACTGAATTGACTTAGAAACTGGTTAACATGTCCCCATAAGAAAACTGAGCAGTGGATTTGAATTGATTCACTTTTGCTTTTTGCAGAGATTTACACCCCTTATGGGGTTTTGAACCAATTCAACTACATGTGGGGACTAGGAGAACCGATTTTTAAATTGTATTAAAATTTTTATTTCGAACTGATTCAAACTTCTCCATGGGGAGAGGTGTAATGTCTTGTATATGTATGTATGATCATGGCATGCATTGATATAGTCTGTAGTATGTGCCATGCTACCCTATCAGCCAGCACCCACCCAAGAAAACACAAACCAATGAGGGCTGGAATAATATGACATATCCTGTAGTCTAGCACTGATATTGTTATTTGAACAAATTGACTCGTCATTAATTCACAGATAGGTCACATTTATGTATAAATTCAAATCCAAGTAAAGATTTGATGAAAAAATATCAAGAATGAAAAATATCAAAAATGAGTCATTCTGTTATACACATAATATATTGACCATTTCTGTCTGTGTGTCTTTTATTTTATACTTACTAGTGATGTCATGTTTCTTTTCATCATGACATGTTGTTCTCTTCCTGACCACTTTCCCCATCAATTTTTTTCAGACAAATTCATACTTTTCTGTAAATTTTTGTCAAATTTTTATTTAATTTTGGACTGAAATCCTAGCATTATTCATATTCATACATGTATAAAAAAAAGTGATCAAAATGTCCAATATTTTCATGAAAATATGACACCGCAGGGTTTCATTGCCTATGGCTTACTGACCTCTGACCTCTGACCTCTGACCCCTGACCCCAGATTATAAAAGAGATAACATAAAATATGTTTCGTTTATTCAATTTTGTAGTCTAGTATATTGAGTATGAAAAAAAACATAAACAAGTTTCTTAGTAACTGAAAAACTTAGGAAATAAACTATAGAAAATTAATCATTTTAGACAGTTAAAATTATTGAGTAATAACCTATGGACAGATATGATTATGGATTTTTTCAAAGACACATAATTAATCTTGGAGTAAATATTAAAAAATTTGATAAGCACAAAATAAGGAGAAACGTATATCAAAGTGACCATATGGATGCGGCCTCGAGTACTATTTTTTTTTTAATTTTTAATTTATAAAACTATTTTACCATGGCTCCCTACTTCAAAAATCAACATGAAACAATATATGCCAAGTCCCTGTTTGTAATTCAATAAATTGCAAACATTAAAAAGTGTGTAAAATGTTTGTTATTGTACTTACAATAACAAACTTGTTTACACATTTTGTAGCTTAAAAAAAATCAAATATTCAAAATAAATATCCATCCTCATCTATGTGGCCATTTTAAAGAGATGAATTACTGGAAAGTAGTTTCAGGAAGGTTTTCAGAGATGTCCAGCAGTGTTCACAGAGAGGTACTCTAAGCCTCATGTTAATGAGATAGGACGTTAACCAAAATTCCCACATGACTTGACTTTAGGCTAATAGTGAGGTTTCCAGAAGAGCAGCATCATGATGAGTATGACTCCAAGAAAATGTTATTTTATCGTGCAGTGAAAGTATTGAAATTTGGTCCTGTGAATGATCTATATCTGTATAGTTACAAATAAGATTAGCACTGATAAGAAACCCAGGGATTGAATCGTGGGTCTTCAATCAGTATAGTATGGAATCCAGGATCCATTCCACTGACATGTCTACATGTCATTCCATGGAGCTTTACGACAGCTTTAGATACCATACTACAATACTTTAGGGTTTACTGACTCCTAGCATAGTATGACCAACAGCTGTGAATATCTTCAATTGACACTTTATAATAACATAACAGAATGACAGAATGCCGCAGTATGGTTGGATACACGATACACTCATATGACATTAACCCCGGAATGACAGAATGCCATAGCACCATGGTTGGATACACTCATATGACAATAGCCCAGGAATGACAGAATGCCATAGTATGGTTGGATACACGATACACTCATATGACATTAACCCCGGAATGACAGAATGCCATAGCACCACGGTTGGATACACTCATATGACAATAGCCCAGGAATGACAGAATGCCGCAGTATGGTTGGATACACGATACACTCATATGACATTAACCCCGGAATGACAGAATGCCATAGCACCATGGTTGGATACACTCATATGACACTAACCCCGGAATGACAGAATGCCATAGTATGGTTGGATACACGATACACTCATATGACATTAACCCCGGAATGACAGAATGCCATAGCACCACGGTTGGATACACTCATATGACAATAGCCCAGGAATGAAAGAATGCCATAGTATGGTTGGATACACTCATACGACACTTAAACCCCCCCCCCCCACCCCCAAAATGACAGAATGCCATAGTATGGCTGGATACACTCTTATGACACTTAACCTCCCCCCCCCCCCCCCCCCCCCCCCATGACAGAATGCCATAGCACCATGGTTGAATACACTCATATTACAGTCACACTAACCCTGGAATGACAGAATGCTGTAGCACCATGGTTGGATACACTCATATGACACTTAAACCCCAGAATGACAGAATGCCATAGCACTATGGTTGGATACACTCATTGACGCCAACCCTCCATACATCACACATCTAAAATTACTATATATAACGTTATAGTTGTGTGTAAATTTTCATTATAGTCTGTGTTTGGCCAACCGTAAATCTTGTGTATTAATTGTACAGACACCTGCGGCTTTGTGAATTATATTATTATACATACTCATCAATTGAATACAATTCTCCTATACCAATGATAATAAATTATAGTATGTCGAACTCTTTCATTTCCTGTATATGATCTTTTAACTACATTGGAGAATATCTTTAATATGGTCAAAATATGCTAATTATTACCTCTTGAAAAAATTATGTACAATTTTACCAAAAATTTACTGAGAACAATAGGTATTCCTTGGCAACCTTTATATATATATATATATAGACTAAATATTTAATAAATTAGAAATCCTCCTCGGCAGACTTACAATAATTCTTGTCCATAAAAACTGAAGAATAGCAGTGTGAGCTTAAAAGTAAGATGCTGTTCATAAATTACTAAAATTTGAATTCCATATTTTTACACATCTTTAATTTTTATTTTAAAAAACGTTCAACTAAAATTTGAATTCAATATTTTACATATTTTTGTTGTTGTTTAATAATCTTGGCTATAGTGTGATAATATCCACACAACTAACTGAAAGGCACTGCCATCATCCACTTTTGTAATCTACTACATGGGGCAAAAAGTGGGGGAACAGGTCGGGGGGGGGGGGGGGGGGGGCAATGGGCAATTTGCCATCGCCACTCTTTGAGTTTGTTTGTATTGGCCAGCCTTGAGTCACAGTGCAGCACTCTACATATCAAATAAACTCAGTAGTTTCATAACTTTGATCAGTTATTGCATAGACCCTCAATGGTGGAGGGTCTATGGTTATTGCAATAAAATGTACATCAATTCTGTTAAAGGGGCACAAGCACAGAGTTTGTATGTTTTTGGAATGTAATTTTTTTCTGAACATTAAAAGGTACCCATAGTATAAATAATGTACACTTCACTTGCACATAATGAACTCAAACCTGGTATAAGGATATAACTTATAAATGATGTATCAGATGATATAATTTATTGTATGTACCAAAAATGTACAGGAACTACGTACTATGCAATCAGTAGTTCTAGCAAAGTCAGAACACAAATTGTGATATCATAGAAGGCATACATCGACATTAACATTATACTAGAATAGTTTAACCAAGATTTTATGTAAGTATTTTCACTTGAGTGAAAAGATTATAAACTCAGCTTGTGTCACTTTAATGATAAACTGCATGAAGTAAATATAAAAAAAATTGAACATTCACCAAAAAACCCACCAAATGATGACAGTAAATCATTCTTGAAGATAGAAAATTTATAACACTGATATTTTTATTAAAAAAGTTCAAAGTTCAGAATGAAACAATTACATATGACATATATAGCCTAGAATCCAGGTGATTTTGAATTTTTGATTTCTCCATCTGGAACGAATTCAAAACCCCCCATTGATATGGATTCCAGGCTATGACATGTACATTTCATGAAATTGAAAAAAATATGCCGGAGACTGCCTCATGAATTTAGTATAGAAAGCATTCTGATCCATTGTACAGAATACTAAAGAAATGAAATCACTCGTAGTATCAATATTACCAGGATTTTCAGATTGAAATATATTTTTACAAAATTTATGGCACAAAATTGATAATTCTCTTTACATATTTAAGATAGAAAGCAAACATTAAGAGTTATCATTCATGATAACTATTGTTATTGTGTAATTTATAGATTAATATGATATCATATTTGAACATTGCTGAAAGTAAGTGCTTCTAGTCTTATCTTAAAAAATGGTAATCATATTTTGGATTCAGAAAAGGATGACAAAAACTGGAATGGGAATATTAAAAAAACTAGGTAATTATCTGTGACTAAAGATATCATTTAAGCTGAATCAGGATTTTCATCACTGGTTTTAATGACATGGAGACGTATCACCATGGCAACTAAGATATTGATCATAATGGAGTCCACATAGTACTCAAGTAGATATGGTGGGTGTTTGATAATAGTGTTTTCCTAACTTGATGAGACGGTTTTGACTACTGAAGCTGGGGGTGGGGGGGGGGGGTGAGGATACGGTTATACATTCAGACAGATTTCAGGTAGATTGTATGCTACTAGGGTTCAAAAACATCTACCTATTTCTGAGGATTGTGTTTGGCCAAACCAGGTCCCTGTATTACAAAGTAAGGATGCTTGGTAGTTGAGGGGGAGGGAGGGGGAGGGGGGGGGGGATGAGGCACTATACTGATACATCAATACCAGGGAATGAGTACATATACCTACTTTCACAAATACCTTGATAGAGGCATTGCAGATGACGTGCTACATATAACAGTCTGAATTTTAGTAACACCATTGTACATTTTACCCAAGAATTCACAAATATGTACTGTATTCAGAACATTAAATATGTGAGATCTGTAGTTCCTGTGTAACTGACTGTTTAACGCTGGACTGTGTAACACTTGATAATTTAAGATCCAGATTACTAAAACAACTACCCACTCCAAACTTAATCATACATAGCGGTACCGCTCTTTGTTGTGTTTTTAGAGGAAAAATTTAGCCCAAGTTTGAGGATTTGTCTTATCAACTAGTAAAGCTTAACTGAGAAAATTTTTAAAAAGTAAAGAACAGGTCACATGGAATGATGAAATCATTTAATGTTAAGATTTTTGGTGTATTTTTCAACTGAGAATGTTTTAACAGAAAAAAATAGTAAACAGATAGACAGTGAAATATAGTTGTTTTTTGTTCCAAACTGACTTTGTTTGACCGCCATGTTTGATTCCTGGCTCTATGATCAAGCTATTTCCCATCTAACAAAAAGTTACAGTAGTGTTAGTGAGGGCTGTAAATGTCAAAGTTTACGACTGGTAGATGTTGATGCCAAGAAGGTTAGACTTTACATCCAGATGAACTCTACAGACCTGTACATGATAGATGTCTGTCACCAGTTTGCAATTGTTGTGAAAATATTCCTAAAGCCCTTTCAGCTGTATTATAAATAGCACCGCTATGATAAACACAACCAATCTGCAGGCATTTCAAAATTATTGCCAGTAAAAAAAAGCAAAAATGTTGTAATTTCCTCATCCCCTGAGTATAAATCTCTATTTTAAAGGTACTTTAACTTAGACTGGATTGTTTTATAAATGCAAGGATGAATCAAGTTGTAACATTTTATGTTTTCTTTGCTTCCAGGCATTTCTTGAAGGGGATTTGAATTCCTTGATATTCACATCTTGTTTTTATCTTTCTAGGCTTCACTTGGAAGGCTGTTAGGTTTCTCAGCACTTGCATGCTATTTTCTATTCCTCTAGGCTTTTACTTGAAGGGGTGTTACGTTCCTCCGTCATGTGTTATTTCATTTCCCTGCAGGCTTTACTTGAAAGAGATGGGTTCTGTGACATTCACATGCTGTTTCTATTCCTCTAGGCTTTTCTTGAAGGGGTATGATATTGTTCCTTCAGCAATCATTTTTACTCGAAGGAGTGTTATGTTCCTTCGGCACTCACATGTTATTTTATTTGTCTGCAGGCTTTACTTGAAAGAGATGGGGTTTCTAGGCACTCACATGAGATGGATGGTGTGGGTTTTTGCTGTCTTGGGTATTACCTATAACTACTTATTTTATGAGAAGTAAGTACTAAGTGATTTACTTTGTGAGATGATTTTTATAGCATGCCAGACACTAGGTTGGGGCAACTCGTTTTACTCCTATGTTTCTCATCATAGCACTCTTGACAGTTTGGTTAGTCAGTAGGTTGGTTGCTTGGTTGGTTGCTTGGTTTGTGGGTGGGTGGGTGGGTGGGTGGGCGGTTGGTTGGTTGGTCAGTCAGTCAGTTGGTTAAGAGAAAAAAAAGTGTAGGTGTGTATATGGTGATGCTATCAATTCCCAATCCTACTTGTAACAATCTGGATGCCATAGAAATGACAAGTAGAGTGGGAACTATGAATCTTTTGTTTGATGGAAAATTCCAGAATTTCAGCAATAAATGATCATTTTCACCCACATGCACATTCATGGGATTATCGTCTTACCCTGAGTGACGTTGTAATATATTTCTAATCAAGCCATAGAACAGTCCATTTTGTAAAGTCATTTTTCGTGATTGAAGAAATGTATAGTTGGTGATGAGAAACGTAAAAATGAAAAATACCATCCTTATCTCAACTGACAGAGAGATTCAAACAGATGATGTCATTAATCATTTGGTATTTACAGCATGTCGTACAATGACAATAACAAGTAAATGAGGTTTGTTGAGGTATTTTAGATAGCTGAGTACTTTCTTTTTTACACAGAACTTGTTTTAAGACTGCCATATTTTCACTTTCTTGAGGTATTTCAGATGCTAGAATACTTAATTTTTTACATGGAACTTGTTTTAAGACTGCCATATTTTCACTTTCTTGAGGTATTTCAGATGCTAGAATACTTAATTTTTTACATGGAACTTGCTTATGGACTGCCATATTTTCACTTTGTTGAAGTATTTCAGATTGCCAATTATTTTTTTTACATGGTACTCATTTATGGCCTGCCATATTTTGAATTAGTTGAATTAGTCTCTGTGTGTTCTTCTCTTTCCCCCTGCCAATGTACATTGAATTTCATGTAAATTTAGCATGACAATAAAGTATACATGTATATATATATATATATATATATATATATATATATATATATATATATATATATATATATATATATATATATATATATATATATATATATATATATATATATATATATATATATATATATATATATATATATATATATTTTCACTTTGTTAAGGTATTTTATATTGCCAATTATTTTTTTACATGGTACTCATTTATGGACTGCCATATTTTCACTGTGTCATTTATTTATTTATGTCAATTTTTTTTCAGATATAAGAAACTTGAAACGGTTTTCTACTTATTGCTTGGTATTTGTCCGTCAGTATCTCTGCTGTCCATGGTGAGTAATAAATAAATGAAATTAAAATGATAAAAAATCACGTCAAAAGTTGTAGAAGATGTCATGTTAGCAAGTTAACCATGTTTGTCTTACATTTTTTTTTTAATTTCCATTTTTTGATCATGTTTGCAAAAACAAACGAAGGAAACAATGAAAACCCATTTTAGTTCTCAGCTGTTTGTGCTATAATTGTAGTTGTCATGACAATGTGTTATAAAAAATAATGTAAATAATAATGTTGTTTCTGTATAATATACATTCGTTGTCAAATTCTTTGACATTTTCAGTACACAACATTTAAAGAAATGAGTATTTATGATAGGAGAGTGACTGTGAACATAAATATTATTCCACAATATCTTGAAACTGAGATAAAAAGTCAGGAAATGAAAACTTAGTGGCCGGAAGAACATATGATTTTATAAAGATAACCTTTACTTTTACTCTCTGCAAGTCGTGTTTCTGATTTGGTGACAATATAATTTGTTGATGTGGCTCTATAGTTGATGCATGACAGTGGATTTTGTATGTTTTAATGAAAGTTATGACCATCAGTTAAAATTCTATCCAAATCGTCATTCAGTGGTAGATTTCATATTACCGTAATTCCTCGGGTAAGCGCCCTGGGCGGTCTCAAGTATGTATGATAATATGTATGCCTCTCTCTCTGTCTCTCTAATAATTCATAACTGCTTCATGCATGCATGTATATTGATTGTTCTTGCATGATACAATATTGTTATTTCAACCAACTCAACAGCGTTCGTCTGGTGATGGTATACACGAGGTAGCCGTTGGTGGTCTTATCTACATAGTGGGTGTTGTCTTCTTCAAAAGTGACGGAGTTATTCCCTTTGCCCATGCTATATGGCATTTGTTTGTCGCAGCTGGTGCTTTTTTCCATTTCTATGCCATCTCAACGTACCTGATGGGACCTGCAACAGCAGGAGACATGCAGCTGAATAGCGCCCTCGCACCTCAATCTACAGAGTTGTAGAGTCTTTTGTTTTTAAGCTGAAATGACCTAGTGTGTTTGACTGCCACACAAGACGCACAGCCAACAGTGAATATACCTTCATATTTGATGTTGCAATGTCAGGTCACATGATAAGGTCAAAGGTCAAAGTAGGTAACAACTGCCTTGATCAATTTACAGGGATATTTAGAAACGTTTGAACTGAAATTTCTATAGTATTAATTTGCAGTATTGACTCACTTCAGCGAGATACAGATCAATTCTTCAAACACACAACTATGCCACTGTAGACCAGAGAACATTTACCCAAAGTGACACTTTCAATTAGAGCGTCATAGTATTACCTGACCTTTGACCTGGCTGAGGTGTCAAAGATCACCACATGTCAAAGAGTTTCCTAAATTTAATGGGTAACACAATATCAGATAATTACAAATAAAAAGTACCTGACAAAAGTGAGTCCTTACTGCAAATTATGACCCAGGGCCGATATTCTTAATGAGCTTTTTTTCCATCAATTTGTCAATTTTATGACAAATATTTATTCTTAGATAACATGTCTTATTAAGACTGTTTTTTTTGTTTCTCTGTCTTGAGTCTAAAAACAGCATCATCTATTTTTCTGTGTAATTTTCCTCAAAAAACAATTTCAACCTCACAAAAACCAAAATGTTATATTTACGTAAAAAATTTTGATTTTAATTTCAAAATATTTGGATGGTTTTTAGCAGATGGTATTTATTTATTTATTTATTTGATTTATACTAGTTGTCATGGCGATTTTTAACACGGTAAATATACAAGATAGAGTATAATCTGTTCATTTGTTTGTTTTTATTCAAATATGAATTAACAGGAGCCAGAAGATTTTGTTGTTTTTATTTTACTGCATTTTGGATATGGTATGTACAAGGAGGTCTGTAAGGTACATGATGGTGCACCTCACACATCGGTTAGAGCTGGCCAGTGATGATGGAACAACATTATGTATCTTATATTCTATTTATAAAAAGGTACAAGTCTAAAAAAAAACCTGCCGTGACTACTTAGAATATGAGAGAATACTTATATTCTTACTTACAATGGATAAGCTTTAACTTTGTGAACTTTGACATGAGCATATATATTTCACCCCTAGCTCACATTAATGTCATGTGTATTTCACTATATATTGTGTATAGACATGTAACATATATATTTCACCCCCAGCTCACGTTTATATCATGTCTATTTCACCGTACATTGTGTAGACACATAGCACATATATTTCACTCTTAGCTGAATCTACGTCATTTGTCTGTTTCTCTTTAGACACTCGTATATATTTATATATATATTTCACTCTGGCTGATGATTTGTATGTCTTTTCCACAATACCTTTCACCTTAGTGAATATAGTGTGTCTATTTCACTGTACAGCTGTAATGATAAACCCCGGCCCACAGGCTGAAATAATACTCTTTTTGAAAGAATTTTCAGCTGAAAACATAAATTTAAAGTACTTGTATGGTTTCATTATCACCCGTAGTCTGTAAGGTATGCCGTGGTGGGATGCCAGGGCTCACACATCGGTCAACCCCTTTCTCATGACACAACATATCTTACAGTCTATATTACCTTAACTACCTGTATATTTCAGCAATATACACGGCATCAGAAAGACAACAGTGTCGGTGTTAAATGAAGCAAACCTTGACAACTTATGAACAGCTTTCATCAGATTGTGTTGAACACCATATGTACTTACGTCAGTATTCGTGTTATCAGAGAATGCAGGGTTTTAAAAAAAAAAGGCAAACTCTTTGTTTTATAGTGTAGAATTCTTTTACAAAAAACATATAGGTGAGCTCCCACATATAGAAAAAATAATGACTCCAGACATTTCTTACTGTGATTATCCACGGAAAGAGATTGATGACAGACCAGTGTATGAAAGATTTAATGGCAGCCATCAAATGTGAGAGTCTCTTTATTGCCATGGAAACAATTAAGAAACTGATGAAGATAACCTTTACGTAACTTGGGTTAAAAATCTCTGTGACGTCTGTTGTCAGGACTGATATATAGAGAAGTGATCTCAAAGGTTAAAAACAAATTAACATTTATTGTGCATGGCATTTTCCACAATAAGTACTTGTATTCTGACCCAAAGGGAGCCCTCTACTGTTGAAATGAAGAAATGTACTTAGCGATCACAAAGGGAGCCCTCTGCAGTTGAAATGAAGAAATGTAAAAGGTCTGCTACACAGCGATCATCTTATTTTAAAACCATGACATTGAATTCTGCTCTGCGGAAGAATTTCACATTTTTAGAAATTTAAAGAGAAATATATCTTTTAAACGTTAGATTAGATTAGATTAGATTAGATGTCAAGAATGTTTGTTTTGTGATGAATAACAAAGCATACATACTGTCAGTTTGCTCAAAATGTCAAATCTTTATAAACCAACTGACATCATTTATATAAAAAATCTCACAGACTTGAATTATGTGTCAAAATATTTATCACAGACCAGGTTGATGTTTATTAGAATACTCTATTTATCTACACCATCTTACAAAGGGAGCACAGTATATTGAATGTTTGATACATATGTGTATGTGTATAGTTGTGAAGCATGCTTGTATTCCGAAAGCAATGGTGCTCATAGTTGTGAGTTCAGTCAGAAAACAAAGAAGCTTATACTGCAGAGTTTTACTTCAGAGACTGTTTAACTTTTGTACTTTATATGCTGTATAGTATATACTGATATGTGTATTTTCCACTTGGTTATTATTGTGGATGAGTTTCACCATTGCCATGAGCTTTAGACAATCTCAAATTCATTAACAGGACAAAATGGTACAACGTCAGAGAGATGCAGTTAATCCATCCCTTAGTCTGATGTTTTATGCTTGACTCACAATTAACGCTTACGACAGCAATTTGTTTTCAAAATAGTTGTGTACTAATGTACAATTTTCTGACTGTGCTCATGGCAATGATGACATTCAAATTCGCCTGGGAACTCGTACAAGTATGTTTGATCCTATCCTCCCCTCCCCCTCACTTTTGTTCAAATTGTTTGGTTTTTGGGACCAATGAATCCTATAGAAATTAATTGTAGTTTTAGAGGCCAAAGAGGGTGAGTGAGGAACTGTCACATGTTGTGAAGCCACATGCGGATCATATATGAAGTCACATGTTCTATGGCTTCCATGCTAGACTTGCTACCAGTTCTCATGTTGAATGAACTCTATATTTTCATTTGCATATTTGTAGATAATCTGTAATGTACGCCATGATTGGGCGCCCTCACACATCGATCAAGGCCGGTGAGGGCAGAACGACAAGTCATATATCTTACAGTCTAACTTGTAGAAAGACTGACTGGACTCTAGGTATTGTATTGCATAGAAATCACTTATTTCAGATTTAGAAAACGTTTAAAATGATAACCCTGAGCAAAATCCTACACTAGTTTATCTCTAGTCTGAGATACAGTGTGTCATATGGGGCTGAACTAACAACACAACATATTCTACAGTCTATTGCATTTGAAAATATCTCGTTTCATAGCCAAATTTTCTTTCTTTTAAATTCAGAACAAATTTCAAGTTTTCATTTGGCTAAAAAAACTTTATACAGTCAAATTGGTGTTATGATCTGATCTTAGGCAAGTTTCTTTGGGTTTTTTTAGCACTTAGGCAAATTATTTTCTTGTCAAAAGTTTTAAATTGTAATGGGTAGAAAAAAGGAAAATTTAAGTTTATATTGGTTGTATGGTCTCTTTTAAATGGTTTGTAGTCTTTCTACCAAGTCTACTAATCTAGAACAATCTGAAGCTCAAAAGTGACTTCTTTGTGAGCAGACCTCACTTTTCCAGTACAAAATACTTTGCAAAATAGGTAGACCATAAAGATACATCATGTCGTTCTGCCCTCACTGGCCTCCTGCTCTCGTGAGAGGAGTTGACTGGTGTGTGAGGGCACCCTGTACATTACAGGCTACAATGTAAGCTGAAATAGTTTATTGCTAGTTTTCAAATATCAGTATGGCTGTGTTATTTTTTAGTCTGCATATTTGAAGTTTGACCAAACAATTTATCTGAGGATGACACATTTTGAGTGCCTGTGATTTAAATATTATCAACCATACTGCAGTCAGCCAAGTTCTTTGACTAGTGTTATGTTGCTTTCCCTTAGATCATGTTGGTGTAGAACATTGCACAAAGCATTTTGCATTTTAGAGTTAATGACATTATACAGTACTTTTCTTTGAATAGTTCTTATTACAGGTGCATATGTAGATGAGGCCGTTGTATTATGTCATGAATAGCACCCTCTAAAAAAATGTCACCACTAGAGGGTACTCTTCATATGTAAAGTTTACTTATTGTACCTTTTTGATGAAAAGTGCCCTCTAGCACTGGTTAAGTCATCACCACTAGAGGGCACCCTTCATAGGAAAGTTTCAATCAATCGTGCCACCTAATTTAAGCAAACACTGTTATTATAGGACACCCTTTGTAGTAAAGTTTACTCCTGCCTTTGTAATGAATAGCACCCTCTTTTTACAACATCACCACTAGAGGGCACTCTTTATCGGAAAAAAATTGCGTTTTACTGTCCCTTTCAGTAGTAAAATATGACCACGAGTGGGCACCTTTCTTTGACAATGTTTTCATTAATTTGCATGAAGAATATTCTTATTGAAACTATTTCTAGAGGGCGTCATTCAGTGAAAAGGGTCAATCACTTATACTTATGAATTTGAACTAGTAGAAAAATTTGACAAAGCGTTTTTTTACTGTACTTAAAATCAGAGATAAATGTCCAGATGTTTAGAATTTATTTCTGTCCAGAAGTATTTACCTGAATGTTTCAAACTTGCTGACGTATAATTTATTTTTTTGGGCAAAAAAAAAAAAATATTTATTAAATGCGGAAATCCTGAGACAAGGCAGTGGATATAAATTTGACTGCTTAGTGTACAGTTGTATGTAAATAGGAAATTATTGTATATATGACAGATCAATTATTAATAATATTTGGCAAATTCTTGATAGTTGTTATTCTGATAAATGTAATGGGACAAATTTCTTAAGTAACACATGATTGATTATTGAAATATCGGAGACTCTATTATTAAAAACAGAAAATTTATTGAGCTATGTCATTATGTGTTGGATTTAGTTTTGTTAATATCAAGTGTAATTTCGTTTTCGGATATCATGCCATTCAATCTGGGGTACGTGTATTATATTAAAAGGAGATCACTTTTTAGCTTTAGATTATTTGAAAATCTCATTCTACAAATTATGGAAGTAAGTGCAATAAAATTCCACAAATTTTTACTTAATGTCAGAAAAGAACACATAGAAGAAGGTTCCAAGATTAAAAAAAAAAGAGAATATTTTCAATCAATATTTGACATAAATTTGACAGAATTTTTCAGAAACTCGGCATAAACATATAAAGATCAAGTGACTGTTATAGTCCACAATTTTGACAATAAACAAAACTGTATTATTATAAACATTGCGAAATTTAACAAATTTATGAAAATATTAATCATTTATTCAGAAATGTATACTTATTGCATGGTATTTGGCAGAAATATGATAGTTTTATTAAATAATATAAGGGAAATACAGGGCAAGTATGCCAGGGTCTCAACATGGTCTTGCCATGAATTATAATCAACTTGTCCCCTGCTTGAACTCGGTTGGAAAAAAAAATAATGATCTTCAAAAAAATATCGAAAAGCATCACATAATGTCGTGAATATTTGTGAAATCAAATTTCATACTGAAAAATTGAATGGGGGGGGGGGAATATTGTAGTTTATGGTTGTTGTCATGACGATACAAATGGAGCGATAAAATATGCATGTGATAAATTAGATGGTATTAGATGAGAATTGATGGTTATATTTATTTTTTTAGTTTGTGTTGAGTTTATTGTTTCATACTTGGTTATTTGTGCAATGTTTTTTGTTTGATTTTAAAGAAAAAGTTGAATTTGAGTTGTGTCGTGGACATTCACTTGATTGTAACTGTATAGCCTTGTAGTATTGGAAGTAGAAAGTGAAGAGTGTTTCGGTAATACTAGGCACTTTGCGGAAATTGTGTTTGTATCTGAAATACTACTACGGAAATCAAGCTATTGGCCAATAAATCAAGATGTAGATATATATACTCTAAAACTATTATTGTTTGTTGTGGTAGATTACACAAGTGGGTGATAGCGGGGGTGCCTTTGTGATGTGGATATAATCACCTTGTAACCAAGATAATGTAAATTATACTGAATAAGGTTGGATATCATGCTGCTTGTAATAATTTGGAATATCATCAGAGATGCCACCCTACTGTGAGTGTAAATACATCAATGCCTGTTGCTAGCTTATATCAACATGTTGTAGCAATAGTACTAGTTTTAGTTTGTGTCTATCTTAGTTTGCCGATAGTTGATTTCCACAGCAGTAATTATCAAAATAAGGAGTGTCAATCTAGAAACATTGATGTTATCTGAACAACTCTATACTTCCTACTGAAGGCATACCATGTAAAGGTCACAACTTTTACTGCATATGTGTAATATTTTTAAATTTTGTGAACTGTTTGTAGAATGCTGTTTTGTGTGTTTTAACAAGTGACTTTCATAGTCAAGAAAAATTCTTTGTTTTATGATTTTTTTGGCTTCAAATACATCTATACCTATGAAACTGGGTTTCCCTCTCATTGGTATCCCTAATGCAATGTGTTTAGACAATTATGCATGCAGGGTTTCATAAAACATTGCATTATGGGAGCAATTATGCAGATTCATCCATGGTTGATATTTTTCTTCACAAGCAGAGACATAAAATTGACATGGTGCAAGTTTTAATGAATGTGCCAAACTAAAATTCATTTAAATGATGTTTCTGATTGCTGAAGTTCATTTTAACATACATGAAGGATACAACCATATGGAGGAACTGTTACCATGGCAACATTCAGAAAATTGTTCCTATCCACCCATGTTTTTCTAATTATGTATTTTGTTTACTTTTTGCTGGAACAATTTACATAAATGTAGAAACAGGGAACACACAGGGTAAATTATTAAACTGCCATTGAAATATTCTTTATTTCAATGGACTACTTTCTCATTCTTTGCCAAAAAATTCAAAGCCAAACTTTTTTCACAAACTGTACAAGTGGCCACATCTTTTATAAGAACGTACTATTAAACATGCAATGAATTTTGTCTTTGTAGATGGGAATTAGTGAATTGGCAATTTTGGAAAACTATGACAAATTCTAAGATTGTGCGACAGACCAAAGTTTTTAATGACAAATGTGCTAAAAAAATTGACTACGGAAGATTCTGATTTTAAGTTTTATTGAAAGAGCATGAAAATTGAGGCTTACACAATTTGAAGCTTTCAAAATAAGAGACTGAACACAATTCAAACATGGCTGAACTTGTGCATTTCATTTTACCATCTTGGAAAACATTGTTAAACAGCGCCACCAGTGTCTGATTTAGTAAAGTGTTTTTCGATGCTCATTTGCATATATATAAAATTTATGAAACTTAAACTTTACCTTGCGAAGCACTATTGGACGAACTACTATTGTATAATTATAACATTATAACTTGTTCCCAAGATATCAATTTCACTGTCTGAACTTTCAGAGTATACATGTTTGCCTTCTCAATTTCCACAAATTTCAGTCGTGTTAATTTCACATATAGAGCCTTGAATCAACTATTGATGGTGATTTTTCACATCAATTTCACAGTGATGTGTTACATAGAAACTCTCATGTATTTTTATGATAAATTGTGTTGTGGTGTCTCCGTCCTTTCATTAGTGTTAATGTATTCACAGCTCAGCTGAAATAAACACATCTTGATCAAAATAGAGAAAACAAAATCTGTTTGAGGTGTTGTTACTTACGGTATGTTCGCTCCCCCCCCCCCCCCCAACCAACCAACAAACCGATAAGGAGACTGCCTAATTGAAACCAAAGCATAAAAACAAAACAAGCAAAGGAAGAAAACAGTAAGAAAAGTAAGATTACATCTGTCAGCCTATGATTTTATAGGCCTATGATTCAATCCCAGGTTCTCACGTTATTTTATCAATGGAGCCATATGATTACATAGGATCATTCATTTGTTTTGAGCCAACTTTTTCTATAGCTTTCACACAACTACTTTACTTATCCCAAATTGTAACCCTATTCCGATATGGATCTTTATGATTAAGGAGAGCTGCTGGCATATCGTCTGTCTGTATGTATGTATTATGTATGTGAATATATGCATGCATGTGTGTGCATGTATTATGTATGTGTGTGTAGTATGTATGCATGCATGTGTATTATGTATGTGTGTGTGTGTGAGAAAAAAGGTATTCACGTGAAGATATTTAAAAAAAAAAGATTTCCATCTATCATTTATAAACATGGCAATTTTGCAGATTAGACTTTCTTACTGTATTGGCTGAATAGTTAGAATCAGTATTTTACATTAATTTTCTATCACCATGACAGGGCTGACAGGTGAAGTTGTGCATGTGAGCAGTGTAATAAACAGAAGAACAGCTGATAAATGAGTCAGGTTTTGGTATATCACTTTTTAGAGCATAAATGGGGGCAAACTATATCAGATACACTGTGACATAATAAATAGAAGTCATTTGCCTACAGCAAGCTCTTGTTATTATTTTGAATATGGGGAATGGATGAAAGGAACACACATTCACATTGATACAGTATAAAATCCATATTTTTAATATCATATTTACAACATTTATAAAATACAATGTCAAAAGAAAAATCACACCATAAAATGTACTCAATAAATAAAAAGTTGGAACAGGTATTGTTTGAAATTGACAAGAATGAAATGCAACATGGTTCACAAGCACTCATTAGTATGCACTCAAAATAAATAACCAAATCACATACAATATTTACAAATTGGGGAAAAAAAATGTGAACCCTTTTGTCCATAATAATAGAATTCATTACTTTTCTTCACATATATTACATTATATATTTATGCCTTCAGTAGATGTACTACTATCATTTTTGTAAAAGTCTTCAATAAATCATTTTCCTTATTTGCCAATGTTATAAATACTATCCCTGTCTCGCTACCTCAAGCCTGCACTTACTTGGAACAAGGTCTTTTATGAGGTAAACTGAACAGTGCCCTCTGGTGTCAAAAACGAAGACTACTGGGGTTGGAAGTTTATAAATTATATATTAATTTGTAGGTTTTTTTCTCCATTTATAACACATATTTTGGTGTACAGGTGACAAATTGGGTGGGACTGAGAACAAAACAAGTTAAACACGATCCTCTCCAGTAACATTTAGTTTTAATACTGACATTGGCTATTACATTAATCTGTAAATACTTCGACAAAAACCATGTCATATATTTGTGTTTTCTTTTATACTTCAATATTCCATATATATTAAATGGAAGCTATATATACAGCAGTGTCGTTCTTATTTTCATATTATATAATACTGCATTATACTTGTACAAGTATTTTTACATTTCAAAATTTCATAAATACTTTCAGATATGGAGCTATACATTCATGTATGTCACATATTCATGTTATATATCTATACACTAAATAACCTGCTGTTTGTACCCTATTTCCTCCACTGTATGAAATACTACAGATTGTCAGTTATGCATATCCTTACGTGGTCTTTGATTTGATGGTTTAACATTAACAAGAGGTCATGATCTTTGTCTGGTCACATTGTAAAACTAGATTTGATATCCTACTCTATTCAATTGCTGTGTTGTATTTTAGTAAATACCGAGGTACTTTGCTAAAGTGGAATCTTGTTGTAGATTCCAGATGAAGAAAGTTGTGCAAATTCTAGTTTTATCACTTATAGCCATTAGATTTTGCACTGTACATACTAGGTACTTTGTGAAATAAAACTGGAAGCCGAGATATTATTATTGTAGGGTATATTTGATATCTACTTTTCCATCTCTTCTACAGCTGTCAATGCTAACATGATGATGCTGTTATCTTCATCGCCATGGAGACTTCAGTATTAGCAACCAGAAATTGTAACATTTTGATGCTAACATGATGCTGTTATCTTCATCGCCATGGAGACAGAATTAGCAACCAGAAATCATAACCTTTCAATGCTAAAATGATGAGGCTGTCACTTTCATTGCCATGGAAACATCAGACTTAGCAACCAAAATCGTAACATTTCAATGCTAACATGATGATGCTGTTATCTTAATCACCATGGAAACATCAGACTTAGCAACCAGAAATTGTAACATTTCAATGCTAACATGATGCTGTTATCTTCATCGCCATGGAGACATCAGACTTAGCAACCAGGAATCACAACATTTCAATGCTAACACGATGATACTGTTATCTTCATCACTATGGAGACACCAGACTTTCAACCAGAAATCATAACATTTCAATGCTAACATGATGATGCTGTTATTTTCATTGCCATGGAAACATCAGACTTAGCAACCAGAAATCGTAACCTTGGTCCAGCATTCCTGATAAGCTGCATTGCACTGATAAAAAATGAAGAAAAAAATTATGATATCAAATGAAAAGTGCTGGGGAAACATTTAAGTTGTGATCATTTCTCATAAAATTTGATGACTTTGGCCAAGTTTCCTCCTAGAATAGTTACAGACTGATATGACAATTTGTCAGCCATTTTGACAAAAAGATTTTCATGCATTTCAATCTTCAGACAGAAATTCCCTTGAAAATTAAATTTTCTCCAAACTTTGCCATATGGAAGCTTGTTCCTGGTCCTTTGAAATAATAAAAGATATTTGGGGTTCATCGTCTTGTTTTAAGGAAATCATCACTCATTTATTTTCCCATAGAGTAATTAACACAGTATATGGTGGCCATATTGGATTCTAAAATGACTAAATTTTGACACCATTTTGACCTCTAAATACAAGGAAATGCATCTCTAGCACTGGGTGACAAGATTAAAGAAGTTAATACCTTTGGTAGTCAGCACCAACCAGACTTGTACCATTAACTGCCAGTATTCTGTCACCAAGTCTAAGTCTTCCATCTCTTGCTGCAGCACCTTTAGGTAATAGTGTACGTACATAGATACCAGCAGATCTCAATGGAGTATACTGTAAAAAAAAACACACACAATAAAAAAACAAACCATGTTTGCTAACTTATTCTTGGGAGATTAATTTGAGTAATTATTTAATTTCACTGGTAGCATTGAATGATTATCTAGTAATGAAGCTAAGAGTGAAACAGAAGCACATCAAATATTCTTTTGCTTTTACTTCATTAGACACCCAGTCCTACATTCTATGAATTTATCACAAACTCACTGACACCTTCAACCCACCCCAAGCACACTATGCATACACAAGCAATACACTCACACACAAACAAACAAACACAACTGCCACACAAAACAACACATAGTCACACACATGTACTGCACACCCCAATAAACACACATAACCACATACATGCATCATGTCATACAAATACACACACACACACACACACACACACACACACACAAACACACACACACACACACATGCAATCGAGAGCTTGTACAGAAAGTGTCTCAGTGGTACAACTACTAGAACATTGTCAGAACATAACTATGATAATGACTTAGGAGTAATTGAACTAATTAAACATCACAAAATACTCACCAGTCCATCAATCAGTCCTAAACCAATTCCACTATCTTCTTTCACCAAATCAACTACAAACACATCATCCTGACTATCACTGCTATCTCTCAATCCTTCCACCTTCTCCATACACTGTTTTTGTGTTTCTGGCATTGTATTCCGGTGTAATAATAGATCCATCTCAGATTCCATCACACCTACATGGACACGGGAAGAGAATACTGGAAAATAGAATCTTATTTAAACAACAGAATTTGTGCAAGTTTTGTGGTCCTTTTTTTAACACCAAACTGTACAGTCACATATGGGATATATAGTGCAACATGTATGAACCCATTTTACAATATTATAGTATATGAAAAGGGGGCAGGCAGCAGAAGACTGTATGTACAATGTAATTACAATCACAGCTGATCATGTGACAAGCAGTGTACCCTCTAAGCCAATTTGATGCACCATTTATATGTACAAAATTTTTAGTGATGCACCAAAATTTGATGTTCTCCTATCTCTTACTATGTGGTGACTCACTAGAAATCCCATTTTTTCTCATTTTGGCTCACAGCAAAATTTGGCTATCATTAGACTGGCACACTGGTGACAGGTGAGTTTGTTGTTTTACTGATTAGATAACAACACTGCTGTACTGCTGAACACAGATGGATTGTAATGGAGGAGTCTTACTAGCTGAGTTGATGTTAACATAACTTTCTTCAAAGTTACATAACTTTGCGTTCAACAGTAAAAGTGTTGTTATCTATCAAGTAAAACAACAACCTTACCTCAACTAACCAAATGATCAACTTTGATTATTAACGTACATCTTACATACTGTAAACCTGGAAATTTTCACTAAAGACTTATTTTTCCTAATTTCACTGGAAAACAAAAATGCAAAAATAAGTAGTGACTAAAATGTCTTCTTGTCCACAAACACAATGTACCAGTCTGGTAATTAGTGAAAATTAGTCTTTGAGAACTAGCTGAAGACTGTAAAATCACAAAATTTTGTTGTAGTGAAAATATCTAGGTTTACATACAGTCTTCGCGCCAATGCTCTTTTTTTGCAATGTATTTTTAGTCAAAAGAATAAAGAGACAAACAACACAGAATTAATATTATTTTATTGCAAACTGTTTGTAAAAAAAAACCATCAAGTTTTTTGACAAAACAACAAAACATAAAATACAAAACACGACATGACTGAGAACACAAAAATATAATTTTGGCAAAAAGTTGTTGACATGACGGCAACTATATACTGCAGAGACTTATAATCACCATGGCAACAAAACTTGAAGGAACTGTTCAAACTTTTTTTCCAGCAACAATGATTGCTCCAGTTACATCATTCACCCCCCCCCCCCCCCATTCAGATTTGTTATCAAAACCTGTTTAGACTTCATCGTTTTACATTTCAATCTCTGATAAATTTACACTTAGTGACATAATTTACATTTGTAAGGGACGAGGCATTTGATCTTTTCGAACTATTTGTGTCAATATGAGTTGCAAATTACAAACAAACTGTTGCCATGGTAATGGATATTAGTCCTGCAAAACACTGCAAGCACATAAAAAGCATTTTAAATTACAATTATATTAATAAGCACATTACATAAAAACTCAAAAAACATCTAAAAAAAAGAAGAAAGTATGACAAGTCATGTTTTTTGCACACCATTTTAGCAAGAAACAGCTGATCTTTGACATCACATTTACTCACCATTATCAGAATCACTATTTAGTTCCTCTATTTGTCCCTCTGTCTCATCTTTAGCTGATAGCTGTGTATGATCTGAGTTACTATATTGTACTGTTTGTGATTGCACACATACTGGGTTGGCAGTGGTGGTTGATAGGGAGGATGGTGGTGGTGGTGGAGACTGGGGTGGTACAGTTTGTGTAGTTTCCCTAGACTGTCTTCCTTGCACTAGAGCTAATGGTTTCGGAGCTGCTGTAAGTGCAGGAGTGGGTGACCGAAATTGCTGTTTTTGTTGCTGCTGTTGTTGTTGTTTTTGTAGATGCTGTTGCAGTTTCTGCTCAATTTGAATCTGATGTTGTTTTTTGAGTATTTCTTGCTGTATCTGTTGTTGCTGCTGCTGCAAGTGTTGCTGTAACTGTTGCTGTTGAGGTCTCTTTGGTATGATTGGAATGGGTCTGTCTCTATTAGGTGGGGTGATAGCTAGGATTGGTATACTTCCCTGATAGTGATGTTTGTCATCAACACTGTAATCAATTGTAATTTCATTGTCATTTGGTTGTCTATGTATTTGATCCTGAGATCCTGGTCTACTCCTTTGAAGTTGTTCCAAGGATCCGGTGCTGCTTCCAGGTCGACTCCTCTGAAGTTGCTCCAAGGATCCGGTGCTGCTTCCAGGTCGACTCCTCTGAAGTTGTTCCAAGGATCCGGTGCTGCTTCCAGGTCGACTCCTCTGAAGTTGCTCCAATGATCCGTTGCTGCTTCCTGGTCGACTTCTCTGCAATTGTTCTAAGGATCCATTACTACTTCCCGGTCGACTCCTCTGCAATTGTTCCAGAGACCCTGTACTGTTCCTTTGAATCTGTTCAAGTGAGCCAGTCCTCTGCCTTTGAATCCTTTCCAACGAATCTGTCTTATTCCGTTGAAGTTGTTCCAGTGATCCAGTCCTGCTCCGTTGTAATTGTTCCAGAGAAGCAGCTCTCTTTTGTTGAAAGTTAGTGTGGTGATAGTTACCAGGAAACACATCCTTTCTTTCTGCATCTCTGTTGTCTTGGGAACATGCTGTAACATCAGCTGTCTCCTCATTATTTTCATCTTCGTCTGTTTCATATGGTTCGTCGTAATCATGATGTACACGAACAATGTGAACAGAATTAGAAGACTTTGTGAAATGACTTGAATTTACATGTTGTTGCACACTGACAGATCCGTCTTGATGATACAAATATACTTGGTCATTTCCGTTAAAAGTAACTTGAGGATTCTCCAAACGTTTGACTTCGTAATGTCCATCTTCTTGTTTCCAAGACACCTCATACCTGAACTCCTCACTTCCATGCCCACCATTTGTGTTGCTATGGCCAGCATTCGTGTTGCTATGGCCAGCATTTGTGTTTCCATGACTACCATTTGTGTTACCAGTGTATTGATGTTTTGGTACAGGGGGTACATACTGTTGACTGGCTTGTACATTTCCATTGTTATTATTATTCGTGTATGCAGTTGCTTTGGCAAGATGGCTACCATAGGGTGGTGGTGGTGGGTACTGATTTCCCAGTTGGTTGCCATGGTTACTTAGTTTCAGTGATTGGTATGTGTGGTTGTCATGGTTACCGAGTGATTTGGACTGAAAACTGTGTTGCGGGGAGTGAAATTGTTGGTGGTGCTGGATGTATGTTTGTGATAGGTTACCACTACTGGTACTTCGCATTCTCTGATGTGATTGGATGTCGGCATAGTTACCTTTTGAAAGTGAAGTTCTATGAATATCTTCATAAGACCTTGCACCTCTGTTGCCATGGGAAACACTAGCGTATCCTGTTTTCTGCAACCTGAGAGCATCGTTCTCAGCCAGTTCTTTCCTAATGAGGCTGGCCATCAACTTATCTGCAGACTCCTGAGGCTCAGCTAGCAGCGTTCCTGTGGAAGAGTGGACAAGAAAAACAAACTATATCTGATCAGAAATAAAAAATTTGATAAAATGGTCATTACAACAAAACTGAAGTGTGGATGTACACAGATGAAGCTGAATTTATTATCAAAAAAGATACTAGTAGATTCCTTCATCCAATTTCCAAGAACATATGAAATAACCAAACTACATTCTGGTATCAAAATAAACAGATAATACACACATATTTGTACTGTAGCTTAGACATGGAAATACCAGACATGTAATAACCTCCTTACCTAAATAGTGATACTGGGTAGTGTAATTTTTGAAAACTTTGACATAAATATTCTTTTTTAGAAGGACAACATTTTCTGTGTTAGAATTTTGGAATGTATAAATAATTTGTATCCTAGTACAGATAGTCATACTGGGTACAATTTGTGACAATTTTGACATCAATGTTTTATTAAAAGTGTTCAGAAAAACATCATTCTCTGTGAGGTAATATTGGAGAGAATATTATTTGTATAGATAGTAATATACTAAGTTGTACAATTTTTGAAAATTTTGACGTAATTTTTTTGATAATTTTTTCTAGAAATACAGCATTTTATGTAGGGTAATTTTGAAGAAAATATAAAAATTTTATCCTTACCTATATAGTTATCAACTTTAGATAATTTTTTTTTTTTTTTTTGTTTTTTTTTTTTGAAATACAGCATTTTCTGTGTGGTAATTTTGCAGGAAATTTGCCATTTTTATCCTTACCTGTATACTAAGATGGCATTACTGAGTTGTACAATTTTTGGAGAATTTTTTTTCTTTTTAGTAGAAATACAGCATTTTCTATGTGGTGATTTTGAAGGAAATGTGCAATTTTTAACCTTACCTGTATAGATGGTGATACTGGGTAACATATCAGCCAGTATTTGAAGACTTTCAAAGAATGTACCATTATTGACAGGTTTGTCCAAATCCATAATGAAATCACTATTGGGTAGAACCAACGGTGGATGGTTGTTGAAACTTTCTAAAATATCAGCTGGGAAAATAAACAAACAATTAAGATTAATTTGCAAATTTTTAACTTTCTCAAGAAGTATAAAAAAAATCTGTATTTTTGGTATCTAACAACTTGGAATGTGCATTCTACAAGGAGAAGCAGAAATTAGAAAATGTTTCAAGCATTCTTCTGGATCAGTATTCTACACAAATTATTTCACCACATATCAATTCATGGAACAGTAAACCTGATATAATGTGACTAAAGTTATATTTTGCTTTGGAATACTCGTATGAGAGTTTTGTGGAGAGCATTTTTTAAATAACTGGGAGTGTGCATTGCTTCATATAAGTATTTGCCACCCCTCTTTATAATCTCATGACTGCATTCATATGACAGAAAGACACCTAATAATAATTTGAAAACAGAAGAATCACAGAGTATGTCATTCTACAGGGTGCATTCTTTTTTTACTGATCACAAGACCTCTATTGTGGACAAGACAAAATACTTCACATCTTGGAACTTTTTTCATAAGCACATTATTCAATTTACTTCTGTATTTCTACTGTTGACAAAACCTGAATAAATTCTAGCAGTACAGCCAAACAAGAAACAAGACAAAGAATTCAGCTTGAATTCACAGAATCCTACCCACCTTGATAGACCTTAGAGGCAACATTTAAATCTCTTGTACAAGTGCATAGGCAAGTGTGTGTATATATGTGTACATGTATGTGGCTGGCTGTGTGTGTGTGTGTGTGTGTGTGTGTGTGTGTGTGTGTGTGTGTGTGTGTGTGTGTGACTGCCAGTTTGTCAGCCTGCCAGTCTGTCTGTGTCTGTCTGTCTGTCTGTCTGTCTGTCTGTCTGTCTGTCTGTCTGTCTGTCTATGTTAGGATTTGAAAAGAGATTCAGTATAGCACTAAATACCTGTCCTCAGAGCTGGTTCAACATCTTCAGGAGGTGGAAACCATCCCCTTGGTCTGGGTTTGTTGTTACCTAGCTGATATTCACTAAGGATCTGTTGTACTTGAGCAGCATTAAGAGATGGAAAGTCCTTGCGAATAGCATTCCAATCCAGCTACAAAATATGACATTCAAAATTAACACTGAATTCAATTTGATAATTTTTACCTCACAGAAATACAAGGGTGCTGAGTTTTCTTGTTACAGCCAAGTTCCTCTTACCATTGGAATGAAAATTGCAAATTTTTCAGATAATGTTCATCAAACTTGAGGTATTCAAAGAATGTTTTCTTTAAATGATTTGAACTCATAAAATTATCTAACATCATATATATATATAATCATCAAAAAATCATCAATAATAAACATGTCTTATAATAACAGAACCCCATGCTATGTGAATTCCAGTGTGGGTACACAGGGGTATTTGCATTCACTACACTCTTGAAAGTATGGGCGCAGAGAACACTGCTAGCACTCGTGCAAATACCCTGAGTACACCACACTTGCACTCACATGTCATGGGGTTCTGTCATATCATTAACTTACATTAAGGAGTTGTACTTTGGGTGTAGCCAATAGATCAGCTGCTGATGACAGTGTACGTAGAAATGTGGCAGCTTCTTGATGTAAGCCATGTTCCTGAGTCCACGACACCAATAGGTCTAAATTACCCCTTATCTGTGCACCTTTTGACCATTTGTAGAACTTACCACCACTACCTGTTACCATGGTAACAAAAACATTGGTTGTGTAGTTAGGTAGAGATGAATTATAATTTTGAACATAGAAAATGATGTGGCAGAATGAGTGCCAAACTTTTAACCAGTACACACAACACAATTTCATAAGCTGGTAGAACTTTTAAGAGTACCTTATCTAGAAAAAGTACATTTATTTAGCTTTCGTAGTCATACAGCCTCATTCTTCAGATGTTATTTAGTACTTCTGTGTATATTTTTGTGTTAAATGAAAAAATGGTCATAAATTTTTTTTTTTTTAAAATGTGTACTCCAGGCCAAAAAAAAAAAAAAAAATTGTTTCTGGTCAGGAAAGTTTGTCTAAAGTGGTGCGACGATGCAATTTTTAAATTTTGTTTTATTCTCAACAAACTTGTTGTCACTCAATCTGCTATTTATGACAGTTACTGTTCTTTTTTATTTAGTACTTTAGATTAAGTGTGTATGTGGGGCAGCTGTCATTTGCTTGTTCGTGATTGGCTCTGCAGTTGTCTTCACTGAAGTAGGGAGGGTTATTTTTGTGTTTACCCCAGATCTATAGACTGCATGGGCTGGACAAACATGAAAAAAAAAGGCCGAAGCGAGGGTATTTAAGTGATGCATGTGCTGACCAGAAATAATTCTTTTTTTTTGGCCTTATACAAAAGTAGAAAAAAATGATCATATAAATCTGAAAAAGTACTTTTTAAAAGTGAAAAAAAACTGCTCACAAAAAAAAGTGCACTCACCTCGCTCCATCAGCATGTTGAAGAGCGATGCATTGGTGAAGAAGAAGAGATATGCAAATAACTGATGGATGATTTGTGGGTGGACATGTAAATTACTGATGAGTTCAAAGGTCGATTGAAAGATGGTAAGTACACTATCCACACCAATAGATTTATTGTCATCCTTGTTGTCTTCTTCATCTGTGAAGGGGTTACTATCTAGTATGGCTGGCAGTGCTATGTATAAGGTCTGAAAATAAAAGAAATGAAAGTCTTGTCAACGACAAGGTAATGTGCAAAGACAGACATCAGAGAACTGTCTAGTATGGCTGGGCAGTGCTATGTATAGGGTCTGAAAATAAAGAAGATTGGTTTATTTTATACTACAAGACACTGTGCAAAAAAAATAAATAATATGTCACACAGGGATTTTTTAACACCAATCCGATACCATTTATTTCAAAACAGGATATTGCAATTTGATCTACAATATTAAAAGTAAAACATGATTGTCACAATTTGTGTAATCAAAATGATATAAAATTTGTATAGGGGGGGGGGGGGGGGGGAGACGACTTCTTTCCTAGTAATATTACCTTGGTTAGAAAAACAGTATTAAACATTATATACAAAGGCAGTATTTGTTGGTCTATGTATTAAATTCTTGTTTTGTTATTCTTTCACTGTTTTCAATGCATGTCACTGGATATATACATACCACATGTACACAGACATGTTCTCACTACATATCACATTTCACATGGTTTGAGTGTGTCACGCCTAGAGGCACACATACACACCGGCATGTTAACAAGACGTGAGGACTACAATGTAACAAACATGACAACCGCTCGGCTACACTCCCGGTCTTTCGCTCCAACTACTTTAATCGACCACCTATCCAATGAACCATTCAGTCATCAACGATCCTTTATTTTAATCACAAACCAAATCTTATTATTTACCCAGTAGATTGGAAACCAACAAAAATTGATGACAAAAATACTTTTTAACTTAGAGGGACTCGGTGACAATAGGTGAACAATCTGTGTGCGTTGACCATTGTCAATGCGATTTGTGGTGCAGTAGAGTGTCTTTGTGGTCGAACAGACTGAATGTTTTCATGGGAGTTTGTTCACCAGTGGAATTTTAATTGATTTGTTTCACATGTAGCATGAATCCTCTGTTAGTGTACACACCACATGGACTGTAAAACAAAATTAACTTTCTAGTATATAGACGTATCATTCACCGTTTTTGTTTCTGATTTCTGAGAGTGAGTACAAATTCCTTTTGTTGTTTAGACTTTCATGGTATGCATGAGTGATAAAAGAGCTTTCCTTTTCTGTTTCAAAAATTACAATAGAAGTAGCAAAATTGTTTACTGTCGAATATGGATGGGAGAGCTCGTCACATTTCAAAAATGTACTTGGAATGTTGTTTTCCTTATTTTAACAACTTTTTTGTTCTTATCCTAAACGACTGGTTAAGTATTTCAATGATGTAATGCCAGTTTGAAGTCCAGGAATGTTTTTTTGGGCAAGATGAACAACAGATGAAAAACTGCTGGGTTTGGTGGGATTATTCTAGTTACTCAGGACAGAAAAATTGTGGTTAAACATTTAACACTTTTCTTTAAAAAAATATTAAAAGTTGAAAATTTTCATTTCTTAATTTCAGTGGATGTAACACTTTTTAAATTATATAATGTAGCTGTGAGACCACTCTCTGTATGAACACCATTAGTTTTTGTAGCCCAAATTGTCTGCATGTATATGTGGACAACTTTAACACAAGTCCAGTCTGTACATGCCAAAACTCATAGCAGTATATGCCATCAGGTTGTGTGGCCAAAATTTTCAACCAAGGTAATGGTCTGTGTGGTCAAGCCTTTCTATAAAGCTATGATCTGTGAAGTGAAGCATATTAATAGCTCAAACACCAAACTTTCTCTTTCTCTTTTCCACAAAGCTGTATGGTTTATGTGGCCCAACTTTTATATGTAACATGTGTACAAGTTCTGTGGCCCAAATTTATAGCCATAGCAACATACACTATTGGGCTGTGTGGCCAAGATTTTCCACAAAGGTCTGTGGTCTGTGTGGTCAAGTCTTTCCATCAAGCTATTCTGTTAAGCTAACTTTAACATCAAAGTGTTCTTTGTGTGGCCCTGCTTTTCCATCAAGCCATAGTTGGTGTGGCCCAACTTTAACAATTGTATTTGTGTGGCCCAAACTCATAGCTGCAGCAATTAACTATTGGACTGTGTGGCCTAGTTTTTTCATCAATGTATGTGGTGTGTGTGGCCTCTCTTTTCTACCAAGATATAGTCAGTATACAGCCCAACTTTTCCAATGAATTATGCTCTGGATCAGCAAGCTTTAGCACCAAGCTATGGTCTGTGTGGCAGGCTAGCAGTCTTGTCCACCTAGCTATGTTATATATGGGGCAGTTTTTGCAATGAACTATGCCCCAGTCAGCAAGCTTTAGCACCAAGCTATGGTCTATGTGGCCTAGCTATCTTGTCCACCTAGCTATGTTCTATGTGGGGCAGCTTTTCCAGCTACATGTATATGCTCTGTGTCGACAAGCTGTAACACAAGGTGGTGGTATGTTTGGCCTCTCTTTGCATGCCACCTAGATCTGTTTTGTTTAGGCTATTTTTTTTATATTCAACTATGCTCTGTGTGGCCAACTTTTCCACCTATCAATGTTGTGAGTGGGACAGCTTCAAAGTCTCACTTTACAATGACATTATTCAATCTATGCTGTCTATTGTCAGTCTGTATTGTCAACAGACATAACAGTAAAATGGTCCCAATTACTTTGGTAAAGTCCTTCACAAAGTAGGAGTATTTAACAGCTCTATACAGTAGATGTTGGCAGTTGTTTTTCCCCTGGACACCTTATGTCAATTCCGTGTCTTCAACAATGGTGTAACACAATGTAAGGATATATTTCAAAAACCCTACAATGACATTATATGTTTTTTATGTCATTTTATGTGCACAAGGTTGAAAAACTGTTGCATTTTCCAGTTTATTACTTTTTACTTTTTTTAAATCATGATATATCATCAACATAATATTAGTTTAGTCTTCATAATTTAGAGATATTTTTCATAATTTTCTTGGGTTCAAAATACCACTTAATCCAGATAAAATATTGAATTCTACATCCAGCATGTAACATATTATTATTGTAATTTAGAACTAAATGGCCCGGTTTGAATTAGGATTAAAACCTTCATGCAAAAACAATTGGCTAGCATACCTATAGAAAAATTAGTCCAAAACAACAGAATAATCCTCTCTAATCCTTACAGCTCAACTGATATAATATGAGAACATGGGATTGAAAAATGGGCCTTTAAGTAATACACTGCAAGTATAAAGTGATCTTACATGACAGCAACATGAAAAGATTCTCACTCAGGCTTTAAACCCCAATGTTTGAATCCTGTGGCCTTGGATTTGTTCTGTTATGAGTAGAGGTACAAGGATTACATAGAATCATTCTTTTGTTTTAGACCAACATTTTCTCTAGCTCTGTCAGACAACTGTTTTTCAATCCAAATTTTAATCCTAATTCAACATTGGCCTTTATATTGAAAAATTTGTAAAGATTGGAGTTTGCACGCTCTGTCCATATATTCAAATTTTAGACTTTCATAGAGACGTCAGTTTACTAAACATGCTTTGTACAAGAATGATCATTGAAATGATTTATAATATAAGCCTATATAGGTGACCAGAAACCACTTGTCAGATCACCCCAACCATAGTTTACATACAATCCCAGTTATTGTCCACACACACACCCTGTCATTATAACCATCACAACACCTGCATACAGCTAAGTTTTCATCACAATACTAGCCTTTCACTCCACAATTCATTATCTACATTCATAATTTACAAGAAAGCTTTCATACAGCTGACAAGTAGACGATAGACGTACGCTATATCTAATGACTCCGTCAATTCACGACATTCTCTGTTCTAATGCCATCATGCCGAACCTTATAGCTGGTGATAAGTCAATCTTTCCCAGACTGTTTTTATAGTGTTTTGAAGGGAAAGCTTTCTCATAGTTGACAAGTAGACTATATTCAGGACATCATGCAGACCTAATGATTCGATGCCTTCATAACTTTCTCTGTTCTGATGCCATCAAGCTGAACCTTAAAGCTGGTGCTAAGTAAATCTTTCCCAGACTACAGACTGCATGTATGTAAACTTTTTACCAACAAAATAAAATTTAAAAAAAACAAATCTACAACAAAATATCAATAGCCAGCTTTCAATTTGAAAAGGAAAATTATAATCATTTTTGGCATGGGTAGACGTACAAATAAAGTACTGTGAGTACCTCACCAACAGATGTTTTACCTTAATTAGGTAATAGACAGTCTATGCTTACCTTAGTTAGATAGTACACAGTCTGTTGAAATGTATACATCACAACTTCTTCTAACACTGACAGCACTTCATCATCAGCTGTAGCCAGTGATGCTCTGGATCCTGGCGGTAAACTCTCAGCTGGACTCATCAAATAATCTATCATGGCTCCCTGGAAGTGGTTCAACATTTCCAAGGCATTCGCCATCCAGAATATAATGGATTGGAGGTCTGGAAGGAGTTCTTTCATGGAAGCTACGGCATCATTAGGTCTAGAATGGGATAAACATTACATATATTTTACTCAAAAAAAATAAATTTTTGAAATCAACAATCACAGAAAACTGAATTTTAGTTGGATTTTGATATTACAACTTTAAGGCCCATCATCAAATTTGAAATAAAATGTAGGCAAGAAAGACTGTGTTGTCAGGCAGAGCTATGCAAAAGTTGGTCCAGAACAAAAGAAGGATCCTAAGTAATCATTATGGCGCCATTGATAAGATAACACTAATACAAGTACCGGGATTGAAACATGGGCCTTTAAGCATTTAGCACTTCTATAATACGTTATCCTCTATTACAGCCAATGAAGTACTCAAAACATTCTGAAGATCCACAACAGTAGATTTTGGTGAATTTACAAAAACATAGAATTACGATCGATCGATTCATTATAAAGCTTGAAAGCAAATAAAACACTGAAATATCTATGTTTATATTGTGCAGTGACCAGGTCTATTATTGAAACTAATATATAATGATGTGGATAAAAATAGTTTGTATTTCCGATTTAAAGTCAGACATGCCTACAGCTATGACCACCTCAAAGTTATTTTCAACAACAACAACATGCCTGCCGGGCTGTAATCTATTTTTGCTGCTATACTTCCGATTCATTGACAATTTCGTAACGTATCATACAGTCTTACAGGAAAGTAAATTGTTGGCCGAGTGCAAATCACCTCAGAACATAACTACAACAGTTCTTTTTGTTCAAAATCTTGACTAATAGATGCAGTATATTATAGTTGCAGTAGGTTGTATTAGCTGATGAGAGTCAGGTGAGATGTTTTTAATTTAATAGAGGAAGAGTATGAGGATTGTTGTTGCTAAAAAGTCTTACTTCTCTAGAAATCAAACAATCCTATTGGACTACTACGGAATATAACTTAGCCCTAAAAAATGTCTGTTTTCCCTGCTATAGAATTCTATCAGATATATCAATTCTTTCTCCCTAGTTTAGGTGCACAGCAAGATTTTCACTAATGTACAGAGTATATCATTTACTACAATCTATGTTCCCACGCTTCAGAATAATTTGATGGAGTTTAACTTGACTACATTGGTAGACAAACACACACACTGCTTACAAGGAGGTGGTGGATACAATTTATCAACTGTCGGAAGTATTTAATTACTTAATTCAAACATGCCCTGCAGCATTTAACCTTCTACTGCTAAGAGTTGATGACTTGGAGAAGGTTTCAATTTATGCAGCTTTACAAAATAATCACTATCAACAGTATGTAATGGTTTTTTTTTGTTGTTTTTTTTGTTGTTGTTTTTTTTTTTTGGGGGGGGGGTGTTTTTTTTTTGGGGGGGGGGTCCTCTTGTGTCTAGTCAACTCATGATATAGGCTTGTATATTTCAAATGTTCTTCACAACTATCTTACTCTGGGGCTATGTGTATAATACCTTAATTAGATTTCTATGCTCTTCATTCAGTTTATGTACCTATATTTTTTTACAGTTAACATATTAGCAAACTGTTTGATTTCTAGACAAAGTATTAGATGAACATGCACATTTCTGAGAAATAAATGTATCAAGTTTATCCTGTTTCTGATAACATAGGTTATTTTTTTCTCATAATTCATATTATTCTTGGTAATGTGGTCTTCATGAAATTATGGGTTGAGTCAAACTGAGCCATTGTAGTAAAATTAATGCATAAAATAAATGCCACCACTACCCCGGGACCTCTACACCTGCCATCCCCACTCTGTAGTTACTGCATATAATTTTGCCGGCCACTTCATTTATTGTTTTATTTTGTATTTGAGATTTGTATTGTTTGATTTGTTAATAAACTCAGATTTCTAAGGCTATCACGGCATGATTGTTATTGAGGGGAATCTACAAAGCTGAATTACTGTTAAAACCAAATCAAACACCTCATTCTGTGCGTTATAATTTAAATTGTTTGGTTCTATATGAACACTTCAGTTAGCATGAGTTATTTGAGACAACTACAAGCACAAAGGAACTTCAGTTTCAAAGTTTGCATACTTTGAGTCAGTCAATTCTCACACTCCTAATACATGTCCTTCAAACAAGATATCAAGATTACATGCTTGAATGAAGTAATTACAGATACCATACAAAATCAAGAATCTGTTTTAATTAACCTTTTTACTAGAAAAGTAAACATTTATTCATTCTTTTCTGATTATCACAGCTCCAGTGATCATTTTAATCAAGTCTTTGATACAAACTTACAAAGATACAGAGATTAAAGTTTTTCTATTTCAACCTTCTAGTTTTAATTCAAGGCTAGGGTTTTTAAACAAATTTGTTTCTGTTCAAGTCTGTCAATATTTGTTTTCTTTTCTAACAATTACCTCTCCATTATTCCCTGATTCACTCAGTCATTGCCACTGAAGAACATCTTCAAAAGATGCTTATGAATTTCACATAAATTCAGATGACAATTTTCCCATGAGATCTTCCCTCATACTTCTTTAGACAAGCCTTATGTAGCTGCAAATAGTTAAGGTGGGCAGAGGAGTAGAGTCATTATACTACCTAACTGACTGACCAAATACCAAATACCAAACCTAACTAACAACAGAACACTAACTAACTAACTAACTAACTAACTAACTAACTAACTAACTAACTAACTAACTAACTAAGTAACTGACTGACTGACTGACTGACTGACTGACTGACTAAGTAACTGACTGACTGACTGACTGACTGACTGACTGACTGACTGACTGACTGACTAAGTAAGTAAGTAACTGACTGACTGACTGACTGACTGACTGACTGACTGACTGACTGACTGACTGACTGACTGACTGACTAACTAACTAAGTAACTGACTGACTGACTGGCTGACTGACTAACTAACTAACAAACTAACTAACCGACTGACTGACTAAGTAACTAAATTGACTGACTGACTGACTGACTATCTAACTACCTTAAGTAACTAACTGACTGACTGACTGACTGACTGACTGACTGACTGACTAACTGACTAACTAACTGACTAACTAAGTAACTGACTGACTGACTGACTGTCTGACTGACTATCTAACTAACTACCTAACTGACTGACTGACTGACTGACTGACTGACTGACTGACTGACTAACTAACTAACTACCGTGCTAACTAAGTAACATATAACTAAATATACATATATAACTAACTACCAACAAATTACCAAACCTAACTCACTACACTAACATTAACAACATATAACTGAAAATACATATACCTATTAAACTAGAAATCAACTAATTACATATAACTAACTAACTAACTAACTAACTAACTAACTAACTAACTATTAAATTTATCAATTTGTTTACTTTGAATGTATATGTAAATATAAGTTATTCTTACTCAAAAATTGTTCATAACAATTTTCATCTTTGAAATAATTACTTTAAATATTCAACTTAATTTCTAATAGACCAATCTGTATTTGGTTGACCTATACTCACCTTGATGGCTGTTTGTTGGCGATTTCTTTGGTCTTGTCCTGCAAATAGTAAATAATTGAAAGGTGTGTCATTCATAATTAATTGAACTGGTGAACAACTCACTATAGAAAGTTGATTGGTAATTTGTGATTCTCTATAACACTGGTGGTACTAAGTGAATCTGATTGAGTAGGGATTAGATTGAGGAGAGAGGGTTTTATGTCAGTGAATCAGGCTGGGCAAGGATTAGACTGAGGAGATATGGGTTTATGTAAGTGAATCAGGCTGGGCAAGGATTAGACTGGGGAGAAATGGGTTTATGTGACTGTATCAGGCTGGGAATGGATTAGACTGAGGAGAGAGGGTTTTATGTCAGTGAATCAGACTGGGCAAGGATTAGGCTGAGGAGATATGGGTTTATGTAAGTGAATCAGGCTGGGCAAGGATTAGACTGGGGAGAAATGGGTTTATGTGACTGTATCAGGCTGGGAATGGATTAGATTGAGGAGAGAGGGTTTTATGTCAGTGAATCAGACTGGGCAAGGATTAGGCTGAGGAGATATGGTTTATGTGAAACCCTCAGAAGGATCCATCTGACTGAAAAGCATACTATATTTTCTTGTGTTTTTTAGATAAAAAAAATAACAAATTTTTCTTATTATGATCAGCGACAATTAATACAAACACAAGGTGTCATTTTTCCCCCATTGTTTTTACCCAATCAAAATGAACATTTTGAAAAGCTTCAGTTTATACTGAGAGAGGGGTTTATGACCAGTGCCACCTGTTGGTACATACGCCACCATCAATACACAGACTTAAAAACACTATGGCATCAGCGCAGCAGAGCTGGGTAAAGACAAATCAAAATCAATACTGGGTGATCAATAAACCTAGATTCTAGATATACCCTGTGCATTGTTATCAACACAATACATGGTATGAATGGTCACTGACATCTACTGGCATAGTGCCCGCTGATAGTGAAAGTCACTTTTTCTCTCACTGCCATTATTATTTAGTAGATGGATAAAGTACATACTATAATGTGTTAAACTGTCTACCACTTCCAGACAGTATGTTTTGATGGCCAGGCAATGTAATAACACTATAGGGAAGGTTATTTCAACATTGTGACTTCCATATCCACAAGTAGCACTTTCCTAAATACTTTCTACCATTTTGTGTACACAGTACCCTATGATGTAACTTCTTTGTTTTTCAAGTGAAATTTTCTTAGACGAGACGATCAGTGGTATTTCATGACCAAAACATATGGAAATAACTACACATTTAGGATTTAAAAACAGTAAATTTAACAAATTATATGAAGTATTAGATGAGTTACAAACATGGTGAATTGTTATACAAATTACAGACAATAAATAAAAAAGAAACAGAAAAACAGAATTTTTTAAATGAGTGCTTTTCCATCGTTTTGCATCGGTAAAATATTCTCATAATACATCATATTGTTTACCATACTTTGTCAAAAATATACCTATTCTTTCAAAAAAAAAGTGAGGAAAATTTGATTTTCAAACGGAAGCACTAAATGACTGTGGTACAATATGTTAAATAGTTTTATTGATTGCCTACAACACTGGATGGCATGATAGGAATTCCTACTTTTCAACTTGTAAATGGTTAGAGCAACTATTTAACTTTATTTTAATTAAAGGGTGACACTAAAACACAGGTAGGCATTGATTACCAGCTCATTACAGGTATGTGACTTGAATTCGTGAGAAAATAACGGAATCCAAAGGCTGGGTTCACATTTGTCTAGAAACAATACATTATTAAAGTGGTGTTTACCAACATGACCATTGTAGAACTGTAACACTCCGGGTGAGTGTGTGTGTTGGACTCAGGGCTTGAAATTAACAGTAGTCCCATGTCCACGGGCTACCAATTCTTGTGATTGGGCTACCATAATTGGCAATGATTATGCAATGATTTAAAGAATGGAAGATTTACGGACATAAAAGTATTTTAATATACACACATATTTCCAATAGAGGAACTCTGTTTTCAGTTCAGGAATATAGGACTGAAATTGGTAGCCCACTAGGACTACCAAAGAAAAAAGTTAATTCCAAACCCGAACATAAACTGTTCATTCCAAGTAATCCTGTTTCTCCACAATTATTAATAGTCATATCAACTGCCTTGGTTAGTTGATTGTATTTTTGTATTGTCTACATTTAAATGTTTAGTTCTGCAGTAGTCATGAAGGTAGGAATGTGTGCAAAGATTTGGGGTGTTTTAATAAGTAATGGGTAAATGAAGAACAGGACAGGACATGAACGTAAACACCTCATTGAAGACGTTTTCCTCCAAAGTGATTAATAGTCAACTGCACTGGTAATTAGTCACTAGAATTTGACACCTTTTTTTTGTAATGTTAAAATGTTTAGCATAGTAACAGTAAGGGTGAGGGTTAAGATTAAAAGTATTTTAATATGTAAGAAGCAATCAGAAACAGATTAGGACTTAGATGTAAATGCATGGTTTATGATAGTTTTTAAAAAAACAAACTAGTTAGTTGATGAAACTTTACACTTTTTTGTATTCTTGACATTTAAATGTTTAGCATGGTAGAAATGGTAAGGGTAAGTGTAAAGATTAACGATACACTTTGTAGTATTATAATAAGTCATTTTAAGCAATGAGAAATGGGACATTGCAGAATGCATGAACTGTTCATTCAAGATTTTTTTTTCTTCAAAATGATTAATAGTCAAGTGAACCAGTTAAACGATGGAATTTGACACTTTTTGTAATGTTTACATTTACACATGTTTACCATGCCCAGCATCTATTACAATATTGGACCTTTTGTGTTTTCAGTACAAAGAAAACAATTGTCCTTGTTTTGTGTAAGAATTTAGAATCTAACATTGGTCATCAAAAAGTAATTTTGCAATGGTGCAGTCATAAATGAAGTAATGTACAGACTCCAAGGCCAGTGCAATCAATGAAACATGTGTAAAACAAACTGGATCACATTCACTTGTTTGTTTTGGAAATTCCTATGAAAATCAATTTATTTTACTGAAAAAAAACATCTTTAAATATTTTTACCTTAAAGTTACACTGATGAAAAATTTTACAGTAATAATAATTATTATTTTTATTACTTTATATATTAATAATCCATTGAAAAATATTAACCAAGCTTGGCTAAAAATTCTGAGAAATAGATAAATTAATTTCGAGAAAAAAATAAAAAAATAAAAAAACCTTAAAAGTAAAAAAAAAATCCATCAAATTTCCTTATATTGTGTGTAAAGAAATTTTTTTACAATAAAAATGTTTTTGAACTTGCACTGGGATTAATTCAAAGTATGAGAAAGACAAACACAGCATAATGTTTACATAATAGTCAGGATGTACTGGAAACAAATTACAGAGTGGAGAGTTCTTAATTAAACTTACCCATGCAATACTTTGAATAAGTCCAGAGATCTTCAGTAGTAATTTCCTTGTTGCTGCCTGGTCATTGTGATAAGCAGAATACTCCACACACATACAAATTAAATATGCAGGCGTCAAAGTAAATCCACCTTTTTCCACATCAACAACAGATGTGATTTTCTCCAACAGATCATCCTCGTCTCTTCTCTCGTATATCATCTTAATTCTGTTCTCATTTCTCTCGTATTCCTGTGCTTTCTTCTTCAGATGTTCGTTCAAATTATCCCGACATTTTGACAGTGAATCGACACTGCTGTGTTTCTTGATTGTGGGTGTGTTTGGTTCATAGCTCAATGATAGCCATTTCAAGTCTAATGGTATCTCTTTCATTGTAGTGGGATCTTTAAAGAGAAAGACATAATGGTTTCCCATGGCAACCAGATCCCCTGGTTTCAGTTCCGTTTCCTTGGTAACAAGAGTACCATTGATGGTGACTTTAGCAAGAGCAAGGGGGTCCAAGGACACGGTCATTGCACAATCTTCAATATTCTCTATAAGTCTGTAGTTTCTATTTGCAGGTTTCTTACATACCCAGCAATGTTGTGGTAATATGTCATGTGCTGAGAGTGAAACATCAGGTTTATTCTCCTCATCATCATCTTCTTGCATTTGCCCGATCATCGACACTTGTTCATTCAACACATACAAGACAAGATCATTTTCTGGTGAAAATCCACGAAGTGTCAGAAAATATGGAAAATCCAGAGGTGGTTTGTAGTTATAGAGGGCAAGAGGATCATCACTACTCTCTGTCTCTTCAGGTTCGTGTAACAGTCTCTGTAACAAGTTTTTGTCCTCTCCATTTGTCTTGGTAGTAGTGTAATCCAAATTCAACACACTACTTGTCAAATCAGGTTGTCTTTCTTCATTCTGAACAATATCTAACAAAGCATCATTACTTTCAGCTCTGTGTAATCGTACACGAGACAATTGTAAACGTCTGGCATTAGCATTAATCCCTGATGTGATTGTGTCAATTTCACCTAGTTCCTCTGCAACGGCTGATCGTTTCCTCACTTCAAATCGTCGTGAGAACCCTTCACCTGGTTTCCAAAATGATTGTAAGACAAGAGGCCGTTCATTGTCCTCAACAACACGCACACATTCAGTCATCCACAGTTGTCCCTTCGTTTCCGATTTCACAAACTTGCCAATAACGTCACATAATACGTAATCTTTGTAAGATGATCGCGAGAGACCGTACCTTTCTAACACCTCCTTGACAAGTTCAACTGCCGATGACCTCATTGATGCAAGCACACTCTTGTACTGAGCTCCTGGACAGATTTGGTCTCCGTAAACTTTCAACACACCTGGTGTGGCTTTCTCCGTGGATAATTCCACACTTTTGGCTAGTCTTGTTTCTTCTTCCTCCTTTTCCCTTTTCCTGAGACTAAATCTCCGTTGGAACAAAAGTGCAACTGAGGAACTAGATTTCATATGCTTCCTAGCTTTGGCTTTGGCAGGTGATCGTACATGACTGTCTTTGTTTTTATGTCTCTGTTTTGACAAGTTTGCGTTGATAAGTAATCCTGATGCTCCACCGTTGTTCATTTTGATTTCGGTGGTTCTGTCACGTCTACCAGACTGACTAGAGTTTGACAAACTACTACTCAAGTCACTACTAAGACTAGAATCATCGGTGAGAGGCAACATCCCATTTGTCAATAGTTCACCTGACGGGTCCACCCTCAGGGTGTTCTCAGTATGGTGGCCATTCATCATGGCTTTTATGTTAGGGAATTTAGAAAGCAAGTTACGACGTTTGTTGGCAGGACTATGAAGTGTTTTCTTAGATACAACAGGACTAGAACTAATACGGTGAGTGTCCATACGAAATACAAACCTTGGAGAAACTCTTGAGTTTAGAGCAACATCTAAGGGTTTTTCTTCTTTAGCCAATAAAATTTCATCTGTGAATAAAAACAAGATACATATATAAAAAAAAGAGACAGTTGTTAGCTTCAGAGTAACACCTGGTAGTTGCTCCTGTCTAGCCAATAAAATTTTATCTGTGAACAAAAACAAGATACACATAAAAAAGACACAGTTGTTAGCTTCAGAGTAACACCTGGTGGTTGCTCCTGTCTAGCCAATAAAATTTTAACTAAAAGGTAAACAAAGATACACATGAAATAAAACGAGAAAGTGGAGCTTGAGAGATTATGGTCCTCCAGCCAGGAATTAACACCCTCAAAACAACCTTCCAAAGATAATTTGATTAAATGATTGCCAGAGTCTAAAACTGGCACTTACTGGTAACTAAAAATTAAATATGTCATACATATAGATCTTAAGTTCTGCCTACAGACATGTAGATTAGCATTTTTGCTAATGGTTGGGAACCTACTATCCGAGGAGGAAATTCTCGCAAATGCTGCATAGAGTTCACTACTTTGTTGTACCACATTTTTTTAATGTTGAACCTGAGAACTTTGGATATATTTTACCAACACTTTGAATGCCACTCTTATCAAAAACACTGTGCAATATCTCAAAAGTGGTCTGAGGTAATATTGTCTATGATAGACCCTATAACTTTCTGGCAAGTAACTCTACTTATAATAGCTGACATTGATACAATATGGTAGATGCCAAAATTACATACAAATAGCCAACTGTACTGAAGTGAGGTGACACTTTTTACACCTTTCTGCTCTTCCCCTGAGGATACAGACAAAATATTGCAAATTGTATCCTTTTTGTGCACTATACAAGTAACATATGCTGAAGTACACACACACACCTTTCTGTACTTTCACTCAAGGCTACATATAAATATCCTCAATGGTAGGGTACACACTGTGAATAATACACCATATGCCAAATACACACATAACTCTACCACAGTACCAGTATACCTTTCATATGACAGTACGTTTAAAAGAAAATACACAATACTATGTTAGCAGAAAACACATGACACTGCTTAATATGACAGATTATACATGACAGTACCTTTGACAGAAAAATACATGACAATACATTTGACAGAAACATACATGACAATACATGACAATGCATTTGACAGAAAAATTACACATCGGTTACAGCACCGTTGACAGAAAAATACACATGACAGTACGTTTGGCAGAACATGCAGAGACAGAGAAAATGCACAACACTATAAATTTGCCAGAAAAAACACGACAGCAGCTTTGACAGAAAAATACATGACAGCACATTTGATAGCAAACGACACAACAATCTGTTTGGCAGAAAAATATGACACTATTTTTCACAGTAAAATACACTTGACAGTACCTTTAGCAGAAAATTACTTGATACTACTTTAGACAGAAAAATACATTGACACTGTCTTTGACAAAGTATTGATCCCAGCTTAAAGCATGAGAACCGTTGCAAACCAGTTAACTAGAACAAAATGTATGTCAGTCACATTTACACCACAGCACTTTAGCTATAGTGTATATATATACGTACATACCAGTCAGCTGTACAATGACGTAAAGTCCCAGTCAATTCAGATAAAATATGCCAATGTCTCCTGAGACTCAGTAACCATAAAGTGTTTCTAACCTGTTCACTAACAACCCAACCTGTCATCATAAATATTTTATCAGTTCCTCTGATGTTAAAAACTCCTCATGCAAAGCCGTTTTGAAAGTCTGCCAAACGCTGCTTAAAACATTCTTTAAATAGCTACATGAAGACAACTATTTAGGATACAAACCAAGATGAAAACTATTTCTCCTTCAAATTGCAATCATTTTCTACTCCAAACTCTAAGTTTCAAGCTTTGTCGAGGTGACCTAGAAGGATTACGTGTGCGTTACTTGACACATTTCTGAGTTTCTTAACACTATTTTTCATACCAAATAAACCCTTGCTATCTTTTCATGCTACTTTGAAATACCTGCATTACCAAGTTTATACTCACTAATATCAGCAGTTGTCATGTATTCATCATGACTGCTATGTACCACACTCCCTGTTTGACAGCTGCTTGTACCGTACTCACAATTCACTGACGTGTATGAACGCACTCGGAGAGTAAATCCCTTTTTTCCCCGACCAGCTATAGCACCACTGACTGGTAACTTAATACGCAAGCTAAACAACTCAATGACTGGATTTGCATATAAGTGGCTGCCTACAACGTGACTTGAACAACTTTCTTATTGTCCTGATGGATACTAGAAGGTGCCAGTCTTAAATTATTCACTAATGGCATATTCTTGTTAGTCTTCTCGAGCCATGAATTCTCTCAAATTATGACTCTAGTGGGATTTGCATCAAAACAAAAAAAGATCAATAGATTAGAAAGGTAATTGTTAGGGATGTTCTATTTCACAGAGGGGGGGAACACCTGTTGATCTCAGGGGATACTCACATGTGTCCAGAGCCATTAACTTTCATTTAGGATATTTTTCATGGTTTTCCAAATGTGTGAATTTCAATTTTCATTTTGAAATCAAGAAAGTTTATATTAACACTTTCCAGTTATATAATACTGACAATGATAATGGTATGTTTCTTTCTCCTTTTTTTCGCAGTAAAGTATATTCCCCAAGGGGTCTTTAGAAAAAAACTTTTAATGCGTTTAATGGTTTATCTACATAAGGAAAATGCACAGATTTATCAATTTTGTTTTTATACCGAAGTTGCAAACATAAACAATTTCAAATTTTTATTGACAAATTCCAGTTACTTCAAATACAGATTCTGTACATAATGAAAATGATCCTTGCCAGGTACAATGTCATGGGTAATTAAGTTAAATACGCACACTTTACGACAATGTATGTTGTTTGTATTTTTACTACTAAATGTTCATTAATAGCCATAAATCAAAATTTAAAACTTAACTGGTTAATGAAACCTGAAACAATTGGCTGTACACATGAAGTTTATTATGAGGGGTTGGTATTGTCACATTTCAAAGTTAATGAATACTCCATTTCAAGAGACTTTTAGGTCATTCTTGGTCAAAGGAGAAACCTGGCACCAAGCTAAAAACAACTGGTTTTTTTGTCTACCTGTTCAGGAATCTAATAATACGAAGGAATGTAATTCTTTCAGGAGAAAAGAACTTCGAGAGACACTGTCACATTTCCAAGTCAATGTATTGTCTATATTCAAAACAAATCCCAAAACAACTGTTTTGTCTACCTGGAAAACAAATCTATTACAGAAAAGAACTTCAGGGGGCACTGTCACGTTTCCAAGTCTACCATTGTCAACAAATTCCAAAATATAACGGTTTTGTTTTAATACCTGTAAAATGAACCTAATGAATATTGCTACACAGAAGCCATCACATTTTCAAATCTCTGTTTAGTCTATATTTAAAACAACCTCCAAAATAACTTATGTTTACTTGTAAGACAAAGAATATTACTGCACTGAAGCTTAAATTCTTCAAAGCCTCAAAGAAAAAAGAACTTTGGGCACCATTCTCACATTTTCAAATCCATGTATTATCTTTATTTAAAACAACACCCAAAATAACTGTTTTGTTTACCTATGAAATGCATCTATGATCTTATTGCACAGGAAAAAGATATTCGAGAGTTACTGTCACCTTTCATAGTTTATTTTATATACAGTCTAGAAATCTATAAACAACTGTCTACCTGTAAGATGAATCTGATTTATACTGCAAAGAAATGTAACTCTTTGAATCTTTAAAAAGAAAAGATATTTGTGATGTAATGACTTGGCCAACTTAAAAACCAGTAGTTTTATTACAGTCTCTTTGTTTGCAGTGTTTTAGTGTGTGTGTGTTAATTGGAGGGTTCATCTCACACCAGTGTTTTTACTAGCTGTGTTAATTGCAGGGTTCAACTCACACCTACTTGTCAAGGTTTAGGTGTATTTATAAATATCAGATTACTGTCATGGGTCAAGACTTCAATAAATAACAGCTTTTATCTAGATGTTTATACAAAACTAAAGGTTTGACTTTGGTTAAAACAGTAGCTGATATATGGTATATGCTTGAAGTCAAAAAGTGACATATTGTTGGTAGAGTTTACCTTTGACATGCAAGCACAAACAACATACAGATTGGTTTGAAGAACTTGCAAACAGAAGATGACAAGATAGCAATATAAAGGTTATAATTGTCACATGCATAGTCTGAATGCAAACATGGTATTGAATCATAAAGAGAGATCTTGAGATTTGATGAAGGATAACATTAGACTATACATGCAAGAAATGAAAACAACAGGAATATTATGTTGGTTAAATCTACCCAAGTTCCCCTGGTATTTTACAAGGATTCCCTACCAAAGTCATGTTTGCTAAATTGCTAGGTACATAATGGAAGTCTATGCAAGTTGACTAGATTTTCCACCTGTAATACTGCTACAATTCAAAAATGTAATTTTCTTGTCACATGGCCAATTATGAATAAAATATCATAACACCTTGAGTCTGTTCTGAGTGATTGGACATTCATTGTCATTTAAAATTAATTATCCAAGAGATTATTTTGTGTCAAAATTTTGAATGCAAAATTAGGAAAAGAACAGGACTAAATAAAATCTTCACATATAATTGCAGAGTTGACAATCTTTAATGAGTCTAGGAATTTGTTTTTACATCAAATCAGTGAAATCAATTGAAAATTACCAAGTAATTAAAACCATGGGGGGGGGGGGGGGGGTTTAGAAATACGGTCCTTCCTGGTGATTAAAACCATGGAGGGTAAAAACACAGTTCTTCCTACTCCAAGTCAAAACATAGCTGTTACTTTACAGAAGATAAATCAACAGAACAGTTTACAAATTACACAGCAATGTAGTAATTCTATTGTTATGTAGATCAAGGTCATTTAATAATCTTACAACTTTTACACCCTTGATCCCTAATGTTTGAATACCACAGTTTTGCATTACTGCTTTCTTATCAGTCTATAACCATACAGACAAGATAGGGTTATTCTTTTGTTCTGGACTGCTGTTTTTTTTATAGTTCTGCTCATAGACCCTCCCCCAACTTGGTGGAGGGTCTATGTTCTGCTCGACATGTATTTTTCTCATCCAAAGTTTAAAAGCCAAGTTTAAAGGATTCACTTCCAGGCTCTCACATTCATGGTATGTAATCGGTGGAGCCATAAGGATTACATAGCCTATGATCATTCTTTTGTTCAGGACGAACTTTTTTTATAGCTCTGCTAGATAACTATTTTTCTTTTTCACAGCTAATATGTTAATCCTAGTCTTAACATGAACTTGTACAATGTACAATGTCATCCATTGATCAAAATACTTCATGGCATTTAACATTCTACCATGACAACCTTAATTGTCAAAGTCACAATAACTTTCTTTAATAACACTAATATGTAAGCACAGTCATGAACTAAGTTTGGTAATACAGAATCACACCTACTTTTAAACTTGATTAGTTGTAAATCCTTGATTGAATCAAGTTTACATGTGTACCTCCATTCTTTATCATTCATCCAAATTGACTGATTGAAAAAGCCAGCATTTAACTTTAGAAAATCATGTCATGACTCCAGCTATTCAATCATATGCCCAAGTCTTATAGTAAAACTTTGGCTCTACACATGAAAAGTTGACAAACAGTTCCTCTGCTATGTCTCTGGCTAGTCCTGTGGTAAAGTTTAATAGCAGACTTGCCCAAGGGTCTAGCAGCTAGATTATACGTTAACCTTATACACGAGTGTAGGGTCTATGATTTAATACTGTTGATCTCAGCTGTTTTACTTAATTTAACAAAAAATTTTAACTACATTTATTCACAATTAGTATAAATTTCAAATGAATTTTACGTTGCAGATAACAGAAAAGTTTTTGTCCATAACCTGTTTCCAATGAAATATAATTCACAGAATACACTATGTCTTTGGTAACTAAGTGCTCTCACACACTCTGATCATGAGCCATTTCTAGTTCATTTCAGGGTCTATGTACTTGTTTACCAAGTACACTATTAACTTCTCCTATCTACATAATCTTATCAAATCATTCACTGCCATACAAGTGTCATTTACATGCTCATATCATTTGCATATTTCTGTTGATACATCAATCCAATTTCCTATCCTCAACATTACCATGGAAGTGATTTACAGTTTAAAACATTATGGGTTATTATTTTTAAGGCATGTCTTTATGTTACATTGAATATGGTAATTTGCCAAGTGTAGTGGTAATTTCATATAACAATTCATAATAATTCTATCCAGGGTACTTTGACAATGACATTTAGCTATCAAAGTTATGGGACTTCCGTTACTCTATAAAGACATACCTAATGGAGACTTCACTGAGAGTGCATGTAATTACAAGTCACAACACATACAAGTATGCAAAATAACACTATATCAAAGCCAAACTACATATCACACAGAGTACAGAAAGACAACCAAGTACATTAGTATCCATAGAGCAAAGAAAAAACAGTACATGTACCATGCTAGCTTAGAGACTTGGCTATCTGGCTTGACAAATTTGGCTCTGGTGAACAACATTCCGTTAATACTTGGGACTCCTGTCCAAAGACCTCAGTAGTAACAACAGATTTCTGAGTAAATGGTGTAATTACATGGCACAACACATACACGTATGGAAAATGACACTATATCAAAGCCAAAATACATGTTACACAGAGTAGAAAAAGGCAACCAAGTACATAATTTAGTATCCGTAGAAAAAAGAAACTACATGTACTGTGCTAGTCTACAGACATGGCAATCATTGACAGTGTGACACACTGAATCTGATGAACGACACAGTAAATCACAGATAGCCAAGTCTTTGGGTTCTACCATAGTCCTCGCCAGACAGATATAGTAAAAATGAAATGGACGACTCCCCTTTAAAACAACATAAATTCTAGTGACAATACCACCTGTCTTGATTATTTGAAATTACATCATAGTTCAGACAAATTGTACTTTTACATACCTTACTAAAAGTTAGTAAAACCCTCAGGTAGTTTTTAACTCAGTCAAATATTCAATTACAGTCAGCCTGGGAGCACAACCATTTGACTGCATAAACCTACAATTACCAAGGACTGGCACTGTAACAGTCTCCTCAGCAGTGAAAGCAAACAAAATGTGGCTATTAAGCCGGGGATTGTAAATTTAACTTTTACCAACCTCCAACCTATTGTACTCTCTAAGCATACCATTCATTTCCTGTTACAATGAATATTTTATTTACAACTGTAAATAAAAGAAAGGTACACCTGAGTCTGGACCATTATTTTTAACAAAGTGCAGATTTTTATTGATTTTCTTTCGGCCCCTATTACTAACCATCCTGAATACTCTCTACCCACAATATTTATTTTTTCACTTGAAAATCTGTGATCAGTTCAAGATTGGTGAGACCCTATTAGACAATGCTGCATTCAGTGTCTCTTTGTTATACTGGTATTGTGAAATACAACAATACAGTATCTTTGTCTTTGTTATAGGATGTAGTGTGATTTGACAATATTGCAGTGTACAATGTTCAAACCGTGAACACTAGTGTCAGTAGGTTTACGACTTGTCTTATTCTCAGTATGCTTCAGTTGACAACTGCTACACGAAGACTTGTACAAAGGCAGACAAATTGGTTAGACCCATAATATATGTTTTCTGTTGAAAGTAAGTGGCAAGGACAAATCAATTACATAAATTAAAAATGTGCACAATGCTTTTCAGTAATTTTTTTTCTTACTTTTAGACATGAATACTGATGCACCAGTGTATTTGTGTTTTTACCCACAGACATTAGAATGTAAGAATGTAAGAATGACAGGCAACTACAATCTGTGAAGTGATGTTGATTGGTTGGCATACATTATCATATATATATTGGTTGGCATACATTATCATATATATATATTATTAATCCCATTCCCACAAACAAGATCAGTTGACCAATGTCCGACTTCCAGTTTAGCTGAAGTTAACACATACTTCATTTGCTTAGAGTTCATCCAAAGCACATCGCAGGAGTACTTGTGTGTGAAATGCTATTGTCTATGGTTTGTCAGTTTTGGGAATATACTGATTGAAAAGTGTTGACTTTTCTATGGAAGCAAGTATACTCCTACACTGTGCTATGGAAGAACTCTCAAGTAAGCCTCTCTGATTCAAATGAATGTAACAGTTTATGAATCACAGTTGTCCTGTCCATATCTGATCCAGATCCAATCTGAATTAAACTGATCCAGATCACTTTAATCCACATCCAATCCACTTTTTGTGTACACTGAAAAATTGAAAGATAGATTCAATTCAAATTACATTAACGTACCTGTCCACACATGTAGCAGCTTTGATTCGGATTACTTATTATGAAACTAATTCACTCCAGTACATGCCTGCATGTCCACACCAGGTCTAACTGATCGCCATCTGATTCAAATTACTTTGATCCAGATTGAAACCACCACCCAGAGTACGCTTTGATCCAGATCAGTTAATTCGAATTAGATATGAATTAACCACAAGTACATGTATGGACAGGTAAATCGAATTAGATCCAGATCGGATTTTGTAATATGGACAGGTTTAGTACCTCACTATAAGTTAAATAGAACACACTATGTAAATATAAATATTTTGTTTTAAATGAATAGAAGGCTAACAGTAGTAATTGCTTCAAACAAACCACAATTTATATAGTGTTCAATTATGCAATACAACTTGCACCACAAATAGTAAAAATACTAAATAAATAACGTAACTGCTACATGGTCAAATTGGATGTTTTTGTTTCAGGCTGATTTTTCATATAGTTGGATGATTTCCAATATGTTCAAAAACTGGATAAAAATGAAACCTTTAATGACTTGGTTTCTGTAACTCTATGTATTTATGCCATGATAAAATGGTTTTATAAATAAAAAATTGAAAAATAAATACCAAATCTTCAACCATATGGCCACTTTAAATGAATTGTTTGATAAAGAATATTCAAAAGAAACAAACAGCCTGTCATGCCTAAGTAAACACTGAACAAACATTTTTTTAAATGATTTTTTGGGGCAAGATTTGTAAATTGTTGATACCTGAGGGTCTACATTATCAATTGAACAGAACTGCAAAACTTGATAACACGTTCAAATATGGCCACTAGGTGGCGCTCAACCTGACCAGTGGAGTCTCTTGCCTGTCAACACGTGCTGACCAAGACATTGGCATGTCTGTCCTCCACATACATATCTATAGAGAAATTGAATGGACAGGCTATGATAAATCCAGAATATAGTACAACTGGCACCTGAATGCAGGTTTATACTTTCTCTCTCTTTATGCAATCACCGCCTGAATTTCAAAAGTTGTATTTATTTATTTGTTGATACTAAAGGAATACATAGTTCAACATGATTATGCACTAGATTTCATCTGAAGAAATCACACAACTTGACGTTTTCAGGTCTATAGCATCCTTCAAAAAGAAAACTTACAATTACATCACACAGTCCACAGTACAAGGTACTGTTAATTTGTATGAAATTGTGATGTGACTTTAATATAAAGATACCCATGCCTACCCCAATACTATCTTAGATTTCAAGTTGCAACAAAAATGATAACTTGTTATTATTCTGGTTTGCACAGAATGTACTAAACTCTTGCTTCTCCTGTATTTGGTGTTTGTTAGTATCAACATATTCAGTTTGATTTTGCTTCATATGGACACCCATAATAATACGTTAGTTTCAAAATTATTTTTCCCATCCACAATTGCAGCAAGAAATTTGACTTTGTATTATGAGTAAAATTAGCATGTGTACTTGCCCATCATGAATCAGCCAGAACACTGATTAATTTCAATATTTCTTGAGATTCAAGAAAATATTGGAAATAATAACAATTGCTTCATGTATTGATAATGATTTTAATAGGAAAGTATAGCTTTGTCAGCTTTCCAATCAGTTGACCCCTTCTGCGGCCTGCAAATAAGCCCAAACTGGAAGTCACGTAGTGGGGAAATACTTCAGCAGGCTCAACAGGTGTGTGATAGCGCCCTCAATGGCCATTTTCTTTTGTACATATCCTTTTGTCTTACAAATAAGCGAGATGATAATTATAATTGACCAACCATGTTTCTATATGGCTATATTAGACATCTGTCATTGGTATACACTGTAATACAACTCCAAGCTTCTTAGGCAGTAAAGAAAAATATCAAGAACAGAAATGGTAACAATGTAAAAAACACTGTAAGTAGAATGACTTGATCACTACATATTACATCTGTACCAGAGATTCCTTGCATCGGTACATGTGCATGTTAGTGGTATTTTCACTGCAATGCAATACCAAAAACATGCAAATGAAATGCAAAAGAGAATGTGGTCTTTCCCTACACACAAAATTTGTGTGATTGTGCTGTATGCTTTTTAAGGAAATTTGCCATTTCAGATAAACATATGTAATAATAACAGAACCCCATGCCATATGAGTTCCAGTGTGGGTACTATACTCAGGGGTATTTGCACTCTTGCTTGCAGTGTTTTCTGCTGTACTTTCACTTACTACGCTTGTGAAAGTACAGATGCAGAGAACACTGCAAGCAATCGTGCAAATACCCCGAGTACGCCACACTTGCACTCACATGTCATGGGGTTCTGTCATATTATTAAACCACCAAGGATGAGTTTCCGTGCAAATTTATTCTGATATCACTTTTTCAAAAATAAAATACTTGTTTTTGAAATGTTGCTCATTTTTATGATGTACACCTATAGTGATTGGGAAAAATATGGAACTAAGGAGTGGGCACAGAATAGTAACGATGAAAACAGAGTAACTTGACACTATATTCAATCACCTTGGAGGTGGAAACATAACAGGAAGACGATGAAGTCTTAGGGGTAGACAGTGTAGAAATGATGAAAACAGTATCTTCTAAAGAAAGCCTTACAGTTAACAGTCACCTTGGAGGTGTCAACATAACAAGATGGCAATAAAGTCTTAGGGGTAGACACAGTGTAGAAATGATGAAAACAGTATCTACTAAAGAAAGCCTTACAGTTAGCAGTCATCTTGAAGGTGACAACATAACAGGATGGTGATAAAGTCTTAGGGGTAGGCACAGTGTAGAAATGATGAAAACAGTATCTTCTAAAGAAAGCCTTACAGTTAGCAGTCATCTTGAAGGTGACAACATAACAGGATGGCGATAAAGTCTTAGGGGTAGGCACAGTGTAGAAATGATGAAAACAGTATCTTCTAAAGAAAGCCTTACAGTTAGCAGTCATCTTGAAGGTGACAACATAACAGGATGGCGATAAAGTCTTAGGGGTAGGCACAGTGTAGAAATGATGAAAACAGTATCTTCTAAAGAAAGCCTTACAGTTAGCAGTCATCTTGAAGGTGACAACATAACAGGATGGCGATAAAGTCTTAGGGGTAGACAGTGTAGAAATGATGAAAACAGTATCTTCTAAAGAAAGCCTTCCAGTTAACAGTCACCTTGGAGGTGTCAACATAACAAGATGGCAATAAAGTCTTAGGGGTAGACACGGTGTAGAAATGATGAAAACAGTATCTTCTAAAGAAAGCCTTACAGTTAGCAGTCATCTTGAAGGTGACAACATAACAGGATGGCGATAAAGTCTTAGGGGTAGGCACAGTGTAGAAATGATGAAAACAGTATCTTCTAAAGAAAGCCTTACAGTTAGCAGTCATCTTGAAGGTGACAACATAACAGGATGGCAATAAAGTCTTAGGGGTAGGCACAGTGTAGAAATGATGAAAACAGTATCTTCTAAAGAAAGCCTTACAGTTAGCAGTCATCTTGAAGGTGACAACATAACAGGATGGCGATAAAGTCTTAGGGGTAGACACAGTGTAGAAATGATGAAAACAGTATCTTCTAAAGAAAGCCTTACAGTTAGCAGTCATCTTGAAGGTGACAACATAACAGGATGGCGATAAAGTCTTAGGGGTAGACACAGTGTAGAAATGATGAAAACAGTATCTACCAGAAAGCCTTACAGTTAGCAGTCACGTTGGAGGTGGCAACATAACAGGATGGTGATAAAGTCTTAGGGGTAGGCACAGTGTAGAAATGATGAAAACAGTATCTACTATAGAAAACCTTACAGTTAGCAGTCACGTTGGAGGTGGCAACATAACAGGATGGTGATAAAGTCTTAGGGGTAGACACAGTGTAGAAATGATGAAAACAGTATCTACCAGAAAGCCTTACAGTTAGCAGTCACGTTGGAGGTGACAACATAACAAGATGGCGATAAAGTCTTAGGGGTAGGCACAGTGTAGAAATGATGAAAACAGTATCTACTAAAGAAAGCATTACAGTTAACAGTCACCTTGGAGGTGGGTATATAGCAGCGCTTTTTAATTTATGTAAGTCTACAAATAGACAGTCATATAAACATCAGAGTTCTATCGTTGTGTGGCCTCTTCTTTTGACATCCAATCTCATTTCCTCTCAAGGGATAAAGTGATTCTATTTAACATTCTATATCACTGTTACAAAACACTAATTTTCAAAAGAATTTTGTGATCTCTCTTAATGCTGGAGTTAGTTTAGTGAAATAAAACGGTCTATATTATGTGCAAAATTCTAATCTGCGGCATTCAACTTAGATATAGATAACGATGCTACATTTACATACAAATTAAACAGAGGAAACATGAAATGTAATCCTTCTCAAATAGGAAATATTGTAACATTGTTACAAAACACTGATTTTCAAAGAATTTTTAATATTTTCTGCTGGATTTAATTTGTTGAATGAAAAGTCTACATGTGCAAAATTTTAGTTTACTGTAATCCACTTTGTGTCCAGAAGAAAACAATGATGCCTTTACATTAAATTAAACAAAGGAAACATGAAATTTAACCCAAAAGCAACATTAATACTAATCAGAGCAATAATACCTTGTTTGTATGCAAATGAGGATAATTAACCCAAACATGGACGTACCATCAATCAAAATTTTCACATTGCGAATTTAATTAATATAAGAGTACATTGCTTTACTAGGATTTTGAAGAGAGACTTGGAGAAATTAAGTAATTACTTTCAGAGTTGACTATATTTTATTCATTTTCCTACACCAGAAATGGGTAATGATGACGACTTGTTACACTAAATAATGTAGTAGTTTCACTTTGTTTAAGAAATGATTATTTCAATAGAAAGCTGAGATTTATTTCGGAGAAATGGCAGTTCCCTTTGTCCCTTGTATCACCTGTTATCCAATCAAACACCTACCAGAACATGTGCTTTAAAGGCAAAACAGGGGTATATAAAAGGCCCTCTAACTTTGTAGGGGGTTATTGTCAAACTTGAATATGTACAGGGAACACTGCAGCAATTCCTCTATGACAATCCATGACAGCAATGAGCAGCTGGTGATTTAAAAAAAAAATGAATTTGGTATGTGTGAATGTGTGAATGTCTTGGGAATGCATATTTTGTTATAGAAAATTGACATTTATACATGGTATATACAATTTTGGACAAAACATGATTGGACTGGGGTTTGTTCGTTACTCATATTTAAAAGCCGTTACTATTAATTACTCGTAATTATTCAAGATTTGGATGTTGAGGAGCTAACGACAAACATAAGGGTGGCCAGCTTCACCTTTAATCAATATAAGGTAATAACAAATCTTGCATGTTTTAAAATGTTCTGGGATATTGACAAAGTCTTGTACAATTACTGTACACGTCAACCACAATTGAAAACTCGTGTCAACTTACAAACTTTAGACTATAAATAAAACAAAAAGTTGATCCAAGTGTCAAAATAATTGAAAACACAAATCTCAATCTTAGGATTATTACGAAAACAAATCCTTGCGTGGTTGATCTAAATGCCAATTCCATGCCTTGTGGTTTATATTTCACTTGATTCATTGCTTAAGGTAAATTTTACAAAGTACTGAATCATAACTAACCTTAGGTCTAATAAAAAAAAATTGTGTAGTTCTGATTACCCTCAATTTTAGAATAGGTGGGGTAGGTATATTTTTTATTTTATTTTACTATATATTTTTTTTTCTTATTGAGTATCTACTTCAGGTTTTCCATTGTTTTCCAAATGGTCTCTGTGTTGTTTATTTCTTCCTATCAGATGTACAGCCATTACAGATTGGAAGAACAGTTTTACATTGTCTTTTTAAGTTGATGTCAGTTTGTACATCCACTATTTCTTGTGAGACTTCACAATTTTTGCAATTTTATTATTTTTTCTTGAATATGTAAAAAAAAGTTTAGGGTGAGCAGTGAAAAGCTAGGTGGGGTTGGGTGATCAGAACCAAACAATTATTTTTTTAGGCCTTATACTACAGCTTCTGGTATGAACTTTTAACCCCCATTCCTACAGTAAATGTTTTTCTGTAATCTGAAGCTCTTTTCCTTAACTTTAACAAGAAAATTGAATTAAATGTATAAAGAGGCTCTCTTAGGATTTCTGTATCACCTGGTTAAGACTGCACACTATATATATGCATTATCATGATTAAGTCTTAGGGTCAAAATGCTGAAACCAGCTGAACATCACCAGATTCTATTACGAAAACATTTCCTTAATATGACTCCTTTAGCAGTAACTCTCTTAGGACTACAAGCACTGTCAGGTTAAGATTGCATACTACATATCTGCATTGCCATCACGAAGTCTTCCAGTTAAAAAGGCTGGCACCCGGGCAGCTGAACATCACTAGTGAGATTCTATTACCAAAACATTTCCTTTAATATGTCCTCTTGTCAGTAATGCAATTTATCTATCAACATAGAATTAAAAGATGATAGAATCCTCATCAACATCTTGCGATCTCTGACAGAAAATTCCATCAGCGGTTAACTGACTTTTTAATGTAAATATGTCATGTCTTTCAGCCCTAATTGGTCTTCTCTCTGGGTACAGGCTGATAGGCGTGTTACAACACATCATATCTTACAGGCTATGTGTATGTTAGTTAATATCTTGAAGTCATGGAAGATGGGATATACAGGAAAACAGTTGAGTAATGTAAACCCCATGGGAAGTATATCTGAGATGTGCCCATATGACTTGAAGTAATGAAAGGAAAAATAAGGACATCAAGCTATAAAACTCACACAATGCAGATTGTGACAGTAATTTGTATGACATGTGGTGTACGTGTTAACATTATGAAAGAAAATTTACAGATTCAGTTTCACTGACAACTTTATACTATTCACATATCATTCCCTGATATTTTTCATCATTCAGCCAAGGAAAACATGAGCGACCTAAGGGGCCTTGTCACTACACACTAGTTTGATGTGTACAGAAAGTGAAAAGTTCAATAGCCTACAGGCTTGGTTATATGGTCTGACAACAGTGTTTGTTGGGGAAATATATGTGACCTATTAAAGGGGCCTTGTCACTACAAGTCTAGATACTAGTACTAGTTTGATGTGTGCAGATAGTGGAAAGTTCCTTACCCTATAGACTTGGTCAAGGCTTGACAATATCGTTTGCCAAGGGGAAATATGAGTGACCTAAGAGGCCTTGTCACTACAAGTCTATATACACTAGTTTGATGAGTACAGATAGTGGAAAGTTCTTTAGCCCACAAGCTTGGTTATCCATCTTGACAATATTGTTTGCCAGGACTGAAAAGCAAGGATGCTGTGAAAGACAGCCAAGTCTCTAGGGAAAATTCCTATCCCATAGCATTATACATTTATGCTTGTACAGTTATGACTTGCTGACAGGCAAATTGATACCACACATGATTTATTGTGTGTTCAGAGTGAGAATGGATTTCCGTGACAGGTGAACGTTTAATGTCATCCATCATTATTTTACGTACTCCATCTCACACTCTTTAATAGAGACATAACAATCACTGTGATATGCTACAGGTGAATGTTTTATGTCATCCATCATTATTTTGCTCTGTGTCAGATTCTTGAATAGAGATATAGTAATCAAAGTATCACGTTAATCATAATAATGTCACTGCTTGTACTTAAAACATGTCTACACTATTTTAACAGCAAAGCTAGCACGAACCTGAGGCTCCCTCCCCCATATCAATAATCTGAACAAAAACAACATAAGCCTTTTGAAATCACCTATCACAGTATAAAAACACCAAGTACCTAAATCATCTACACAATAGATCAGAACAGACAAAACATACACAAAAACAATCTCATGTCTGCAATGAAACAATGTTATAGATATTGTACAGGACAATCTGATCACCGATGCCTTGTGAAAGCTGCTGAGCTGCAATGGGAATGTTTCTTGAAATTGTTGTGTTAGGTATAAAGATTTATTTGTAATGTTGTTCTCCATGAGATGTATTGATTGACTGACCAGTGGGTAAACACATAGCAGTTACATAGTATGGTGTCATATATCCCATCAAATTGATTTGTGGGTCCGCACCTAAAAATCCGTGCTCCCGCTGAATCACAATTTCAACTTATTACTGTACTACTTATAAATAATATAGATATCTAATTTACAATGCATTTTGTCTAATCATTCGGATTTTAAAAATTTCCATTTTTGTCAGATCAAAAAAATAATACAGCTAGTACATGTAGGTTGAATGTTTAACTCTTTTGCAAAATATTTTCACTAATTACTTTATTAGTCCTAAGATTTTGACAAGATTTAAAAAATTACCATCCCCTGAGGTCATATGAATGAATTTATAATAATAATTAAATCTCAATTGTGCTGGATCAGGTTAAATTCTTTGAAAGTTTTCGACAGACGGTGTTGGTTGACATTTTGATTGACATTCCAAGTACATGTAACCGCAGTGTAACCGTGTTACATAGTATATGAAATCCCAACTTTCTTTCCAAATTGATTTAATTTTGTAGCTGACAAGCAAAAAAGTCTTGCAGTGTTGAAGTGTTTCACTCACAATAAATAGTTGGTTATTTGGCTCGAAAACACTGTTCACCAGAACAGAAAAGCTCAATGATTATTTGACAACTAATACAAAATTAATGACTGCAAAATAATGAGTGAAGCTTGCTGGCTCTTAAAACGTAAAGATTCATGTATATTTGTATTGCAAAACAAACAACGATGGCAAACATTTTAAGTATTTACAAAGTAATGAGTAAAGTAGCACAAAAATCATACAAACACAATACATACATATTTCATCTTCCTCTCCGGCTACCAAATCAATGATTACTAGTATTATATCTGAAGCTATTCAAGCAGGGTCTGCACAAATACATTACCTCATCAATTCATTTCATCAATATACTAAATCTTTTCAATCTATCACGGTACATAATAGTAAGATATACATTTGCTTTTGTTCCACAAAATCAATGAGTTGAGTACATTCATAGAATGCCAATTGAGAGAGAGAAGTATTTATTTTATTGATGCAGGCTTAGAGTGAGAATGGAAAACTGGGTACTAGACATCAGAAGCTTGGCTGGGGTGAAACATGAAAGGCTGAAATTATGACTCAAAGGTTGATGCATGGTACAGTCAGTACAAAAAAAATACAACTGTTCTAGAAAATAAATTGAACGACATGAAACAATCGAAGAAGAGTAAATAAATCATGCAATTTTATGCGGGGGGGGGGGGGGTTATATATTCAGCGTAGAGCATTTGAGTAACTTGTTGAATATGAAGTCATGGATTCTGTGCAAGCAGAAAACTGAAAAGCATCTTTGGAAAGCAGTAAGACACCGTTAGATTTGGAGAGGGTTTGAATGAGATATATTCATTACAGAAACTAACAAAAAAAAATTTAAGTAGACCAGTCCACTAATCCATCACCTAATTATTGTATTTGTTTCTTTAATTCTAGTATTGTAATTTGTCTTCAGTTTTACGCCAAGTAAACACTACCTTTGGTTATACTCAGATCACGCCATTGAAATGCAGTTGAACAAATAGAAAACAACCATGGTAAAGGACACCCTTGACATAGAGGATTGCCATGGTAATGTCTATTGAGAGGCTAACAAATAGATTCATTGAATTTAATCCGTCACTCAATTGTTGTATTTGTTTCTTTAATTCTAGCATTGTAATTAGTTTTTTAGTTTCACACCAACTAAATCCTATCATTAGCTACAGCCAAATGATGCCATTGAAATAAATACAGTTGAAATAAAATAGACCAGTAAAGAACACCCTTGACTTACGAAATAAGTAATCATGTCTATTGTTTCATTGTGGGTTTTTTTTTGGTACACCACTACATAACAATGGGACAGTAAGGGATGATCACACAATCTCACACAAGCTCAGTAAGTGAACTGTGTTTGTTTAAGGGGAAGGGGGAGGGGGGTCTGGCATCAATGTGATAGCTGAATTTCATTTTCGGACTTCTAACCAAATTTCGATGGAAAACTTTCACTCTTTCAATGAGAGCAGCTTTTGTGTTTACTACTATTACACTGAGAAGATGTTCAATGATAAGTTGATAAAAAATTTACTTCTAATGTGAGATGTGGTGCAGGGTTTCTGGTAGTATCTTAATGTGTTTACAATCATGTTTTAAAATTACATCAAGCATGATGGTGTAGCCGTTACAGTTTTCACCATAGTTTACATTATATATAAATGTTCAAATAAATTATGTTGAAAATGTTCTGCTCATTGTGCAATAAATAAACACAATCAGTCACTTTTGAATTACAGAAATTTGACAGCAAACTTTTTGAATTAATAAATTTTTTTAAGTGTGAGCAATTCATGGTGGCAGTCAAACTGACATTACAATGCTACCAGTATCATGTAGACATCTCAAGTTGACCTTTGACCTGACAAGAGATCGATACAGTGTGATTGCAAAAGGCCAAAGAAGATGGGTCTCAGAATTAATGAATTATTAAATGAATGAATGACTGTCAGTGATATACTTTAGAGTTCTAAAATTAATTACATTCTTATATATTTGTTATTGACTTATAAAGGAGTCATTACAAGTGTTCTACATACAAAAAAGAAAAGAAAAAAAAGCTTCACATATGTGACATAGTTCTACCTATGAAATGTCTGGTCTATGTTCATGGAATGATCTCATTTAGAACCGACACTAAATGTGTAGGTTCAAAATCTAGGTAAATTTTACCTAGATTTAGATTACACATCTAAGTAAATTTTCCAATATTTTCATCCAAATTTATTTGGGGACTTTGGGAACAGAACAGTTTCATTTCCAAAATTTTAAAATTCATGGATTTCAAATGACACAAAATGTAAAACTTGTACTTGCAGTACTACAGTTTTCATGGTTTTATTTTACAAGATTTAAACCATCTGTTGATTGTCTAACAAAACTATCAGACTTCATCATCGCATGTTTCACTGTTAAGATATTTATGTAGATTTTTATTGTACACTAAACAAGCAAGAAATAAATGTGAAATAAATTTCATTCATTCATTCTTTCATTCATTCATTCATTCATTCATTCATTCATTCATTCATTCATTCATTCAAGACTTATTTTTCTCATGAAAGAAAAAAAATGTTATCAAAATCTGTTCTGGTATGTTTGGATGTAAAACTACATTTTTCTTTTAGTTTACTCATAGATGTGCAATGGAACAAGAGAGCTGTTGCTGCTATGCATTGTGTACATGGGAGTGGAGGGTAGGGATGGGAGTACATGCTACTCAGGCGATCATGTTGTCATCTGAGCATAACCTGGTTTTACCAGTGAAATCCTACTCTATCATTGGTGACATGTAACCTTTGTTCTTTCAAGTAATTCTTAATTAAACAGGTTTTTTCACAATGAAAATGTCATTTAAAGTGTAATACAAAAGAAGCTTAAACAGATCAACATAAATGATGTTGTACTACGCAATGCATCTTGGAACCATTATGATGGCATAAAATTGACCATATCCAACTATTTGCTATCAATATATTGTACATTTGACTTACAATATATAACAATGTAGTACCTACAACTAATATTTTCATAGTTATCTGTACTGACTTCCAGGAGAAAAGAAAACACTACTCTGAGTTTTCTATAAGTATAAATAGCATGTGATATCACATTGCATTCATTTTCATTTTGTAAAGGATTTGTCCTTGTGAGAGGCTTTTTAGTCTAGGATTTGAAGTGTATTAAGTTGATTTTTCTACGTCAGTTCATATAATGTGTTCGTATATAATTCAATAACCTATTAAACAATTATTATATAGAAAACAGCAGCAAGATGAAAATTTTTTTTGAAATGCTTAGTGACCAGATAAAAAAAAAAGTTTTGTATGTAACTCAATAATCTATTTCATCCCTTATAGATGAACAGTGAGCAGATAAAAACTATTTTTAAAACAATCAGTTTTGCATATAACTTAATAATCTATTTATCATCACTAGGTTGGTATACAACTCAATAATCCATCTTGACAGTGATTGCTATTAGAAATCACTTCATTACTCCTGTAATAAATCTCTTCATATAACTGACATAAAGTAATTACTTTGAATTCATTGTAATTCTCTGTATGCCTAATAATTCATAATTCTATCAAATATTGAGATTACATATTTCACGAGTTATTGAATTAATGACCCCATGACTGTATTAAGGTCTTAATATTCTCATTCTCTGCTATATGAAATAAACTCATCTGTATATTGGACTGGTATCCGATTAGGAAATGGTCAAATCAATTGCCATGGCAACAATGTATAGACACTCATAGATTCAAAACAGTCATTTATCTACATAGGCCTCACCTGACAGATGTGTTAGCAAAGCACTTTTGTACAAATTGCGATAAGGGTGACTCCGATTCCTTCTCCTGATTTAAAGGAACCACCGAACCTACAATTATGAGTTTTGGAATCTTTAATATCAAAACAATATATAAAAGTCAACGGCCTCTATGGTCGTATCAGACAAAACCACAGTGTTACTGATGGTAAGACTACCAATGCCAAATCTTGGGGGTAGTTTTTGGCTGCAATTTGTGAGTTTTAATAAATCCAATCGTTCATAGTATCCTTCTGACTTTAATGATAATTTCTAAGGAATACAGTCTGTTTAAAGTAAAGTTACAAATCGAAAGCATTACCAATATATTCATTTACACCTGTTTTTTCCTGATCCCCTTTTTTATAACTAACTAACCAATCCATCACTTTAGAGGTGTTATGGTGAGAAATAGTCACCAAAATATGTATTATGATGACAAATTCAAAAGTATAGTATAAGATCAGACTGTTTATAATATGTAAATCACTTTTAGGCGATATTTATATCACATACACATCCAATCTGTGACCTTCTGGTCACTATCAAGTTGACTGTTTACTAACTGTCTGAAAACATATACAATCACAAAATATAATACATAAGAACAGACAAAGAAAAATCTGCCAGAAATGATTGCATCTGCTTTATTCAAATACAGAACCTTAGCTTTATATCTATCGGATAAAAAAGGTTTCTTTTATTAACGTTTATTTCCTTCGTAAAGTGTCATTTGTTTTTTATTTGGTCATTTCGAGTCAAAGAGGTGATCAACTCAGAACAATCACATCAAAACCTAATCACAAAGTTACCTGCAAATGAAATATAAATAAAATCTAGACAATGCCTATATCAGACTTATCAACTTGAGCTTATATCAAAATATCTTTGTTTTTAGATATCTTGAACATTGTGCTATCACAAAATAGTACATGTCCATACCGGCATAGTCTGGTCACAAGATACGAGCACTGGTTTATTCAAACACCAACTAGATTTACATCAAAATGACCAATCCTAATATATTACAGAACATTGCATTACTACAAAATAGTAACATTTAATGGCAGCTGGTTTATTTTATATTGAACAACATATACAATTTTTACAACAAAATAATTTTGAAAGATACTTCATTCAATCAAGTAATAAAAGAAAATTTCTTAGAAAGATTAATCAAACTCAGAAACATAAATTAATAGCATGACTTTACAGTACACTCACTATATTCACCATAGGGAGAAATACAGAATGGTATTTAAAATCTAAGCTATTCGCTTTTATGTTTAAAGTAAGACTACATCTTTCAAAATATTAAATTTTATTTATTAAGAAATGCCTAGGTGTAAAATAATCTACTGAGGAATATTCACCTTCTGGGTATAAATTTTACCAACTTTTTTTTAATATACATTGTAACTATCAATTTGGTTGCCTACAACCTACTATATGGATTTTTTTTCTGAAACTTTATTTCTATTATTATTTCAGTCACAGCAAAATTTAAAGAAGAGATATTAGCAAAAAATAAATACAGTAAATTATGAATGAAATAAATGCAGCTTTTAACCCATTAGTATGTTTACATCCATATTAAATATCCACTTAAGTATTAAAATAAAAGGAAGTAACACCTTTGATATTTGTATTGGAACCTTGTGAGTGCTATTAAATTCAGATTGATTCATTTGAACTACCATTTGAAGCACCACTTGAAGTTCAAAGGTCACAGCTGGAAACCTGCAATCTTGCACTTTACTCTTTAGATACAAATTGATCCCCCACATGATTATTGGCATAACAGAACTCATTTGTAACTAAATCATACTATTTATAGAATAAACAAATCACAGTTCCAGAACTTTAGAATGTGTGTGTGTTCATAGATGTTGTGTTATATAAGTAGGGCTTACAGCTATATACCAATACAGGTGCGCTTCACAAACTTGACTAATTTGCAAGGATTAAGAGTTGTGAGTGTCCCTGAGGGGAGTTTTCCTGTTTGTTTTGTACTATTTATTCTACAGGTCAATCTCATTCTAGGGTTCTTTGCCACCTTTTTTAGTATCTGTACTACATACTGTGCCCCTATTATAGTATAGATTGTGGTCTTTTGAACTGTATTGATACCAGGCACCATTATGTAAGAATACAGTAATCCATTGCAATCTGGGTGGAAAGCTGTACTCAAAGATTTAAAAATATCCACTCAGACCCACATTCTATAGTGTCTCGATCCACTTAGACAGCCCACCTCCATGGACTGCCTAACATGACTTCAATATCAACTAAAGACAGGGTACTGTTTCCAACTTGCTTTACATATCATATTGTATATATTTCTCCTTGAAATCATCTTTCTGCATTGAAATCTGATGGAAATACCACCTTCCCCTTTTTGCTGTTTTTCATTATGCAAATACTAGTGTGCTCTCTAAAAGATAGAGAATATTTTGTTGTTGGTATGTAGTATTATTATATGTATGTAGTAAGATATAGATGAACATTAAAGTTTGTGCATCACAAGAAACTGTAGGCTAAGCCTAGAAACTAGGCGATTGGGGATGAGATGAGATGGGGGAAATTATAATTCAATATTACCAATTGCCTGGTTTCTAAGCTAAAGAAACTACTGAGCGTCACTGGTATATCAAGTTAGATAAATGGTACATCTCAATTTGCAATTAATACTTCATTTGATTTGTCCATCATAGTAATATGAGAGATTCTTGACATACATCGTTGAGAGAGAGAGAGAGAGAGAGAGAGAGAGAGAGAGAGAGAGAGAGAGAGAGAGAGAGAGAGAGAGAGAGAGAGAGAGAGAGAGAGAGAGAGAGAGGAGGAGGGAGAGGGAAGGAGGGAGGGAGGGAGAGAGAGAGAGAGAGAGAGAGAGAGAGAGAGAGAGAGAGAGAGAGAGAGAGAGAGAGAGAGAGAGAGAGAGAGAGAGAGAGAGAGAGAGAGAGAGAGAGAGAGAGAGAGAGATACTTGGAATTTGTAGTATTATTCTCATATGTAGTTTCCCCAATAAAACAGAAAAGATACTACATACAAGCAATTCTTATTACCTAATATAGAATTTCACCACCCAGGCAAGTCATAAAAATAACGATCATTCGATTCTTGGTCAATACTATGATGACTTCAGCTCCATGCACACACACACACTCAAGTTTTGAACCTCTAGCATTAGGTAAAATGGTATTGCAAGTACCAACAATTATCTAGCCTACCTGTCGTCTTAAAGGACTAATACTACTACACTACTTCAGCTCTCCTAACTGCCATTTTGATTTTTTATGCATTTTCGTTCGTCCTTCAAAGTCGAAAAATCTAAATGGTAGTTATGATGGCTGAAGTAGTGTAGTAGTATTAGTCCTTTAAGAGTACAGGTAGGCTAACAATTATCCCATGCCAGTTGTGAAAGATTGTGAGTATATCCTTGATTTAGTCATTCTGTCTACGTCTTTAAATCATATCATTCCATTCATTCCTAGTTTTTACAATCTAGATTGACTTCAGTTCCTTTGTTTCTGCTATTTTGATGACAGTCATCAATACACTTTCTACACCCAATTTAGTTTCATTTCCTTTCCTTGCTTCTAAAGATTGAACAATACAACACACCATATACACACATGGTTTGACATAAAAAGTAGACTGTAAATTTTACGAGGCTAGTCACCGGAATAAAATGACAACATTGCTTCCTAAGTACAAAATGGAAACTTAATCTAGGTCTACACAATTGCAATGACATAAACATTTCTGATTTTTATTCCAACTTACAGTTGTACCAATTTTGTCCTGTTGCTAGAGTAACACCGTATCAGTATATTATTATTATTATTATTCATTTATTAGTCCTTAAAGGATAGTAGTTTACAACACACAACTTTACAGAATAAATAAAAACAATATACACAAAACCCCTGAAATGGGTGAGTAAAAACAAAGACGAGCTACACAAAAACATAAATACAACTAGTATCTGATGGCTGACGGGACAAAACTCTTTCTGTATCAAACTTTGGAGCATTTTCAACCAGATGGGAGAATATCAAAATATGCATTAAGTGGTCCCTGGATGTTTATCGTCAACAGTAATCACACGTACCTTGCACAGTACTGCAAGATCAGTAAAGTCGGAGAGAGCAAAAGTAGGCAGGCCCACAGTTTTAGCAACCGTATACGTGTTGTACATGCCAGAAATATGACCAAGGAAATGAATATGTTGATTGCACACAACTTTCAGAATACAAAAACATTGCTTTTTTAAAGTCACTGAATGGAGTTTGTGAAGTTTGTGAAGTCTGTGAAGTTTCTGAATGAATGAATGAATGAATGAATGAATGAATGAATGAATGAATGAATGAATGAATGAATGAATGAATGAAAATGGACATAGAGATCACATGGACAAACAAATGAATTAATTAATTAATGACAGTAGTGATGACTGAAAGAGTGTAGTCTTAGAGTAAAAGTTTTTCAAGGCTTTTACAATTCTGGCATGTTGAGAAGACTACACTAGAGTAGCTAACTCTCAAGACTGAGCTTCAAGACTAAACAATCATTTACTATTGATATAACTCCAAAGTTTTCAAACTTTGCAGGGTACTTTGTATTTTCTCCACTGGCTCAAAGTTAATAAGCCACCTGTAGGAGTAGTTATGGTTTTCTTTACTAGGTGTATTTATCATCCTCTCACAAATAATGAGAATTCTTTTACTGTTATCATTTCATTAAAAAAAAGAATCTAGGGGTAAATTATGTTAAAATCTGTCAAAAAATGAAGCGCTGTTAAAATCTATATTTGTTACACCAAGCTTGAAAATGGATTCCTTGGTTATATAATTTCACTGTCTTGACTTGCTTAAGAAATATATGTATTTCGTAACCTATTCCTTATGGCTGGAAGATGCAGGGCCCAACATAGCGACTGTCATATCCATAATACTTGTTGACAATGACTGTGAAAACCCTTGGTGAATATGTTCTTGAATCAACTCACATTCTGGCAAAGCTACTAAAGCAGACACTGTTTTTAATCCAAACATAGTGCATTCAGTTTAACGGCCATTGTCAAAATAGGATTATAAATTTATTTGGCAAAGCTGTAGAAAAAGTTGGTTGTGAAAAAAGAATGGTCCTATGTAATAATGGCTTCACTGATATGGCAACACTATACGGAAGAATGTGGGACTAAACCTCGTAAAAGACCCTTTTAACCTAAAGACCACGTACATTTAAGCCAAGAACACTGAAATCAAAACCGGGTCATTTTCAAGGGTGGGTGCACTTTACACCTCATTACTTTCAAATGTTCAAGAAGTATTTGTTTAAAAAAGCCTTCAGCTACAAACATTTTAAACTAAGGGCTATGTCTTTTTCAAGTCTGTCAGAGTATGTGACCAGATGTATGTTTACATAGATATCTGTATTATCTGCTCACAATCACATATCTTATTTTAAGTTGTTGGACTACTCAATATTGTGAATTTTTCATTTTTATTTTGTTGATCTGTGCTGTCAGATATCTTAATATTGACAAGTTTAACACTGTAACAGTGATTTATTTACTATTCACATAACTAAATTTCTAACTGAAATGATTATTTGAGATGAAAATTTCCATGCACCTTCACATGAAATGGTGAATCAAAGATTTTCCAATTTAAATTTGAATTTTCAATGTCACCATGAGGTATTATATTTGTGAATGGACTCAATAAACAGACTATTTCTCAACTAAAAACAAAATTGATACATTATGCATTTAAAAAAGAAATTGTGTGTAATAATGTAAAATACAAAGTGATATGATACTTTTTCAAGCAGCACTTGTTAACGGGATTTTCAATCCATATTCTGACAACAGTGGGGCTGAATGGGGTTTTTGTTCAATAATTAATAGAGCTTTGGTTTCATTATTCGTCAGAGCACAATTATCACGGCAGGTGCCTGTAATCTTGCAGTTTGAGAAACTTGAAATTCTTGTGGCTAATATACTGTGAAGATAACGTTTATACCAAGTATCACTATTAACAGTCTAAGTGTAGCCGAGAGATTTGGCTATGGGCTCGACAATATTGTTGCAATTTTCCGCTGAACGTTATCAAGCAAAATAGCCCAGTCTTCAGGCTAGTCTTGGAGGGAAACACATTATGAGTCCATGGTCAAAGACTAGAGCAATAACCTTGCAATAATAGTGCGTAAGTGTATCTTGGCATACTTTCAAGATACACAAGTACACATAAATAGCCCTCACTACCTTGTACTTGAACAAAGACTCCAACCAGGCCACTAAAAGGTAATCACATCAAGTGTGCCTGACAGTAAACTACCACTTTCCCTAAGCTTTAAATTGGCATTGATTTGCCGCAGGCCTCTTTATAGCATAGTCCAAGACACACTGCCGAGAGCATCACGATCGAACGTCATGCTCTGGGTTAGCGAGAATGTAAATTGAAAAATGTGGCAGTGCAGTATTTTAAGAGGATAAAGCAAGCCTCTGGTTGTGAATCGATAGCATCTGATGTTGGCATCTTTAATCAGTCTTCTAGATCTGTTTTCAAGACAACCTGGACCCTGTACACTATAGTGAGAGTGCAGATTCTACCCTTTTAACAAACGCAACAGAGTAGGTATTGATAATCTGAAGATCTACCATTAAGACATGGAGAGTGATAAAGCTTCCTGGGATGTGAGAGTCAATATAATCACAATGATTTGTACTGACTACTTTCCAAAACACACGTACACCACTATAAATAAGCCCTTTAATGACAAACAAATTTTTGTTGTTGTGGGTCAAAATGCTTTAAATACTTCGTTGGCTTGTGAGTCACCGCATAATAAAGGATAAAGGGACACCAGATTTTGGGGGCATCACAAGTGACTGCTGTACGTCAGTGACACATCATATTGGCTTAATTAAAAGACCACACTAACCACAGTTACTGATTTGGGAAATGTCCCATACTCAAAAAAAGTTAAAACAAAATAACAAAGAAGTCTTATATTTTTATGTAATTTAATCTAGCCAGATAATCATAACATTGCCAGATAATTACAACAATATCAAATTTGTGAATTAGAAATATCTTATGTATCTTTGTAAATATACTTCCTACTAAATTTTGTAAATATCATTCAGAAACAATTAATGATACTATAATCTTTAGGCTATGGATAAAATGACTCAAGAAATCACGAACATGTTTTACAACACTTATACTGGAGGGTAATACATTGCTCATGATTCCAAGAATCAAGCAGTGAAATATAGTTACTTTGGAATGGTAAAATTGGAAACGAATGCAGTGCACCATTTTAGTCTGTCTACTATGAACCTTGATCACTCAATGATTTAATTATTCAGCATTGCAAATGTCTCACCGAAACTGGTGGAATAATATGTCCTTAAATTTATGGCATTTGATACCTCTGGTCCTTGTTTATAGTGAGTCTCCTCTGTTTGATGAAGGTATGAGCTTCCTTTACTTTATGTTTTACAACCAGTACACTTACACTGAAGCCTTTATACTGCATGCAGCGCTAGCTCAAGCGTACCTAAAGTTACTAGCTGGAATTTCTGACATTTACTGACTGTAAATTCTACCAAATATTCGGCAAAACAGTACTCAAGTTATGAGAAATAGTATTTAACATGCAAAAGTAATATGTTTAGGGTAGAACAACAAAAGCAAGCGACTATTTTAAAATACCTTACATTTTCCCAAAGGTTAATCATGGTATGAAAGTTCAGCAGTCTGCATGTCTCCATTACCGTAGTTTATTTCACGACAAATTAACTTCATATATACAACTTTATAGAGTACAAAACAGTTGTCAAAGTAATCCATTTTGATTGACTTCAACAGCCTTGAATTGTATATTTGTTATTGTGCTTGTAATCATCTAGACTGACAGTACTACTTTATTCTCTTGGCTGCAAGTTTACATTCTTTATCTATAGACTTTTTTTTGTTTTCTTTTAAACCTCACATTTTGTTCCTTTTGTGAGGGAAATGTATCACGATTACAAATCTTAGTGAAAAGCATTTTCAAAGTCCAGTTCCAGTTCATATTAGGGTTAAAATTTGGTTGAGAAAAACAGTCGTCTGGCAATATATAGGGAAAAGTCAGTCATGACAAAGGAATGATCCCATGTAATCCTTATATTACTCTCCTGATAAGATAGAGAACCTGGGATTGAATTCCTGGTGTTTTTAAGCATGGATATGGAAATATCCTGAAATCTTGAACTATACAAAATACCATGTAATTAATTTTTTTATTTATTGGACAAAATTAAGACAAAAATCCTCTTCATTTCATTGGGTTTTCGAATCAAAACATTTCACAATCTATACTGGTATATATGAAGCAATGTAAATTTTACAAAAGTTCTTCTCTCCTCTATGTAACTAGATTTCTTGAATCATAGCAAAAAAACCACTGATCATCAATATTTCCCTTCCCTAAGTTACGGCTAATATGGCAATTAGCACCACTGTAATACAATATCTAATATACATATGCTAAAAACATCACATTGTAGTATGCCTTAGTGTAAGACCAGTACATTCATCACACTTAAATTCTGAACCTTTTAATCTTTCAGTGAACACCTGTTAGCAATACAAACATCATATCAAAAACGCTGATCATTATGTTGGACACAAAATTAGCAGTAGTCCAGGACACAAATTAGCAGTAGTCCAGGACACAGACTACTAAACATTGTATCTAGACTACCATATTAGCAGTAGTCCAGAACACATATACTACTAAACATTAGCAGCAGTAGTTATGTATGTGTATATACATATATATAATATATATATATTTATATACACATACATATATATATATATATATATATATATATATATATATATATATATATATATATATATATATATATATATATATATATATATATATATATATATATATATATATATATATATTTATAATCTGATATAATATGCTTGAAGTCAGTATACCCACACTAATTAGATAATGGTGTTAGATATAAACATTCTGACATAGAAGAGATGCATAGAGCCCAGCAAAGGAATATTGATTTTGTTTTTCAAAGGAAGATCACCTTTACACAATACCCACTTTAAAGTCATTAGTTTTTAATAAGTGTCGCCAATTCTTTAGGCATACTGAAGTGCCCACAAAACAGTCTCTGTGTAAGTGTTCAATTGATTTTGTCAACTCACATTGAAATTTGAATACTACATATTCAGAAAACATGGGAATGGAAAACAGTGTTTTTGTCAATAGTAATCACACTGCTGTTTAGTTGTTCTTGGTAATATGGAAATTACCTTGCACCTGTGTTGATGGTGTTCAGAGTCGCAAATTGGTCTACCCACAAAAACATTCTCCTATTTTAATTCCGGACTTAACAGTTTGTTGACAAAAATCGTATTTACCGTTCTATAGCAATTACCCAATATTTTAGTCTGACTCTCCTTATCACATCCCATTGTACAAGACAATAAAAATAACTGTCACTAATGTGCTAATTAATTCAATGAGACGGGTACCTACATTAGAAAACGAGAGACTAAATATAACGGTACCCAGTTGACAAAAGGTGTGCTCGTAATGGGGGCGGTACCGGTGCGAGGACAGCTACTGGTAGAATACATATAAAACATGGTTGAGAAATGATCGATAGACAAGCGGCTACTGTTCCTGTTCCGTTACAACACTCTAATTGATGCTGGAGGTTAATGTGTACCCCCCTTTTACGCAAATTCGACACAGTTCTGCAAACCTTCAGGCTTCACTTCACTTACTGTCTACACAATGAAAGGGCGGGGAACTAAAAAACATACACACACCGCATTTATTTACGGGAGAGGGTCGTTAGTTTTTTGTTTTTCCGTTTAACTTTATATGCACTTTTTTCTACTTACCCCCTTCGATAATTTGGTAGATGCTTCGTTTTCTTGTAGGGTCTTCTTTCACCAACTTCTTCAAATTGAATTTATCAATTAAAATTGGTAATAAGTCTCCAACTGTGGTGTTATTAGTTATACGAATTGCTTTCGTGGCAAGTTTCTGTCCATCGCTATTTTCGAAGTAAAATCTTACCGCGCCTTCATAATCCACACCCTGAAAAAAGAGCAAATTCGCCACTTACTTACTTCTCAAAATCTGGCAAAAGTCATCAAATTGGTATCTAAAATAGCTGACATTTTGAACAAAAGATGCCAATATTGATTGAGTTGTAATACGAAACTTATTCTGTTTACAATACTACTGTTAATCTACGTTTACGTGTGTACACATACCTTTCCCAATGTTATCTTGAAAGTGTCCATGTGTATACGTCTGTTGAAACTGAAAATTTTCTCCGCCAGAATATCTCGCTGCGAGGATTCTTCTAACTCTTCAGAAGAATCTTCGGATTGCTCCTCCTGAGCTTGTAGATGTAAAGTTCGAAGGTGCGCTAAGACTCGGGGATCAGTCAGCATGTTGATGCTAGATCGCTTTCTTTCGAACAGCCCTTCCAGTTCACCCTTGCCGTTCACAAGTTCGTCTATCAGTTCTTCTTTCGTCGTCATATTGATGAAGTTCCAACTATTAAAGCTCCAAATTTTAGACAAGTTTCGGCCCTGGTCGCATTTAATGTAGCTCGATGTCCATGTTTCGGGTGTACTACATAACTGCGCTGAAATCAGACGCGTGAATCGCGGCGCTTGACACAGCTCACTACCAGCTCACTACATTGTCAGACTGCAACACCGTGACCGTTTACAAGCCCAGTGTTTCCGTAATTCAATTATGATCAAGCGCGCCACCACGGACGAGAATCGTAGAGCACTTGAAGAAGTAACACAATACGCGGGATAAAGAAACCTCTCAAATAACACTCTTTGAAAAGGTTATTTCAGACGTAATTAACGTGGCTTTTTAGTGAGTTGCAGTAGGGGCGTGCATGTTACATGATTGAAAGCACTTTCATGTTTAGCCTGTGGAGAGTCTATGGTCAATGATCAATGTGACTTTTCATATTGAACATAACACATTACATTGTTATAGTATGTTATATTATGAATACGACGAAAAATGTTCCTCCCGAAAGATTTGGCATATAACTCTAGCTTGTAACTTTCATGGCTTCAAACTGTTCGCATGTTATCTTTTGATGAAAAAATTCGCCAAAAAAGCTTTTAGCATAACTCTGATTTTGACATTTATATATTATTAAAAAAAATATTCTCTAAATGCATGGAAGTTATTTTTTCATACAGACAACTCTCTGATTGTAGTCACTTGTTGCAAGGATAAACAATTTGACATTTTGGAGAATGTTGAATTTTGGGTGAGTTGTTACTGTGTTTTTTGTTTTGTAAATAATCAATTTTGCCACTGTGATAGAATAATGCCACCTAAGCAAGTTTTTTGTAAATCACAGAATTCTGCTTCCTAGGTGAGCCTTAAAAATCACCCATGATAGAATTCAGCTAAACAGAATGAAGAAAAGATGAAGATGGTGTTCACTTACCAAGTAAAAATCTTTCACTTCAGACTGCACTAATTTGGAGTAGCTGAGGTCAGCTAAAATTTGTCAAAATAAACAATTTTGCATTTAACAAGACAACTTTTGTGAGTGGTAATAACAGCAAAATCCCCCATTTGTATATTGTAACATTGTTACTGTAATTTCATATCATAAACTGAAGAAATATGGAACTTTTATTAGGAAAGATGAGTATACTGTTCTATGACAGTGATCCTTCCTGTTACACAAAGTAAGCCAGTTTAATTTGTCATTATTATACTGCCCAAATGTCCTTTCGTAATTTTCACATCATACACACTGTGTACCAGTGCAGTGCATAGGGGCATGTAATATTTCTTAGATTGTTGTTTTCCTGGTCTACAGACTAAATATAACAACATTTTGACTATATATTCCTACCTGTAAGGAAAAACATTTTTCTCGTTACAAAAGCATTTTTTGCCCCCAGTGATAGTGTATGACTTTATTTGGCACCTATTCTTCATGCAGGTATGTTTTTTTTGGAGCAAATGTGCATGTTTTGTTCATATTTGAAAGGTTAAACAAAAGAAGATGTCCGCCCTTTTGTGTTCTTTCTACTAGTAGTATAGAGATTGATACATTTGTAGCAGCAGGATTCATGCGAGAATTTCTTTAAGAAAACGGCAATCTGAGCAATAATACGTAACCCTGTGGTGCAGTGTATGGGGAAAATTAACAAAAGTTGGTTTTATTACCATACTTTGGACATGTGGGGGCGGGCTTGACGTACACGAGTTAGCCTAGCAATACCACCAAATGCAATCTTGTCTGTGATGCAATGAAGTATTTTCCCCGTATGAATATTTTGGGTCAGTGTATCGAATCAGCCTCCTCTGATGATCTACCCTACCAAGGAAAGCCCCAGTAACTTTTCTCATTCTATTCTTTAAAAATAATCAACACAGTCACTTGTAAAACATCCCGCAAGAAAAATGTATTTAGAATTTGTGAATACATGAAGAAGAGGAAGAATATGTTCGTTTACCTTGTAAGTTACAGTAGTTATATGCTAAGTGAAGGTACTAGGTTCGGTTGTGTGTTTTTTTAAAGTTTAAATTTCCCGCTACCAAACTTTCTGTCGTCAAAACCGGTAGTGCACCATGAACGAAAAATCGCATGCGTGCTGACCTTCGACCTCATGATCATTCAGCTGAGTGGTTTCTAACATTTGTACCTTTACCGTATGTGTAGAATTTAACCAAGCGAAATGAGCGCTCGTAGACGTAAAGAGCCCAAGAAAAGGACACAGAACGCTGATGTCAAAGAAACAGATGATACCGATGAAAGAGCAAGGCGATCCCACGAAGTCAGGTGAGCTAGTGCATGCATGCATGTTTAGTGGTTTGTTGGAATGGAGGTTTGCGGTGATAACGTGTGATCAACAATGTGACACACTGTGCAAACTTTGAAAACCACAGAGATACACAATCTATTGTAAGGGCAGTCCTCTCATACAATATTGTATCTACGTACTGGTCATGTAAACCACGGTCTTGAAAATAGTTTTGTTTTCTTTCTATTTCCTTGTTCTATCTATCTTTCATACGTAGCTCCCAGTCCAACTTGAACTTCCAGCCTTAGTAAATAGTATCATGTTCATGCATGCATTGCTGTAACTGTTAATAATTCGTGCTAGCCCAATATTTCGACTCGGATTCTACCATGGAATCATTAATCGCGTCCTGCTCATGGTATAATAGATCTGCAGTGTATACAATGCAAAAGGTCTGTGGCTAGTTTGATCATGGAGGTAGAAAGGACCATGGTTTGATGGATTGTTCAGTGAATTATATTAATGCAATAAGAATGAAGAATAGCACGTCATAAACATTCAAGTGCAATCATGCAAAGCCCATTTTGTTTGTGATTGATGAGAACTTTTTCAATTGTCAGGTTGTTGTGATGCCGTCAATACTGTTCTCACCAGACGAAAGGTTCTCAATATCATTTGTAAATCTGATATGAGTTCTGCTTTTCCCGTGCCACAGTGTTTGTTGCTCTTAAAAGAGAGTTTTAATATTTTGTGTATGTTTTAAACTGCAACTTGAAACCTTCAATACCTGGGTGGCAATTTTTGTTTCTAATTATCACTTCTAAAGAATAACATGATTAAGGAAATAGATATGCAGTAATAATTATGATGATGATAATAGATCAAATACATTACAACTAAATTATGTTTATGAGATATCTAAGTGTATGCTTGCTTGTAATAAAACTATTTTTATTACCAGACAATTAGGCAAATGTGCTTACTTTAATCTTGTTATAATTGAGTTTTTGGTAAATACAGTATATGGATCTGTGATAGTTGAGATATGTATTACTAAGAATCTGAAATATCTGTACCAAAAAATGTCTTAATTTATTTTACTCCTAAATATAACTTAATTTTTTTATATTTATGTATGTGTACTAACATCACTTAAAATGAAGTAATGCAACACTAAACATTACCTTGTTATGTACAGATTTTACCAACAGGCATCCATTAGTTTGTACTTGAACATTATCAATAATGAGATATGAATAACAGCTAATGAAATACAACAGTGCTTCTAGTTCCTTTCACAACCTGAGTTAACAATATAGTTTTTTTTGGGTGACTTTTCATAATTTTGTATTTTTCCTTTGTTTGTCTAGCTGTCCACGTATCTCTTACTGTATTGAGATTTTTTTTGTCTTCTTTTTTACTTTTATCATTATTGCTTGATTGCTGAGATGTTTGAAGAAAGAAGTGTTTCACAACACAATTCTAGTACTGCAACACTTGAATAGAGGCATTTCATTGATAGCAACAAATGGTCACTTAGATAGTCTCTGTACCAGTCAAGAGAAAAAAATGGCCTCGAGGATCAGAGTTCGTAATGTGTCACTAGATAAGGGGAACAAGTATGTAAGTGCCTCCGTACTAAACACTACGATTGACTGCATTTCTGAATCAGAATGATGAGACTGTTTGATCTTGCAAGTCAATCATTGACAAAATAATGTACCCTCCACTCGTTTGTTACCTTTATTCTCAAGACAGACTTCAGCAGCGAACATGGTTTTATATTGTTGTCAGTTTAATATCTTCAAAATTACCATGTTTCCATATCACTTGCATTTAATCTAACGGATTGTTCTTTTCACTTTCTCAGAACATCCACAGATCCCTCAGTTTACAAGAAGGCAGTAAGCAGAGCTGCAGTACGTGTAGCATTCATTGCATTATTTCTGATCGGACTGATGTTTATACGAGGCAAGGATAATATCAAGACAATGGCATCACAAACAGAACATTACAATAAAAAAGTCTTCCAAACGCCTTGTTCAAAAGAGTATGATGATTACAAAAGAATTAGAGGTAAATATTTTTTTTTGGAGAATTTTCTTTGATTTCTGTGATTTTACTATGTCTATCAACCTTAGACTGAAAAATCTAATGATTTAATGACAGGTGGTTGGTGACATATGACAGGGACTCGTCCGTTTTAGTTAAAATCCACAGCAACTTGAGCAAGAATGTCAGCATCAACACTAGAACCAGTAAACAAGTGTTGAAGTGGCCATATGGATGAGGATTTGGTATTTATTTTGGATTTTTAATTTATAAAACAATTTTATCATGGATTCCTACTTGAACAATCAATGCGAAATAACATATGCCAAGTCCTTGTTTGTAACTCAATAAATCCAAAATAAATACCAGTTTGTCACCTGTATGTCTGTTGGAGTCTCACTACATTTGTATATGTTAGAGAACTACTGTCCTGTGTCTCCAATAAATGTGAGTGTTTTCTTAACCTTTCCCAAAGGTTGTCCATTTCTGCTTGAGATATTTTGGATAGGTGTTGAAAAAAGAATGAACTCCTACAACCTTGTTTCCAATGACAAGTGAACTATCAGAATTTGTGAAATGACAGCAAACTGCTGGAAATGCACAACAGTAGTGTAGAATCTCTCCATGATGGGGAAAATGTTGTTGGTTTGGGGAAAAAAGCAATGTAACATAGTTGACATGCCCAGGAACAAGAAACAAAACCCTGTTTTTATTTAACCTATTAAATTCAGACACTAGATAGGATTTTATTACTCCATTTATAGAAACAACGATCATAAAACATTTCAGACTTTGTTATCTGTCTTGATATGCACCATGTAAAATGTCAAAATATCAATAAAGATACTGCCATCAAAAATTATAATATGGAGTATATGAGTATTGTTGTTGTAATAACCACCTGCAGGCAGACATATAAAACAAGTTGTACAGACTGTCTTATTTTTAGTTCCAATGACATCTGGAACCTGCAGAAATCCCAACAAAGTATTTTTAGAAAAGCGAAATTCACATTATTCATAATATGTTGACGTTTGGATAGTGCACTCTGTCACGTTTTCCATGTTTTGACAGCAAGTACAGTATTACAAGATGAGGGTCTGCTTTGAATTTTACTCTCACTGCAACTGATATGTTTATTGTTTGTGGCATTCTTGAATACATTACAATCATGGAAGGACACACTTTAACCTTGAAAAAAACAGTCTTCCTTTATTTATGAAATACATGAACCTTTAACATTCTGTAGTTAAATTGATGTATGTTTGATTAAAATGAACAATATGTTAGCATTCAGTAAATGTTTGTAATGGTGATATAGTAAAACTGAAATCATACATACATACATACATACATACATACATACATACATACATACATACATACATACATACATACATACATACATACATACATACATATATACATACATACATACATACATACATACATACACACATACACATTCACACATACACACATACATACATACACATACACACAGACATACACACACGCACGCACACACACACACACACTCGCGCACACGCACACACACACACACACACACACACACACACACACACACACATCAAATTTTGCTAACAGACGGAATGACCTGCATCTTGGAATTTTGAACTTGTTTCTAGACAGCCTATAAATTTCACATTCATACTCAAATGTCACATGTCAGGTTTCATCTAACAAATTAATTATCTACGCTCTCTCACTTTCTTACAACAGATATCATTTAGGCTTTCTTCAGATAACTGTCAGGTACCCTAGAATTCATCATGCATTAGTTTATTATGTGTTGGCCAAAATGAAATAAGATGAATATAAAATGGTATTGAAAATAATAACCACAAGATAGACTGTAAAATCCCTTCCTATTAAAAGTATACAATGTTTTTTTTTTCAATTTTCAATGTGCAAAGATAATGGTTGCATAATTATGATATGTCTGTTTTTCATCAAGATGGTTTTCCTGTGTCAATCATGATGTCATTTCCTGTTGTATTCCTTACAGGATGTACACCAGTGAGATGTGGGAGAGTGGTTATGGATGGAGTTGTATCAGAATCAGAAGCTAGGGGTTTACTCAAGTAAGAAAAACTTCAAAATACCCTGCACACTCTAATATGCTGACAAGTTGTAGACGAGCCTTCTCCTCATTGTCCTGCAAAAAGCTGCAAGCAAAACAATAACAGTTGAATTTATTGTAATCAGTGTACTGGCACATTGAAAACACAAGAATTGATATGCCCAGTGGTCAAATACTAACGGTTGCTCACTTTACCTATCTTTGACAAGGATGGTATCTGCTCAAGTGTCCAAAAACCTCAAAAGTCAGAACATTTCACAATTTTCAAATGTCTCTTCTCCAAAAGGTATCATATTGGACAATTAGAGATGAATATGATAGCAGTCAGAATCAAGTCCTGTTTTTACTTCGTCTGCAAACATAAGTAATTCTGACCTTACACAATGGACTATTTCTGTGTTCAATTTAAATAACCTCACAATGTTTTCAGTATTTCTATTAATTTTCAGTATTGCCAAAAATAAACCCAATGTTTTCACTATTTCTATTTTCAGTATTGCCAAAAAAGGTCTTTCATATGGAGGATCAGATGGTGGAGTAAGTTTAATTTTCATTATTTTTCTTAGACCAAACTACCAACTTTTCTTAGGTAAGAGATTTATGTAATATGCTCTTGCTGTTTTTGGCCAAACATTTTTAAATTTTGTACAAAATAATATCCACAGTCCACTACTGTGGAGAGAGGACTACTCAGAACTCTGGTAGATTTTACAAACTTTGTACAAAAATATTACACAAGCATAAATACTATCTAGACTCTCTGAAAGACCTGAACTTTCAAAACCTTCAAACAACTCCTGTAAAGTCCAAGAATATCCCTGCAATGTAACTTCGTAGTATTGTATTACATAGGAAATGCAATTTCTGAGAAGATCAGAAGGAAAATATTGAATTCTTCCTGATAAGTAAACTCGCCATCAAATCTCAGTCTGTTGGTGAGGTATACCACAGCCCCCTGGAGATCTAGGGTCTATGGATAACATGTACAAGAAAATATCGCAAAACCTCTAAAATAACATACATGTATAATATAATAATACCCTAAATTTTTACATTTTAACTGGTGTGTTTTCCACTAAAATAAAAATCCCATTCAGAATGTGTTATACCAATTGTTACCATGGATACCTTCCTAAATCAGTGAAATTAAGTTCATGAATATAAAAGAGCCAATTTCTCTTGTAATGAGAATGAAATCCCTTGAAAATATTGTCTTGCATTGTACATGAAAAATTCTCAAAAATGATATGAAAACTCATTTGTTGAAGTGTCAAAATCCTGAAATATAAACAGCATTTTTTTGTCACTTTTCACACAATTAGAGCTCGTACTAGAGTGCTTATAATTACAAAATATGATCTGTATTATGTTATATGACTTCTTCATCACTACATTGTTAGTCTGTGCTGGATGTGACATCCAATTAATTATTGCGTTATAGATTTCTTAGCAGCTAATTTTAGTTATAAATAATTGATTTCCCTGCATTATTCAGTCATGGTACCACTTCATATGTATTTTTCTATTGTCTGCATCAAGTTTTTAATGTCATAAAAAAAATGACAGCTTGTCTTTCTCCAGTTAGAAGATCAGAATAGATTTGGCATCTGTTTGATAAGTACATATTACTAGACATCGCTCTAAGTATAACATGTATATTTTTAAAATATAATATTTCACAGGTTTGGATATCAGCCAAAAAAAATATCAAAATTTACTAACAGTTCCAAGCATTTACAGCCTCCCAAAAAATGAAAATTGCAAAGAACTTGCTTTAGATGTATTTAGCCTTTGAACTTGTATGTGGTAAATCATGGTCCAAAATTATGATACCAAGAAAGAAAAATTTACACTTTCTACAGGAAAGTATGATGCGTTGATTTGGTAGGAAAATAGCACCCTGACACATCTCAGTTCCGTATTTGACAAAATTCAAGTAATTCCATATCCGATTGAAATCCTGAGTTAACACAGAATACAATGTGTACTCTTACAGCTAAATCTATAATTCTATATCAGGAACATATAAGAAGACACACAGTGTAGAATAGTAACAGCCATGAAATAAGCCATTGTCCTGACTGTCAATTTGAAAACGGATTACCCCGGTACACATGCAGATATACTTCACAACACAGTGTCTACTCTGTGTGTGTGTGTGTGTGTGTGTGTGTGTGTGTGTGTGTGTGTGTGTGTGTGTGTGTGTGTGTGTGTGTGTGGGTGTGTGGGTGGGTGGGTGGGTGGGTGTGGGTGGGTGGGTGGGTGGGTGGGTGGGTGTGTGGGTGGGTGGGTGGGTGTGTGTGGGTGGGTGTGTGTGTGTGTGTGTGGGTGGGTGTGGGTAGGTGCGTGCGTGCGTGCATGCGTGTGGCCAGATTGCACCCATATACTTCACAGCAGCATATTATGAGGAAACATGTAGTCTTTTGACCATTGAATATAAGAACAATTATTGACTGAATCAGATGTATTCAAATGTTTGATATGGTGTACAATGTATTTTCAAGATGTTGGCCACTGGCAATGCAGTGAACATGATTTAAACTGGTAATTAATAGCTGCACATTCGACTTTCATATGGTTTATAATGCATTTACAAGATGTTGGCCCATTATGGCAATATATGTGATTTAAGCTGGTAATTAATAGGTGCTTATTTGACTTTCATACTGCTGTGACCATGCACAGTAAATCTGGTATTACCTTGCGACTGAGCTGTTTTTGTCAGAACAATGCAGAATCAGAAACACAGAATTCATATCATATTTGTGAAGAATAATTGTACAAATGATTAAGCTTTATAATCATTATTTTTGTATTAATTCTTCATAGCTCATTGTAGACACAGGTTTCGTTGTAATACATATCGAATTATTGAGTGATTCTTCAGTCCAGTTTTATTGTAAGGCCAAAAAAAAAAGAGAATTGTTTCTTGTCCCTCACGTCGGTCTTCTTTTTTTGTGTTTGTGTTTGTCCAGCCCATGCAATCTGCATATCCGTGAGGAAAGATACAAATAACCATCCCTACTTCAGTGAAGACAACTGCAGAGCCAATCATGAACAAACACATACACACAAAGCACTAAGTAAAAAGAACAGTCACTGCCATAAATAATAGACTGAGTGACAGGTTTGTTGAAAATTGAAAAAAAAAATTGCGTTGTCACCATTTTGGAAAAACTGTCCTGACCAGAAACAATTCTTTTTCTTTTCTTTGGCCTAACAGTTATTGTTTTGTGTGTAAAATTTTCACATCTCCATGTGGTTACTGATGACTTGTGTGATTCTTTGACAGGCATCAATTTTAGATCTTCACTCTGGTGCTCTTTCTAAAGGAAGTAGTTTTATAAATCTTTACAAGTAAGTATGACTATTACTTGAATTCAGAAATTCTATTAGTGAGATAAAATGTCAGTGACTGTATGTTGTTTTATGTAATTCGTGACGTGTGATGTGAATACATGCATTGTGCTGCCTCATTGAAATTCTACAGTCACTCTGGTTTGGTAGTACAACACATCCTGTTCAATGCCTAATTGAAACTCTACAGTCACTCTGGTTTGGTAGTACAACACATTGTGCTGCCTCATTGAAACTCTACAGTCACTCTGGTTTGGTAGTAAAACACATTGTGCTGCCTAATTGAAACTCTACAGTCACTCTGATTGTGTAGTACAATGTAAAACTCATCATGATTGATAGTGACAGGGTTGTAGTTTGAGAGACGTGGAGAGTGAGTCTTGTAGCATTATGACTCATCTCGTCTAATTTTTGTACTCACAGCAATTTAAGTGTGTGAAATTTATCTTAAGTATAAAACCCTTTGAAGTTTAAATTTCATCAAATATTGAAATTATTAAATTTGATTCATAACGCAGGTGTTGACTTATACATGTATAGTATATAGAATTTGGAATGAGATTCAATATTTTTTTGGGTAAATAGATGTGTAATTACAACCATTTCTTGATAATTGTTTGTGAATGTTGAAATTCTACACCATTCAAAGTGTAATGACCCCAGAAGGTACAAATACTGATAATGACTCAGATAGACGGTGTCAGGCTATTGCCTGTTTTACTCCCACAACGAAGTTATTATATGTAGCTTCAGATATGTGAAGTTCGAAAAGATATTGTGGAAAAGAGCTGAATTTTATTCTGAGAAATCTGAACTTTAATATTTCTAATTCATTAGATGACATTACATCACCCATGCTACTGTGACTGTTGATATTGGTCCTGTTCCTGGCAAAATTGCAAATTTAATTGTCCTGTGAATCTTTATTCGTTAATTTGCCTGAGGTCGACAACATGAACACTGACTTTGTGTTTTATAGTCATTAAATTGTCAGATATGAAGCCCAGAGACTTGGCTATCTGATTTGTCAATGACGTTTTGCCCAATATATTCAGGTCCAACAGCAATGTCAAACCAGATATAGTCACAAACAGAAATGTCAAGTCATATACATTTCTTTGTAATAATATACTGTAAGATACGTTGTGTCACTCTGTCCTCACCGGCCACCGATGTGTGATTCCCCCCTCATCACAGCATACCTGATAGACTAGCCATATAGCTAAGTCAGATGTGTCGATTTCATCAAACTCATTTAACCCATCTTGACATATTCATGTAGATATCTTGAAAATGAAGAGTTGGAACCCATCTTTAACCACAGAGATGCCCAGCTCTACACGTAAGTTGACTTTAACTACATTGTTGTACACCAACAGGAAAATTCAACAAATTACATGCACTGATTTGGAAGTGATTACTCTGGAGGTATATTTCCTTTAGCTTCCATATATCTCAAAAACTGCTGGCCTGATTGATCTGACACTTTCTGTTCAAATATGGTTGTAAATGTTCTTTATATTCCCTCAACAGGACAGTTAAAAATAGAATAAAAGCTGTGATATCAACAGAGTTTGCAATCAAACCTAGCAGACTACACTTGACACATCCAACATTCTTTTCAAGAATGACCAATGCACCAGCTAGAACAGTTCATGATGAATACTGGCATCCACACATTGACAAAGTAAGTATAAACCTGCCTTTGTGTGGTGGTTAGTCTAGTTCCCTATACGGTATCATGTGGTTTAGTTAGAGACCACGTTAGCACCCAAACTATGTGGTGGTATGTGTGTAATGCTATGTTTCTGGTCCAACGTATTGGAGATGGTGGGAGAGAATACAACATTGTGACAATTTTCTGTAGTATAGATGGTGTGAGAGGGTGTTGTAGGTATGTACTACCACCCTTACAATGAAATATACAACCAGAAGAAGTCCTCCATTTTAAGTTTGTATGTCTTGCAAGAAAGCATATCTTCACTTTCTATAACTTGGAATCTGACATTTGATAATCAAAGTTCATCTCTGTTTTTATTACTGTGTGGATGGAAAGTTATCAGTGCAGTGAATTAAGATTTATCAACTCTTTTAAAAAGCTCTAATTTTCAGACGAGAATGGACACTAAACTGTTAATAATCGTGTGTTTTGTCCTAAAATAGTGAATGTTGTTTTATCGTCACTTTTCCATGCTCTACTTTCTCATGGAACATGGAGCTGTTTATATCCTAATTCTCTTATTTCCACTCATACAGGTAACATATGAAACATTTGATTACACATCATTGATATATCTAACTGATTATAGTAACGATTTCACTGGTGGTAGATTTGTATTTGTTGATAAAGAAGCTAACTGGACAGTGGAACCTAAAGTTGGTAAGAATCTATCGTTTTGTTTGGAAATATATAAATTTGCAATGCAGTTATTCCCAAAATATCAGCTTTCATTTACTCTTATCAACCATGGATATACTGTTTTCTTACATTTTTGGTCAAAATTTGAGATGTCATTATATGTCAATATTTTAAATGTCATTAAAGATTTACGTTGAATTATTATCAAGTTATTAATATTATTCATGTAGTATGTCACAATGAGGTCAAATCTTTTTATGCAAATAGTGTACTCAAAAAACACTGGCTTTACATCAGCTATCACCTCTTTCTCACTGCTGAGTTGACAATTTACAAAATTTAATGTGTCACCTTGAACCAGGTAGACTTCAACTTTCCAGTCCTATATTCCATGAAATTCTCACTACATGAAAGTCTAATTTACCCAACCTGTGACCCACCTAACTACCATCTCTGTCCAGGGGTAGTACGAGACGCAGTACCACTTTTGACTGTCTACAGTCCCCCAGGGGAGAGATCACCGTGGGTGAATTAACTCACCACATATCTTGTCCGATTATTTTAGTGACAAAAAACATGAATATGACACGAGACTCTGCCATCGTCAAAATCTTTACCTGTACCATGCGAGAACAAATTCTGGTCAGTTTGCTATTTCATTCGTAGGTGCAAAAATTTGGAATGATATTCCTATCCAAATCAGATCGAAAAATTCCCAACATATTTTTAGGAAATCTCTTAAACAATATTTAGTAGAGCAGTACAGGTGATTAAATTGTAAACTTACAGATGTATTGACTTTTCGTTTATTGTATTAGACTTTTTCATGTAGTAAAAATGTTTTTTTGTGTGTACATGTATATGTATATGTATATGTATATGTATATGTATATGTATATGTATATGTGATATATTTTCTTCTCCCAGTTATGTTTTCAGTCATCTTAATGACTGAACCCTCTTATTGTTTTCATTCGCAATATACAATGTTGGGGATCAGGCTAGACTAGCTGTAAGCTATTTCTTGACTCCCCATTTACCCTTCTCTCTTTTGATTTTTGTTACCATTATTTTGTAATCATTTTATACGATTGGGTAAATAAACCACTTATAAGTCAAAGGTGGAACTTCATCTCATACACCACATTTACACATCCTCTGCTCAAGCTTTACCCCGGGTGGAAAGACATGGTCAAATATGAACTTTCGTATAGTGTTGACAATCCTTGCATAAAATTTCTCAATTTAGTTGATTAGTATTGCAACCAATTTTGTTTTACAGTGTGCTGGTTCAACGTTGGTTTACTATAGACAAGTAACTGGTCAATTCTTTAAGTTTGAAATTTACAATTCATGTATTCTTGATTGTTATTTGCAGGTCGCCTTTCATTCTTCACCTCTGGATCTGAAAATCTTCATTATGTTGAAAAAGTGGCATCAGGGACCCGGTATGCCATCACCGTATCTTTCACTTGTGACGAGGAACATGCCATCAGTGACCCTGACTTCTCTTGATGACATCATCATTGCCATAGCAACACAACCGTACAACAGTGCAAGAGTCCATGATAAATCTACACCGTTATAACCTTCAAGAAAACATTGAATTTTTTTCACAGATTTGTGCAACTTTTAGGTTTATCTTGACTCATTTTGACAAGTGGGGAGAAAAATCCATTGGAATGCTGAAATTCTGTTGTCACTGGTGTTCATTTTACACTTTGAAGAAAATAACCAATTCTTTATATGTGTCTCCTTTCACTCCAATAAAAACATACTTCTACATTTTGGCAAACTTAATAATTTCATTACAAAAAGTAACACAAAACTGATAAAAGCATTCCATGGTATTTTTAATAGTACTATAATACAGGTTTCAGGGAACAAAGTGAATATTTTTAGTTTGTTTTATTTTTATTTTATTCCATGAAGGAGTACTATGAAGCTCACATAAAGGTTTTAAGATAAAAAAAATGGCCATAATAAAAAGTTATTTTTGATAACTTTATATGACACAAAATGTCACAACATTTGGTTACTACCATGGAAAGCTTACTGTGAACATTACAAGATAAATGTACACCGAAACTGTTATTGCAAAGTATTGAGTAGTAACATACATTTACATAATTATTTTAGAACAGTATTTTTGTGAAATTTGATGTAATTACATTCATAGCAGGTACTGTAATTCTGAGGACTGGAAGTAAAGCAACACTGCAGTCGAAAGCTCTCAGCTTATCAACAGCGCCCTCTATCCTAGGGTAAACAAGACTGACTGTTTGCAGTTTTAAGCTCTCAGTTTATCAAAAGTATGTTGTGTGTATTGGTTAAAATTTTAGTACTCGCAAGCAACACTTGTTATTCATGATCAATGATACAACCCAACTCCTTTGCTTTGGTAATTTTTTGTAGACTTATTGTCAAAAGTGTTTTAGTTTGCATCCATCTTAGTTTGTCCACAGTAAGCTTTCTGTAATACCAATAGGACGGGATATCAAGTCAGGGACTAAATCATGTCATATTTACTCTAAATCAGAAGAAAAACACACTCCTCATTTTGAGCTGTATACAAATTTGACACATTGGTGTACCACAGTAGCTGCCCACCATTGGTTACATATAGGTCACTTTAAATTACACATATTCCTTTGTTGAAGCAGGATAAAGTCTGAAGGATATGTTGACCTAATAAAAAGGACTATTGGTTCATTCCAATTTTGTTCATAGATAAAAATCATGTCTGTTGAATCTTGTACTGGTAGGAAGCATATGCCAATATCAAAATTTTAGTAATCATGTACAGATGTTAGCAAAATCAGTATTTTTGCTAAGGACTCTTGTATTAATTCTATGGTTCTCATGACCTGACCAGCCAGTATTTTTCCATTCTGGCAAAGAAATTAAAATTAACACCCTCTATGGCATGAATAGAAAAAAATCACATCACTGATTGTCAGATGGCAACCCCACAAGTGCAAATCTGAGCAAAAATTATCGTTTATTATTAAAATTAGGGAAATTTATTAAAACACATGGTTTCAAAGTTTCCTTCCGACATCTTTTTTGGCAATTATGAATTGAAAGTATCACCGACATGTACACTTACTTTTTTACCTTTTATTTTTAGTTGTAACTAACCATCATTTGTAAGGTGCCACGATGAGAAACATAGAGTTAAGTATGAGTGGCCTAAGGTTTGGTAGCCCAAAGGGAAAAATCAGGTGTAAATATATTTTCCCATTTCGCCATTTTGCCCGTAAATACAGCATCCACCAGTGTTCACTTTGCCATCCTCTACAAAAGAACGCCAACAATCAAAACTGTATTCTGTTTCATTTGTTCTGCAATCTCGAGTAGATATGACTAGGTGTGTTGTTTTTTGTAGCAGAGTCATGTCAGCAGTTGTGACATAATATTTTGGTTACTAATAAATTTGAAGAAAAAAACACACCAGTCATTGTTCCTCGCCTGTTTGTACTTCTTCTTCTTCTTCTTCAGATTTATTCCTTAATACGTTGTAGAGTATATTGTGTATGGGTATTCATTATACTGATTTTACTTCAGAACTGGAGCCACAGTTACACACTCAGCTACTTTAAAGTTCCAGTTCGGATTAGAATTAAAATTTAGATGTGAAATACAGTTGTCTGCCAGAATTTACTGTAGAAAAGTTGGTCCAGAACAAAATATGATCCTGATAAATTCCTAAGGCTCCACTGATCACACTAATGTGGAAACCTGTGATTGAATTGTGGGCCTTCATTAAAGTCATCCATAGAAGTGTTTCATAGATAAAGCTTGGAACTTCTGATTGCAGTCTATAATGTACTTTTTGCACATCTGACTTCACTGATTTATCACACTTTAACTTCCATAAAATAAAAGTAGAGGACAGTCCTTTTTTCCAAGAATCAAACCAAGAGTCAAGGATACTGATAGAATTCAGGCTTGATAATACTGTTCACTAGAAAACAAGAGGTTGATCATGAGTAGGGTACACCATGACAGGCGCCCTCACACATCGGTCAACCCCTTTCCGATAGACCAGCACCATGCAGTTAGGGCAGAGTGACACATACAACTGATCTTACTGGTGCCTAGATCATGAGTGCCACATCTTCGAACTATTAGGTCACATAGTATAGACAATGAGGGTTTATTATGTATGATTATAGTGAATTGTATTGGGCTATTCTAATACAAAGAGAGAAATATATGAAGTTTTCAGTTCAGGGTGTGCTTGGTATTTTCCACAAATAGGGGCAATAAATTTGTGTAGTGAATTTAGTTTATTGTGCAACATCTTGTGCTCACATTTCACCATTGCTCAAGTACTAAGAATAAGCAAAACTTCAGCAGATGATCAGTCTGTATAGTTCAATTCAGTATAATTAGTATTCATTTTAAGCAAGGCCAGATGAAATGCTGATGGCCATACAAATTACGTTATTAGTTATGCATACATGTGATTATACAAAATTGTGTAGTGTAATTCAGCTTACTGTTGTTTGTTACTTATTATGTAGTAAAACAATGCATTTTAATGAATCAGTGCTCGATAAAATACATATATGTTATGTCTATTGGGGGATGGCCATACAGATTTCATTATTAGTTATGCATACTTTTGATGGCACAAAATAATGGAGCTTACTGTATTTGCTACTTATGTAGTTGTACAAGATGTAGCTGTTACTGCTTTTATTTAATTTTACTGAAATAGTACAAAATGTTTCATTTATTTGGCCAAGTTGCTCTTGTAAGTTTTCAGGACTGAATTATCAGGAAATTGTAGCCTGTAGTCGTATAGAAAAGCAACAATCAATGCAAACTTTGTGATTGACTTTCTTGTACAAGCATTTGAAATGATGATACCAAAGAAATGTATATATTTGTGTTTTGGGGGATTTAGGATTTTATAAATAAGCATTTTTCTAGATGACATTCAGACATAGTTCTCTCTCTCTCTCTCTCTCTCTCTCTCTCTCTTTGAAATGATATCTTCACATCTTGAACACGATAGAAATATTCTTGAATGTGTTTACAAGGGGGAATACGAAGCACCTAATATTCCTGAAAATTTGAGATTGGATTAATCAATGATACACTGTATTTCCATGGTGATAGAGACTGGTGTTTACTTGTGACGTAGGTCTAAATACCACTTTTTGGGGTATTTTTCACAATTATCAATTAGTCTCCTTTACCTGTATATCACATGGCACACCCCACAGAATTTCATTTTATGGCCACACCTCTTTATGTGGTTGCCATGGAGATATTTAAATTTAATTTAGCTTTGTGGTGTGTGATTGACATCAATAATACTGTATCTCATGTCAGATGTCAATAACATAATGTACCATAGGTTATTCAGAAATTCACAGAAAAATGGTGTGAATAATATTACATCTAATTGTACATTCCTCAATTCTAGTGCTACGTAGAACAAAAAAATTGATAACAAACATCTACAATCATTTCCCGGCTTTTTTTGACTCATTGAAGTTAAGTTTCTTTTGGGCACACCCTCTTTAATGATTGCCATGGGAATATGTTAATGAGCATTATGATTGACATCAGTCTGGCATACTGTGTAGAAAGCAGATATCCACAACGAAAATTAAAAATAGAAAAAATTAGCTGAAATACACAAAGCTATGAGCAAAGTCTTTGTTTAGAAAAAACACAGCTTTAGCGTTTAGAATGATGAACATTTTTCAACTATATAAAAATGTGTGCTAGGGTAAGTGATAAGTGAGACTAACACAAATTTTGCAATTTTTTTTTTAAAGTGTCTACACCATACATATATGCTCTGAAAATTACTGTACTGCTAGGAATACAATTACTATTTTGTTGGGGGGTGGCGGTGGGGGTGGGGGTGAAATTATTGTCGGTAGCCATCACACATAGTGATGCTGCTAAAACATTTGAACTTTGTTATAAACTAATAGTATTGAAGGCCTTCATGTGGTGCTGATTGTATTTTATGTTATCAGCTGTAAAGCAGGTATTCTTTTGGAAGTAAATTCATTTATAGTATACATTTTATTACCTGTAATAAAAACAGTTAGTGTAGTATTGTAGGAGAGTTGAAATTGCCAAACTAGTAACATTCTTTCTAGAAACCAGACTAATGTGATTTGCATAAAATCAATGTTCTTTGCATAAGCCCACGGTATTTGCATAAATTAATGTGATTTGCATAAATAAAGACAGTTTCTATAACTTTGATGAAAGCAATCATAGCAACAGTAGACCTGACTATACTTGGATGAAATTTTCGCCAGTGCTATCAATCGTCCAGTCTAGTAAATTCATAGCGAGAATGTTACAACTTTTTCTTGGTAACCTTGTCCATAATTTACATCGAGAGACTCTTGTCAATTACTCTGTCTCTTACATCTTGACAAGCACTGTCACTTTGTCTCACTCATATTTGTCTCACTCACAAGTGCCGGTATAATATATCACAAGGATTGCAAATAATACATTACAAAATTACACACTTGGTTGGTTTAATAGACAATTAAATCATCAACTTTATACACACAAATCACAGGGAGTTTTCAATACTTGGACTTGGTGCAGCTATGTGTAACACTCCCAAGAGACAATGGATAGTCAGTATGTATGGTTTATTTGATTAGCATAAAAGATAAATAAGTTTATTTCATTTTAATTGTAATGTACTAGCCTTTAAATAAAACAGATAAAAAAATGATCATATGATTGTTGAAGTTCTTAATCCCCCCCCCCCCCCCAACACTGTCACCTCAAACACAGACAGTCTTGTCTGTGCCTCAAACTACCAAACCCTGCCCCCTTCCCCAATCAACACTCTCTGAGGTTTCACACACGGCATGTAAGTGGTTTCAAACCAAATTGAAATTTAGGTTTTCTATAAGAAAATATTTGTTATCATGCCATCCTATTAAAAATTTTCAGAACCTGCCTACTTCATCCTGCATGCACTACTGGTAGTGACTCTATCCCCTACCCCCACCTCTAACATTATCACTGTAGCTATACACTTTTTACTGTCTATGGATGTCAATAAAATTCTACCATTAAACATTCTCTTCTTATAATAACCATGAATAATAGAAAAGCAAAGAAATGTGTGTGTGTGTGTGTGTGTGTGTGTGTATGTGTGTGTGTGTATGTGTACATGTATTATAAATATAGACAACTTATGTTTAAAGTATCAACAGTAAGCAATCTGCCAATAATTACACTGAGCAATGTATTAATCAATCAATTTATCATTACTAGTTGCTAAATGCAAGTGTTTTGTTTATTTTTTTATTTTGGCAATCATATCAACATTGTTCATTTCCAATATCCGAATTTCAAAGACTAAACCCGAGTGTTCAATAATACCCTCCCCCTTTTATAAATATTTGGAATGTTCCGTCGTGAAAACTCCCACAATGCAATGTAAAATACACCGGAAGCATTCACTCTGCTGTTTGGCACACTGCGAGGAATAACTTCTTGTTGATAGCTCCGAATTTCAGCGTATTTACAGCAATGCCTAAGGTGAAACGGAGCAGGAAACCCCCTCCAGATGGTTGGGAACTCATAGAACCCACGTTAGATGAACTCGATCAGAAAATGAGGGAAGGTAGGTTGTGAAATGCAGAAGCGACTCAAAATGTGAGCGTTGTGGTAAACCCGAGTCAATGTGAACGTCATTCTGTCGTCTTGCGAAGAGAAGCAAATGTTTCACTTTGTTTACATGCATTATCACGCATCCACAGCGTATATGTTTTGATCGGAATTACATCACATCATTTTACATACATATATAACCCAGTGTAGTCCCAGGTTTGGAAGAACTAATAATTTACAGAAAAGAAGCCATGAAAACAACATCCCATCCTCATGATCCTGTAAAGCCTGTTTATGAACTCACACCAATAAATATAAATACTACAGATCGTATTCATTTCAGAACTTAGTCAACCGGTTATTAAAATTGAAATATCAATAGTGTGCTATTTTATAATTGTACACATCATTTTATGCACATGTTTAGGAATTAAAATAGTAACCCCCCATTGCATTCAATAGCCAGAGACAATGTCATTCACATCTCATTCTCATTGTTGTTATATGTTAATGTTTTACTAATTAGTTTACAAATAATTAATTTGTAGGGCTATGGTGGAATGTAAAATTGCTAAAGATGTAACCAATTTTCAATTCTGAAATGTGACTATGTTAGCTAAGTTACTAGTTACTGTGGCCCATGCTTATAGTTGTGACAGAAACCATAACCTCATAAAAAGTCATATAGTGGTGTACCACATCCATGGTTGTACAGGGTTGTGGTACACTCAAGTCTGACTAGTGTCTTGAAGTTGGTATGATTGATTGACTACCTTTGTCATCTAATATGCAGTGAGATGATATTGTACATGGCTGTTGTCTATCTAGACCTGAGAAAGGCAAGTTAAACATCTTGACGTGATTTTTTTACAGCTGAGACAGAACCCCATGAAGGCAAGAGAAAGGTTGAATCACTTTGGCCAATCTTCAAACTTCATCACCAAAGATCCAGATATATCTTTGATTTGTTTTACAAAAGAAGAGCTATTAGTAGAGGTATGTCCACTTCAGAGTTTGTGACAGTGTGGTCATAGGTTTGCCATATTTCACCATATAAAGTTATAGATATATTGGTCAAAGCAATAACTGTACTCATCAAGGTACTATCACTTGTATTGGGAGAACTGAACACCACTTCCATCCTAGCCCCACACCACTGACTAGAATGTGGCCCTGACTATGAATGCATCCACGACACAGGGGAGAACAAAGGAATTGTGTACAAGCTCATAATCTCACTGTTCGTAACAATGACTTTTTAGGCTAATATGATTGACCAATCCACACTTATCATACTGACAAGTCAATCATGAATTATCATTACCTTAGTTTGACCATAGACACTGTCTATGGTTTGACTGACAAATAGAAGGCTGGAATATATCAATTGTGGTTTATTTGTTTATTCATTCACATCCTTAAGGGTGAAAACTGATATAAGCTTTTAACCTGCCCTTAACATCGTGAAGTGTTCCCACACAGGACCTCTACCCTTCCCTTTCCCATTTAGTAATCACTTTGAAACCTTCAAATGCATCAAAGGTGTGAAAGATTTCCCAAGATCTTTGTAGGGCCATGTTTGTTGTGGACTGAGTTCATAATTGGGATGAATTCATCACAGGAGCGGCCTCTCTTGTGTTCAGATGAATGCATAGTGAGACAATTCTGATTGGGTAGATTTGTGATTTTGTTAACTTCATTTCAATACCCATCACAGCAGTTGATGATAGTTTTAAGTGACTAACCATGTTTCTGTTTCAACAGAGTTATATGAATATTGTATGAAAGAAGGCTATGCTGACAAAAATCTGATTGCCAAATGGAAGAAACAAGGATATGAAAATTTATGCTGCCTTAGATGTATACAGACAAGAGATACAAACTTTGGAACAAATTGTATTTGTAGAGTTCCTAAAAGTAAACTGGAAGAGGTGAGGTCTTGTTGTAGTTTCAATTGTAGAATAGAGATATGTTGTTAGGGCTATATGTAACTTATAAATATTACATGTAGGTCTTTTATCAACTCACTGCCTTCCCATGTCAATCATGTCACACATACCACAGCAGCAACCATGCTTTCGACTCACTATCATAAACACAAAGTTTTATTTTAAGTTGATGGGGTAGTTTAAACAAATGTAATAGATGTAGTCAGTGTCAATTGGGTTGTTTCCACCACCCATTCGTTTTGGACACCCCCCCCCCCCCAATGTTGCATTGATGTATGAGCTAAGCTTAAAAAACACTATTTATAATACTTAAAGTTATTGATATGATAACAACACTTGTTGGTTTATAAGAATCCATACTGAGAACTCATGATTATAGTAATGGTGTTATGTGTTCTCTCTCCTATTCACATTTGAATAATAACAACATTATGATCTGTTTTCAGGGCAAAGTGGTAGAGTGTGTTCATTGTGGATGTAGAGGTAAGCAGTGTTGCAAGTTGAATTGCAAACTTACTTATAAAATCAAAGGTGGTTTATTTTGCATTTCCAGGCCTCCTGCCCATTTGCAAAGAAATACCACTTTTGAAATTTTAGATCATGACTATAGACGGTATTAATTACAGAATATACAAAAGTTGAAAGTACAACATAAATGTATCAATAAAACTAAATAAAATACAGACTCAGCAGTTATTAGACAAACTCTCTTTACAGCTCTGAAAAGCCTTGTAAATATACATCGACAAGTTTCTAATGACAACGTCATCCCTGGAGCAATAGACCATTCAAAATACAAAAATTAGGACGCAGTGCAAAATCTTTAGGAATATATTTCATCGTCATCTCATGTACACTGAGCATTCAAAGATGAAATCATGCTCATCTTCTACCTTTTGTTTTGCACACCTAACAAAATGTCACTCTTAGAGTCTATACCTTAATGTCTACCAGCTTCTACTTATAAAATGTCGTGCTGTGTTGACAGTGATGTGAAAAAGTGTATGTTTGATTCCTTTAGCGTTTAGGAAGAAGGATATTTAACTTGTGGCAAGTGCGGTGATCGAAAGTGAACAATATTGGGCATGAAGATTCTCTGTTATAATTTATGAGTACCACACTCAAATTTGCCTAAATCACCAATACTACCAAAAATATAGTCTCTAGAGGGCAGTACATACATTTTACACACCTTAATGTTTGCTTCAATGATGTTTGGAAATCATAGATGACATGTTCTAAATTGGATTATATTAACACAATGGCACTTTGATTACACCTTTACATCTTAATGTGATGTTTCAATGTAACCATTTGAAGATAGCCTGTTCAACATAGACGGTAAATTTCTTCTCCACTGTCTATGGGGTTCAACATTCATAAAAAAATTGTAATGTTTATATTATTTCATTACAGGTTGTTCTGGATAAAGATCATCAATAAATGGATGTGGTTTTATATTTATATCCTGTTACCTTCGTGGACTACTACTATCATGTATACTGCTATGAAAGTTTCTACATTGTTGTCTCAATATCAAAGTACTAGGTGTAATATATGGACTGTATGGCTGTATTCAAGCAGTACATCAAACTACCAACAGTGTGCCCTCTAAGCCAATTTGATGCATCACTGACGCACACAATTTCTAGTGACACACCAAAATTTGGTGTTCTCCAATCTCTTACTATGTGGTGACTCACAAGAAATCCCAGTTTTTATCATTTTGACTCACAGCAATGGAATTTGGCTATCACTAGAGGGCACACTGCTACTGGAGCATCGTTATACTTTCACAAGGATTTCATATTTTTCTGTGCTCATTTGTGTATTTGTAGTAATATTACTTGTTTTGCTAGTACTTTGTGAAACCTTAAAATAAATGCATTGATGTGATATCTGAATCCGTAAGGTAAAAACGTGCTTTCTTTCAATAGTAATATGAGTTGAGCTGATAGTTAAAAGGTCATTATCAGATTTAGTAGTAACATTTGATTGAGAAAGCAGTTTTCTGACAGCCTCTGTGTTGTGCTTTCATCAGTTCACATTCCTTTGAAATAAACTTTTATATACACATGTTGAAAATGTCTGCTTTAGGATTCTGTTACTGTAATGTAAATTGCGCCCTCATTGTGGATTTGTTGTATACTTTTGTTTTCACATATGGGGTGTGAGTACATTGTTAGGCATTCGTTTTTGCTGATGACTACAATTACTTTGCCCGGATGTCTGTTTTGCTGCACAACCACACATTCAATACCTACACAACTCAGAAATATTCAACCCTGGTTTGGTTCTTGTTAGCAGTATCCAAATTAGAGACGATTGCAATGAGTGATGTTTCAGCATTGACACTTTAGTAGTCAGTCAGCTTTTGAAAATCTTTGTAGAATGTCCCTCTAAAAACAAACAAAAAATTGTACCATTTTTACCGCCTGAAAATGGGAGGTTATATTATTATCTGTCTGCGTGTGTGTGTGTATGTGTGTGTCTGTCTGTCTGTCTGTGAACACGATATCTCAAAAACTACTGTTATTGATTCTAATGAAACTTGCTACACATCTTATTCTTTCCTATGACAAGAACTGATTAGATTGACATTCGTGTTATCATAAGGTTGTTAGATGGTTTAATTCTAAGATAAGACAGGTTGGCTTTGGAGACCATTCTTTTAGTGGAGTGGTTTTTCTAATGAGGTAGGTTATAATCGTAATGGTTAATTTGCATAATAAATGATTTTCGATAATTAGGCAATATGTTAACGATGCAAGCTCCAAATTCACGTAGTTTCATATAATTAATTTTCCAATTAAGGGGTACATCATTTATAATACCTATAGCTCAGGATTTTGCATTCCAACAATGTGTGTAAGACCAAAAATCTATGGTTTTGCCCTTGCAAGCAAGTCATTCAGTTTAAATCTGGTAAATTTTGGCATGACACCTGTGGCAAACTATTGTTGTGTTACACTCGCCCCTCATGTAGATTTGCCAGTCATACAATAATGCTAATATTTGTATATAGCTTTTATGTTGAGATACTTAAATGGTCCTTGAAAGTACACAGTCAACACCTGTCTGAGTTGAGTTATGAGAATAGAAATGTCTGTCTCCAGAGTCCAAAGATAAATATTAGTAGTCCCTGTACAGAAACACAAATCACAATAGCCTACCATGTACTCTCTTCCTAACCTCAACAATCCGTAAGTTTATAATGCAAACAGTTCTTTACATTCAATTGTCCAGGTTTTCTGTGTTTGTTTCTGGCTGTCAGTAAGTGATGGGTGTGTGTGTGTGTTTAATGAAAGGCAACGCTGATATCTCCTCATCACTCTCATAAAACAGTATACTGACCTGTTTTATGCTAGAAATGGTGAACATGTAAAACATGGGTTCTCTACTGACCAGTTTTGAGCCAGAAACGGTGAACATGTATTAAAACGAATTCTCTACTGAACAGTTTTATGCTAGAAATGGCGAACGTGTAACACGACTCTCTCCTGAACTGTTTCTAGAAATACTGACCCATGTACAGCACAGGTTCTATACTGAACTGTTTCTAGAAATGCTGACCCATGTACAGCACAGGTTCTATACTGAACTGTTTCTAGAAATGCTGACCCATGTACAGTACAGGTTCTATACTGAACTGTTTTTAGAAATGCTGACCATGTATAGCATGGGTTCTCTACTGAATTGTTTCATGCTCAAAATGGTGAACATGTAGAACATGGGTTCTACTGAACCGTTTTATAATAAACGGTGAACATACAACATGGAGAGCTATTTAAATATTTGAAGTCATTTCATCTACTGACAATAGCTTTATAGAACATTTATTTCAAATGTAATTTTCATCCAAAACATGAACTGTTGTTTCTAGGTGTCAGATGTGTTTATTACAGCTATTTTCTGACTCCTTTTATTCGTTTCAATTTTCCTTTCCATATATTTTACTTTTGTGATGTTAACTTTTCTTTTTCTTTTCAGTAATAAATATTCAATTCAATATCTGTTGGTATGGCCATACATTTTCCCCTAAAATTCCTCTAGAACATCAAAATTCTTGCATTAATACAAATATGATTTATTAAAGAGTTCCTAATTACTCAGCATACTGGAAAAGCTGTACATGAGAACTTTTCACTGCAGCCCCATCACACTAGAAGAATTCTGGGCCCAGCTTTTCTTTGCTGACAAGTTTGTTTAGAGACCTATGTTTTTATCATGCAGAATACTCTCATAGTTCCTTTATACTCACATGCTTCACGTCTCATTTATTTTGTGTGGATTACCAAACAAGCTAGGGTACACAACAGAGTTTTCAGTTTTGGTGGAGATCCCCAACATACCAAAACATTGTTTCACATCCACCCACACAACAACAATCTGACCCAAGCATGCAACCTTTTCTCGTCATGAACTGTATGGCAATCTTTCTGAGATCAGAAGTATCCTTGGAGAAGGGGTCATTAGACCTGCTGGTATGGGTAGTACCTTGCTGGTCAGTGAACCCAAGACAAAAACCCCTAGTGTTTGTCATTCAAGCTTTAATCACTGATGTCAAACAAGACTATCATTAATCATACGTTTGAGGGTCTCTAGCAGTGTATCAAAGCTACAAGGGTCTCCAATAGTGTATAAACAGATGTACAGAGGGGAGAAACCACCATTAATCTTTCACTGGTATTAATTTGTTAACACCGTCCCTGTAGTAGCTGAAAACAGACTTTGTGAACAAACAAGGCTATCAATAACCAAAGTAGCTAGAAGAGTCTCCAGTTGTGTATCAAAGCTAGGCGGGTCTCAAATAGTGTATAGGTGTTCACAGGGGAGAAACTACCATCAATCTTTCTACATGTCATCCAACTACCCTCAAGTTTGGCACTACATAATGTTAAGATTGCCAAGGCATTTCTTTTGAGACCAACTTAGGTTATTTACTGTACATGCTGTAAGCAGTTCTCGCCTTCAGTCTTTTGTTAGTCACATCACTCATAGGGGATGGTCAGACTCTAATTTGTTGGTGTGTCTAACTGCACTGGTAATTGTTGTCAATTTATATGTTTCCACCCACTTGGCTTGTCATGGCACAGAAACTTTACTTGTTGAGCAGTGGCAAATTTCAGTATCACGACATACCACTTCACAAGTATCATTACAATTTTCCAAACTCTCCAAAACTATTGAACCTCTCAAGGAGTATATACACGCTGTCAAGGTCACAACAAAGGATAGTAAAATTGAACTTGACAATTCTAGGTACCTGTATATGTATTGACCTCGTGTTAGTGTCAAAAAAGAACAAGGTCAACTTATGCTCGGTACCTGCATAGTATTATAGCTTATGCTCGAGAGCATCAAAATAGAATAAGGTTGACTTATTCTCGGTACCTGCAATAGCATTTCACCTCATACTAAAGGGCCAAAATAGAACAAGAAGGTTGACTTATTCCCCTGCGTGCCTGTAGTAATGCATGTGAAGTGTAAGTTAAGGTGTTGACCAAGAAATTGAATGTTCCATTATTCTTATGACACACCTAGGCAGTAATATTCTATTTCAGGTACCGAGAATTTTCACATTTCACCAATGTTCAATGGCACACCTTGTAAAGTCTAGTTTTCTTGACCACACAAAATAAACATTCTCCTACCGTACATCCAACTCAACAACATTTAGCATTGACAGAAACGGCTACTCAAGTAAGACATTCAACTTTTACAAACTAAGCTCTATAACAATGTCATGGCAAATTCCCATACAGCACTCTTAGTAACATTCCAATAAATAACGACACAACCACACATCATATTTTATGGAAATGCTGTACAGGTTGAAATTCTTTATTGGAGGTCTAGCAGGAAAAATAAAAGTACTGTCGGAAAAAAGAAAAAAGAAAAAAGATCACCACAAACAAAAAAGTGACAACATTAGGTTTCTTGATGATATGAAAAATTAAAACAAGGAAGTGCAATCGGGTAAAAAAAAGTACAGGGAGGACCTTGTCTATTTCTACAATAATACTTACTATGTGCACACATTACGAAAGTTTGTTGTGGTAGAACCCATGTATACAGGTATAGGATCACTTGTCATATGCAATCAATTTGAAGTTTGCACAACACATTTCAATCTCCTGACACTTTTACTAGCCAAAACATTGCCTTATGACGACCACTACTACAAATTGAATTTGACTGTCCAAATCAAAGTGTGTCTGATCATGGAGGTAGGAACACAGTCCTTCCTCCAAGGTCTGATTAACGAACTGGGACAGTCAAGCCCAATTTGTAGCATTAGATACCATACGCTTGCCAAGTCATTGATCAAGTTAATACTAGCCAATACTTTTGTCTTACGACTACGAATTGAGTTTGACTGTCCAAAAGGATACATTAACTATACTCAAAGTGTGTATGATTCCACAAAATGGGACAGGCAAACCCAATTTGCAGTATTCAATACAAAATGCAGGCCAAGTTATTGTAATCATGTGAAAAATATGGATAAATCATTTCTGTATGTTCTACATTACGACAAAGCAAGTCTATGTGATCATTTTTTTGGAGCACGAAAGCTTCGCTATATGCTGTTGAAGGTCATCCAAAATTTGCCACAAGAGTTGCACACACTTGGCTTACATTTGCTACAATCATATCGGTCTCCAAGATTTTAATTTTCAGCCTCAGTATACAAAGATTTTTAACTGCTCTTTTGACTAGCAGCAAAAAGATGTCTCTTTTCGAACTGAACAGAAAATAAATTCTGGAAAACATGTTTACCCTTCATGTGCACGTCATAAAAAAACAAAACACAGCTGTCAAACTCTTCAACTTTAAACTTTGGCTGCAATGGCTGCTATGTGACAGTTTCTGTGGTTGTTGCTATGGTGATTCAAATGTGAGTGATTTTTCGTCTGCTTTGACTGTGATCCTTTAGCATTTAATACATCTACACTACAATGAACAATGTACACTATATATTTCACCAAATACAGACACTGCTAAAACATGGTATTAATGTATGTAATGTTACACAACCAGATACAACAAAAGATGCATCACAAATAACCAATGTGTTGTATACTATAGGAAGCGAGCATGAACGTCTAAATGCAGTGCGTGACAAAATATTCACCCCAACCCTCTCCCATAACCCCTTTCCCACACCCTCAAAAAACACTTCTGTTTTGCAGTAATGTCCCTTGTATAGAAGCAGTGATCCTACCCACAGGGTTCTATGTTGTGTTTACTCGTTATATTTACATGTATATCACACAAAATGTTACACAAAAAAGAGAATCTGGTCAAAAAAATTTGGACTTCATCAAACTTGTTACATTTCCCCCCCAACAAAGAGTGCTATATCAAAACACCTTTGAACTTGGGGTGAAACTTTTTGAGCACAAAAAAAAAAACACACAAGATAGTCATGGATAGAAAAAAGTTTCAGTCATGACATGTTGGTTCCCATGGTGATGAGAATAATGATTGCCTGTCAGCAGTCTGCTTATAAACATAACTTGGTGGGCCAGCTCTACCAAACGTTAGCCTTGTTCTGAGCGGAGGAAATCCTGTACACTTCTCAAACAGAAATCTGACGATGCACACAAGTATCTGTTAACAAAGCCAACGGAGCGCCAACGCTCTTGTATTTCTGAAGTACATGCCAGAAAATCCTTCTGCATGTTCTCAACACAAACAAATAAGAAACGTCTTCACAGTGAGCTGCACAGATTTGTTTTTAGTATCAAGAACACAGATTCTAATCACAACAGCCTTCACTTGAGTCGCAATAAGTTAATTGTCTTGGATGGCATGAGCTTGTCAACTTTTATCTCCTCTTCAAAATTAAATATTATATAAATCTTTTCAGAAGTTTTTTCCACAGAGACAATACGTTTTCACTCATCCAACTCTTATTTTTTGAGATATCTGGAGGAAGATGACCTAGCAGTGTTATCAGGGTCTCTTTCTTTGAGTGCAGTCTCTGGTCGGATAGGTCCACTGCCCATTCCGTTCATGGTTGGATACGAGGTTGACATGCGGGTTGGTTCCCTCCTGAGGGGATCTGCGCTTGATATGGGAGGTACTCCTCGGTGTAGCCGGCGGCTGACGTTTCTCTGAGCCTCGGCTCGAGACACTGGACGGGGAGATGGATTAGCTAAGTAATGCAAAAAAGTGATAAAACACACTGTGTACAATCGGTGCCGTAGATGGCCGTAGTGAACACTATGATAGGTGACAAGGTTACTATTGGAATGAAAGCGGAAATGAAGCGGTCCTGCACTAACCAGGCAAACCAAGCTGGGTATATTTGGTGAAGCCATCAAATATGGCCATAACCAAAAAATTTAAACAGTGCCATGAATAGTTACAATTCCATTCACTACAGTGCACCCAACATGCTTTACAAGTAGTGCAGGTCTGCCTAGGATGAAAACACCCATATGTTGTACATATCAATGCAGTAGTGTTAAACCTTAGCAACAGATGCAAGTGACTGTTATTACAATACAGATGTGTAGTCTACAAAAGTCTCATTTGCAAAATACAGACATAAGAGAATTCACTTATATTGAGATAGACAAAGAGAAACAGTACTTTCTCATACAAAGTTTTACTTCTGTCAAATCAAAATTCTTCCCCTCTCGATACACTAATAAAACTGTGAAAGGTTCTTGGTCAAAATAGAGACTATATGAAAAGGATTTGTGTACTAGTGCTATCTGTGGCCCTTGTGTTGTTGTTGGTGGTGGTGTTGTTAGTTGTAGTGGGTTTCTGGTAGCCTATGTTTTGTCCTGCCAGTTCTAGACTCACTGGCCCTGTCTTTATTAGTTCTACCAGTTCTAATTCTACTACGCTCTACACCAGAACCTAGACAGAACAAACATGCATGAGAAATGGGGAAAAAAAACAAGTCCTGTTTAGTACATGGTAAATTTCCAGTGACTGATTCCCATTGTACTACTGCTAGATGCTATACAAGGGTTAACACTAAGTTTTGTAAATTCTATGTCTGGAAAGAGTCTCAGATTATATCATTCTGTTTTACATTATCTATACACAACATTGAGAAAGATCTCAGAATGACTAATTTTAGTTAACAGTTTATGGCTTTCATTATGCAGGTGTCATCAAATACAGAATAACATTGAATTTTGCTTAGCTTTTCATTGTTCAGAGAGAATGATTCTTTGACCATTTTCTGTGAATATTTCCTCAACATTTTTAAACAGCATACTGACGGAAAAAAGTTCTTAGGCCACAGTTAATCTTGTTTTGCTAAACTTGTACTTTTCTGTGTACAAACAAATGCCCCCCCCCCCCCCCCCCCCCCAGGAGAAAGAAGATTTCATTGAATGAGTTGTTTCAGTAGACAATGGGAATAGTTCTGAAGCAGAAGTATTCAAAGCGCAATGAAAGTGGCATTGATAGTTACAATACAGATGAAAGGTGAAGAGTGGCTAGTTGAAAATATTAGACACAGAATGTGGAAATAAAGCAGAAATATTGCACATCAAAACAAGCAGAAAAAAGTAATTTGCAATCAAAAGAACTGGTGCTGGGCTTGTAAATAGATCAAATTAAAATGCCCTTTTTCAGGCACAAATAATATGTACAAGAGCTGCAAAATTGTGACCATAACTGGTACTTTTAAATTTAAAATTACATTTTTTTTTTCTTCTACAGAAAACATGTAGTTATTTTTGTCTAGGTTTTGATTTTGTTGCTATAATCACTTTGAAATCAAAGAAAACAAAGGCTGTATGTTTACAAAACTGATGTATAAAATCTGTGTTGCTCCATATGTTGTACACATGATGAGACTGACTGAGATTACACCCATCCCCAGTTCTGTCGTTGTTTTGGCTGTGTTAACTTACCAGGGGCAGGGCTTGGTGCACCGGCACCTAATGGCGGCCCTGGATCCTGTTTTAGCTTGGCTGTACCTGCCAATGCCCTGGTGGTTGAACTGCGAGGATGGTGTCTGTCCTCGCGGTCTCGTCTGTCATCATCTGCATGCGGTGTTCTTGTAGAACCACCCTATTAGAGAAGAGAAGAGCATTGTTGGGAAAGGGGTGGGCATGGAGAGTTTTGAAGCAGGGATGACAAAACTTGATATCTAGCAATCAATTTCATCAAACATTGCTTAAACTATATCACACACCTACTTTTATCGTTTTGGTGCTAAACATACGTAGATAAGGAAATATTTCAGAGTTACCAACTGATTACAAATGAAAGAACAAGAACAATTGCAGCACATTATTGAGTATAACATTGAACTTAATGTCTGTAATTACTGTGGCCATATGGATGACGACTGGGTATTTATTTGGAATTTGTAATTTATAAAACAATTTTATCATGGCATCCTTACTTGAAAAATCAACATAAAACAACATACGCCAAGTCCTTGATTGTAACTCAATATATTGTAAAAGATTCATAAATGCATAAAATGTTTATTGTCTGTTCAATAAACATTTTTACACATTTTTTTTTTGTAGTTTTTAGCAATGTATTGGAGTTACAAACAATGACTTGGCATAAGTTGTTTTATGTTGATTTTTCAAGTAAGGGACACCATGATAAAGTTGTGTTATGAATGGACATTCCAAAATAAATACCAACTCCTAATCCATAAGGCCATTTTAAACAAAGTGTGTGTGTGTGTGTGTGTGTGACATAGTTTTGGCATTGTCTGGTGAAATTGACTGTTTTTTAAATGATTCTGATTTCTGAAAAGACAAAAGTAAACTCAAAATAAAACAGCCACACAATCTCATGTGACATCTGCACTGATTTGCATGATCCTGTTTGTTTCAAATTTTATGTATCAAATTTGTTATCATGGCTTTTGCAGTGTGTGGTAAATCAATGACTAATCTGTAATGATAGAGAACTTGTTTCCACACATGAATGACCCCCATTGTTCAAAAGACATTGCATGTACTCCTATATCATGATGACTCAGCTAATCTGAAAAGCAAGTTGATATGCAAAATAGATATTCAGTTCACAGAGACTAAGTACATTCTTACCTGCTTTAGATAGCAGTTATAAAACAGTACACTTACCCTATTTCCCTTCTTTATTGTTAAATGGAATAGTCTCTTGCAAAAATACAATAAGACTATACCATTTTGGTTAAGGATTAGGTGAAAACATGAATGAAAGAATTACTTTGTTCAAGCAAATTTACAACTCTAAAGACCTTCATTTTCAAAGAGTTCTTTCTTCCTTAGAATTTCTAAAAGTGATGGTATCTGTGCAGTGTTTCTGCCAAGTTTCAGGAACATATTCATAGAGCAGGGTAATTTGTTAGCTGAAATACTTTCCATTACACTATAATTTACCACACAAACGTACAGGAAACATTTTCAAGGTACTTGGCAAGATTTTATCTCTTGCAAAAAACTTCCCGACATACAAACACTAAAATATTGGAATAATTGTGGAAATCGTTGACTACATAAATGACAGTAAAAATATGAAATGAAATTCCACACATCAACCTTCTATACCCATCACCAACACAACAGCTTCTTTTGACCTTGCCCGGATCCTTGCTTGATTGATGAATTTCTTTGTCACACAGCCACCCTGAACGAAATACTGTACTTACATTAATTTTGAGGAGGTTCCAGTCAAAGACATAGTCATAGGTGAAACCTTTCCTGTGGAAGAGATTTCGGAAGAGTTGTCGTAGATAGGAATAGTCAGGCTTGTCTTCAAAGCCCAAGGATCGGACATAATTCAGGTACGTAGCAAAATCCGCTGTAGATTGATGACACAGGGTTGAGAAGTATTAGTCAAAAACTAACTCCGAGACAAAAAAATTATGAAATACTTACAAACTTAAGCAAGTTCCAATCAAAGACGTAGTCATATGTGAAACCTTGCCTATGGAATAGATTGCGAAAGAGTTGCCGGAGATAGGAGTAGTCGGGCTTCTCGTCAAATCGTAATGACCGAGTATAATTCAGGTATGTTGCAAACTCGGCTGTTGGACAGAAAAATACAGAAAGAGAAAGGGTCTATTATCTAGTGTGATTGGGAATAAGCCACCATACAAGGTTCTCTACTTTCATTTGTAGTTACGATATGCAAATAATATATTTACATATCAAAAGCAAATGATATGCAAATCACACAATTTACATATCTACCCTGATCTGCTGGACAAGAGGCTCTCTGCTGGGTTTTTGATATACAAATCATGTATTGATATACCAAAAACAGTATTTTGATATGTAAATCACACAATTTACATGCCAAAACTAATTTGCTAGACAAGAGCCTACTCTCAGCTGGGTTTTAAATGCAAATCATGTATTTACATAACAAAACATTTTGATATGTAAATAATCTAATTTACATACCAAATATGATTTGCTATGCATACAGGTACAACTTGATTAACTGCCTGTAGAGAACCCTGTTTATAGCTAGGGTGATCCAGAAGTTTATGCATAGAAGACATATGAAATGGGAAGAAAAAGCAAAGAAAAGAAGATAGACCAGCGTACTTTGAAAGCAGTGATGGGTCAAAGTTGAAATTTGACAAGACTATCACCTACATGGAAAGCCTTTGCAAAGTATTTCTATTGGTGTTGACATCTTCTTTTCACTTATTCTTTCATATTTTTGTCTCTTGGTGGCTGCTTTGAGACCTTGCCATGGTAGACTACCTAGATTGTAGTACATTAGCATGTAGCCCAGTGATTCTAAATCATCTCTTCGACTTTGCTCTGCAAGAACAAAAATGAAAAGCGTGTCAATTTGCTTTTCTATATACATTGTTAGTCTTACCATCCTAGTTTGAGTAGCATTTCGAAAGAACACCAACATGAACAATAGTACTGGGGGTCACATGATTTTCCTATTAATTTCACCAAGTTGTACACACCACAACAAAAAATACCGATTGTTCCATGTCACAACACTGCCCATTCATGTCACTGACTATGTGGTGGTGGAGCAGTAGAACAAACATACACATTCAAAATTGCAATTATTTCCTTCAAAGCATGAAATTATCTCCCGCAGTTCCTTCATTCAGTCACAAAACTACTAGCACTCATATGGGTTTTATTACTACTTGTCTATGACAAGACCACTTTATTTCATTCATACTTTCCCTCTCTATAAACACAAATATTGTCGAATAATGTAAAATCATTTCACTGCTGCTTAGGTCAAAGCATGTAATTCTTATTTATCTGATTCCTTTTCTTTCTGTGCATTTGACCTTTGACCTGTTGTCGTTATTTTGATGTGAAAACAGAAACAGGTCACTGGACTAGAATTTCCAGTCATCACACAAAGAGAAGGAAATGGTTGCATATCTGGGACTTGATGATAACAGTAATGACCTTGAATGTAGATGTGTATCCCAGTGAAAATGAAGTATACAATACAACCTACAGTAGTACTACATGTATCATGCATCACAATGTAAGCAACGCATCCTAAGCAAAACATACAATTAGCCATCAGGTCAATGACCCCTTGATTTGAATACCTAAAGCATCAAAACAATGACCTGTGATCACTATTTGGACTACGCCCATAGACACGTTATATTGGAGAAGTATACAATGGTATATAGGCTCTCCAGTAAAAAGCAGCACAATTAAATTGGGAAACAGCCCACATATTTATCGTGGCCTCACTGTATGTGAAACCTACCTTTCATTTGAAAGACAAGCTTGATATGATATAGTGTGACCATGACAAAGACTTACACATTTATTGCCAACTAATTTTCTGAGTTTTGACAGACACAAAATTTAAGAGAAATGAATTGAAACAAAGGTGCAAACATATTCACTTCTATGTACAAAAACATTATACAGTTATGGCTGGATAATTATGATCTTTTCATAAACACAATTTATACCATGCACGAGCCAGGTTCAACAAAAAATATGGACTATATACGCTGGTCGTTCTACATCACGACAATGCGTGCGTGTCACTGGTTCTGCTGTGTTTGAAATATCAGTCAAAACATTCAAGATTGCCATTACTTTCCCCGATTTTTCTTTGATATTACTGGCACTGGTATAACAGTTAGTCTCCAATATTTTTCTTCACTCAGCTGGAAAATACTCCTGACCTAAGGGATGTCACTATGAGTCGCTAGATGAGTAGCGACAAAGGCCCCTTAGGTCACTCATATTTTCTTTTGCTGAACCATGAAAAATATTAAGGAATAGCATCTAAATAGGCAGTTATGGCTGACCAATTATAATCTTAATCATAAAAACAATATGCCAGCAATAAGAATTACAAGTTTGACCCTGTGAACTACTAGTATTTTCAAACAGTGTAAACATGTTTGTTCGACTGTTTCCCATCAAGTTACGCTATATCCCTATGGAGAAGTTTATATGCTCATGAAAGTTGGTGGCAAAGTATATAAGTATCTATATTAGCTCAACTTATATTTCACTTCTGTATCCTTGGGGCTAGCAAAATTGTTTTAATTTCACTTTAATTTCACTGATTGAGATATGAAGTTATAAAATGTACACCAAATTCATCATGTTCACAAAGTTTTAATATAGCTGTCTTTGATAATCAGTGAAACTAAACCCATCAAACAATAAATGCTTTGACAAAAGTCCTGCATGCCTGACCCCAGGGTTTTGACACTTGAGACAACGACTAATCTATGGTATTATTTGCCTCCTGTCTTTAGAATACAGAGTTACCATTGCTGTCCCATAGTGTTGGAATGAGACTGAAGAAGTAAAGTGCACTTGAGGATAGCACGGCTCCCACCTAATTCATTTGCTGTCATAGTTAATAAGCCATGCTATCATTCACTTGGCAGCACAGCTACAACAACTGTGTGATTTATAATGACGAATGGAAAGTCTAGTTTTCCAGTGGCTACAATGAACAAAACTGACATCTGTGTGATTCAATCTACGATGAGAGACAAATTGAATGCAACTCAAGTGTTGTACTTGACGTGCACAGCCACTGCATGACAACAATTTGTACTAATAGTGACACATTACAAGTCCTGCAAGGGTCCTTATGAAAGGAACAGACCACAACTGACTTGAAAACTTATCTCAGTCGATGATGACAAATTAACGACATTGCTACCTACCTATGCCTAAATGTGTATTGATACTGGCATATCTGGCTGTCCCTGTAAGGTTTTTGTTTTCCCTGTATGGTATATGTTGATGCGTCCGTGCATCTCTGTACTTCTTGGCTAGTCCAAAGTCTATGATATATACAAGATTGCCTTTTTTACCCAGCCCCATGAGGAAATTGTCTGGCTTTACATCTCTGTGGATGAAGTTCTTGGAGTGAATGTATTCAATTCTGCTGATCTGTTGGGGGGAAAAGAAAGGTACATTAGTATGATATTGCACCCTGAAACTACTCTAGTATCAAACAACCACACGATAAATCTTTTAATTTAAAATATTACACGTTAAAAACTGAAATTATCACGCTATCTAATGATACAAATTAATATTTACTATCTTAATCATTTCAGAGCTCACACTCTTGGGGTCAATAATCCCACATCTATAGCATTGACCTTGTATTTTACAATACATTAATCAAATTATACTGTACATTAATACCTTCAGAGCCACTTTGTATAACAAATTCTAGTCCCATGCGTCCGATTTAGATATAGTATTTTTTTTCAACATGTTTTGAAGCATGCAAGTTAGTTATCTTGGCTATAATGATAGTTGATACAACAAAATTAATATATGAGAGAGCTGACAGGCCAGTAATTTTCTCTAACAAAAGAGCAAAATACTAAATTAACCTTTTTTTTAATACATTTTTTCTTGCTCTTGAAATGATATGACAGTACCCACTATGATATATTATGACAGTGTTTTTGTTAAGGGCGGTAAGTAGGTAAAATCTACCCAAGTTCGCCGTCATTTTATCGGGGTTCCCCACCAACATTATGTACAATGTATCGGAAACTACATCAGTTTTATCATATTCTCCCTTTCTGTTACCGGGGTTTCCCAACCTTAGCAAAAACATTGCAGACCTGGGAAGAATTTAGCATTGTGAACCATAGACCCTGGGGTGATGTCACTCAATAGTCTATGGCAAAACACTAAACACCACACTACACATCATCTAAAGATTTTGAAATTTTTTATGGTGTATTTTATCTCATCACAAAACACGGAAACATCAAATTCTAGATAATCTTCCATCAAACTTAATTTTTTATAGTCTGCAAATTTTGAAAGCGTTGTCATTTACCCCCCCCCCCCCCCCATCAATTCTATCTGAGCTGCAAAGACCATCAACTGAGAATCTGACATTGTATCAGATTGTCCTACCATCTGCTACAATCAAACACTCTAGGTGATTGTTTACTTTGACCCACAAACGCCCCAGGGTATGACCAGCCATGTCACTCTTATTGCATCTAATTATCATTCCACAAATACTACAGTCTGGAAAAGGTGACACCCTTGACAAAAATTGTCAAGAAGTGACTGAATAATCAAAATAGAATGTTATGAACTTTCCATGTAAATTACAATATTTTAATCTACAAAAAAAGTATATACAAGAAAACCATGTAGCGTGTGATCCATAAAAACACCACATTCTGAATTTTCATATTTCACAAAATCGATGCATATCTAAATAAAATGTACAAATGTATGACCTTCCATGTAAATTACAATGTTGAAATCCATGCACACAAATTCAATAAACCATAAATATAGGGCTGACAATTCACAAAGTACCATAATCTGAAATTTCCATATTTCACACAAAAAAAACATTATGAACACATACATATGTACCAGCAACTCTTTGAACTGTGACGGTTCTTTTCTCTGGTTTTTGTTTGCCAGTAACAATAGAATGAAAAAATTATTCTGGAATTAAAGTTACACTGTTGCTGTATAATGCTGCCCAACCTAAATATGACACACAACAGTAGCAGGCCTTCTCCTTTGCATTTATTACAACATGCCAGTGATCAAAGTCAAGGCTAGAAGGCTAAATACATATAACAACATTTATTACCAGAATGACACACTCCTACAATTTAAGTATGCCAAGGTCATTGAATGCAGTCACCTTGCTTCAAATTTCAATAATGTGAATAGATATACATGTAAATTGTGTTCCCTAATTATGAGTCATAATATACAAATGTAGTATACCTCTACACAGTCCTTTACCTAGAGTTTTCATTTTTAAGCCAAATGTTTGAATCCCCTAGCTTAGTATTAGTGTTATCTCATCTGTGGAGCCATGAGGATTAGATAGGACCAGTCTATTGTTCTGAGTTCAGGGACAACTTCTTTGATAATGTAGCTCTACCTGACAATTGTTTTCACATCTAAATTTTAATCCCCATCTTACGTGGGCCTTTAAAAATGCAAAGATTGAAACATGGTACACATCTTTGGGCAATCTGATTAAAAAATAAAATCCGATGCAGATGTCGGCTCATCGTTCATTGCTATTTTACCTTCATTATTTTGCCTGACTTGACCTTCATGGTACATGTTTACATTTTTATCCTGATCGCCTCCTCTACATCTGAACTGGCGCCCATGCCCACGCTGTTCTGTTAAGTGAGCCACACAGCCAATCAGGTTGCGTCTTACTGAAGACAGGTTATAGTGTACGCAACACAATGCAATGCGACGCGACCAAAATTTTCACGATAAAGACATTTTTTTTTAGAAATTATTTCTTAAATTTCCCCTTTTTTGAGTTCATATAACACAACTGGCAAATATTTCTATGAATCGTACAATACTTCATGACTACTTTACGTTTGAGGAGAAGCGTACTACAGAGAATGCGTACACGTTCATTGAGATAAACATGAACACTACCCAGGAAACACGTTGCAATGTAACTAACATGTAAGATAAGATGAAATGCATAGAGGTACATCTAAACAAGAATTCTTTAATTACCGTAAATATATAGTAATACAATCACAGTTGAAATACTTTGTACGTTGTCAGTTGCCTGTGTGCACAAGTAATGCCCTGTTGTTTGTTGATATTCAATGCATATGCCCATGACAAGTAAGACGCAACCTCATTGGCTGTGTGGCTCACTTAGCAGAACAGCATGGGCATGGGCACCAGTTCAGATGTACAAATGTACAAATGATCAGGATAAAAAGTTAAACATGTACCAAGAAGGTCAATTCAGGCAAAATAACGAAGGTAAAAAAGCAATGAACGATTAGCCAACATCTACATCGGATTTTAATCACATTAATCCTTGGGTAAAGAAGGCTGTCAGCATCCTTCGATTATTCTGGTTAATTAATTAACTTTTTATTGCAATTACTTACAAACTATGACGCACTTCTTATTTTCTAAAATAGTCACTGTAACTTCACCACAGTACTATAGTCTAAGCATAGATACTATTGGATAATAGCCAGACTTTACTCTAATGAATGGCACATGTTTTAAGCCACTGGTATATCCTGACACTATGCCTGGGAAAGACCAACTCCAGCGAAATACTTGAAGACATTCTTGCTTCACTAGGCTCATTACCACAAGAATGCATTCACTTGCATCAGGTCTCACAAGTTGAAGCAGTTCCATTGGTACTATTTTTAGTTCTAATCTACATACATTGTCATCCATACAATTTATACCAGCCAGAATAAGTGTTGATTTGAGTCTTTGTTATGTTTGCTGAGGTTAAATAATAAACCATTTGTTTTTTGGGTTTCATTGTTTCTGATACCTAACTAACAATACATGTTTAGATGTTAGTATGCATGAGAAGAGTGACATTTAATTCTTGCCTATTTGTATGGTCACCAGGTTGATAACATGAATGTAATGAATTTTAAATTAAAAACATGTCCAGAATATATTGATGGGCAAATTGAATCTGTCTGGTATTTTTTTTTTTTTTTTAATATTCTAGAACATTTTATTTCAAGGATGCCAAACATCATGCTGATTGCTGTAACTCCTTGATTCACTGCTGAGTTGTCAAGTTTATACATGAATTACAAAACTGAATGTGTCGGTTCAATCAAACCACATTTATATTTTTACTACATGGAGAGGAATAATGAAGGCAATAGAAGAATAGTGCAATTTTATTTGTTGATTTCATGTAAACATGGAATTTACATGATAATACATTCCGTAATTTTTAACAATTTTATGAAATTTCTTTGAAGTACAGTGATCTGCCTGAGGCTGTAAAATAATTTCCTAACACTGTGGACTCTATAGCCTAGAGACTTGGCTGTAATCTGGCTCTACACATTGGCTTGATTGACTCTGTTTGGGTGAATGACGTGTTCAAACAAGATAGCCAAATCTCTGGGCTATGAACTGTTTGATAATGTAGGCTACAGAATGACTATCAGAACATTCTGACACAACACTACTTCTGGGTATTACATTATTTTCATGCATTAATTTTCATTGACATATAATAATAATTCAGGGATACAATCATATTTACACAATTATAGTTTGTCATGTTTGTGGCAATATGATATATGACAGAAATATGTTTATATGAGAATTCAATACCCACAGATAGTAGGCACTCCAGACAGAAATTTCCCAGCCAAAGTGACACATTTTGCAATATATACAAACAACTTAAAAAGCTACTAAATAAGGATAAGGAGCATTTGACTGCTACAAACTACTGAACAGGCATAGATTCCAGGTTTGTACGTAACATACCAGCAATGGTACACAGAATTGTTCATCAAACCTCACTTAGCTTTTAATTTTGACAACGTTAATTGAAAACATTGGTTCACATGACTCGTGTATATTGGACCATATGGGCTGAATACTTTAACTCTATAGTTAGCTGAAAGTAATTTACACATTTAACTTTCGACTCACGAGAGTCAAAAAAAAATTTGGGTGTGAATAAGAAATTTTTGCTGACCTTTCGTCAACATTGTCAGGGGTGGACATTAATGACAACCTATTGTAATACACCCCTGACTGATGCTGACGTCAGCAAAATTTTGGTCACCTCCACAAATTATTTTGCCTCTCATTTGTTATACATGAACAGAGTACATGAGCCACTCCTGAACATAATTTTTTTCCTAATCCTTAAACTATCAGTTCACACAAAATGGCGACATTTTCAAGCAGGCTTTATGTGTAGTGTTTGTTGTGATTTTGAAGGTATTTTCTTCTGTCTTATGCTTTTTTTCAGTCAGATGTTTAACTGGAAGCAAATCTACAATTCCTGTAACGTTAATGCAAATAGATGAGATCATGCTGAAAACGTGAGTAAAATGTCAGCATACTACCTGTTTCAAAATAATGCATGTGTTGCTACTTTTGCCGATGTTGATGGATTGGGGGTATTTCTTGGGTCTTGACGGCTTTGTAATTAATGGTAGAGTTAGGAAATGTCCAATTTTTTGGCAGGTAAGGCGTAATTTAGCAGAAAAATCCACCCTACTTTGTGATTCAGATCTGAATGGTTTCCGTCTATTTGCGTTAACATTACAGGAATTGTAGTATTTGCTTCCAGTTAAACATCGAACGAAAAAAAACCCACAAAACAGAACAACAAACCCTCAAAATCACAGCAAACGCTACAACTATTGCAGCTAGTTTTATGTGTAGTTTTTAGGCAGCAACACACTCTAAATGTTTGGAACACATGTTATTTCAATAATGCAATAAGTGACTGGATTTACACAACAATATAATCCCAGCTGTCACGGAGCCCAATGAATCTAGCATGGTCAAGAGTCGGGGTCAGTGATTAGAGTAGATGACTAACATGAAACCAAAACACTGGCAATCTCTAGGCTTATCTCTCATACCAACGCACAGATGAGAAAACAGCCTTGGCTGCTACTCTACTCCTGAACTCTACTAAAACTCAAGTGTCCGACCATCACCAATTAGATATACACTATGTACAAGTCTGAATGACAGGAACAGACCAGGACAGTAACTGAGTTTCAACTACAAGGTGATTCACATATATGTATCCAACCACTGAGTTGTGAAATGTGAGACTTATTTTTACGCAAAAAAATAATATAAATCACTTGAGTCATCTACTTACCAACTGATCTGCTAGAAGTAAAACTGTTTTAAGGCTAAATTTTCTTGAACAAAAATTAAAGAGATCTTCGAGGCTTGGACCAAGGAGTTCCATAACCATGACATTGTAATCGCCTTCTGCACCACACCATTTTATTGTTGGGATGCCCACTGCAATGAAAAAAAATAATTACACTTTATGATTTAGTTTCACAAACGGAAATAGTCAAACCCCCATTCTATTGTTAACAAATGGGCCAATATTCCTCGGGCTACAGACATTACACAACCAATTTTATGTGTTGTCATAAATTATGTACCTTTGTATGGTTGTATAGTGATTTAATGTCAATCCACAAATATAACAATCAGTAGTGTAATTTGGAAATTACATCCAAAATAGTGTATTTTTGTTACAACAGTCAGGTTGTAAAATCTAACCGAGCTACTAAAAATATATACATTTTTCATGATTTTCTCCTCTGTTACCAGGGTCCCCACACCTTGGTGAAAACACTGCTAAAGATGGCTTATCACAACATACATATTTTCAAAATCTAGTCCCAGCTTTACGTTTTATACCAGGCACGGTTTACATAAATTTTATTCTAGACTAAGTAGTGATTATAGACATAAATACACTGGCTAGATTTTATTTCATTAGAACTGTTACATGAAGCCACGCATGAAGATGAAATATTCTCATGGTACTTTATAGTTCTGACTCTTAAACCTTAATCTCAGTCATGCAAACATAATGTCTGCACGAAGGACATTGAAATAAAATCTGGCCAATGTATATCTTTTCCCAGCACTCTCAGACTGCACTTACTTAGGATATAGTATATCATCTACACTGTTTTTTTTCATATATAATATTTGTTACATCTACAATCTAGTACAACAATGTACAAATGATGTACACGAAAGTTCGACACATCCTAGCATTATTACATTTTAACAAAAACATAACCGACTCTACTGTCCTAGATTTTTTCTGTTGACACATTTCAGCATTCTACGACTAAATATGTGCCATGTTTATATAGATATTGTCTGTCTGACTGACTGACAGACAACGATACAGAGCTTGTAGTCTAGCAAAGTTGTCTTTTGTTTGCATAAATCATGATCAGCCGTCTGGACCATTGTGTGGCAGACCCGTCTCCGTTCTTCCATGGCGACAGGCAGGTAAATTGACATTTGAATACCCTTCTACAATATACCATGCAGAACTACAGCACAGTTTTTGTTGCTCACCAACAGTCTTTTGCTGTGCTGAAATAGATAGCCGTGAACACAAGAACAATGTATACCCGCACTGTCAATTCAATTCATTCACAAACCGAACAGGTCATACTAAACCCTTACAATCTGGAAGCTACTGACCCCCATTGTTTGGTTCCATAACATCTTTCAGACACAATTCTCTTATCTTTCCTGTTTTGACTGGCTCTAACCGGGTTTTCTGGTACACTAACCATTACCACAAATCAGACACTACTCTCCATCAGCAAGCGTTAAAACATTTGCTGATTGGTAATAATATCTTAAGAGTTATTCTTCCAGAGATTGCACATATTTTTTATATCACCACTTTGTAGTATCTTCTGAGAATAGCAGACAGCACAGACTGGGCAAGGCGTTGAAATAGAGACTCAATCTTACAAAATTCTTGACTCATTACAATTTGTTGAAAGGAATGTCCTTGTTCACTGTTCACAGTGTATCAATGAATATGACACTATTAACATCTCATGAAGCTATTCAGCTACTCAACTACTTCACCAACAGTATTACAAAACAATTCAACTCAATGTCATGTTCAAAATATGTATGTGTACGTTAGTTAGTATAAAACGACAAAAAACGGGGCAGCTCTCATTTCCCACATACAAATGATACATTCAGTTGTGTCCCACTATATTCCTAGGAAGCCTTGCCTCACAATACATTTATTTATATTTCAGCATAGGTGGCCTTCCATTGTAAAATTGGCCTTCACTGATAAAGAATACTGGTAAACAAGCTTTTTTGGGGTTATTTTCAAAAAAAAACATGCATAATTATGTTTTATTCAGTTTTTCAATGCCACTCTTTTATCAGTGTAAAATAATTGGGCTATATATCATTTAAAAAAAACATCACAGGTAGTATATGCTGTATGTTTTGCAAATGACTTGACCTGTTTTTAATTTACAACCCTATTATCGAACTTCAACATGAACACTTCACCGCTCACCATCTCAGATAATATTTCACTGACATATTTACAATACCCTTTTTTCTCAGACACTGTGCTGTTTCTGGCTCGCATTGTCAATGTTTTTGATATTTTAGAAACAGGATCTGACATATGACACCACTGGAATTAGATAATTGGTCTTTTGACCTGAAAACCCCAGTTGCAGCTAAATGAAAATTTATTGCACAGATAATCAAGCTCTAAGCCTAATAGTCTTAAATAAAATTTCCCTTTTGTATCAATAATAAGGTGGATTTTTTTTCACTATTGGTTTACCACATAAAAAAGTCTCCAAACACTGAATCAACAGAGTGTCAACCAAACAAAAGGATGAAACAGTTCTCATATTGCAAGAGTTTGCTGGCTAACCTGATTCAAATGACTGACAAAAACAACAGGCACTTCACAAAAGGGATCCCTAAGACTCACAAATACACGCAATGGACTATACTGTTCTGTCCTCAACAATGTAATCAGAAACGGTGATGACATCAGTATGTGTCATTTTCTGGCATAATGTGTGTTTTATCTGTCAATGACCTTACATTACTATTTAGGTATCCACAACTTCCTTTTTAATAACAGATACTCCACTAAAATAATAACAAATCCATCCATCCGTGTATGATTATCAAAACAGGATGGGGTAGAAGTGCAATATGGCCATACTATGTGGAGACAATAGGTATCACAATCAAACTATTTTCAAATTACTATTAGTCATCAAGGAGAGGCTCCTCCCACATATTAGACAATTTGTACAATAAAACTGGTTTCACTCTAAATATTGTAAAAACAGTCTTTGGACTAAGAATTTATATCAAAATTAAGTCTATTTTTTCATACAAGTGAAACCTAGAAAACATGGATATCAGTTTGAGAAGTATACATATGTAAAACTGACAAATTTATTTTCAGGGACTATATTCTGTATTGTAAATTGTAACATCTACTAATGATTTCGATAACACAATAGACACTAAGACAAAGCTTGCCCACATCTTTTGTTACAAATCTCAGACAGTCATAGTACAAGACAGACGGGCGGGTCAAACGCCCACTACCCAATGGAATAGCATATGTGAAAGAAATTGAAACTCGACAGGGCAATTTGGCATCGATTTTCCAACTTGATACACTGCTCATTTATCACTAAGGGCCACTACACAAAAGGCTGGCATACATACTGAAGTTTGTATACAAATATAGACACTGGCGACAGGTGTATACATTCCAAGCGGTATGAAGTCCACTCAAAAAAAATAACCAAAATTTTTGAGAAAAAATCAAAAATAAACTTACCTCCTCCCTGCATCATTTTGTAAAATTTGCTTTCTATGTGAAGCTGAGGGTGTTTTGTTTTCACGCATTCTAGTTTGATTGCCACTTCTTCACCGTTCGTTATGTTTGTACCTGTGAAAACACGAAACAAACAATCTTTCAGATTTGTTGTACACGTAAGCAGTGAAAAACGCCGACTAAAAACACCTAAACGGTCAAGAACAATGACCATTGACACAGGAGTGCCAGTGGCCTGGCGTTCAGCCATTGCAGCTGGCTGGCTTGTTCCACTCGCTGTTTTCAAAACACAGAAAAAAATCCAGGAAATACGAAATGTCGTACTCTCACTTACCTAAGTAGATGTCTCCGAATGAACCACTGCCGATCTTTCGACCTAAACGATACTTATTCCCTACCCTCAGTTCCATTTTGAAGTCCAAAGCTCGGAAGCGACGCTCCGGATTTCAGACTGTGGAAAATACATACAAATATGCATGAGAAATCAATTGAATGACGTTCACAGAAGCGGAAACAGATCGACACCTCCCCGGAAGATTGTTGTGAATTTGAGCCGATATCACTCACCTACGTAGGAGAAAATGGCATAAAATTTCGTCTGATACAAAAGCGATTCTTCTACTCTACTCTCAGCTGGAAGATGGGTGCAAGGATATAAAAGAAGCGGTTGGATGGATGCGATTCTTCATGGTATGTCAGTGTCTAGCAAGTAAGCAGATCGCCATTATTTACTTCCATCGGCCAGTGGTTGCCGACATCATTGCGCCTGCGTACCCTTTGAGTAACACAGTTCAGTACCCGGATGTTGGACATTCATATCGCTTACCTGTAGTACCTTTCCCAATCTGATTAAAATCTGATGTTAGATAGGCTGGTTTTCCTGTATTTACCTTTATTCCATCGTTATTGTGTCTTTTACGTTAGTTTTTTATTTTCCTGGACGAACGCCTTGGAAAGGCGTTCGTCCAGGAAAATAAAAAACTAACGTAAAAGACACAATAACGATGGAATAAAGGTAAATACAGGAAAACCAGCCTATCTAACATCAGATTTTAATCAGATTGTACCTTTCCAGGACTTGCAATGGTAATACATGAGGATGTGTTTTCTGTTGAGTCACACAGGTTTACAATTTCTGAGAAAAAAGGCGGAATAAATAACACACGCACAAAACACAAGATAAGATAATCATAATTATATTATACTGTACACACACATGACTTGAGCAAAACAAACAACATAATGATGTAAGCGTATTTACAAAACTGTAGTATTATTAAAATTTTAATTAATCCATGTATCATGAATTATGCTGTCCCTGAAATTATAAATACAATTAAATATGAAATTAATTAATCTATTATGTATCTAAAATACTATATTGATAAAAAAAATTCATGATGTGTAATATTATACATCTCAGTATAAATGTGTTTGCATGTTGACAGGTATCAAAATCCATTTTTTCAAATTTGATTAGTATACTGGATATGGCATATATCTGTTGCTAATGTTGAAATGATTTTGTTGACACTTGCTGCTTCATTTCACTAATACAAATTTGTACTATCGATACTAAGGGGATCAATATGCAGAATTGACAGCAGGGGGCCCGGCCTGTGGAGAAAATATTTTGGTCAAAATATTTCACAGCCCCCCCCCCCCCCCCTTGCGATCTCAAAACATGTCAACCTTACCCCTTGCAATGAACCAAGAACTTTCGTAGCTCCCTCCCCCAAGCTACTACAGAGATTTTCATATATACAATTATGCGGTAACGCTACCCCCCCCCCCCTCCACCCTTGTCCCACTTTCTGAAGATGTGCAGTACACTACACATTGGGCTGTAACCTATACTTGGAGATACTTAACCAGTACGTTTTTCCCATCGCACTCTTGAATGTGAGGGAAACAGCATCATCATGATCCCTAGTGGGGAGGGTGTGGGAGTGAGTGACCCCCTCCCATGGTGAGCACTTTCATGAAGTCATATGATACTATAGTAATTCAATATAGGTTTAAGAACATAATTGCAGTGAAGCCACAAGAAATTTTGTCAATTTACTCGGTAAACGACTGCTCCTGGAGTTATTATATAAAATTTGGTTCAAATCATGAGCAAAATGTTACGTGATATTTCTATTACTGGAGTCAAAGCAATTTTTGGAAGCAAATCCCTTACCATATTAAACATAGGACAACAGTATAGTTAATAAACAGTCTCATTTAGACAAGGAAATATTCATGAAAATATTGCAATTTTGTTTTCTCTATTGTCAGGGGTATTCAAGGTAAGATATCGTAGTGTTCCATGCCTTTGAAAAGTTTTCACGTATTCAACACCCAATGGTGCAGATCAAGTAATAATCTAGTGTTTTGTTTATTCAATGTATTTCTACATATGATGTAGGTACATCATGCCTAAGATTTCTGAGTTGACAAGTTTTCTCATTATCCTATTGTTTTAGCTGTGGTCCAGGAATATCTGGAATAAGAGGATTTTTCAAGTTTCTCTAAAGGTATTACTTGTTCTTGTTCATTCTTATGATGTTTTATGTCATATAAAAGTAATAAATATTCACAAAAATTCTAAAACCTCAGAAAACACACTATGTTGTTTTGGTAAGCTATAAAACTGGATGATTCATCATTATGGGTACTACTCCACATCATGCTGTCAGTTACTAGCATTATATACAACCAGCATGATGTGAAGTGCCCGTAAATGACCAATTTTTCCATCTAGATAAACTACATGGAGCCACAGGGGTCTGCAACTGTCTTAAAACCAAAACTGTGCCAGTTCTTTGCTACACAGACGTACCTGGGTTGATAACAAACACAGAATATCACACTACACAGTCCAAAAAAAACAAAACAAAATCCACATCTATGCAAATAAAAATACTTTATTTCATCTTCAAGGGAACACTTACAGTTAGTTTGTGTTTGTACAAAAATTATTTACAGAGAAAAAAATTCTTCTCTAAAATCTGTCAGCTATCATTTCGATGGGTAGAGTAATTTTGGTAATATATTTGCAACCCAACTAGCAGGTCAGGTAGAATGCTATCAATAACAGACAGTCCTCTTGATGTTGCCTGTAATGTGCTGAAATAGAAAACAAAATAATGTTTTTAAAATCATTAATACCTAAATTTAAGCTATTTCAAGGCTGACACTCTGTATTTACGGTGTAATTACATAGTGTTACAGAAACAAAGTCGTCAAAGTGTTAATATTATTATTTGCAATAATTTGTTAATACAAATTTTTCCTTATAATTTTCCAATTTGTGACAACTTAGTTGGCACTAGTTCAATTTAAACTATTTGATTTTGCATAGATAATATCAAGTAAATAAATAAATATGATCCCAGTGCTGTAATTGTCAGGCAAAAACAGGAGGCATTCAGCTGACGCCTGTTTTTAATCAGTTTGTTTGTTTGTTTGTTTGTTTGTTTGTTGTGTTGGTTTGGTTTGTTTTGTTTGGGGGTGGGGGTGATTTTTGCTGCCTATTACAAGGTATTGTCAGATAGTCTACTTACTCCACTAAGTAGTCATTGACAGAACTCAAGCTGGGTAATCAGACATCATACATAGATGGTTTAATGAGACATAATTTACTCAGTGGTACATGTATACCGATATGTCAACAAAATCCCTTTGATGCTACCTGACTGTGTTAACAACGCCAAACTACTTTGAATACCACTGAAGGCATTCATCAACATCAACATTATACATGTACCAGTCTAAGAATAGTACTATTCAAGGTTTTATGTACGTATAGAGTGAAAATCCTGCAAACTCAGCTGTTATCTCATTACAACATTTTCTGTGGAACATAATTATAATAACAATCAAGTTACAGAACAATGCCAGTAGGTCAAAGTTTGCCAATCATAATACAGTAACACATATAATTAGTCTATTAATTGGAGGATCAATTTATAGGTTGAGATCTATTTGATGTATTTTCCTTGCCTTTTATTACCTATTAACATTTTTTTTACCTAACCATGAAATTAAAATTAGATTCATTTCACAAAACAAAGTGGTACACATGTTAGTGCCTTTCAAAACCTATCAATATTTCCATAGTTTTGTTTATAACTATAAATGTTGGTTTTTATATAGCATTTTCTGCGCTCAAAGCACTTTACAATTATTACCCCTGGCATGGACCTTTAGCGGCACAACGGCCATTTATATTTCCTCAACTCCCTGGGGAGAATACAATCCATTGCAGCCTCTATAAGCGCATAGGATTAAAGCATTCACACTGCAACCTCTATCCTACCAGGTCCCCAATTATACAGCTGGGTTGACTGAGGCACAATCATAGTTCAAATCTTGCCCAAGGACATTAGCCATTTAGAAGCAAATGGCAGTGACTGGGCTCAAACCTGCAATCTACAGCTTCCAAGCCAGTCACTCCGACCATTCGACCAATATGACTCCATGTTTCGTATTCAAGCAAAATGATAAACGGTTCTCATAGTCCATCCAAATCTATCAACATTTTTATGTGAGTATTTTCACTTGATTAAAAAGTTTGTAAAGTCAGCAAAGCAACCAAACAACTTACTGGTCACTAAATTGAAGTAGTCCATTCTGTATAAATTCATCAAGAACACCAGAATCAGCAAACACAGTCTGTAGACTTGTACCATTTGAAAACTGTTGCCATCGTAAGTCTGTAATACCCACCATTGTACGAAGTCCTAACAACAGTATCTCTTGAAGACTACAAAAAATAAACACACAAAAATCACAGTGGAAAAGTTTAGTGCTGAAAATCTAATTAAAAATACTTTGAAAGTTACTAGTATACACTAACCTAGTTTGTCTACACATCAAATAAAATTTCACCCTTGGAACCGGTCTTGTTTAGACTCTGTAATATTCCTGTGTGACAGTACAGGTCTGTATCAGTGAAGACAGCACAGGCTTTTAGCTGAGCTGTAGCCACAAACCTGTCCACAGAGGTGTGGCTACATTACTATATACCCTGATGTAGTTACACTGCTGATACATTGATGTGTATACAGGCATGTCACAAGATCTGTCTTTTCTACATCTGATGGTACCTATATACGTGTACATGACTGTATGGCATGTGTGACAGGTGTGCCATGGGTCTTATTTCATCATGACATTTGTTTATACATGCAATTAAAACATTACTACATGTGTATGACCCGTTTGTGAGATATTCTCAGAAATTACACATGTGTATACATACCTGTACCAACAGACCTGTTACATGTATGTGTATATGTATACAGTTCTGGAATCTGAGCAAATTTATGACCCTGTACACACATCTCTTCTACTTCTACTTCTCTACTGTGTAAACATCCAAAAAGGTATCATCAGCTCACAGAGATTATCATCTCCAGTTCCCATCTGTGTGTATGGCCTGTTTCGGTCATGTGATCACAGCAATGTATACAGCCACAAATTACAGACCTGTATGCATGCCTGTGCCAACAAACCTGTTACATGTCTATGAATACAACTATGAAATCTTTAAGTTTAATGCCCAATTTACAGACCCTGTAACAGCATTTGTTCTCATTACCCTATTACAGGATGTGCACAGAAGTCAGATAAGATAACAGTAATATGAGACCTGGGGTTAAATTGTGGGTGCTTAGTGAATGTCTTCTTTGAAACAGAATACTCTGGAATGTCCCCAATTTACATTCATTCAACATACATGTCGGTCTGTGTCTGTGTTACAGTTTTCCTTGTTGCGTGTCCAAACATTTCCACTTCTGCCATCCAGATATCTGGTTCCAGAGTTTGTATCCTAGCTTCCCTGTTTCTCTCCCCTTCTCCTGTCCTGACAAATCTTCCATGGGCACCTAGGAAGGCAAGAAGATAGCATACACGATATTTGATATTTCAAGGCAAGCAAGCTGTTATCAGTGAGTAATAATAGGCAGATCACTGTAACTGCAATTTTAGTAAGTTTCATGATTTACTAACAATTAGCAACTATTTCTTTCATAAACTGAAAAACTGGGTGAATATTAAAATTGGTAATTCTTGTAAATTGATATTTTGACCGAAAGTTACATAATATGTACGTTTCAGGAAATAGATCTGCTATTTCTGCCATTAATAGGTATACAGTGTACTTAATGATCTCATGAATATTTCAAGGCTATAATGAGAATCCTGATGTTCAAATAATAATACCCTAACAACCATCAATTTGCACTTCATTCATTACTTTCTGTTCTGAAAATCAACACTGCATACATTGAGTATGATGGGGGGGGGGGGGGGGATAGAATCACTTTGAAGTATGTTATTTGTCAGTGAAGGAATACAGCACATACATACCTGGTCCAACACCGATATATTGACCACCAAACCAATAATTTTTGTTGTGACTGCTTTCTGCTCCCTGATGATGAAATGGAATGCAAAAATCACTCAAAAGATGATTCTTGTGTTAAGTTGTACCTTTGGGAAAAAATCTAATTGCATCACAAAAACTTAACAAACAGGATGGAAGAGGCCTCCAGAGAGAGGAATAACAAATCTATATATAAGCATCCAATTCAAAGGAGTAAACAGTACGGTTTAATTTTAAATTTTGAAATCTGCTCTTGAAACCATACTATCTTTGAAAATAAACAAAAGTGAGATAAAGAATACAAGGAAAGATAAATGATAATAATGAAAGGATGGAGAAAAATGACATTTATGTTTCATGTTTTAATTCTAAATATCACTACTTTGTTGATACGCAGATGATATGTGATTAGTTCATGTACATTTCATCTGATGGCCTATTCTATGTATATTCCCAAACACTGAAAAGTCACTCAATGTTCATAATATGTTTATTTTGTTGTCATAGTGATTACTAATATGACTAGCTCATGTAGATTCGCTTTGGCATTCTATTAAAGTACATTCCAAAGTACTGAAGTCATGCAATGTTTGTTTTTTAATTTATTGTTCATTGTTTTGCTGTTGTTTGTGTGTGAATAATGATGTGAGTACACTATGTACTGGTATATTACGTTTGGTGACCAGTTCCATGAACATTTCAAAACTACATTTTTTGTCAGTAAATTTTGTACACAAACTGAAATATGTAATTAGTGTACAAATGACTTGCATGAATAATGTGAATTTCATCATGCATATATTTATATCAGCTTTCAGTTGCAAGAGTGTTTATAGTGTTGATTCTGAATGCAGGCTCTCTGAGCCTCTATGTTCAGCTCTCTCATATATCCAATAGTTGTAGTAGCTTGTCCGGTCCAGATTACACGTAGTATATTTCGTCTATATTATATTTCATGGGTGTTACAATCATTCATATTTTGTTTTCATTTGTATTAAGCTGGTGTGTTTGAAGTCTTGTCCTTATTGTAGTATCACAGATAAAAATATGTGAAACACACAGTTTTGGCAACGTCTGTTGAAATTAGTCTGGATGTCAACATAGTCTCTAAAGAAAGAGAGGTCTGAAAGACGAAGAATAAGAACTAAACTAGTTGAATCAACTCTAACAGATATCTATAAAATACTGTAAACCTAAATATTTTCACCACTAGAAAATTTTGCGATTTTACAGTCTTCAGCTAGTTCACAAAGACTAATTTTAACTTATTACCAGACTGGTACATTGTGTTCATGTACAAGAAGGTAGTCACTACTTAATTTTGCGTTTTTGCTTTCCAATGAAAAAAAGCAAAAATAAGTCTTTTGAGCTAAAATTTCCAGGTTTACAGCATTTTAACATTGAAATAGGATTTGAATGAAATAATATAGTACCATCTGATAAAGATTCTGTCTGTTACAAAATCTTTTGTACTGATATAATTTATCATAAAAAAAGTGAATGAATATTCACAAATATAAATAGTAACAGCTGTAGTAGATATAGACTTCATTGTTTACAAAGAAATTATGCAGAAAATGTGGTAGGCAGTTTATCACTGAATGAACATCATATCATTTTACAATGGGTTTAAAGTTAATATATGTTAGCATAAATTTCACTTACATTTTTTTTTTCGAATTTGAAAAAATTTTTTTTTAAATTACGCATGGCCCAAAAAATTGCACATGTCTCTTTACCGAGTATTTTTGCCGTTTTTATTTTTATTCTACATTGATTCTATAGAATGGGTGGGGTTAATTTTAAAGTGAAAACAGATGTTGTGTATTGTGTTTAAAAAACACACAGCATGGTTCTGGACTGCTATTGTTTGTGGTCACATGGTACTGGGAATTTGTATGTATTATGCCATATATAGTGTTGTGTTGTTATGTTCTGCTGTGTTATTTTATGTCATGCCATACTCTCTTATTTTATGTCATGTTATGTTATGTAGTGTTGTGATGTTATGTCTTTATATGATGTTATGTTATGTGGTGCTGTGATGTTATGTCTTTATATGTTATGTCATGTTATGTTATGATGTTGTCTTTGTGTGTTATGTTATGTCATGTTATGTTATGTGGTGTTGTGATGTTATGTTATGTCTTTATGTGTTATTTCATATAATGTTATGTGGTGTTGTGATGTTATGTCTTTATGTGTTATGTCATATTATGTTATGTGGTGTTGTGATGTTATGTCTTTATGTGTTATGTTATGTGGTATTGTGATGTGATGTTATGTCTTTATATGTTATGCCATGTTATGTTATATGGTGTTATGTTTTGCCATGTTGTTATACTATGTTATATTATCGTCGAGTCAGTGCGATAAGGTTGTATCTGCTACACAATTGTATAGCTGATATGAACTTATTGCACTAACGCGATGTTATGTTATGTCATGTTGATGGGTTAGGATGCACTATGTTATGTTATGTTGTGTTATGTTATGTTGTGTTATGTTTCACAATGATAGTGATAATGTTATGTTGTGTTGTTTTAGGTTATATAGGTTGAGCAGACACAAACAGAACACAATGTATTATTGTGCAAATGTTCAAAATTCAGTACACAAGTTTAATACTTACATTTCTGGCAAAATTTGACACTTCATATCGTGTAAACCCAGCATTAGACAGAGTATCAACAGCTAGTTCATATAATTCTGCCATGCTGTCATCATCAGGAACACTCTGAACATGAACAGGAGGAAAAATTGAATCTACACCTGGTCAAACTTTTCCACAAAAACCTAAAAATTCTACTGAAAAGCTCCTTTATGGCCTATAAAGTTATAAATGCTGCAAACAATGTTTGAGATTGACAATGAATAAAAGAAGGAACATTGTGGACCTACTGTACTGTGCAAACAAAAACATAGGTGGGGGGGGGGGGGTTTCATGAACATGATAGACCTTTACACAAATACAGCAAAATGTCTTGCATCCATTATAAAGCGCACAGGGACCCCTGTCAATAATTCTACGTTTGAAAAGTATTAAAAATAAAACATTTTTCACAAAGAAGAACAATTAAAAGAATAAAATGCAATGTTGATATTATTACAAAGCACATGAATTGCTATCTTTCTATCTTTTTTTTCAGTAAGTTTGAAATATCTGGTCTACCAATTCACAATATATTATCTCAATTAACATAAACAGAAACTAACTTACCAGATTTCCACTTGTACACATTTTGAATAATGCTGTTCCCCTCTCTAAAGTCAGTTGATATAATGATATATGGTCATCACAAAGACACAGAATCTGTACACAAAAATAAACATAGTGCCAATGGCATTGTAGCAAAACTGTAGTGTTTGGGTAAAAATCAAGATTACTATGAGTATATTGTGAAATAGCAAACCTTAAGTGTGCTCTCAAAAAATGTCACAGCTTCACAACCTAACACAGTGATCATATATCAAAGTGACCATATGGATGAGGATTGGGTATTTTATTTGGATTTTTAATTTATAAAATAATTTCACCATGGCTTCCTACTTGAAAAATCAATGTGAAACAACATAGACTAAGTCTGTGTTTGTACCTCAGTACATTGCAAAAAGCCAAAAATGTGTAAAATGTTTGTTATTGTACATACAATAAAAAACATTTTACACATTTAATAATCTTTTGCAATTTATTGAGTTACAAACAAGGACTTGGTATATGTTGTTTCACATTGATTTTTCAAGTAGGAAGTCATGATAAAATTGCTTTATAAATTAAAAATCCAAAATAAATACCCAATCCTCATTTAAGTGAGTGTACAATAAACTCCAAAAATACCCATACATTGTAAGTTGAACTGAAGAAAAAGTAAGTAATGTGAATCTCTCTTTCGTTGTCAGTTCTCATGATCTGACTGAGTGAAGAAAAAATAATGCCCTCTGTGGCCAGATCAGGAAAAACACAATATCACTGATATCTACTGACATATTAAATTAATATTAAAGGGGCATAATCTGTCAGTTTATGATTCTCGGTTATTAATTTTGTCTTGTATAGAAATATTCTTTATACCATTCAAACAACTTTAATAGTTAAATCATGTCAACCATCTGGAAGAGCACTCGCTAGATACTCAGACATGAAGCAAAAATGACATCATGACATCATTTTTTGGTTACCAAAAAAATTTCATACTCCCTGTTACTAAGACTCTTTGAGCACATTCAATCACCTCTAGTCTTCTGTGTCCACTAATTTGCTTCTAAGTAAGTTTTAAAGTGTATTCTGTGTGTATTTGATAAATTAACTTAACAGAAAATGTCACCATGGTTACACACTGTGCAACTTTAACAACAATACTTCTGGTCAGCTTTTGAAAATAATTCCTATATTGAGAGAATTTTCCTACTTTTTGTAATTCTTGTTTCCAATCATCAAGTCTTTGACCAGGTCTTCCAAATATCAGATCAACAGAAGTCTTTCCAGGAAACAGTTGTTTGGCTTCAGTCAGACATCTTGAATTATGAAATGAAAAAAAAGCATGAAAAACATAGATGTTATGCATTGTCACCAATTTTACTGATTTTTCTCTATCATGGATCTTTTTTGGAGGAATTTTGATAAGAAATATTCCAAGTTTTGAGTAAGTAAAACATTTTAAGTCTGGAGTGAGGTATATGTCATTTGTCAGATAGGTTTTACTGGTATCAGTGGTAACTTCCTCTGCAGGTATTTATAAAGTGAATGCATTGAAAATGAATTAACAGGCTAATACCGTTATTGATTTCCTATCACATATTTTGCCAGAGTTGCCAAACTTGAACTCATAGCTGATATGCAGATCACTGAAAGATCTTACACTTGGCTAGGAATGATTTGCACTGTGTTTACATTAACTGAAAATATATTAAACACTTCATACTTTGTATTTAATTTGAAAAATGATGAATTCTACTCTGAGTGGTACTAATTGTATTATATTTAGTCAAATAGATTAACAGATTACACATGGCTGTGTCAATATTTTCAAAAGAGTGTTATAGTATGTGCTTTTCTTTGCAAGCAAATATTTAGTCAAGATGTCAAGATCTGATGTGGCACTTAATATCCTATTATGGAAAACTATAAGTGTACAGTATTCTAACATCCAAATTATCTTGAGAAAATTGTGTACATATGAAATAAATTAGAGGTATGAATAAAATGATTACAATTGGCGATCCAGGCCATTTCATAAAATATTGAGACAAGGTCATTAATTCAATACTTTAAATCGCTGTCTCTTTAAAATGTGAAAAAAAAGTATCTGGTCTAGCAACATTTAAAATGTTATCCTTTATAGATCTATTTGACACAAAGTCAAGAAAATTGTCAATCATTACTATTCATATTTCTATGCATTCATTTTCTCTTAGATACACTTTACCAATATTTCAATACATTTTTTACAACTCTGCTTACATTCATTAAGACTAAATGAATTCTGGTCTACTCAAAAACTGCATTAAAAAAGACCTCTTTTTGACCTTTGACCCACTCCAAGTAATAACCTCTTTTTGACCTTTTCTGACCTTTGACCCACTCCAAGTAATAACCTCTTTTTGACCTTTTCTGACCTTTGACCCACTCCAAGTAATAACCTCTTTTTGACCTCTTTTTGACCTTTGACCCACTCCAAGTAATAACCTCTTTCTGACCTCTGACCTACTTTAAAGATTCCTCAACAGAATGATCTCTTCCAAGAATCTTCAAGTCCTGATTGTTCAAACTCTGGATTCCAAGTGATAGTCTGTTGACCCCAGCAGATTTGAAATCTCTGTAAAATATAGACATCAAAACCAGAATTTTACCAGCTGACTTTAATACATCTTAACTAAGCTGTTCCAAACTATCTCCTAAAATGAAGCACGAAGGTGATAAACAAAACACTTCCTAAATAATATTGGGAATATTTTTTCAAATGAAAATACAAAATTTCACTTTTGAAAGGTACAAGCATATTTGTACTTGATATGTTTATATCTGCCTTTTTGTCAACATTTCTGTCATAATTTAATGTTTGGTTTACAGATGATGATAATGAGAAACACTATCGATGCTTGTTCTGACAACAATGAAATATGTATCTGATATATTTTGATAGAATGTTCACAATAGTAGAAACATGACTTGTATAAAAATGATTCACTCAACATAAAATGTCAAATACAACACACCTATGTTGCAAAAATAAGTGTACACCCATACAATTTACCAGGAAGTGTAATATCAAACTTTTACTGCACTTCCGGCTTATGTAATTCATTGTATTAGTTTCACGCCTCTACAAACAAATTTGCATAAAGTGTATTGAAAAGTTGCCTTGTCATATAATATATAACAGTGGTGCATTAAATTCATTATTATAATGTTTTGAGTCAGTACTTCCTATATTCAGATTTTGTGCAATGAATCTCAAAATGGGTGTTCATACTTCATTCTATCTTTCTTATGACCCACTGACTCTATATTTCTTCAAACTGGTGACATAATTAAATTTAAAAAATGACACCCTCTATGATTAGAACAAATCACAATGTCACTGACTGTATGATGACAACTGCAAGAGCATGTATAATCATAATCTAAGTCTGTAAGATACATCGTGTTCTTAAGCCCTATCCGGCTTCTTAACCATGAGTGGTGCTGGTGCTGATAGCGTGGCATGAATATCTGTATCTTACACTGACTTTGAACTTTGAAGATTCCCATTAGATATATTGTGAAGAAGGAAGCAATAAAATATCTTGTCCATATAATGAATACAAAAAAACAACATATTATGAGAAGTTTTCAATTTCAACAAAGAAAACAATATATATATATATTGATAATTTTAGAAACTTACCAGAAGAACAAAAATTTAAAGAAACAATGAACACAAATCTAATTATTGCACTTGGCAAATATATCAAATTAAGTAATATACAAAGAGACCACCACCGACAAAATAATTGTAATACATAATAAAATATACATCTCCTTAAATCTGTCTAATTACCATACATTATTTTCCTCTTTCTTTTCACTGAATAGCTTTTGTAGTTCATTAGTTTTATTATGTTATGTAATGCTTCTTTTAGATAGTTTATTAGGTTTGTTATTATTTTCCTTTTATGTTTTGTACCATTAACAACTCCCCAGGGTTTTGTTAGGTGTACTCAAATAAACGATACATGATAAACGATAAAATGACAGACTAGTGTAAACAGATCGTCCAAAGTTTTCTTCTTAGTGGCTTTATAAATTTAAATGCCATTCCTACATCATTCAGACTGCTAAAGTATAATTATGAAATGCAAGTATTACTAACATGTACAAATACACTTACTTTTAAAAAAAAAATTATTATTTTTATTTCTAACCGACCAACTGAACCATGGTTTTTAAAGTGGTACAATGAGAAACTTGCCAGTATGGGTACCCCTAATATCATATCTTTTCCTCATTACTATTATGACCAGCAGAATAAAATAGCTATAAGCATATTTCATTTGTAACCCCTTGAAAAAAGAGATCGATTGACGTCAAATGATAACAAAATTGAACTTACTTTAATTTGTGTGTTTCTAAATTGGTGGGATTTGCTTCCAACGTGATTTCAGCATTGGGTTGTAAATTAGTGACTTGTTGGACAGTATCAATGATGGCTGCTATAGTGGAGGGGGCTGCTAGGCTGGGTGTTCCTGTAACACAAACATTAAATAAGGTGAGTCAGGATGGTAGAGGTCACTGTCAATCCGAAAGGTCTATTACTGTCCGCAATAGTTGAAAGGGCTGCCAGATATTTTATTCACTAGTTATTTTTGCATTTTTGTTTTCCAGTGAAATAAGCAAAAATAAGTTTTTAGCAAAAAATTTCCAGGTTTGCAGTATTCCAAAATTCACATAGAGTAAGTTGGTATCTTGAACTTCTTTGGACACAAAGTAAGAAAAACCACTAGCTGGATTATTTTGATTCTAACTAATCAAGAACACAGTAAAACAATAATAAAAGTACCCACCTCCTCCAAAGAAGATTGATGAAATATTGTTGACTCCACTCATTTCTAGAAGTGTAGTTGTTTCTCTCACTAGGCAGGATTTTAGCCTGTCTTCATTGACATTGGAACTATACAAATATCAAGATAATAATATTAGTCAAGATCAATGCTACAACTCTACAGTTGATCAATGCAAATGTTGGTTGAAAAATGTTTACTCCAGTGTGAGAATCTGGATCAGACTTCTCTATGTTTACTGCCAGTGTGAGAATCTGGATCACACTGTCTCTATAGTCATTTAACAGTGAGAGTATGGTCAACAACATGCTTGTTGTGTATTTTTTTTTTTACATTTGACAACAATACAAAATGTAATCACTCGCATTTGATTATACAAAGGGTATAGAGTATAACATAAATGGTTTGTTGTTGTTGTTGTTGTTGTTGTTGTTGTTGTTAAAACACAATTCTCTGATCTAATAATGAGAAGCCAGTTTATAAAATATTAGCTCTTTCAGAATTTTGTTTTTTACAAGAAAGTATTCGTGTAATAAAGTTTACCATGTACATTCAATCTATGTTGTTGAATGATGTAACATTGCCATGTTTGTTACCCAATGTTTTGTTCTACTGAGAATATTATTAAAATGAATATTTTGATTTGCGCGAGAATGAATCATGGACTATGACTATGGGTTCATACTTTCATAGGTAATGAAAATTTCTGCTCAAAAAATTTCTTGGGAGCAAATCTCAAATTTTCACTGACATCCCATCAGCATCGAGAGCATCATCAGGGGTGTACTACTACTCTTCGGAGACACTTGACAATAGCCCATTGTAGTTCACCGCTGATGAGACATCCATGAAAATTTGGGATTCACATCCAAGAAATTTTTTGACTCTGTGAGTAGAAATTTTCATTACTAAATTTTTATTTTTTGTTTAAAGGGACCTTTCTGCTTTGCTAAATATAGACATGTGTAAACCATACACCCTTAATATCACTCCATGACTTAATTCTGGGTCACCTCGCTGGACTGAAAGCTAGATGTGTTATCATTCCAGGAATAAATATAGGGATATTCTGCTGGTATCTTTGGATTGCACTCTGTTAAAAGTACACCAACAGGATTTCAAAACTAAACCGCAAAGTTCATAAATTCATAAAAGGAAAAAAAAAACATGTCAGATTTCATTGTTACAAAAAAAATACAGTTTGGATTGTTACATGTCACGCTTTAGATTCAATTGGTCCATACAGGCTGTCTAACTTCAATATCAAATATGACTAATAATTTCGTATATTATTGAGTTTATCAGATATATTAAAGTGACATAGTCTGCCTAGTAATAGTATTAAAATTTAATAATGTCATTTTTATATTATTTCCAAATTTCTGGTATGAGCTCTACCATTACATACACACATGATTCAGTACATTATAGCATTACAAGAATTATAAGGATATCTCAATGTAAACAAAAGTAATTACCAAAGACCATAAAGTTACAGACTGTGCCCCTTTAAACAAAATTAACCACCAAAGACCATAAAGTTACAGACTGTGTCCCTTTAAACAAAAGTAACCATCAAAGACCATAAAGTTACAGACTGTGTCCCTTTAAACAAAAGTAACTACCAAAGACCATAAAGTTACAGACTGTGTCCCTTTAAAACAAAAGTAACTACCAAAGACCATAAAGTTACAGACTGTGTCCCTTTAAACAAAAGTAACCATCAAAGACCATAAAGTTACAGACTGTGTCCCTTTAAACAAAAGTAACCATCAAAGACCATAAAGTTACAGACTGTGTCCCTTTAAACAAAAGTAACCATCAAAGACCATAAAGTTACAGACTGTGTCTCTTTAATTTCTATGACTCATGACTGTGATTCATAAATACATGATATCAATAAATATGATCCTTACTTTATGTACTTGTTAAAATTACAATAGGTACATCGTCTTCTGCAGTATGGCCACTATATGAAATGAAAATATCAAAAAGGGTAATTACATTCAAATCTCAAGCTTTATGTCACATTTTTCACATCACACTGTATATGTATGCGTTGATTTACTAAAATCCTCTGACAGCATAGTAATTAGAATTGGAATATCATTTTTTTTTTAAACTTTTAAATCTTCTTTTAATCATGTGTTTCATTTTTGTTTCCATCTTTGAACAAACTCTGTAATAATAAGTGGTATTATTAACATTGGAAAATTATGTACGCTTTCTTTTTATTTTTTCTTTCTTCTGAATCCGTATAAAAAATGCTTGGTAGGAAAATAACATGATGTTGTGGAAAGCAGAATGATGTACAGTGTTTGTTTGCAAAGCATTGGGAAAACTGTGAATAGAGGAGTGAAATCTGGTAGAACTTGCACGGAGTATCCATATCTTGTCATTTTGGTAGGGAAATCAATTTACCCATGTAAATTATACTTGGGCACAGTCAGGTAGATTTTACCTCCTTACTGCCCTGAAAACACTGGATGATCACCGAGATGTAAATGGAATGCAGAGACACTATGTAACATGATACAATACAGAAAGTAACCATTATATATATTTTTTCATTCTATTTCTGTCACACAGGGCCAATTGAATACTTTGTAGGGTCTAGCTGCAGTGACAAGTGACATTAATATGAATCATCGCACTGTATGTCCCCATTACTGTAATGACTCACATGAACATAAATTGATGCCGTATGGTGCCACCCTGGTCTACAAAGATCCTTGTCATCACTTGACAGTACTCCAGTCGTTGCCTGGGTAACACAAGTCCTCTGACTCACACAGGATGATCTCCATATGTTTTCTAGTTTTTGAAAGTAGTTTAAATGTGAACATTTCCTCAAACAGAGGGTAAATAATTGTACGCATTGCCTTGATATCATTTTGATATAATGCTATGAAAGAATCTATTAACTTTTTCTCTTCATAACGATTGCATGTTCCCCCCTCTGTGTAAGTTGTAACAAGAGCTTCTCTTGCTCTTCTCCTCAAGCTCTGTGCTCAGCAGGCACCCTAACTTACTAAAGTAAAGATCATCACATTTTGAACTTCTCCTTCTAATAAAAAGGTGTCCCAAACAACTAATGAAAACGTAAATTAGACCTGAAAATATATCAGTTTGCATATTAATGTATTTTTAATATAATCTAAAGATTATAGGGGTTACCGGTTTGAAGGATAATTTCCTCTTTATTTAGGGTAGGCTAGGTGGTCATCCAACATGGCGCTGACCAGGTGCTTCAGCGTGTGTCGGACGGTGATCGTAAATAATTGTCATGAAGCAGCAGTCTTTTCGTTTCCTCTGTAAGTACACATTAATCAAAATATATCTTTTAACCCCCAGATGGACATAGCAACTTCATTTAACTAAGAACAGGTTCATCTTGGTGCAATCGGATGTGTTGTCTACGCAAATCATCGTAATGAGTCGGAAAAGCCTTCCCGTGCATGTCCTCATCGGATTTCTTTTCAATGTTTCCCCAGCCTTGTTTTGGTGAAGTTGAGTCAGTTTGTGATTTAAATAAATTCAAAATAGCCAGTTTTATCGGAGTTCCGTTCGCTTCTGAAGATCGAGGTTGCTGGCCGAAGCGTTTCGAGGACATGAGGGCGCTAATCACTATGGGAGTATGGTACCTGTCATGTATATTGTATCATCATCATCATCATCATCGCCACCATGAGAATATATAAATATATATATCACAGAAACAGAAAGAGATGTGATGTTAAATGTTCCGTTTGGATTAACTAGGGTCAGTGTGTGTACAGTGTGTGTATACAGTAACCTTCAATTGTCTCCCATATATACTCACTTAATGATGAAATCTAAGATCGTTATCACATTTAATTTCAGAGCTCAGCAAGTCCGATATGCCAGATATCCAAAAACCTATGTAGATCCAGTGGTGGACAAAGAAGCCTATAGAAAAGAAGGGTCATTGCCCTATGACATCAGTGTTCCTATCAAAGCAGCAAAGAATGATATGAGTTCATCTGTGTTCAATGATCCTGTAATCAGGTATGTCATGTATATCTTGAATTTACAGTGCTGTCAAAAGTCAGAAAACTACAATCATGGTCTGAAAACAAGATTTGTGGAGAATACAACCATTAACTTTATCATATACTCCTTACTAAGAGGATGAAAAAATAATGTTTTGCAAAATATTTTTGTGATGTCGGTGATGTAGAATATTATTTATAAAAAATGAATTATATCTAAAAATGGAGTAACTTTCCACAGTCATCAAATTCTAGGTGTATGATCATTCAATTTGTATTAAAGACGAGACAGGTGTGTGTGTGTGTGTGTGTGTGTGTGTGTGTGTCTGTCTGTCTGTCTGTCTGTCTGTCTTTGTGTGTGTGTGTCTGTGTCTTTGTGTGTGTGTGTCTGTCTGTCTGTCTGTATGTATGTATGTCTTTCTTTTTGTGTGTCTGTCTCTGTCTGTCTGTCTGTCTGTCTGTCTGTCTGTCTGTCTGTCTGTCTGTCTGTGTGTAGGTGTGTTTGACAGCCAAAGAGGCAGACATGATTGAAAAGAAAATATGAAATCACTTCAAATCTGATTTTGATTTTCTTTTCTAGTAAATTCACAAACTTAACAATGATGAAAGGTGGCAAAGAACTAGCAAGAGAATTATTCAGAGAGGTAAGTTCATACTTTAATTTTATTCATGAAGCCCCCCCCCCCCCCCAAAAAAAAAAAAAAAAAAAAAAAAAAAAACCACCTCTGACCCCTGTCTTCTACTCTAAGGGGAGTCTTGGTACAAGTATATCCTATGTCATCTTGCTATTGAGCTTCAAAAACTGAAGCAAAAACTGAATTAAATGTATATTGAGAATGTACTTTTAAAGAGAAGGGGACAACGTGTACGTTCCCAGATATTTTCAAACCTCTTTTGTGCCATGTACTTGTTATTTTTCACTACCACTATGCCTTTGTGACCTATTGTCTGTTGTACTTTTTGTTTGGAGTTGCTGTACCTCATGCCACTCTCCATGTAATGAATTATTCTACCACTCATAGTACTTTTACTTTGTGTATTTTTGCTTACAGACATTAGAGCAGGTGAAGAGGATACAGCTTGAGAAATACCACAAAGCAACAGAGGAAGAAAAGGCCAATCTAGAAACAAACCCTAGGGTAATATTCCATACGGCATTAGAAAACTGTAAACCTGTGGTTGGACTTACTAGTATTAATAGGGGTGGAAGATCTTATCAGGTGAGAATGAATGACAAACACCAGCTTCAGTTCTTAGTAACAGAAGCATTTTATCATATGCTAGGGGGTCAGTTGACACCCCTTTTACCATATGCTATGGGGTCAGTTGACTTATGTATGTGTATAGGCACATACAGAAGTCATTTTGTCAACTAGGATTGAATGATTCATCTATTTCAGGTTGGAAGATTTGTTGTATAGGGACAATTTATGGTAGCTGATGCTTACATTTAGTGTAAGCTATAAATAGTAGTACACTGTACTCAATCAATCAATCAATGATTGATTGATTGATTGAATAGTAGTACTATGGCCTTTAGAAAGTCCATATACTTCAACACTATTATATGTACAAAGTACTAAACTTGTTTTACTTACAGAACATAAGCTTAAAGTGAAAGTCCTTAAGTGTGGAAACATGGAAAACAATATTGAACGAATTTCAATGAAAATGACACAGAATTGTATGTATATTTATGGATAATTTCAGGTACCTGTTCCTTTGAAAGAAAATAGGCGACGATTCTTAGCAATGAGGTGGCTGTTAGATGAAGCTAGGAATAAACCCAAACCAAGACTAACACACTTACCAGAGAGATTATCAAAGGAAATATTACTGGCATATAATAATGAAGTAAGTTTAATAATGAGTAAATGAGTTGTCATTGCTAAACACTGCCCTCTAGTGGCATATAATTGTAATAGGCAGAATTATGAGAGATAAAAAATCCAACTTCTTGTAAAGAACTTGTTGGCATATACAGAGCAGATAGTAATATTGGAATACATTCCTGGAATAAAAATTAATTGATTGGTGCATTTTAGAATTATATAAGTTACCATTGACATTTGAATTACTTGAGTTAAAACATATTTAATTGGACAAGTCTACATCAGTGAACGTGTACAACAATAGCTGATGAAGTCTGTAATTCTGCCAAAATATACAAGGTAAAAAATCATCACTTTAAATTTGGAAATACCAAATCATACCTCCAGAGCAAGCAAATATTTTTGCTTGTACATACATACATACATGCATGCATGCATGCATGCATGCATACATACATACATATATACATACATACATACATACATACATACATACATACATACATACATACATACATACATACATACATACATACATACATACATACATACATACATACATACATACATACACACATTAAGTGAAAATTGATGATTACCTCACAGTTACCGTTTATCTATCTACATCTTAGGGAAAGGTGATCCAGAAGAAACTAGAACTCCACAAACAAGCTGACAGCAACAAAGCATATGCACACTATAGATGGTGGTGAGGATTTGGTTGTGTGTGTGTAGATGCCAGTATTGTGACTGGAAAGGGTTATCATGGAATTGCTGGAAAATGCTTGGAGATTGTGTTTATACTGTGATGGAAAACTATATATGTGTACACAGATGTCAGTGAATTTGACCTTACATCATGGAGTCATGTATACCCAGATAGTACTGTGTAGTCCACTCTATTGACTTGTAAATACCCCAAGCTGTATGACAGTTATTCACTTAGTTCAATACATAACACGTGGATCTCCTGCCATATTTGGGCAGCTTTATGTGCAAGAAACTATCAACTGTCTGACTAAAATAACCGTAAAACTGTGTCCATTATTATTGGAACCCCGCCCGACAAAAGGGTCGATGTTTGTTGTGAGTGAATAAGAAATAATTTGCATACAGTATACTGAACTCAATATTTGGCAATTGCTTCAAACTAATTTCATTTTGTAGGATATTTGCAGACTGTAAGAAGGCAAATTCGAAACTTTTTTTTTTTTTTGCAAAATATTTGTTTGTTTTATTACTTGTGCTGTGTAGCAACATACATTTTAGCACAATACTTTCATTAAATATACAGAACTGTACAAAACATACACTTTTCAATAACAAAATAAAGTATAATAATTTACATAACTGTCTTTCTGGTGGTGTGTGATAATTTTGGTTGTTTGATTAAATGCAGCAGAACATTCCATGAAACTATAGGCAGTACCATTACACTACAGACTGCAAAGTAATTTTTTGATAACTATTTGCTGTCTGGAGGAAATTTCAAGCATATTTTTGTTGTTGCAAAATGTTCATACAAAATGTGACCATCAATACTGAATTTCATAATGTATACCTCAAATCAGGATTTGTAAAGTTAATACTTGAAAAATTTATGCATTTATATTTTCAAAGTAGTTATTTGCATTTCTAACCACGATGTCAGGCCTACAGAAATGACTATAGACTATTAGACTATTTTGTTCTTCTAGCTGTTGCCTTGACATTTACACTGTTATTATATTTTATCAGTTGATGCATTTACATGGGTTACATGACAATAAATACCATACATATGTATTCAGATGATTAGTTATGTTTCTGTGACTGAAACAGAAAGCCTTCTAGCCAGTGTCAATTCCCAAGATGTCGTGATGTTCTTGTACCCATTGCTGGGTTTGAACTTTTTGACAAGGTACAATTTTGTATAGGTCCATCATCCACAACTTAAATACCCAGTTTGGATTACGATCAAAATCTGGAGGTGAGAAACAGTTTTCTGACGGAGCAATAGAAAAAAGTTGATCCTGAATAATCCTATCTGATCCTCTGTGGTTCTACCGATAGTGTGTGACTGATAGGATAGCACTAATGCTCAAACCTAGGACTGAAACCCTGGCCTTTAAACCCCAATGTTTGAATCCCAGAGTCTTGGATTACTACATTCTCATCAGTGGCATTATAAGGCACTATATGAAAAGTCATATTTGACCATGTCTTTCCACCCACTTGAGCAGACGATGTGTAAATGTGGCGAGTATGAGATGAAGTTCCACCTTTGACTTAATTTACCCACGGTGATCTCTCCCCTGGGGCTGTAGACAGTCAAAAGTGGTACTGTGTCTTGTACTACCCCTGGACAGACATGGTGGTTAGGTGGGTCACAGGTTGGGTAAAGGTGGGTAAATTAGACTTTCCATGTAGTGCTAGGATTACATAGGATCATTCTAACAGTTTTGATAGTTCTGCCAAACAACTATTTTTTTTTACACCAAAATCTAATCCTTACAACACTGGCCATTTCTATGTATTAAAAGTATGTGTATTCAAGGTATATCTAATACTGAGCTGTACGCTAATGATGAAAATAAAACTTATTAAAAGATAACAAACAATCCAATCTTAAAAAAACTTGCTATTTTAATATTCACAGAACTTTACTTACAGCACCTAATCTTTTATTTATCTCTATCATTTCATATCTGATTATACAATCTTTTACATTTCTCTTCAAATTATCTTTCATTATAAAAACCATGATTTAGTATTTTACAAAATGTACACTAAATTTCTTTTTTTTCAAAAAACATTTGCCTTATTACATGTCAACTGAGTACCACATAATACTAAAAATTGCATCACCAGCTTCTTTCTTAAAATGGTGAATTCATTCCAAGCTTGGTTCCAAACTGTAGCTTGGCACGTTTCTGGTAGCGTACATGCAACCTGTAAAATAAATGAAGACACAAGATAAGTAAACATTGCTGTGTAGTAATATCAATTAAACAAATTCAAAGTTTTACTAATCCCGGACTTACTAAAACAGGGAAACGATTCTCTTTATTTTATTTTATTTTATTCAGTTAGCCCAGAGACTTGGATTGTGATAATACGGTTCCTCCTGACAAACCAAGCCTCATGTGATAGACTTCCAACTGTGTAGATACTAGTCTGTAAGATATTGACATTCGTACCACGCTATCAGCCAGCACTCATCCTGATAAGCCTGAACAACATGATGTATCTTACAGTCTATGTCAATGCAAACAGCCTTAGTAACAAGGTGTAATGTTGGTAATCCATCACATATTGACTTGTGTTAGTTTATATTACCTGTTACCTGTAATAGAATTCTACCCCCAAGGTGCGTCATAAAAATTACAATCATTTCATTTCTTGGTCTACACCATGACATCCCCTCCATGCACTACACATGCCCTAATATACGTGCATGTGAGAATAAGTTGATCTTGTTCAGTTTTGACCCCCTAGCATGAGGTAAAATTGTATTGCAGATACAGTCAATTGTCTATTCTGTTTAAATGGTTATTCATGAGCATGATTTTTTATGATTGTTTACAAGACAACTCCACCCCCTGCTTCCAATGTAAGTCACATGGGGACATAATATTATACTATTGGTTTACAGCTAAGCACCAACTGGATTGGGAGTCAGGTGTAGACTAACTTTCTGCATTAAAATATTACAACTACTGTATATCATCCTACCTGATTTCATACAGTTTAACAATCTCACATATAGGTACAAGTAAAAGTGGCCAGAGTAAACCCAGTAACCATGCTGCCATTGGAATATCACTTAAACTGAATTCAAAAAACGGTTGTTGAGTTGACTGCCATATCAACATATCAAACACAAAGTATACCATCTGTAACAGTAGTCTGAAACCAAACAAAAAAATATAAAAATTTAGTAAAAAATAACTCGTGCAATATCTGATGAATACATTGAAATACTGACATGGTAATGTTGCATGTAACAATGTAATCAATTTCATACTAAAAGTATGTGAAGTATGGAAATTATAACAGATATTGGTCAGAATACACAAAATGACTTTCCATGCAGTTCTGAAGAGTTTTGAAAACAAAACTAGCCTCAGGATTGTATAGACAAGGGTCCAAGAAGTGTGAAGCTCCTAACTGTGTTTACTTCCCATGATGCCTCACTCCAGTACAATGCAGGTCTTTTTTGAGCCAGATTTGCCAATTTTCACATTCTTTATTAGTGATGCAATATTGGTACAAACGACTTTTCTGTTTCCTAAGCATCAGAAATACAGCTAATACAAGATGAAATCACACTTAGTCTAACTTTTGTTCATATTTCAATAATTTCTAGTCAAATATAAACCGTTTTCTGAGCAATTTATCATAGGACGAACATATCATATGCGAGTTACACTTACACACACACACACACACACACACACACACTTTTAAATTTGTCTTATGTTTTGACTTGACAGCAAAATGAAATAATAAACATTATTAACAGTTCATGTCCTACTTACACTGTAGGGACCACCAAACACCACAATTTATTATTAAATGGATGTTGCTTCCACAAATGCTTGAGAGGATACACAAAAGACATGGATATAATTACTGGAAAAGAACAGAAATATATCAAATAACTTAGTATGGTTAACTTTGATCACATTACAAAGGAGAGTAACACAATGAATACATGATACAATAAGTACAAAGACTAATGTACATGTACAAGAAACTCATTCTCACAAACCAGAGTATTATTTTTCTGCTGGTGTAACAAGAAAGGTTGCATACATTTTTTTTACTGTTGCTGCAAAAAGGCCTGTGGTTTATTACGATGATGACACTCCGTTGCCTATAATGTGTAATCAGACATAAATTTGACAAAACATTTAGACTTAAACTTAAATAATGAGACAAAACTTTTTCTTTATCAATCAAACTAAAGCTATTCAAAAGTTTGATACTAATTATTCCATGATGAAGTATGAATGTCCAAAAGTAAAGCTGTTATCTTTAATATGTGTATTACAAATTTTTTATTCAGCTTACCAAAATATAACACAATAAGAAAGACAACAAGGTTCTGTGCAAGCAGTAGTCCCTGTGAATATTCATCCTTCCAGCCATTCCAGGAATCTGTACTGTTCCTGTCAAAATCAAAAAATATTCTTGTGTTTAGCTTGTCTCTCTACAATGCATTGTGATATATAAATTGGCTTTAAAAACACAACCTATTGTAGTACATTCCTGACAATGTGGAAGAGATGTTGACAAACATTTGGGATTCAAGACATTTTTTCTCTGTGAGTAGAAATGTTCATCAGTAATACATGATCTCATTTCATGGATTAATTAATTTTAGCACAAAGGTAGATCATCACAATATACTTACAGTACATTATAGTGGCCATATGGATGAGGATTGGGTATTTATTTTTTTATTTTTTGTTTTAGAAAACAATTTTCTCATGGCTTCCTGCTTGAAAAATCAAGTCTGTGTTTGTAACTCAATACATTGAAAAAAGGCTAACATATGTGTAAATAGTTAGTTATTGTACGTACAATAACAAACATTTTACACATTTATTAATCTTTTGTAATTCATTGAGTTAAGGACTTTGCATATGTTGTTTTATGTTGCAACTTGATTTTTCAAGTAGGAATCCATAATAAAATTGTTTTATAAATTAGAATTTAAAAATAAATACCCCAATCCTCATTCATATGGCCACTATAATGTACTTGAAATAACATTTCATCATTGCACAATGAAAAGACATATTGACTAATATCATGTGAAAAATTATACAAAAAATAACATTAATGACAAATTTTACATGTAATTCTTATGTAAAGTCATAGATAACCATCTCCTGAGTAGTGTGTGCATGACCTACTGTGAATACTAAATATATGATGTTGTACAGGAAAGTGGATGATGATACATCTTAGAACTGATAACAGGACCATATTAGAAGGTTCACTGAAGTACTCGCATAACTCTTACCTATCTCCAAGCAGGAAATGACAATGACTTTGGTCTACAGATCCTTCCAGACAGAAATAATACAAACACAATGCAAATACTAAAACACAAACTAGTACTGACGGCATGAACTTGAAGATGAAGTAAACAATGTACTGGCCAACCACCTGGAGAGAAAACAAAATCATGGACTTTACATGACACTTGTGTAGTTGAAAGAGCTGACCAAGTGCAGAATAGCGGCCACTAGTGGGTTGTCAAAAAATGGAGTAAATGTTAGGGGGCCAATCTTGTATAAATCCAAAAGCTCACCCCAATACTGACTCCCTAGCTTCGATCAACAAAAAGTGTAATAGTAATACAATAAATCCACTATTCTACACTGCAGAATACAAGCAATCAACAAGAAAAATACTTCTAGTTGTTACATATAACTTACTTGTGGGTCCAAATGATTGGAATTTTTGCCAGGAGCCATTTTCATGATTTTCTTGTTCATGGGAGTTCCAAAGAATGAGATGCTCAGCAAAGGTACAACCACACCCGACAACCATAAAATATGGCTGCCTGTAAGTGGGGGTGGTAGTAACAAGAAACAAGCCACAAGTTGAATACAAGATAACGCTATTTGACAATTCATCAGGAATATAAAACAGTTGATCAACGCCTGGGTTAGACTTCTTGCCTGTGTTGAAGAATGAAAACAAATAAATGTACACAATGTAATTTGTAAAGGTTTGCAATATACATGTCTTGTCAAGTTGCAGGCAAACCTAAAATTCTGTTTTTTGCTGATGTCTTTTCAGTAATTGCCATAAAAACTGAAACTGACAATTGTAAAACTGTCCAATATAAAAAGTCATTCTTTGTGAAAACATTAGTAGAGTGGAACCGTCAGGACAATAGTACTATGTGTGTGAAATCTTGTGACACCTTCAAAGCAGCAGTCACTGTCCCCTGACTAATGCTCTCCCCAGGTGTACTATTTCTGAAGTACACCACCTACACAACCATACAGAAAACAATGATATTAACCATATTTGATACAGCTATGATTTGGCCACCATTCATGCAAAGTCAGTGTGCAGGGCAGGGTGGTAAAATTTGCCTACTAATCTCTTTGCTATTGGTTCTAAAACTTGCCTAACTTCCCTCATCAACTATGTCAATGATACTTTGTGGAAAGTCACTTATATGGGAAAACTTTGCTAACTTGCCTCTATAACCATATCAATGATACTGATTTTATAACCTTGGTGGAAAGTCATGGAGCACAGCAGGGTGTCAAAACTTGCCTAACTTACCTCTCTAACAATGGGTCACAAAACTTGCCTAACTTACCTCTTTGACTATGTCAATGATACTGATTTTATCATCTCTGTGAAAAGTGAGTGAACAAGGTAGGGTGGCAAGTAGATGACTGAGATCCAACGGTAAAAGTCCCTGTGCTTTGGTTGAACTACTGCTATGTCGTAAATACTCTTCCTCACTATACTGCTGACAAACTTGTGGATATAACGGTTCCAAACCAATACTGTAGGAAAGTAAAATATACAATGTTATTCACACTCTAGCCCAGAGACTTTGCTTGATGATGCTGTCCGCCCCAAAACACTAAGACACATATGACTATACCGCCAGCTGTGCAAACATAATTCACATCTTCTTCAAAATTATATCAATGTTTCTGTATAAGAAGTTCACAACTTACTCAGTGTACAGGATAATTCTCTCACCTGACATCTGCCTGTAAAAATATCCCTGTATTGTAGAAATTGGCTGTACTTCCAAGACAGCATACTATCTCCCCATTCTCCTGCATAATAGCTATCATCTCTCTGCATGCTGTCAAAAAATACAGATCATACTGAGTCACAGACTATAACATAAAACCATAGTTTCAAATTTTACAATTACACAAATTTGCTATCATGTTACATTTGAATATGATAGCAAAGTTTGCAACTTACTGAAAGTGTTGTTATAAACAAAGTCCCTTATCAACTTTACCAAACATAAGAATTGGCAAACAAGCTTAACATAGAGGAACTTGGGAAATGAGATCGATTTGACCAACCCACTAATTCTTACTACCCTCAACAAAAATGTTCTAAACCACCTCTGAACACATGGGGGAACTTGGGAACTCAGATAGATTTGACCAACCCACCAATACTTACTACCCTCAATGAAAATGCTGGGAATGAACCCTGGGGAACTAAGAAAGATTTGACCCCCACCCCTACCCTAATACCTTTCACAAAATCACTGATACTAGACTGATATCTTACCATCTGGTGTGCAGTCTGTAAACAAAGGCACCAGTAGTGGAACATTGTCAACATTCTCTATGTGAGGACGGATGTTTCCAATACCTCGTGGTAGTTTGGCCTGTTTATAATAAGATTAGGAAATATGAAAGAATTATACCTAACATAGTACCAGTAACACTGTAAAACACAACTCAATAAAATTCTCATTCTGTTTCCAGTACACTTCAATAACGACTTGAAGTTGGCTAAGAAACTTGGAAACCAATACCAGCTAGCTATCAACTTCTATGTAATATACTGTTTGACGGAATATTAAAAATACAGTAATGTCTCATTTACAAATGAATTTTTAGTTTATAACAAGGACTAGTCACGACTTAAGTCTTACCCGATTTGTAATTTCAAATGCACTCTCTGCCAGACTATTCATCAGGCCTTCATCGTAATCTTCACTTGTAACAGTACTAAATGTACATGTCTCTGACACATGCCTTGACCTCAAGATTGTCAGGTCATCTTTCTGTGTTGTTGACGACACTGCACCATCCGGGCTTGTCTTGCCACTCGTTACTTTACCCTCTGAGTTCACTTTCTGTGGTCTATCCTGAACACTTGATGGATTAAGGGGAGTGGTTTCAGTGACTGTTTCATCTTCAATGTCAATCATCAGATCCCCTGGAGAACTTTTTGGGAAATCCCCTACAGATTTGCTATGGATGAGTTTGTCCCTTGTTTCCTCATCTGATGAGAAGGACAACACATGAAGCGATTGTGTTGCTTTTAGTTTCTTTTCAGGTGATACTTCAATGTCGTCTTTAGATTTGTCGTCTCTAAATGTAACCTGCATGTTGTCAAAGTCTATGACCACGTTACTCTCTTGTGTCTTTTTCTTAGTCAAAGACACAAGAGAGGATTTATTTGTATAACCTAACTGTGTAGTCACTTGATTAGCAGGTGGTGTCTCTGTACTCCTTAATGATACATGACAGTTCCAACCTACTTCTAAACCAACTTTCTCAGCAAACACCTGGAATTTCAAAAAAGCAACATTTTAATTCCAAATTTTTAGAACCACAAATTATAAATATCATAAATTTTTAGAACCACAAATTATAAATTTCAAAAATTTTAGAACCACAAATTATAAATTACATAATTTTTTAGAATCACAAATAATAAATTTCACAAATTTTAAGAACCATAAATCATAAATTTTATAAATTTTTAGAATCATAAATAATAAATTTCTATAGAGTATTCTTTACAACAAAACCTGGTTTGACAACTTGATTATAAAAGTTCTATAAAAGTAGACAGGTATATATGTAATCACAATATTTTACCTTGCTCTTCAGTTCATTATCCGGTGAAAAGTGTACAAATCTGATACAAGCATTGTCTAAATTCTCTATAAGTCCTACGATATCTTCCTTCGCTTGATACTGCATGGCAACCATGCCAATGAAGATCTGACCAGTCTGGGCTCTGAGAGACAAATATGAGAAATGGAAGGAGTCACAAAGACAGGTAAAACTGATTATATTCTATTTCTATATATTTTAGTTGTCTGCCATCAACAATTTCCTTAATATCCTACAAATTTTTTGAACTGACGACTATACATGAGCAATGGATGAATTGATATTAATAGCATTTTACTTCATGATAGGAGGGTCAAAAATAGAATAAGAATGTCGACTTATTCTCACACACACCTAAAGTAATGCATGTGTAACGAAAGTCAATGTCTAAACCAAGAAAAAAAATGTTCATTATTTTTACAACATTCCCAGGAGGTAAAATTCTATACCAAGAATTCACCATCAGTAATATGAGTAATCTGTCTGCTGTTGGTGGACACTGACAGAGTTAACCAGTCAGGTGGGTGTTTTTTTCCCCACAAACACTGTGTTATCCCATTTTGAACAAATCAATGACCCCACATACATCAGAATTATGAGTTGTCTACACTATCTTTCAACACTAACCTGAACACACCATCAGGATCCTGGATGTCATGCATACGGTCATATGATGAATCACCACTTGATTTTCTGGATTTCTTGTTAAGACTTTGAATAATGTTATGCACAGGTGAACTGTAGGAAAAAACAATATCACTGAGTTACCCGTATCCTTCAAGCTATGACGGTTGAAATTCATATGATTCTTAAATCTTCACTTTGTAAATTTACAACAAATTCTGAACTTTCAGCTCACAATTCATAGATCTCAACACATATCCATGACAACACTGACTGCTGTACATGCACTAATACAGGGAATTCATATTAGATATAATATACTGACAACTTAAAATAATTGTATGCCTTTTAAAACCATTTTTTTTTTACTGTAAACAAAAAATTGGTGATGCTTCAAAATACAATCAACCTATAATCAATAAAACGTACGTCAACATTTTTTTTTTTAATTAAAAAAAACATTGGTAAATGGCAACACATGAGAATGTAAAGTTGGTGCAAGTGTTACAGTAGTATTGCAAAACAAAACATATCATACCTAACTGGACTTGGGATTTCATGTATTGGCAGTGAAGTACTTTCAGTGGTAGGCATTTCAATATAAGACTGACCAAAGCCGCTAGTGATGGTTTGTGACAATGGTCGGTAGGCAAAGGCACAGCAGTATGCTGACAAACTAGCTCTGTGGTAAAAATCAAGAATCTTCTTTCTGCATCAAAAAAAGAAAACAGTGTAAATATCATATACTTGTGATCCTATACCTGCCTACAGCCCTACGCCCTTCAGTGTAAAACAGTTCTCACGAATATTCATAGTGCAACTTGGATACATTATTTCTGTTGACTCCCATGATGCAATAGTCCATAGCAAAGATACACTATAACTGCACAAGATCAACTTGCTGTTTCTCAGAAATCGTAAGTAAGTATAGGTGATGTAAAATCATGAAATGACTCTCCAAAACCCAGTTTTTCCTGGAGTGGTGTTCCCTTTCATGTAATATCTCTAAATAAATTGTTAGAAATACATGTCCATGAGTGACCAATAGCATTACTCTTACATGTACATGGTAACACTTTAGGTATTACAATGCCAAGCCATCATCCCATTTTCCATTCATTTCTATGCGTTTACATACAATTTTGATTTCAATTCCTCAGAATTTGAAAAAGAAGGCCACCATCACACTTTACAATGACAAGACAGCTAAGTTTCATCTTTACAGAATTGGAAAGCGTCATCATTTTGTGACATTTGACTTGGACTGTGAGATTACTACCTGTCATTTCCTGTCAGTGGGCATATATCAGCACCGTCCCAGAAATCTGTACATGCATCTAATACCATCTCAGCTGTCCCTTCTGTCAACATTTGTAGTGCATCTGAAAAGGAAACACAATTATTTCATATGTACCAGAGATTATTTGCATTGGTGCGCACACATACAAGTTGTATTTTCATTGCAGTGCAATACCGAAAAACATTATTGCATACCTGCATGCAAATGTGATATGCAAATGAGGACGCAATCATTCACTACACATGAAATCATGTGATTGCACATGATTTTTATGATTTTTGTGGAAATTTGCCATTTCAGATAAACATATGTAATAATAACAGAACCCCATGCCATATGAGTTCCAGTGTGGGTACTTGGGTATTTGCACCTGTGCTTGCAGTGTTTTCTGCTGCACTTTCACTCGCTATGCGAGTGAAAGAATGGGTGTAGAGAATACGCCAAGCACTCGTGCAAGTACCCCGAGTACACCACACTTGCACTCACGTATCATGGGGTTCTGTCACATCACATAATACAGTTTTAGGTATTGCAAACTAGTATATCACATACACATACACATACACATACACATACACATGAACTGATGTAAGAAATCACTGGTACCTGTGGAATAATTTTCATTAGCAAACATAATGAACTTATTATATTTCTATCATGTGTTATTCATCATATCTCTATCTTACCTGTATTAATTGTGTTGACACCACCAACAACCACAGACATCATATGAGGTAGGGTATACTTTTTGTGAAATGACATTGTCTTCCGCACCTTGACACTGTGTACACTTTCAGTTTGCATTGCAGATATAGGCTGTGAATAAATACAAAATATTACATAATCATATATCACATGGAAATCGTTCATGAAAGAGCTGTGATCAAGGAGATGGTTTATTAAAGTGGCCATATGGATGAGGATTGGGTAGTTATTTTAGATTTTCAATTTATAAAACAATTTTATCATGGCTTCCTACTTGAAAAATTGTTGTGAAACAACATAAGCTAAATCTTTGTTTGTGACTCAATTAATTGCAAAATCATAATAAATGTCGTCTAAAATGCTGTTATTGAACATACAATAACACAAATTTTTACACATTTTGTAGCTCTTTGCAATGTATTGAGTTACAAAAAAGGACTTATAGTCAATGTTGTTTCATATTGATTTTCAAGTAAAAGCCATTATAAAATTGTTTCATAAATTAAAACTCCAAAATAAATAACCAATCCTCATCCATATGGCCACTTTAAGATTGTCTACTAACACTGTGGTGGTCTCTTCAATTTATTCTCAATTGGTGAAGAGGTCTTCAAAACAGTTTATGTTTGGATAACAAGGTCATTAATTTTCGAAAACTCAAAATATATGGTTTATGTCACTATCCCACCTGCTTTTATCTGAAGTCAAACTGTCTTGTATTATGTGGATATGGGTAGTGCCGTCACAACAGCAAGGTTTGTCTGGTTAAAGGGCCATGTCAAATCAGGATTCTACTGTTGGTTTGAAAAAACAGTTGTCTGGTAGACCTATAGAAGATCTTAGTCCAGAACAAACAAATTATCCCTATGTAATCCTTATGGTTCCACTGATAAAATAGCACTAAAGTGAGAACCTAGGATTGAATCATGGGCCTTTAACTGGTGCCTCTTGTATCTCATATATTTTCTGTATGTAATTAACAGCTGTTGTTAATCAAACAATTACTCACCACTTTTCTGTATGTAGCTAACTGTTGCTGTAATTCAAATGCATCACCCGCTTGTTCTGAGAAGCCCATCAACCGAGCAAGGTCACACAGACACCTGTAGGTTTAAAAAACTTGATTAGTTAGAAGCAAGACTATAGACAAGTATGACAACGATTTGTATATATTATATTAACATGACCATGATGCTGTACAAAATAGAGTCATTCTGTTAGTATTAAATTCCATGCAACATTGACAACACACAAGTTGGTATACTGCTGTGTCAATATCCTGCATCTCAGCAACTATTCTGAAGAGGAAAGTATTTGACGATATGCTGGTTAACAATGATTAGTGTTCCAATGGATGGTTTTTAGTCGAGACACTCTCAGGATGGGTTACAGATATGTGTGTGTTTACACATATATTGGCACCTATACAAGGTTGGAGTTGTTCCTGTACAGCTGTGTGAAAATAACTACTAATACTCAGGACATATTTATGATTGAACCATTGAACATAATGTCATCTCATTTCTATAAAAAATCTTACTAATATTGCTGAATTTGATCATCTGGATTGACTGAATTCTTTCCAACAATGCTATATTTTCAGATGATAAAATATAGCGATGTTTAATAATAAGATTTTATTTATGTCATGCCAGACAATAAAATGTAGCGATGTTGGTAAAATCTTTGTTGAGCTTGACAATGAAATACAACAATATCAGTACAATTTGTCTCAAGCCTGACAATAAAATGTAACAATATCAATAAAATTTATATTGAGCCAGATGATAAAATGTAGCGATATCAGTACAATTTGTGTCACGCCAGACGATAAAACGTAGCAATATCAGTACAATTTGTGTCACGCCAGATGATAAAACGTAGTAATGTTGGTAAGATTTTTGTTGAGTCTGGCAATGAAATGTAGCGATATCAGTACATTTGTGTCACGCCAGATGATAAAATGTAGCGATGTTGGTAAGATTTTTGTTGAGTCTGGCAATGAAATGTAGCGATATCAGTACAATTTGTGTCAAGCCAGGTGATAAAATGTAGCGATATCAGTACAATTTGTGTCAAGCCAGGTGATAAAATGTAGCGATATCAGTACAATTTGTGTCAAGCCAGGTGATAAAATGTAGCGATATCAGTACAATTTGTGTCAAGCCAGACGATAAAATGTAGCAATATCAGTACAATTTGTGTCACGCCAGACGATAAAATGTAGCAATATCAGTACAATTTGAGTCAAGCCAGGTGATAAAATGTAGCGATGTTGGTAAGATTTTTGTTGAGTCTGGCAATGAAATGTAGCGATATCAGTACAATTTGTGTCAAGCCAGACGATAAAATGTAGCAATATCAGTACAATTTGTGTCACGCCAGACGATAAAATGTAGCAATATCAGTACAATTTGAGTCAAGCCAGGTGATAAAATGTAGCGATATCAGTACAATTTGTGTCACGCCAGATGACATTGTGTTTCAAGTTTACTGGTATAAATTTAAAACCTGTGCATAAGTATGATTTTCAAAACATTTTCAGACAGACTGTCATGCAAAGAATCTTCATTAGCTTTATGGAATAGAAGAGAAAGCTGGACAGATTAGAAAGAAAGGTAGGCAAGGGGATGGGAGGGGTGACTGGAGTAGTTTAGAAATGATGGGTAAAGAGCAACATGGTTAGATATGTACATGTAAAAGTGGGTTATACTTCCATGATGTAAGTATATATTGGCAAGTTATTAAAACAATTACCATTTCTCTAAGTTGTTCCAAAAATACTACGCATACATACACACATTCAAGTCATGTTACTATGGGGAACTTACGACATCATAATTTTGGAATTTACATATTTTCATGGATATCTGTTGATTTTACATTTTATCTCACAATTTGTAGTGAAAACAAAACAAATACATAACAAATGTGAGAAAAGGGAAATTTTTTTTTCATTTGCAGATACAATCAGCACTTATAATAGTTACGTCAGTTTTGAAACTAAGTACGTCTACATGTACATATTAATGTGTTAAATTTTGATAACTTTGTCATTCTTGGTATAAAATCATAGAACCATTCACCCACGAGGAGGGTCTATGGGTAAATTCAGAATTGATAATTCATCACTTTCACTCTTAAACATTTCAATCTATGGGCAACATTTATCTTGACTCTCATGCCGGTAAATCAATATTAGAACGCAAAACTATCTCAAATTCTTACTACATTGTATTATAAGTAGTAAATGATCCAACAATGCATAACTAGTAGTCAATCCATGCAGCAATACAAATACCTTATACTATATAAAACACACAATGTACAGTCTTGTTATGCTAATTTCTACCATACAGTACATACTATGTATGTACTGCACAACCAATGTCCTATGAACAACTCTTTCCTATTGAAATTGAGTGTTCCTTCCAATACCCCCTCCACCCCCCACACACCCAACATGTTCCTTCTAGTAATCTCATGATCCCTCTTAGATAACGCCTTCTGGTAATCTCAGTTTCTCTCCAAACAACCCCCCCCCCCCCCCCCACCACACACACACACATACACGACAACAAATATGTTCCTTCTGGTAATTTCATCCCCCCCCCCCCAACAAACACACTCAACAAATGTGTTTCTTCTGGTAATCTTCCCCCTCCCTGTGCTTTTACTTCTAAGTTTTCTTTGTACATGTAAATGCTTGTATCTAAGTTGATTTAAGCATACATTCCATTTCCTGACAGTTTCATTTTGATATCATATGCAGCATTTATCTATGCACCTCACAATGAAAGTGAGATCTTACATAAACAGAGATGTTATTAACACAGGAGAATAGCATTCTACATCTCATATGGAGTTCACATTTCAAGACGTTAAAGTGAGCACATGGATGAGAATTTGGTAATTATTTTGGATTTTTATTTGATAAAACAACTTCACTATGTTTTTATACTTGAAAAAATAATGTGAAATAACATATACCAAGTCCATGTTCATAACTCAATACATTGCAAAAAGATGGAAAAAGTGTAAAAAGTTTGTTATTGTACGTACAATAACAAACATTTTATACATTGTTTAATGTTTTGCAGTTTATTGAGTTATGAACACAGACTTGGTATATGTTATTTCACATTATTTTTTCAAGTATAAAAACATAGTGAAGTTGTTTTATCAAATAAAAATCCAAAATAAATACCAAATTCTCATCCATATGGCCACTTTAAACAGTACATAAAATTATGTAAAACACAAAAAAACTGTCTTCCTACAAATAAACTTCACAATCATAACGATAATATGTCTCTTCTGTGTGCTTTGCATATATGCATATAATTTGCATAAATTAGCAGGAGTGGTGAAGGGAGATATGATCAGAGCCCAGAATTGAGATGAAAGACATAGCTAGACAGAAACCAAAGTTTGTGTTGTGTGCAGCTGAGTCCATGCAGAGGTAGAAGGAAATCATACTCACACAGGCTGACTAGAACACAGCAAATATATGGCGAGGGGGTAGATAGATATCAAGAAATAACAAAACAAAAAAGAACGAAACACATCAGAATTGCAAATGATGATGGATAACAAAGGTCAAAAGTCAAAGTGGACAGGTCATTTTAGCGACATTAAAAGTGTCAAGTGAACTTCAACACAATAGAATCAATGCATTCAACAGAAAATTTGAAGGTGAATCTCAGATGATGACAGGAGGTCAAAGGTCAAAGTGGACAAGTCATTCAGTCACCAAAAAAGTGTCGTGTGAACCTCAACACAATAGAATCAATCATTCAACATAAAAATTTGAAAAAAAAACAGTGAGTGAAGTGTTTCATAGGCAATGGTGATGACTAAGGGCAAAGGTCAAGGGTCAAAATAGACAGGTCATCTGACTGGTGACAAAAATGTTATTTACAAATTGCAGGAACACAAGAGAATCAATACATTCACTATTAAATTTTATGAATTGGGAAGAGTTTTGTAAGCAATGATGGTATTCATGTACTAACATATTCCCATATGTGAAATGACAAAAAAAAATGTTTGAAGGAATAAATATTAAAGTATGGCTAGATGGAGATAAGTATGGCACCCCTTACAGAGTCAATTTATCAAAGTAAGGATTTTACTAACTTGGTGATAGACAGAGAAGAAAACTGTAAAAAAAAAAAAAAGTTCGTTCTATGAGGTCAAGAGACTTAACAAAACTCTTGTGGGGGGGAAATGAACTGAAGAATACTAACACTATCTAATGACAGCTTGAAACTGAATACACAATTCAATACAGAGTTTCCGTATTTAACTTCTACAACGGGGTAACAGTCAACTAAAGCATTTTCACTGCTTGTCACAATTGTTTATAGCATACATATCAAGTATAGATACTAACAGTTGTGGCACTTGACATTAAGAGACACCATATACTGGGATGATAATAAATAAGTAAATGTAACAATACACTTTTATATTTGCTGATATGAATGCTATAAACAATTGTGACAAGCAGTGAAAATGCTTTAGTTGACTGTTACCTGTTGTAATAGAATTGAGTGTACGATACGGTCTTTTTAAAAAAAGAGTTTTAAGATTAAGGATACTTCATTCATGTAATACTTTGATCACATTTTGAAGGACCCATGCACTCTTCTATAGAACACTGTCATTTGTCTTCATAGGTTTTTTCTTTGCTAGCTAAATCGTCTACTTTAGTTTCATCAATAATCACTACCCGTAGGTAAAAGGGGGGTATACCCTAAAACCTGGACTGGGCCCAATGACTAAGTAGCATGCCTAACAGCCAAGCCCAAGAGTCCTGCCAAATGGCCCAGCCCAGGTTATAGGTTACACTGCAGTATTACAAATCAATTGTGATATACATGATGTATTATGATGAGTTTCTATGTATGGAGAGTGCAATAGTTGTAGATGATAGAGTTCCTAAACAGTGGTGAGATAGACAATGGTGGTCGCCTGAAACCATGTGTACAACACAGCAACCACTTGTAAAAAGCATGGGGTCTCATTTTTTTGAATCATGGAAGACTTTTTGAGTCAATATTCTCTAACAATACAGAGTCACCAAGTGGTTTGATAACCATGTGGATTGTGTACAATACAGCAGAAACTTCTGAAAAGCCGAGAGGGTCTGTTTTTTTTCATCTTTCAAGACTTGTATACATACCGTCTTGTCACTAGAGGCAAGTTCTGTTGATTAGCGATACACGTGACATGGTCTATGAATTCTGTTCGTTTCTCCATTGCATCCATGTTGCATGTATTCACCAAGATGTTTAAACCCTGTAAAGAGAACCCATACAGATGTTGCAATCATTTTAATCTGAATATAGACTGTACGATCCACCCTCACTGGCCTCCTCTCTCCTAAAAAATGTGTGAGGGCGCCCAATGATGGCGTACCTTACAGACTAATCTGAATACTAATAGAATTACCAAAACCATTTTTGAACATTGAGCGATTGTGGTGTAACTGGATGGCTGTGTAAATTTGTCTGTTGAAATTGCTGTTTTCATTGTCTTGTCTTAAACTATGCTTCCACATTCCACCATCACCACCACCACAACCACTACCACTACCACTACTACTGCTACTGCTGCTGCTGCTACTGCTACTGCTACTGCTACTGCTACTGCTACTACTACTACTACTACTACTACTACTACTACTACTACTACAACAATTACTACATAGATTTGTAATTTGGATCAGCAGCTACTTTTTTGATGAAAGTACCAACAATAAAATATCAACAATAACAAACTTACATTGGCCTGTGTTTCAATCCCAGGTTCTCACATTACATGTAGTGTTATCTTATCAGTGAAGTCATTAGGATTAGATAGAATTATTCTTTTGTTCTGGACTAATGTTTTTTCTATACCTTAAATTGCTGGGACAACTGTTTTTCTCATTCAAATATTGCAAACTGATTTCTACAAACTTACCATTGGTTTCAAAGATGTAAGGTGCCTCTGCCAGTTAGGGTCATCAAACTGTAAACCTGTTACACTTCCCTGATATCAACAACAAACAAACAAACAAACAACAATTACAACAAATAAACAACACACATGGAGTCAATAGCTTTGCATGTTTTACAAGTTACAGTTCAGATTATTTTATTACTAATTTCAATGATATTAAAAAAATATGTCGTATCATCTCATATTCTATTCCAGCAATGAAATGACCTACAGACCGAATGCCACCTCCAACATCTCCAGTCTACCTAATTATACACTGTAAACTGATTTTGTGCAATTTTACAGTCTTCAGCTTGTTCTCAAAGACTAATCTTAACTAATTACCAGATTTGTACATTGTGTTCATGTACAAGAAGACATTTTAGTCACTACTTATTTTTGCTGTTTTGTTTTCCAACGAAATTAACGAAAAGTTTCATGTTTTACAGTATTTGCAATACACAGGCTATGTTTCAGATTGGAAAATCTTGGATAGCTGCTGGGTAGGTAAAATTTACAATGACCACAGGCAATATACAAGAGTAAGTAAATACTTTGTCAGAACTATGGTTTTTGCAAAATACTCTCATATTTTCTATAGCAATCTAAATGGATGAAATTCGTCATAATAAAATAAATACACATTCCCTTCTCATCATGTAAACTAAACATTTGTTAGATATATAATAAAAATATTACAACTAGATATGGGTATTTAAGATCATCATTCAATTATTGGGTATAAGATAAAAGCTCATATTGGAACAGTAATACATAATATCCCTGCAAATACCAATACCGGACTAAGGGACACTGCAGAGCATTGAAATACTTGGTAATAATCTGTTTGAAATCATACGTGAAACTATTCAAAATTTATACGTCAAACTATTCCAAATTTACAAATGTAACTACCAGTATATGACATGAATAGACAAAACTTACCAAGTGACCTTCAGTTAGATCTAAGACTTCAACATGACATTCAGGAAAACAATCTGAAAGCAAAGAAGGACCAACGGCATTGTAACACAACTACATGTAACAATTCTTCAGTCATTTATTCCAAAAAAGTGACCTAAGCTTGCGGTCTTTGACCAAAAATTACATTTTAACATCTGAAATACACATGATGACATTGATCACATCACTTTGCATTGATCTACTTATCATCTATACACTCCTAAGAACATCACTACCAACTATCAAACATATTTGTGAACTGTTTTTTTTTTAGTTTAAGATATTTCATCAAAAATAAAAATTTTGTAGCTAATTTCCATGGCAACGATCACATAATCTTGGCACACCCCTGTATACATTTTTACTGTTAAAGCCCCTCTCCCCATTACTGTCAAATCTGTTACCTACCATCATCATGAGACGACTCCTCAAATACAGAATCATTGTCCTTAGACTCAGTCCTATGTGTCTTCGTTCCTTTTATCCTGACTTTATCCATCCTTTGTTCCCTGTCTTCACTATCTCCTTCATCTTCTTCATCATCTTCCGTCTCATCTTCATCCTCACTGTCTTCGGGAGGTAAACTACTAAAGAAGAAGACCTTCTCCACTGATGGATTTGGCCATGACAAGATACCTGTTTTGTCTACACAACTCAACTCCTGGAGAAGACAAAAATGCAAAAAAATTAGATTCATGATTTGGATGACACTTTTGTTTATTTGTTTTCTGTCGTGACAACCCAAAATGATGGGGCAGTTGATCAGGTAAAAAAAAAGTAAGTGTGTGTGTACATGTTGAAAATACAGACCATGTCAGTATGCGAATTTAAGAATCTACCAGAATTTAATGTCTTTATGTATCTACTTACAGTCACAGTGCCTAGAGTCTGCATGATATTAGCAGTCCTTGTTAGAGTTTCACATTTTCCAAACAAGGCAGCCTTGAAATGTCTCCATACTGACAACCAGCTGACTTCATGCTAGGAAAAAAACACAGAAAAAATAGTGTCAATACTACAATTGAGTTATATATTAACAGTGGCCGTATCAACACTGGACAAGATTCTATCTCAGATGCATTGCAACCGAGTTTGGGGTTTGAACTTTGAAAAATAAAAATGGAGAAAACAATCATTGTAAGAAAAACATACTTACTTTAATGAGAGTGTCAGTTTCTTCCATTGTTTGTAAAGTCTCTAATACCTGTAATATTGCGAGAACAAACTGTTATTCAAGTGTCTGTACACTTATTTTTATATAATAAATGCATAAATCATAAATAAGTATCATAAATACTTGGTTTTTTTTAAACAGGACCGAGGTAGAGTAATTAGTTCTTTTAGTACAATACCAAGTTTCTATGCATAAATTTCATACTGACTCTGGCTGTTATTTATGTTCATGAAATCAAAGCTGTTCACATTTCCAATGGACTTTGAAAGCTGAACACAATCAAATTTCTTTCACAATGCTGTCAACGAGAATATGTAACATAGCAGGCACTAGTTACCCACCATGATGTCCAGCTAGTGAAATATACAGAGACGTCAAAAAATGTTCTTCTCACTCGTGAGATAAATTCATTGGTAATCAGACAATATGATAACCTAAACCTACCTTTGAGGACTGCTTGGATTTTTCAAAGCATGACAATAGCTTAGCTACCCCATAGACATTGCTAAGTATCCATATAACAGGAACTACTAATGGTAACAATGGCAAAATTGAATATACCTGTAAAATTGAAACATTACAAACTATTAGAAATAAGTTACGGATATCCCATACTATTTACCTGTTGTTGGCCACAATTTAAATTTATTCCAAACAAAGTGGCTACTCTACATACATGAGTCAAATGTTTATGTCTATATTTGTTCTTGTATTATCATTATCACAAATATTATATTTGTATTTATAAATACTTACAGGCAATAAGATAAACATTGTACTCCAATGACCCATGTCATCTTTTAAAAACACAAATCTTATCACATTGGTCAGTAGGGAGAGGATCTGTAATGAAAATAATGGATCATAAATGACTTCCCATGGGGGTAGGATGCATTGAGTTGAAAAGATAATACGCCTCAGTAGACTAATTTCATTACATTTAGCTTCATACAATTATAACATACAGTTTGGTGATCACTTTGTACAAACATATGGATATGTTTGACATGATTTTTGATATTTTGAAGTTGTGATCAATGGTTTTAAAAAGACTGGTTTGAGATTTTTAATATGCAATTATTGCATCAATTCTTTAATGTTTCACTTCTCAAGATTTCTCAGAAACAAAAAACAAAACAAAACTACAACACCTTTCAAAAATAAACAGCATTCATTTGTAGTTATAACATTTCAAGAGGAATTTCAAAAACAAAAACTGAAATTTGTTCTTTTGAATAATACATGTACTGCATAATGTTTGACTCACCAAAACTAAAGGTAGAATCCATCGTTCCATCAAACTATTGCACACCAACCTTTTATTTTCTAACAAACCGACTGGTTTACTGGTACCATGCCATAGACACTTTCTGTTAAAAGACAATGAGAACATTCACAAATAATTTGTCAACTTTTACAATCAATTATAATTCTCAAACTTTCTTCAGTAATGAGCTATCACTTGATCATTTACAGAATTTTAAACTAACATGAAGGATCACATTTTCTCCCTTTATGCAGAAGCTACAAAATAATACAGACTAAAGGAGCACCGCTCTAGAACGTGTCAGTGTTCTAAATTATTAAGGCTCTAAACTTATTTAGCTTATTTGGCAAAGTTTGTACTTCACGAAATCACTAATCATTAGGTCTATAAATCCTGATCTCAATGCAGCACTACACACCTAAGTATTTGTGCATAAGGTGTTTCTAACACTTTGAACTGTGAAGGTCTCATTGGTTCGTGAGCTGTGGCATCAGACACTTCCTTTAAGATCTCAGCTGTACAAGGGTTGTATAGTTCTCCTGCTTCAAGCTCCAGGCCCTCAACATCTTCAGGCGACTGCAGAATAAACAATAACCAGATAACAGAAATCTGTACTATTGTTTTGCCTTTTAAGGTTTTTTTTTTTATCAGAATCGCATGATTTTATACTGAACCATATCACTTGCTGTAAACACAGCTTACAATGCTTATACAGATGTTAGCAGGTTACTTGTATTGGTTTCCAAGTTTGTCTTCACATTTCCTCTAGCAGTGACAGACATTGTTGAAAATTTTGTACAAATGAAAGAGACAATATCAGTTACAAACACCATGGTTTTAGGGCCTTCAGATCCCTGACTTAGAACGGAATCATAATGCTCAAAAAATACCTCAAACTGACCGGTGCTACCGACATTGCTAGTAATCCTTACTGTGGAACAATAACATCTATATTCCCTGAACTGTGGAGTAATAAGACCTGTATTCCCCTGCCTACCAAACATCCACCCTAACTCAGTCAAAACATGTCAGTGAGAGTACAATATACAAGTTGGTGATATTCTTACTGTCAGGATTAATAAATATACAATGGCGATATCCCACTTAAAAGGCAATAACATCACTGTCACATCACAATATTAAAAGTAAACCAAACTCATTGAAACAGTTAATGGCATTTCATGGTTAGCACACGCTGTCCATAGCATATAGCATTCATGTCAAAAACCTCTATCAGCACTAATTTAATACAGTGATTGCTGCATAAAGATCTGGTGATCTTCTTAATACCTGCATTTCTTTGACTTTAGCTGGTACAAGTTGTCCTGGTCTTAAGGCAATGACATCATCTTTGACCAGTAAGTGACAGGGTAGATTGACAAGACTACCATCTCTGTATGTCCACTGCATGGACACACTCCTAGATAAAGGTGTATGTAAATCAGGATACAGTTTCTCATCCCAGCTGCTACAAGATGTGATGCAACCTTAAGAATGGCAAATAGCAAATTTATATTAAAACAGACTGGTAGTATGAACATACAACCATAGAGGGTTTCACTTTTGGTCCATTCTGACTCAGATTCCATAAATACAATGTTGATTAGGTCACAAGAAACATGGAATAAATAGGCCATCCTAAAGTTAAGGATAGAAATATGAACTGGGCAAGGACCCTTGACCTATCCCCATCTTCAAACAGAAACCAGATCTGTATCATCCGCAAAATGGCCAGTTCTATAATGTTAGTTTTTATACAGCCCTTTCTCACTCTGTGCTCCTGTGCTTTTTAATTACATGTATTAACCCTGACATGCAGCAACATGATGTAGGCCCTTCTATACTTCCTCAACTCCATGGGTTGCATAGCACATGACCACCATGCACTGAGACTATACTTGTATAGCTTATACTTAGAGCTGGCTTAACATATACCTACCTTGTAATATTCTCAACAACTGTTCTGCTTGGTATTGCATCTCTTTTCTCCTCAGTTTCTTATCACTTCCACTCACATAAAGATTAATTATTAACAATAATACTATGACTATAGCTTCCACAACCAGCTGGTAGTTACTGAAAATACACCAAAGAACATCATATATACATATTTGAATGAAAAAAATATAATAGGTTTTATATTAACCTTGTCATTATATTGCATCTACAGCATTTGTTCTGTGTTCTGTGTTCAAAAATTACCATTATTCATCCAATTTTGCACACATTGTGCTTGAGGAATTATGGATGAATTTTTATTTTGTATTATAATAGGCCAATGATACTTTATCATTCCCCAACATTTTGTCTGCACTCAGGTGTAAAATACTCATCTATCAACCACGTCAATCATATTTTCTTTGGCTGAACAAAGACAAACATTGGGCAATAAGAATATTTTAAATGCACAAAATAAATATTTGTATATTTCTGTTCACTATTTTTTTTCACTTTTATTTTCATGTGTTTTTTTTTTCAACTTTCATTCAGTGAATAACTTACCTTGGTTTATTGACAGCCCCATAGCATACCAAAATCAGCATAGCTGCTAGAAATAACTTTGTTGCACTAGTCCAATGTAACGTACAGTAAGGTTGGTAGGACAAACTAGTGCAGTGATGTGGTACCTGTTCCAACTTCCAGTTCTTCTCTTTCTGATAGGATCTTATTTCTCCCTGGATGACAGTATGAAGCTTCTTCAGTGCTTCTCTTGTAGAAAGCCCCATCTTTTCTTGCGATGACATTTCCTGCAAAAGAGTGAGGGACCAAGAGTGATGAGGAGTAATGATAGGCGAATGGTTAGAGTGGCTGGCTAGGAGTCTGCAGGTTGAAGGTTCAAGCCCCATCACTGCCATTTGTTTCTGAATGGCTAAAGTCCTTGGGCAAGATTTGAACCATGATTGTGCCCCAGTCAACCTAGCTGTATAATTGGGGACCTGGTAGGATAGAGGTTGCAATGTGAATGCTTTAAACGTATGTACATGTGTGATCATGGATGTATTCTAGATGTATACATCCATTATGTATTGTAATATGTTGGACGCAGTAAAATTATACCTAAGGGCACAAATATTTGGCTGTTGCTGTGGTCTTAGTTGCTAGGAATATGTATCAATTATTTGAATGTATATCAACTTGTGCAACCAGTGTTTATCTTTACAATATACACTATCCACATTTGGCTGTTGCTATGAGTGTGGTCTTGCTGCTTGGCATACACGTGTTCTTATTTATCCACTTGCCTTAAAGGCACCCAAGTTGTTATCTTTGCCATGTACATATACACCACCATTTGGCTGTTGCTATGGGCATGGTCTTGTTACTAGGCATATATGTGTTCATGTACATATGCATTGAACTAACATTTTAACACCCAGTATAGTTTTTTCACACAAGTAAATTTAAATCAAGGCTTTTCACACAAGTAAAAAAAGCTTGATATAAAGACAGTCAGCATAACGTTTTTAAATTATTAAATCATCCAGGATTTACATTTCACTTTCACTTGTCCAGTTTATACACACAAACATTACATGGAAATGATAGTTTGAGAAACATGAGCTATTTTAGTAATTTGATAGACTTGCATCATTCATGCATAATAGGTATGAAACTATCAAAGATCATACCACTATGAGGCAATTGAACACATGACTTAAATTAAAAGAATGAAACTAAGTGACTGAAAGCATCCTTCATCTAAATATCAATACTATAACTTTTGACACAACTTGTCTCAATAGTTTTTTACTTGCACGTGACATCATACATTCAGGAACTTCTAAATTGACACACTGCACCTTTTTCTACTCCGGGTATATTCAAGAACACTTCTGAATCAAGACTTCTCCTCACTGAAAGACTCAGGAGCACTTCTGAATAGAGACCTTGTATCCACAATCGATGTTTTCCACCAACTTACAGAAGACAGTCTTACTGTATATCATGTCTGTGTGACTGATAACACTCTAACCTTGACTGGGAACTTTATTACAACTCCTTCAATCAAAACGTAGAGCTAAGCTGGTGAATCAAGTTTCTTGGCAAACAATGGCAGTCCGATTTTATAAGATGATGTTGCTTATTTTACTCCTGATTTGTCACCTTCAAGAGTCTGACACCAAGCAATCGGTATGTAAAGTTTATAACTTCACACACGTGGACTGTAAATCCAGAGGACTGACATCAATTCCACACACTTTGCCAACATTTGCAACGCATTTATCCTTGTCTGATAATGCTATCTCATCATTCCCATCAAGTGGCTTTACCGGCCTTGAGAAATTACAGGTACTGAGTATTTGGAAAAATATCATCACAGAACTGTGTGCTACCTGCCTTAAAGGACTTCCTCAACTCAAATATTTGGATATTACCGTCAACAAAATTGTAACAGTTGATGGACACATTTTCAAGTACGTACCTCGACTTGAAATATTGGATATTTCTTTCAATAAACTCACTATAATTCCAGATCAAATGTTTTCTGCACTCAGAAATTTACGGTCACTGGACATCAGTTCAAATGAAATTGTTTCATTGTCATCATCAGCATTTCAAGGACTAACCAATCTACAGACATTACTACTACAACGTAATCAAATCACTCACTTACCAGACAATATATTCCAAGACCTGAAACAACTGAAAATTCTAGATTTGTCCTTTGATAAACTATTTTGTTTTCCAAACAAGCAAATTCAACAAATTACAAATATTGAGACTGTCATCTTTGACGGAAACGACCTCAGTTCAACATGTAGTGAAATAAATCTGAAAAACCTGACAACACTCAAAAAAGTTTCACTCTCTAGATGCGATATTCAAGACTCTATGATAGAAAACATCAAATTACCAGATTCCGGATTAGAAGACTTGGATTTATCAGGAAATGATTTATCATGTCCAAATCTGAGTACAATGATGAAAAACATTTCAAAGCTACGCCTGGAATTCTCCGGGAATAAAGACCCGTGCTTACAGAAAGTATTTGAAGATCTTCAACATTTTGTTGTCAAAGACCTCAGCCTTCGCAATATGCATCTATCTGTAGTATACACAACAGGCTTGCAAAATACACAGGTAGAAAAGGTATCTTTGCAGCACAATAAACTGACAAATTTCACAGATAATTTTTTGCAGTGGGTGCCATCCTTGACAATATTGGATTTAAGTTTTAATAATTTTGAACATCTGCCTTACACAAATTTGGCTCATCTTACATTTTTGAAAGAGTTGTATTTTTCAGACAACAAGATAAAATCACTTGATACTATACATTTTATTTCCTTAACAAAACTTGAAGTTTTAGATTTATCCAAAAATTTAATAACAGAACTTCCACATGCAGTGTTTGCTCCTCTCATAGCACTGAAATCACTTCATTTAGATGGTAATACGATACAAACTAGCAAATTTGATCATCCTTTCCAAAATTTACCCAATTTGAGGGCATTATCAATATCTTGTACTTTCGTTAGGCTTTTGTATTTAGCTGATGTTCCAACTTTGCACCACTTGTCTATAGTTGGTTTCAAAAATGATATCGGTTTCACAAGCACTTTATTTGATTCATCCATGAAGAATCTGTCACAGCTCAAAACATTGGAGATTGAGCAAACTTCAATTTGGTTTGTCGCAGAACTTCTTGAAAATCCATTTTTTTCTGTAACTATGTTATCACTGACTCAAGTTAAGTTTTCTTTAAGTATAACACCTTCAAAATTTTTGAGATTATTTCCGAATGTCAGGAAGATCTCATTAAGCAATATGAACGCCATCCAAAGTATGGAAGACATTCCTAAATCTTTATTACAGCTGGAAAGATTGAGTCTTTACAACACAAAAATCACACAGATTGACACAAAACGTCTTCGTGTTTATCCAAATCTCACTTTCCTTCATATTGTCAATCATGGTCCATTTGATTGCTCAAAGTGCCGTACAATGGCAGAATTCATTGAATGGATGAGAACAGACAAAATACTTCAACTATCAATCTCACCAAATCTTTGTTCATTCCCGAATGAAATGAAAGGAGTTTCAATATTCACTTTGGAGTATGGATTAGAATGTAATTTAGCTTTCATGGTTTCAGTTCCTCTAACTTCAATTTTTGTATTTTTCGCTATCTGCACAGGATTGTGTTTTCATTTCCGTTGGTATTTACAGTATGCTATTTTCCTTCTTAAACTAAAGCGTGGTGGTTATCAACTTCAAGTCAATGATGAGGAGCAACCATTGAATATCAGATATGATGCATTTGTTTGTTACAATGAAAATGACAGAGATTGGGTCATGCAGCAATTAGTTCCTAATTTGGAAAATATTGATCCACCAAATTTCAAACTCTGTTTACATGAACGTGATTTTATGCCAGGTATTGATATTTTTGATAATATTCTGGACAGTATAGAGAATAGTCATAAAACTATGTTGATACTGTCACCTGGCTTTGCAGAAAGTGAGTGGTGTTATTTTGAGATGAGAATGGCTCAAGGTCATTTATTTCGACAGAAGAGAAATCTTCTTCTTCTTGTCATGTTGCATAAGATTCCAGACAACATTATGCCTAGAATTTTGCGAAAGATGTTACTCACTCAGAAATATATCAAATGGCCTGAGCATGTAGTTGGAAGAAGACTATTTTGGGAGAAACTGAAAGTTGCGCTGAAAACCGATAATAGAGTGAACAGAGTGGCAGATGTTTGACCTTTGACACAGCAGTAACTTGCCCAGATTTTATAAAAAAATTGCCACCATTTTAAATTCCAGACTTTAATTTTGGTAGTTTTACCCGAGACTAAGTAGTATTTATAGATTCACTTTGACTTTACACTTTTTCTTGCAAAGTCACTCACTATTTGTTGGTATATTAGCCCACAACAGGTACCGCTACGAGGGGGCTATATGAATGACTCATGTTCATATGCCCATCTGTTCATTCATCCATGGACAACTACATTTCTGACACCCACAAGTCAATTTCAACCAAACCCGGCACAAATGTCAGACATTATTTTAAATGTGGATCCAATAGCCTAACACTTGAATGATTTGAACAACACATACATTTTTGGTAATTTTATAAATGTGCACATTTTTAGAGTTATTACTGTAACAACTTAATAATACAACAATAGTTTTTATCAATAAAAGTTATCTAGCACTAAAGATCATTCTTACTATTTCAACAATACACTTTATTAACACAGTTGACTTGATTTTATAGAATATTTATCATACATAAATAGCTGAACTGTAGACTTTTACCAATTCTGATTTTAACTTGGTACAATGATGATTTGGAGAAATGATTTTAAAAAACAACTTTTTAATATAATCCAGTGACCAATTGGTACAGACTATAAAAATATCTATTAAAGAACTAAACATTATTATCAGCATATTTTGGCTTGTTTTGTGTTTTTATTAGTGTTGTGATTGTTGTATGTTTGAGTAACATGAGATTTTCGTACAACCCACCCAGGCCACTGTGTGGTTGGTGATATGTTTGAGTCACATGTGAGATTTTAGTACGACCCACCCAGGCCACTGTGTGGTTGGTGATATGTTTGAGTCACATGTGAGATTTTAGTACGACCCACCCAGGCCACTGTGTGGTTGGTGATATGTTTGAGTCACATGTGAGATTTTAGTACAACCCACCCAGGCCACTGTGTGGTTGGTGGTATGTTTGAGTCACATGTGAGATTTCAGTACAACCCACCCAGGCCACTGTGTGGTTGGTGATATGTTTGAGTCACATGTGAGATTTTAGTACGACCCACCCAGGCCACTGTGTGGTTGGTGAAATGTTTGAGTCACATGTAAGATTTTAGTATGACCCACCCAGGCCACTATGTGGTTGGTGATATGTTTGAGTCACATGTGAGATTTCAGTATGACCCACCCAGGCCACTGTGTGGTTGGTGATATGTTTGAGTCACATGTGAGATTTTAGTATGACCCACCCAGGCCACTGTGTGGTTGGTGATATGTTTGAGTCACATGTGAGATTTTAGTATGACCCACCCAGGCCACTGTGTGGTTGGTGATATGTTTGAGTCACATGTGAGATTTTAGTACGACCCACCCAGGCCACTATGTGGTTGGTGATATGTTTGAGTCACATGTGAGATTTCAGTATGACCCACAACCCACCCAGGCCACTGTGTGGTTGGTGATATGTTTGAGTCACGTGAGATTTTAGTACGACCCACCCAGGCCACTGTGTGGTTGGTGAAATGTTTGAGTCACATGTAAGATTTTAGTATGACCCACCCAGGCCACTATGTGGTTGGTGATATGTTTGAGTCACATGTGAGATTTCAGTATGACCCACCCAGGCCACTGTGTGGTTGGTGATATGTTTGAGTCACATGTGAGATTTCAGTATGACCCACCCAGGCCACTGTGTGGTTGGTGATATGTTTGAGTCACATGTGAGATTTTAGTATGACCCACCCAGGCCACTGTGTGGTTGGTGATATGTTTGAGTCACATGTGAGATTTTAGTACGACCCACCCAGGCCACTGTGTGGTTGGTGATATGTTTGAGTCACATGTGAGATTTTAGTATGACCCACCCAGGCCACTGTGTGGTTGGTGATATGTTTGAGTCACATGTGAGATTTTAGTACGACCCACCCAGGCCACTGTGTGGTTGGTGATATGTTTGAGTCACATGTGAGATTTTAGTACAACCCACCCAGGCCACTGTGTGGTTGGTGATATGTTTGAGTCACATATGAGATTTTAGTACGACCCACCCAGGCCACTGTGTGGTTGGTGATATGTTTGAGTCACATGTGAGATTTTAGTACAACCCACCCAGGCCACTGTGTGGTTGGTGGTATGTTTGAGTCACATGTGAGATTTCAGTACAACCCACCCAGGCCACTGTGTGGTTGGTGATATGTTTGAGTCACATGTTAACTTTCAAGTCAATCCAAACATATTTATACCTTTCAATCATTCAACTAGGTTACTTTAATCAATATGAATTGTTCAAATAAAATAAAACATATTTCGGTACTTCGAAATTGACAAAATATCACTTTTTGAACATATGAAGTGCTATATAGTATGGTCAGACCATCATCAGTATTGGTTTCAATAACATCGTTACACCCTAAGTAAAATCCTCACCAAAACACACTTCACCAGGCTTGCTAGAACAATATTGCTTTGTTTGCACCTGGCATAATAATATGTGTATGTGTGTGGACTTGGCTGGAATACTTATAATAAAGCACTTCATAGCGTACGCTTTAGAGCACCGACTGATTTGATGGAAAATCACTCTTTTGGACATAAACTTGCATTTCACTGATGTGATCACTTTCATTTGAACAATTTTTCATCTAGATACACTACGAAATGTTCCCATCACATACCAAGGCAATAGGTCTGACAGGTTTTTTTTTTCACACACATACACCATGGAACTTGGAAGTAGGAAGGATGTACACACACACACACACACACACACACATTTTACCATGCCTGTACTAGTATCACTACTGAACAGTACAGTTGTGCATAGACGTGGGTGGAGAGTCTATGAGTTGTGCTGATAAAAATCAACAATCAAACAATCTTGCAACAAATTACCATGTTCTCTGCATTGCAGTGAAGTTGGAGATATGCAGTATATGTTTGATGACAGAAGTTATCAGAGTATCAAATGTTATCATGGGAACAAGCATCAACCCTGGAATTCACTCCGATAAGATGTTACATTGTAAAAGTTATCCATATGTATGGAAGACGATTGACAGTAAATATTGTATAGTCATTAACATTACATGCACAATTGTTAATCCATAATAGAGTGATTATTTCTTTTCAAGTCATTAACATCCATTTGGATTGCAAGTGAAGTCGCAATCTCAATCTGAGCCGATTGACCCGAAAAAATTTCGACTCATATAATATCCACAGCGCCCAGTACAAACACTTCCATTGTATGACAAAAATACGCACCTTGCATTAGTGAATCACTGCTTACCACGAATAATATTGTTTTCTGTTATTTTCATGAAACTTGCAAAAATCATAACCAGTGATGTGCGAATTGACCTCCCCCCATGTTGTTTTTGCCGCAATTAGTTTGGTCGTAACACTCAACTCGACTGGTTATTTGCAGCCATTGAGGGCGCTGTGAGAGGAAACCTCACAGGGATAGCAACAAATGCAAAGATGCGCTTGTCATCATCCTGGTCGGAACCTCAGAGTAATTGCCATCTCCTAATTTATTTTGCTATGCTGATGTCAACACAAATAAGTTTTCTCATTTCTAATTTCCATATAATGCAAACATAAGTCTGGTACCTGAATTTTGCTCCAAATGCAAATTTCTACTCGGTCAAAAAAATTTCTTAGTGGCAAATTCCAAATTTTCACTTCTAGCTATGGACCCAGAGTCCATGAACTTTTAATTTTCCTGTTGAACGTTGCTGACTGGAGGTGGCCAACCATTTCCTTTCTTTCATATAAGTATGTTGCAATTGCATTTTGCTAATATACATGTAAATGGAAATACCTCAGTTCAACTTTGGTGTAAAGAAAGCCAGTTAAGATTGCAGTTATCCCTCAGTTGTCTTTTCTGACTAAGATTTTGATTTTGATCCCCTTCTTTAGTTAAGGTCAATTAGCACAAATTACCAATTCATAACATTTAGATGGGTGGGGTTGACATGATTTCAATAATTATAATCATTCAAATAAGTGATGTCTTGTCCGAGTTCTTCAAATTATATTAAAAACTTTTAATATTCTTCAATAATATCAGGCAGCAATGTAGATTGAAGACTGATGCGTCATGTGCACTCCACCAGCACCAGCTCTGCTCTGTAAAGGGGTTGACCGATATTTGAGGGCGCCCCATCACAGCGACCGATGTTTGAGGGCGCCCCATCACAGCATACCTTACACACTATGTTGATTGCCACTCCAGGAAATAAAAGGTATTTTCATTTCACATTACTGTAATGCTACATTACATGTGGTGATCACTCCTAAGTTCATGTTACCTTCAGTGAAAATGCAATAAATATTCGTTGTTCACCTATTGCATATGCATTCCATGCATTTCTGCTGACACCCATGGGGCAATGCGGCCCATAGCATCAATTTCCAAATGAGACAACACAAGTTCAAAGTGGTGTTTCTCTAGACTTGTGCATAATGTAAGTGATGTGAAACCATGACAACACTCTCTCAAACCCAAAGTTTTGGTAAATGGCATTATTTCCTGGAGTGGCATTATTTCCTGGAGTGGTATTCTTAATGTTTTACACTCATCTGTAAAGCCATATATCACATAAAATGTATACATCATAAACAAGTAGGTAAACTATATTTATTTCACTCTACAAGATTGTGGTGAATATATTTGCATCACTGTCAATAAGACATGAGACAATACAATACAACACAGTACAATACACTTATACAATACAATACACTTATACAATACACTAATACAATACAATACAATACAATACAATACAATACAATACAATGCAATATCATGCATAAAATAATGTTACAATAAGACACAATGACAATACAATACAGTATAATACCATACAATACAATACCATTCTTTACAATACAATGATATAATACAATACTATACGTACAATACAATAATACCATGTTCAATTTTTAGTTTTTGAACAATTTTCAGCATGCCTCTACTTTTTTCTTGGCATCTCAGCTGTACGCTAATTAATCTTAGCCTTCCGTTTCTTTGAAACCTCCTTGAAAAATATAAATATTGCCTTTACAGCTCTGTAGAGATATTCAAAGCCCAACATGGTACGGAAATCCGAATCAGGTACTGCTGTGTAGAACACATATGATGGTACCAGTGGATTGCCAATTGGCAAGGAACAAGTACAGGTCCTTTGACATTTGCATTCCACAGCATCAAGACTGTTTGTAGAAATGTGTGAACGTGTCAGGAAAAGCTGATACTCGTCATCTCTTCTGTGAATAGACACATGATAAACTATCTTGACATCATCATCTCCAAATATGGAGTATCTCGCCACTGCTAAAGATTCACATGCAATCTGTGGAACAACACGGTTGATGCATGAATGATCCGTTACTCGTGAAGCTTTGTTCTGTTAACAAAAAAAAAAATTTCATAGACAACACATTGTTATAAATGCCTAGCAGTAAAGCCAGCAAAGCCTGTCAACCTGAACAGGCAAAATGTTTCTCGTAAGTAAGGCGTAAAAAATAAAATTGTGTGGTTCTGATTACATTCAATTTTAAAATAGGTGGGGTAGGTAGATTTTTTATTTTATTTTATTATAAATTTGTTTTTATGTGTGAGTGTCTAGTTCAGGTTTTCCATTGTTTTCCAAATGGTCTCTGTGTTCTTTATTTCTTCCTATCAGATGTACATCCATTACAGATTGGAAGAATAGTTTTATATCGTCTTTTTAAGATGATGTCAGTTTCCGCACCCACTATTTCTTGCGAGATTTCACGATTTTCGTGATTTTATTATTATTTTTCTCGAACATATTATTATCATAAAGTGTTTAAAATGAAAGAAAATAAAAATGAGAATTTTGCCTTATCAAACTATTATGTACTGTATCTCTAATTCATACAAGATTTGTTGATGTACATTTTTGTAACAATGTCATTAATTTGATGGTCACCACCATAATATCACTGGACAGTGGTTATGTAAAAGTCTGTTTATTTGATTACTGTTCTGGTTCAGTGATATACAAGCCTTCATAAAAGACATAGCCCCCAACTGGTTTGTTGTATAACAAAGTTTTTGTCCAAATTAAGATTTGACCTTGAAGATGAAGGTCAAGGTCAAAAGTCAATATGACCGGCATTTTGCCATCAAGGTCAATGTAACGTAATTAAGGGTCATCCATATGTTTCACTAAGTATGTTACTTCGCACTACATTTAATTGAAATCTGCTGATGCATGTCGGAGTTCACAGATGGACACGTGCAATGCAGACATACAGATGGATGAAACCCAGTGTAGTAGCCGCCTCCGGGCATTGCCCTTTGGGGGCTAACAACCGTATTGGGACAGATGTTAACAAATTCATTGACACATCATAGTTTCAAACTGGTTCGTTTTGTGATAACATATAATAGCTTAATAAACTGTCCGGTATGTTTCATGAATACATGTCAAGATTTATCAAGGTCTACACGTGAACAAGAAGCTAGACATGATATGAAGTTTTACATGTAATTTAAAACATATTATCTTTACTATACATTTGTAATTTTAGATGAGGGAGTTTCGTGATTATCATTACTAGGAATGTTCCCACAAACTCTTCCAAGAAATCCCTAAAATGGCTAAACACATGTCAAGTACAGAAGGGTTTCTTTGAAAGATTTCAAAGTTGATGTAAATTACGAAGGTCCTATCATCAAAAACATTACATAAGTTGTTGACAGTGATCAATAAAAGTGTACTAAAGACAGAAATAAGTCTCCTGGATTTTTTTCTTTTAAGTTTATTTCAATTTCTTTAATTTAACGATCTTGTGTACACATCTACTCCTCCAACAGCAAAATGTATACAAACCTGCGTAAGTGAGACGAGTTGCATAGTATGTGTATCATCACACATAGCTGTGACTTCAAAAACACTCGCTACACAACACTCTTCACCACAGATAGTAATGGACCGTTTACTGTCGTCATGTCTTCTGATGGGTGAAATATGAACATAGGAATTACTCGGAATAATGCTCTTTGTTTTCCAAACTACTACCCAACAATAAATATGGTCACTGTGGCATTTCAAAATGTACATACAAATTTTCTGGTCTGTAAAATGAAATAGAGGAAAGAAAAGCAACGTGTATGATTCAAACCAATTCATAGGATTCGGGGGATGTGGGTTCGATTACTACACATGTTACATTTCTTTCCTCAATTTCGTTAATTACACACACTGACACACACACACACACACACACACACACACACACACACACACACACACACACACAGTGACACACACACAGTGACACACGCACACATGTACGCACTCACACACACACACAATTAATAAAATATGTGTTATTTTCTATTTCATAACACATAGATATAATGTCAGGTGGTAACCTACTTATATCTTGCCTTGGTATCCTTTGTTAAAGAATGTTTATTCAAAATGTCAGGATTTAATTTCTACAGTTTTGTTCAAATACAACATCTTGGCATGTGCATGGTGTAATCATACTTACTTTATGCATGTATTACACATCATCTCGGTAGCAACTGATCTAATGACATCAGCAACCAGACCATCCAAGTCTGCTTTATTGCATCCACCATTTTGACTGCGTGCACGTGATTCCACATCAGCCCATGTTAAGAAAGTATTTGTATGATTCAATGCTCGCATTTCCTCTCCTGGAGTTACATGTCTGGAAGACCTCCGTAAGTCCTGAATAAACAATTATATATAATATCTACCTTAATATTGCTGGAAACAGAATGAAATGCAGACCTACCTACAGTTGGCAAAGTACCCCGGTAGGTATAATTATATCATTCCCTAATAGTTCTCTCCTTTCTGTAGGAAAATACTCGCAAGTCGTAAGTTTTTTTTCAATTCTAGTTGTCAAATTAAAGTGAAAAAGCATACTTTCCGTGGCTGAACAAAGATATATGTTAATATATGGACTAACAACTGAAATTTACCGCAACTGTCTTCTGTGCTACCTCTTGCAATCGATCTTTTGGTGACCTGACTATCCTTCCATAAAACTGTACCCAAAGGTTTAAAAACATGTCTCCTGATAGGTCCATACTCCCTGAAAATAGCAACACCATACATGTGCATAAGTAAGTATATACAATTTATTGGCAGGGGATTTCAACTTCTTAGACCACGTACAAAGCACACAACATTGTGTCATTTGTCTTTCTTGTAGTTGATAGTGCTACTTCCTACTATCATTGGTGTTCACATATAGCTTATATCAAAAGAACGTGCATTGCAATGACAATTGCAATGAAATGGGTCATTAGGCTAGGCTTGCATTGCAATGACAACGGGTTGCTAGGCTTGGTGCACAAGTGCACAAGTGATGACGTTCTATTTTTATTATGGTGGAAGACCATTATATAAATGCCAACTTGACCACTGCAGCATAGCAAGGGCATTTGTGGGGATATACATGTTTCACTAAAACTAATATAGAATAGTTTAGCCGTTAGATTTTCTGACAACTAACATTTGAAGCATACATTTTTATTTTTATTTTCGTTTTATCAAAATTCTTACCTCACTTTGGTTTATTTTGTTGTTTGTTCTTGTATGTTTTTTTACTTGTCTTTTTAGTAGTGTATGTATTTTAATTTTTTTTCTTAGCACTGCTCCTAACAATCTTAGTGAGCCCCTGATATAAAAGGGATGCAATAAATAAATAAATAAATGTAATAATGACTGCAGAGAACATAAACATTCAGTTTCGATTGCAAACATGGTGAATGTAGAGAGAGCTTGCAAGTGTAACACTATATAGCGTTTTACATAGCTAGCTTAGTGTTGTGTGCCCTCAATGGTGTCTTTTACAAAGCGTGTCTGCACTGTACAGACTATAGTACAGACACTTTAAAGTATGAGGTTAAAGTTGGTCTCAGAATCAGATTCATATTGGCGGACAATATGAGGTCAGTCTCATATTGAGCCTCAGGTTCAGTCTCGTATTCGAAAAATCACAATAACACTAGAAGAAAAGCAGTCAAACAAGAATTTTCATGTATACCACAGGGACTGCAGGAAATGCCCCACTTCTCACCTATTGTAAAATATTACTTCTACAGACTTTTAAATAAGACTAAAATCTTTTTAAACAGGGGCAATGCAGATTCCATCTTTGGAACAGTGTGCCTACCAACCAACACATCAGCTGCACCTCTCGCTTTTAAATGTCTTGGTGACAAACTTTCATCGTTGATTTTCAGGTAATTTTCCCCATGCAAGCTGAGACATCCCCTCTCCCATCAAGTGAGTGTGAAGGGGGGACATTTCCTATAGCCCGGACACTATTATTCCATGTATGACTGCTTTTTCTGGTGTTAATGTGATTTTTCGAATATGAGACTGAACCTGTGGCTCAATATGACATTGACCTCATATTGCCCTCCACTGTGAATCTGATTCTGAATCTGAGACCAACTTTATACTCTAAGACAAAGTAGGGTGTCCAGTTCGACCATTATATGCATTGATACAAGAAGCTATAATGTCCTAAACAACTGATTATCAATATTTAGCTAGCTGTGATTTCGTAGAATCGTACTCACCGTTGAGTATGTTGCCCGCCTTCATTTCATCACATGACACGATGCCTTCATAGGTTGACCGTATAGCGAGTCTACTTTTTACCGTCCCCTCTTTTACCATTCTTCTGACGTCTAAATGGATATCTTTTGGTAAGAAAGCGTCCCAATCAAAGTTAATTGGAAACCCGACCAACCAGTCACATATATAATGATTAAAGTCATTCCCTATTTCAAATGGGTCCGGAAATAGCACACCTCTGAAGTTCAAAGCATTCGTGTGGGTCAAATTCCAATTTGAAGAACTGTCAAAGTCTTCTAGTAAGTGCCGCTTTCGACATTCCCTGGTATAACATACTCCATTTCGATACAGTTTGCAGAATTCGTCTTGGAAATCTTCAGCAAGATGGGACGCCATGATAGCCTTGGCTAAAAGAGCTACCAAAAGTCCCACCGCAGCAGTATGAGCACTGCAGGGCCGTATACCCTGGATGGCTACGGGGGTAGCACTCTTATTATTCGGAAAATGCAATGCCACCTTTGACATCAACCAAACCACACGTCACAGCAAAACTTAGTTTTGTCAGACATCGATGATTTGTGATGAATTATATTACTTTTGACAAAAGAAAATGCATAGAAAATGACACAGTTCTACTGACAATGCTCAGTCCACAGGCACTCGAATAAATGTGTATGTCAGTGTGCTCGAAGATTAAATATCCCGGCGAAAAGAATGACGATTGGACAAGCAGGGTCCGGGGGGGGGTACCACTGGCCAGGTCTGGTATGGGGGTGGCCAATGCTGTCAACCCCAGACCCCAATTTCGACCAATTTTGACCCAAAACCAATAACCCCGTTTTAGACCGTTCAACTTTTCAGAAGACCCCATTTATAGTTTTTTATAGTGATGGGTATAGAAAAAAAAACATATCTAGTATACCCCCATGAGTAGTCCTGCTTCCATGACGGTGCACGAGTCTGTATTACTGACTTGACTCTAAGGGGGAGGGACAATTGTCAGAATCGAGTCCCGAATTCCTCCGTTTGCAAGCAGGACTACCCCATGAGTATCTGTTTATTTGCTGGTTTATTTAATTATTTTATTTGTCCCTATAATTGTCGTTCGTTTGCTTGTTCATTTGTCATTTATTTGATAGTTTATTAATTAATTAATTTATTTGTTTGTTTGTTTGTTTGTTTGTTTGTTTGTTTTGTTTTGTTTGTCACACGGTTCCTGGGTCCCCTGTGTTTAGACCAAAGAGCGAAAAACCCTACCCCAAAGGGCAGCACCTACATGTATACCCAATAGGTGGGAGTACCCCCCCCCCCCGGAGCAGGGTTTGCAGATCTAGTAGGTTGTACCACAGACAACTAACACATGTGTTAGTTATCTGTGGTTGTACTAGTATATGTAACACTAACAGGGTGTCAGGGCCATCACATATAGTCATCACTCCTAGAGCGTGACAAAATCACACAGGGCCTTGCAGATTTACAAACAGTAACATTACCAAACATTACCAATTAAATTACAGTACTTCGTCGCTATATATATATACGTATTATATATACCATAAATACTTAAAACTTGTCTTCAATACCCCCAATTTTACTCTACTATATATGTAAACACACACACACACACACACACACACACACACACACACACACACACACACACACACACACACACACACACACACACACACACGAACTTCCACGATGATTTGTCGTGTAAATTATGAATTTCGTCACTCCGTTAGATTTACATATTGGGTAAAAAACATTGGTATTGTGGGTATTTTAATCACCGTTACACGAAAGTTGATTGTTTTTCCAAAGGAATTATCATGAACACTGTACTGTCCTATACTATACGACCCGGTATTCGATTACAGTTCATGCACCCCTTGGCAGTCTATGTTTTGGGCGCGCAAACATGAGCGTTGTCCGATATCTGAGACATTTCTTTGCTCCAGATTATACGTACATTATTTTCGTTTAAAAACACACAGATTTCATGGAAAATATCATCTAGTTTGAACAGCACTGGGAGAAAAATATTAATGAGAACTGGAAGTACCACCCATGTACTTAACTTCCATGCATTGACATTTCATATAATTATCGCAATTGTTAAAGCTGCACTACAACTGGAACATGTTTTAAATTGTTTTGTTATGTAAAATAACTTGCTCGTAATATCCTACACCTAGAACAGTATTGGCAATTGTATCACTTGTGGCGATCTGATGTGGCGAAAGCGGCGAGATGCCTTCATTTCCATCGTTTATTTCTGTCCGTGGGAAGGCGGTGATCACCCCCCCCCCAAAAAAAAAACCACAAAAAAAAACAACAACAAAAAACAAAAAACCGACACAAAACGAAGGCAATGGAGGTATTAAAATAAAGGCATTTAGCCGCTTTCACCACAGCATGCACTTGTGGATGAACATATTTTTCTGATATTTTTGTAGATTTTGGGTCTGCAACCAAACAGCGCCCTCAACGGCAACCATTATTTCATCCTGTTTCATTACTTTATTGACCACTGATTAACATGTGTAATGTCTAATTTATTGATATTTTAACTATTTTCAGTGAAGATATTGTGGTTGTCTGATCAAAAATGATACTCCAGTTACAACTAGTACAGTTTAAATACGATGACAAATTCAAAACTGAGCTTGGCTCATGAACATTTATTGTGCATTGAACTTGAATACATTATTTCAGCTGGCTTCACCACACTATTTTACTCAAAACCAAACCCCATCCCACTATGACAACCATTACAGCTGTAGTGGAGATTGTATGTCTTTTATGCCAATACAGATTCAGATAAATGTATTGATACCCATATACCTATATATACAAAATAGTTGTGATGTACTTTCTTCTATTGTATCCATTCTTGTGATGTTAAGAAATGTTCATTTTCTTTTTAGACCCAGACAAGTAACATGTCTGAAATATATTGAGGTGTCAAGTTTGTGAGTGTGTTATAAACAAGGCAACTTAGTTCTGTACCTGATTCTTTCTTGTGTGGTCATAATTCTGCATCCGTTAAAAAGTGGTGCAGATGGAGCAGTCTGGGGGCATCCATAATCAATCTCAGGGCCATTTTTAACCATTTTAGTTTACAGCTATCTATAGCTAATAGCTGAAATCTGATTCTGCACTCACACTTCTACAAATCAACCATCTTGTAAACCAGTAACAAATCGTGATTTCATTTTTATTATACACCATGAGAACAAGACTATCTGTATCTGATCATTATATCATATTCATTATTTCTGTGTTTACGTTCTCTGGTACATGTGACATCTATTACTTCAATGGAACCAATTCTTACAAGAGCCAAAGGTCTGCTTTCTTTATACATATTGTGCTTACCAGTAATTTTGACTGGTTAATGGCAGACATACAAATCTTTGTAGAGGACACCCTCCTCCTCAAATACTTTACTTCTATATGACTGAATGGTGCGATGATTTTGAAACCGATTTGCGGTAACAAATAAATACTAAAATGTGTCTTTAATATTTGGTTTGGGACATTACTTAGAATGTGTAGACAGGAAAGCCCCTGTGTCTCTGTCTGTCTCCCCTCCCGCCCTCCCATGTTGGTCTGACAGTCTCCCCTTGCCCCCTCCTTCCCCCTCCCTCGCCTGTGGATGACTTGCCAAAAACCAGAGACCACCAGGAAGATTATTTTGATATTTGGTGGGTACGTAGCTTAGTCTCTAGTTGGCAAATTGTGAACGACAAAATATAAATTTATGCCTGCCAACAAGACAACATCCACAGCAACAAGCAAACTGTGTATATAGTAAATTTTCCAGTTCTTCTGTCATGCAATGCATTATTTGCAATGAGAGAGAGAGAGAGAGAGAGAGAGAGACAGACAGACAGACAGACAGACAGAGAGAGAGAGAGAGAGAGAGAGAGAGAGAGAGAGAGAGAGGGGGTACTGGACGATTGTTGTCTACAATGCATATAATTTGTTTGGGAATTAGTCGACATCAATGGACTCCACTGTCTATTTTTATTTTCAACAACGATGGCATGGTGGTGGAAAATATTACAAACGTCAAGTATGGCCAAAATCATGTCTAAATGCATCGATGCTGTAAGATCGCATAAAAATCAATTACTAGTATCATGGCAACCAAGTGTCCACCCAAAAGGATGTAGCATACATTTTGTAAACAACAACGTGAAGAGTGATGATCTTAACTTATCTTCAGATATTCCAACAATATTTTGATGGCATAAGACAAAAGTCACCCAGTTCAAGTTGTAAACAAATTTGAGACATTACATGTGTTGTCCTTCCATGTACTACATAAACATTGTAAAACCATATGGTTGATCCAGGTTACCAAAACACAACATGTCCTCATTTTAAAGCTGAAAGTCCAAAGTTTGCATTACAACTTGGGATCCTAATACTGCCAAGGCCACTGTCATTTACACTGATCTGATGAGGATTTTAACAACACAACTCTACATAACTTAGTCTTCAAGTTCAAAGAGCTGGTGCAGTGTAGTGTACTGTGTACTGTGTACTGTGTATGAGGGGGATTCATGAGACTGGTGGTAGTAGTAGTTGGGGAAATAACCAATGCCTTTAAAACTTTGGGATTAATTCCTTTAAACCATAGATTCTGGGACTAGTGTCCTTTTCCATGTCTGACAGCATTTATACGATGTTTTTGAAATTTGTTAAACAAAAGGAAATTGAGGGCGGGTCACTTTATAGCACAACGGTATTGGACTGAACAGAACTAGTACATGTAATAGTTGTGAACAAAAACAAAGGGGACACTATGCCACTAAGTACGTGGGTGGTACTTCCATGGTTACTGTTTCTACTTACTAGTACTAACATTCAGTCTCTGTAAGCACAATTATTTTCTGTGTGATGAGAGCTCAATTAATTGTGACGAAAGGCCCACAGAATGAAATGCTTTCGCCAAGTAACCACTGATCTTAGTAAGTGCTAATGTACTAGACAGCAGCTTGCCTCATATATTTACCTTCAACATGATCTCCATGCCTTTATGAATGTTGTTTTGCTCGTTCATGAGTAGGGAAATTACCAACAACTAGACTGTCTTCAACATATTCAAACTTGTTGCTGTTAAAAAATGATGGTCCATGACAACAATAATTCATGGTGCAAATTGGATAGTCTGGCAAAAATAAAAATAAAGCGTGCAAATCCAGTGGAAAGTAATTCCAGTCAATAATCTCAAACTGTCGATAAAGGATTTATGTTATTTGCCGGAGCGCATTTGTAACCCACTTGGAAGACTTCAAATGTGTGAAGCTATCAACATATTCACATTGAGTGTTGAGGTCAACTTTTGAAGTGAATATATGAATATGAATATGTTAGTAGCTTCACGGTGAGGCACTATATAATGGCTAGATTGCGATTCACTTCGTCCCAATTTCAACTCGTCCCAATTTCAACTCGCCCCATTTTCAACTCGCACCATTTTTAATTCGCCCCACTTTTAACTCGTCCCATTTTCAACTCGCCCCAACAACACTAGCAAACGTTTATCTAAATGATACATGGACTCGAAGTACGGGGACCGAATAATTTACATGATTTTACCTACGTGGCCAGTTGAAGCGTAGCTACTGTAACATTTCGTAGCAGAAAGTGGTGTGGATTTTGGCTAAGTGTTTTCTAGATCTAGAACTTATACTAGCACAACAACTTTCCTCAGTCATGGAATATCACTTTTCACATTAGGACTTACTGTTTACAACCCAAATAAGAAATAATAATGATAATAACCAGGGAGAATATCAGTGACTGACACGATTACAACTTCCGCGCATACGGGTTTTGGAGACGTGTCTCCTCTCCCTAGCAACTAAGTATTGCAGTATGTGTTTACAGCGCAAGTGGTACTTCATTAGTGGAATACGAGATACCACAGACCACAGGCACTCAAATCAATGTGTAGAAGAAAAAAAATATGTATTGTATGTATTATATTGTATATTTTTTTTAAAATCATACACATTGATTCGAGTGCCTGTGCCGCAGACCCTCCAAACTGAGTACTACTAGCTTCGATTTCATATATGCTCAGGTAAATTATATTGTAAAGAGTTGGGGCGAGTTGAAAATGGGGCGAGTTGAAATTGGGGTGAGTTGAAAATTGGACGAGTTGAGTGGGACGAGTTGAAATGGAACGAGTTGAAATGGGACGAGTTGAAATTGGGACGAGGTGATCCGTCACCTAATGGCTAGTGTTCTCCATTGACATTGTTCCCCTACCAATCAAAATACCTTGTGAAAAGCTTTTTGTTGATATCTTTGCAAAACCTATTTACAAATTTACAATTTACACCACTGGTATCATTTCAGAAGCTATTTTTTTGGGTTTTTTTAGTCGGCCACATAATTGACTTCTGTCATCAAATTATAAAAAATATTATTATAACTAGTTGGACAGAATAACAAGTTACGTTACAGACACTGCCCCTCTGCATATGAATCAAACACCAACACATAATGTAAATTCTTTAATGTTAAAATAACACTTTCTGCTCAAAATGTTCATACAATGCAATGTACATGTAGTTAGCATAATTCACATAAGCATGATTGTCTATTTAAATTTTTTAAATTTTATGTTTGAAGTGTAGCCACCCTCCTCAATACTCTAGGAAAACAAGGTAAAAAGAATTACAGCATGGATACACATTTCACTTCGTGTGTTTAGCAGTATGTAACGAATACTAACCTGGGGAAGGGTAGGGTTATTAGAACCACTCACTTAATTTCCATCATTACAAAAATATAGATCTCTAATATGCCAACACTCCATAAAACTAAATTTTTGCTAGAGTGGGATAAACACAAAACTAGAAAGTAGTGCCAAAATATGACAATTTTCTGAGCTCTGTGTTTTTTTTACCTTTCCACAACATGCAGTTATCTGCACATTAATCTCCTTCAAGCTACATATTATTTTATCAATATACGGAAGTAATGTTTTTATGAGAAAGAAATCTTTCTTTGAAAAATCTTAAAATCTATTAATATCTTAGCATTATTGTGATACGGTATTTCTCAGGTGCAATATTTAAAAAAAAAAAGATATTCACATTGGCAAGCATTTTTTGTTATAGCAATAATTACTGCTTCTTTCCACAACTACACAGCTGAATCGCGATCATATATCATAAGCTTTCATACCTCAAAATTCCTATATTTTGGTACAGCCCTATGGGTTGGTCGAACCATTATCAAGGAAATAGGAATGAAAGGGTTGAAAGTTACAAACCATGCTCCGATAAAATGAACATCTAATATACCAGGGGGTAATCAAGCAAACTGTCATGCTACATTATTTTATAAGTTGGCCTACCAAAGAGTCAGCGGCTTCACACAATTTTCAGTCTTTACTACAAAGCAATGTAATACTGCTAGTTCTCCTTCATGTACTACTATACCCTTCTATAAATTCATTACTTTATGTGTGCCATTTGGACACACGGTCACAGACATATATCTCCTAGGCAGGTGTGGATAAGTTATATTGTTTACCAGTCCCCCATCTTGAAGTTGTACATAAATATATGGATAAACCTATAAAACCAAAAACCTACTAACCATGCTTTTTACCAAAGTGACTGACAAAAAGCAAATATTTTTCTCTCATATCAACAACTGCCCAAAATTTGTAACATTTCGATAAAGCAGTAACAATGCATCGGAATAAAAAAAATAGCACCAATAGCACTGTTGCACAACTGTACAGTTTTTAAAAAAATGTTTATCTACATGCTGATCCATGCTAGGTATAGGTATTTATTTGCTGAATGATTATCCAATTTCCTATCCAACCCTATTTTATTGTTGCAATATATGTGATCATTTGGCTGTTGCTATGGGTGTGGTCTTGTTGCTAGGCACTACCATACATTCTTTTAATGTTTATTCACTTGTCTATTATTCCCTGTTATCTTTGCAATATATGTGATCATTTGGCTGTTGCTATAGGCGTGGTCTTATTGCTAGGAATATTTGCATAGACTTTTTTGAATCTTTGTTCACTTGTCTAAAAAGCCCTCATTATCTTTGTGAAAGACAACACCATTTGGATGTTGCTATGGGCGTGGTCATTGTTGCTCGAGATATTTGTATACATTTTTTGAATGTTTACTTACTTGCCTACCAGAATGAGATGATGTTGTTATTTTAGCAAAATATACTGGCATTGGGTTGTTGCTAAGGGCGTGGTAATGGTTGCTAGGGCTAATTGTGTCAAAGTATTTTGAAGAAATTCTGCAGAATAACACTTCTAGAAACATCTGACCAAATTTCAGTCTCAGTGCTCTTGAGATATAGGTTTTTGACCAAAATTCACATTTTACAACTAATTTGCATATTGTTGAGGTGATCATTATATGCTTAATATTTCTTCATCTATACACCCAGATGCATCCCCATTAAAGTTCAGCCCAATCTGCTGAGTTGTTTTGGAACTAAAGACTTTTTGACCAAAAAGTCATATTTTTGGCCCTAAATTCTATATTAATTCTATATTCTATATGGAAACATCAAATCTTAAACTACACACCTTGAAGAATGTTCCTACAAAATTTCAGACCAATCTGCCCAGTACTTTTTTAGTGTAAGTTTTTTGACCAAAAAATCACATTTTTTTACCCAAATCACATACGTGTGATGCGATCATTTTGCTTTGAACAATTTTCCCAACTAAAGACCTAAAGTAATGTCCCCACCAAATACCAAAGCAATCGGTCTGGTGGTTTTTGAGTTTAAGTCGTCCACACACACACACACACACACACACACACACACACACACACACAGACAGACCGCACCATGCCTATAGCACTACTAAACCCTATCAGTTCAGTTTTGCTAAAAAAAAAAGATGCGAGAATGACAGGTTCTTTGTACCAGCCACTCTCACATAACAGAAAACAATTAACATATTTTGCAGTTGCTAAAGGTGTTTTACAGTTCCCAAGTAAATTATCCAGTGCCTATTTTACAATAACTTTATCTGCTTACATGAATAAGAGTTGCACTGAAGTTGTCACCTGCCAGTAGTTAACTGATAAATGGTGCAATGATGATGACAATAGTAGAGTTGATAATTAATTACGACAATGGCAACGATGATGATCATAATGTTGATGATGATGATGACGATGATGATGATGATGATAATGATGATGATGATGATGATGACGATGATGATGATGATGATGATGATGATGACGATGATAATGATGATGATGATGATGATGACACTGATGACTACAACAACAGACAGGGTAAGAGGCAACAACTTCAGTGAATTGACAACAGCTTCCATCTGAATCCATTTGAAGACTTATGCAGGTTTTTTTCAGGATGCGAGTTCTTCTTTGGAAGTGTCCACAACTGGATTCAGTACCATCACACAATGGAATACTTTGCATATCTTACAGTCTATGTATATAAACTCCTGATGGTGTCATGTACCCTAATTCTGATGGTCAGGCTGTAACGGTGTCACATATGGTGCTGGAAACATTCCTGTTCTGCCATGACAATGTCCTTTCCACCAATTGGCATCTTGTTTGTCAATAACTGTGATGACATCATTGCGACGAAACTGTAATTCTCCTTCCTCTTGTGGATCAAAATCAAACAATGCTTGTACCGCATTGTGTTCCTGTTGGAAACAACCAAAATGTATTGATTCAGTTGCATATCAAAGACAAGTGATGTCAGATTTGGTGATTTATACTGCAACACTAAAGGTGAGTGACACAGGATCACCTTACTCATTCTGCTATTGTGTATGCATTATTTCTACATTGACAGTGTTACACAATGTATCGCTAAATTACGAACCCAGTCATCAAGAACTCACAGGGTCACTGATGGAACATCACTTTAATGCTCTGACATGCTACCCCAGTCTTTTTAGTGGATAACTGACAGTGTTTTCATGAAGGTTTGAGAACCTTGACTTGTTTCCCATCATTTAACTCTGATTTTCAGCTGCTTCTAACTTACTCTGTGAAACATTTTGAATTTGAAATACATATACAATGTGATGTAATATCACAAAGACAGCCATATTTTCTACATAATCATATGCAATTGACATAGCTAGGTAAACTACCAAAAAGTCAGTGTGTTGGGGTGATAAACTGTGATATACTAAAAATATCAACAGTAGACATCAACGTAAAGGTTTTTGAAAGCCACTCAAACATGTATGTACACACACACACACACATACACACACACAGACACACACACACACACACACACACACACACACATACACACACATGCTCACAGCCTGACAAACAGACAGACACACTTTATTGTGCATAGGGTGCTAGTAAACCTACTTCATCTCTTCAATAATATTCTAGTTTTATGTAAGAAGTCAAACATGGTTATTCTACCTATTTTGGTGAATTAACAATTTGGAATGTCAGAGTGTTTCAATGTTGAAGACACTCATATTATATGCCGATCGTTATGCAAATTATTATGCAAATGACCAAGTTATTGATACATACATGTAAGTTATTATACAAATTAGTTGCCGTCCTTGCACACTGTTACATACATACAATTCATTTATGAGACAGTAAGAACAACTCATCCTATAAATATTTATGTCTGAATGTCAGACTGGGGTTTCAACAGAAGCTTATATTTATGAATAACCTTTCCATTACAACTAACTTACTTACTAACTAACTAAAAATGTATAGGCACATGTAAAAACCTTTAGCAGTTGCAACTTTTTTTGTCTTTAACATGAAATCATAGCCACTGCAACACCCACCAAACCTTTCCTGGAAACATATCAAATCATTTGATTAGCATAGCTGAATTATTTCTTTACTAATCATTGACGGTATCATATATACTTGCTTGATGTCTGTATGAAAGATATCATGCAATCAGGTAAGGACTCAATTACCTGTTTATCATAGCCTGTTTATGGTGCTAGTGGTACTCCATTTATCTCTCATACCATGCTTGTGTTGAGAATCTTTACAACTGATTCAGTTAGGCGCATCCCAAAAGTCATTATCACACACTTGTATATTAAATTTACCTAATTAAATTACATTAAATTATCACATGTACATTTGACATGCTTTGTGTGTGAATGCCTGCATTAATCTCTGTGGTACATGTACATTTACATAATGACTTCATTTGAATACCATATGGTTGTAATCAGGTTCTTGGGCACACATATCCAAATCGTAATTACCAATATATTCACATTCTCAACACAAGCGGTGGTATAAGAAATAAGCGGAGTATGACTAGCTCCATAAAGAGACTATGTTTATCAACAAAATATGTGTAAACTTAAATTGTAGGATGTTGATTGGGTATACTCGCTAGGCCATAACACATGCTCTTGGATACATCATCATCAATAAATAAGAAATACGAAAAATAATGAAAATGTTCTAATTACAGCCAGTGGGGCTTTAAATGAGGAAGTAAAATATTTGTCATTACCTGTTTTGTCATTATATCTTTAAGGTAAATAGTCTGTGTTCTGCTAACAGATGACGTTCTGTGATATTCTACTAGTTCATTCAATGAGTTGAATTTAACTACCCAGAGGAAATACTTGCCAGCACCATCCCGTAGAACTTTGAAATGCTGGATTTCCAATTGAAATCTACAATAAAAAAACATAACAGAATTAGTTTTATCATCTGAAAGAACTATTTCAGGTACACACACTAATTTCAGTATACTCTCAAAATGTGCCTGAATTTCTATACAAAACAAAACATGTTTGAACCTACAATTACAAATCTTTATCAATTGATTGTAAGGCCTGTAAAACCCTAGAATGCAGTTGTGTGAGAATTTTTGCTCTCGCCATTCCCCAACCACGCCTAGCCTTTTGGTAGTGGCTCACACTCAGTGGAGCTACAAACAAAAAAGGCACAAATTCTTAGTGAGGTTTAAATCTTTCCCAGTGACTGTGAGATGACATCTATAGTGTCACCAAGTTATTAGAACCCATCTCAGGATAAGCTAATCACAAAAGGATAGATTTCATGACAGAAGATAAACATATCTAAGTGGGGTTGGACATTGCTGTAAGAAATCAGAATCATATTTTAGGTTTGAATACTGTTATTACTGCAAATTTAAAAGGACAGGTGTGGTTGGAGAGTGCAAGATCAAAAATCTCCACATGACTGCATTCTGGGCTAGGTCTGTAACTGCAACAGTTATGTAGGACACAGCTTTTGAGCGCAATAATGTGTTAAAGGCAGTGTATGAATGATCATACAAGTGACAGTACACACTATTTATACATATATTGTAGTGCACCATAGGACATCTGTGTACAAAATCCTTTTCCATAGATTTATAGTAGATCTGGAAAACGATGTTTGTTTAAGGATAATTGGTGTATCATATGAAGCTGTGATCTTATCTCATCTTTTTGACCTTCTCTCTAAACAGTTACATCTGTCTTATCAAACAGCACAACATATATTATAATAATAAACACAATTGTTTGATAAGGCATCTAATGTCAAAGTATGTATAATTGTAACAACAGACCATTTTCAACCTTATACTATGTAGAAGACATGTATCATTTTCAACATAACACCAGTAATGTTCAGACATGTTGTAAATCAAATCCATTGTACTAAACTCACAAACAGTTTACAGCAAGGAATTCTCATGACCTGCATGAAGTACACAGCACCCTCTTTACAATAAATTTCTTGGGGGAGCATAAGAAAGTTTGTGGCAAAGAAATGGTTATAATGAAGTGTTCAATATACAAGGAGTGTTGTATGGAAATGATCATAACGAAGTGTTCAATATCGTGAAGTGTTCACTGTGGTCAATCATTAATTCAATATTACCACTGACTGTAAACCTTACTGTATGTACATGAAGTCAACAAGGTTACTTTAACCAGTGAAAGTGTGGTAGAGTAACAGTAAGCCCTTCCGACTTCAGTTACTACTGTGAGCACAATATACACATAGCCAGACTTGCAGTATATGTACATTAGAAATTTATGTTTGAGGGCCAATGTATTTCATTTTAGCCAAACTTTATAAATACTGTGTAGCAAGCTTATAACATTTAAGATTTGACTGAAAAATAGTCTAACAATTCAGAGATATCAGTATATACCTATAGTGATGGTTTTTCTCATGACCAGTTATTATATGTAACTTTGTATTCTACAGATGGGCAACCAAGTGCATTTTTCACAAATTACTCACTTGACTGACAATGAAAAGTCTCCTGGTGTACTCTCACTTTCTCTAATTAGAAAAGCACCATCATGTGGTTGTTGTTTCAGTACCTCTTCTGCCTGGTTTCTACTTATTTTACCATGAAACCACCTGCAAGTGAAAGTGAGAAAGAAGTGAAGAAGAGCAGACTTTACTCCCATCAATCATACTTCCAAGATGATAAATTTATTTTGTTACAGTCAATTCCATGACACATTGCCAAAACTGTCATTCCCATTTTTATCACTGAAGTCTGGTAGAAGTATAAACTTTATATGCATGTATTTATATCAGATTTCAATGACTACACACTGGTAACAATGTGTTATGAGTAACTAAAGGAGTGTATGCAATGATGAATCTTTTCAGTAAGTCCAGTTTACCTTCCAAGTCTAAGCCAATTTTAGGTCAGTGACATTGACATTGAATTGTAACACAACATGATTTGGGCACTGCCCTATCTCTTACTATGTAGTGACTTACAAGAAATCTCAGTATTTATCATTTTGACTCACAATGACAAAATTTGGCTATCATTAGATGACACACTTAGTGAGTCTATGTGTTTCATAACAGTGATCACTCCTATTTTGTTATCATGATTTGCATAAAGTCAACATGTCTGTAGCATTGTCAGTCTGAATCCACCCATTCTTTAGTATCAAAGTAATATAAATACCCATGTGACACAGTTGTGGTGGTGTCTGTTGAAACTGACTATAAAACACAAGTGAAATTGGCTTCACAATGCAAATGAGATAATTCAATATACCAATCAAATCCCACTTGACTTTCCCCAGGTAATTAACCTTCTACTTTTGCTTTTAAACATTTGTAAACAGAAATTATGGTGCAAACCCCAAAATAATATAAGTCAACAGAAAACACAAAGGAGTGGCCAACTGTGTCAGTCACTGCAGGTTGTTAAAGGTTGGAACTTGACCAAGTGACCTCATATCACCCTCTGAGGTCACAGTGTTTGACCACAGAGAAATGTGATCTTATCTACAGATAAATCTTACTTTATCAAATGCTCAGTCTTTCTTATTCTACTGGGAATATCATTTTTATGAGGTCAAATTAATATATGGATTCATCATCTCAACATATTACCAAGATGGCAGGCTTGTACTAATTAATGTTAACAGCCAGGGTTTCAAACCCAGGTTCATACATTAGCATTATCTTATCAGTTAAAGGCCAGGGTTTCAATCCCAGGTTCTTACATTAGTGTTATCTTATCAGTTAAAGGCCAGGGTTTCAATCCCAGGTTCTTACATTAGCGTTATCTTATCAGTTAAAGGCCAGGGTTTCAATCTCAGGTTCTTACATTAGTGTTATCTTATCAGTTAAAGGCCAGGGTTTCAATCCCAGGTTCTTACATTAGTGTTATCTTATCAGTGGAATCTTAATTGTTTTGTTCTGGACCAACTTTTGTATAGTTGTCAGATGAATATTTTTCACACCTATTAGGCTAAATTGTAATCCTAAACTGAACTGAGTCCTTAATATACATGTAGCTCTTATGAATGAATGAAGACCATACAATAGAGAGTTATCTGGCTACCCTAAGCAGTGCAGTGAAGACTGTCACCACAACAAACAGACAAGAAGGGTTATTATATTGTATCTTGCTAACCTTAGGAGCAATTTAAACCTACTACCAAGGAAAGCAGATCATTTACTACAACCATGTACAATAATACATCTATTCATTGGCAGTGGCAACGAGCCAAGATACAAAGAGTTAGCTAACTTTTTCAGCATATGGGTAATGATTTGTGTTTAAGTACATCTTGTATGGTATCCATGAATAGTAGAGGCAATATCAGCTTATTTCATCAACAAATGTCATTTTTTGTGTAGGTTTAGTTATTTTTCCGATGTTTCAATGAATGACATTTGACAACCACATTCAAAGGTACAAAATCGACAAAGTGACATAAAGCACCGCTGCAAATTTCACTGATAAAAATTTAATATTGTCATAAGCATAATGGTATTATCAATTTTTGATAGTGATACCTGTCTTGAACAAAAACATACAGCCGAGGTCAAAGGTCATGCAGAGGGTTTCAACACAAAAACAAACAGTTTGTGACATTTACTTGTGTCCTGACGTGACAAAGCCACAACTGAATGATATGTCCCTATTGCATGTATATGACTTGCCCTTGTCATTGATGTACACCACAGTTCAGTACATTGAGGAGATTTTCAATTTGAATGTACCACAATTTTGTATGTTGTATGCATTCGTATTCAGGATGAGACAGTGGCATCCTTCGCCAACTGTTTATATCCTTGAATATGTATCATTATACATGACCTTTTTTGAGAACTACAGAAAAACACTTCAAAACACATAATATTCAATCATAAACAATTGTTAACAGTAACTCAACTTTTTTATTTTCCTTTCTCTGAGACTTCTCTTATCAAAATTTCCAAGAGCTCTTTTTGACAAAACTGACACATGGAACATCAACTGTGTTGCAGCGAAAATGAAGTCACCTTTCCACCAACAAATACAGCTGAAATGGTGTGGGTTTGGTGTTTCACTCAGGAGACATTACATTTTTGACACAATGATAGATATATTTCAACTCTAGACTAACAATAACAGAGACACAACAAACACACCAGGATCCACACAGAGATCAATGTTCACCTGTTTGTTTGGGTGGATATTAGTGTATATCATACATGTTGAAAAAGTGTAATCAAGAGTTCACCTGCTGCCTACACTGAAGTTACTATCCATTCTTTCCTATTTCAAAACTGCATGATGTAAAAGTCACTGTATACTATTGAAACATTGTGAAAAAAAACTTGATTCCTTGAGCTAGAATCACATTTAGTATAAGCTCTGAACTCAAAGTGTAAATAATTTCATTTATCTTCGTTATTTACTCACATACACAGCTAAAGAAGGCTGAGTGATTTCGCCGAAATATTCTAGGTAAACTATTTACTGAGTTTGGAACTAATACCAAAAAAATTGTAAAGAATGATGACAAATGGGAATCCCCATTCCCCCACCCTAGTTTCAGTATCATTTTTACATATATAGATTGAATTTCATATGTATGTACACACCACATACATGACTAGATCTTTTGTCTCTTTGTAATGTTCACTTCAATTTAGCGATGTTGCCATTTGTCAACAATGGAAACTAGATGTTCACTCTGAGCCAGATAGTTATTTGCATGATCTAATACTCTGTACCTAAAAGGTAGTTGTGAAAAGGGAAACTTGCCTAAAACACACACACACACAAAGCATCAAAAAACGAAAAGTCGACGGTCATTCCTTGGTGACAGCGCTTAGACTGAAGTCCTCTATCATGACTTCACCATCACTTCACTGCTCCCTACAAGAGCGCCCCCAACGTGCCACAAGAACATTAATTTCTGTCTCTACGTTGTAACTCTAAAAATTACATAACTCCCATTGTCCCCACCCTCTTGCGATGATATATAAAGTGAACTCCGCCCAACTAAAATGTCAACGGGTGCGATGTCCTACATAATGGGACTGCCGAAAGAGTTGTGATCGAAAGTGACAGAACTTCCCAACTTCTGTTACATGTACTTACTCATGTGGTTTCATATTGATATAATTCTTTGGTATAAACCCTTCTCTGCCATCGGCTTCCGCCTTATACCAGTTTGCATCGTAATCAAGATTGAGCACCTGCAAAGATTACGTACACAATTATTTTGAGAACATGACACGTACTAGTAAATATGTATAGAACCACAGTGATATCGACAGAACATGAATGTGGTGTTGCACTTGCAGATAGGATGTCGTTCGAGCTTCGTTCAAGTTTGTTTTTTGGCGTCAATGAGAACATGTTTCTTTTCCCAACAATACTCGTTCAATAGATTCGTCATGTTTCAATAGCATTCACAGAATGGTGGACAGTGTGATTACCTTCAAAATCTGGGATCTTTTAAAGGAGAGTTCGTCTTCTGCAGTGGCGTTAAAATCAAATTTCGCTTGTGCCTCCATGTTTTCCTCTGCTATTACTAATGATGTCTACACACGTACATGTACACGTCAGAGTCCGTAAACCGTAGACGTCGGTCACAACACTTCTATTAGCGGTGTATTTGGTGTCCAATTCTCGTATTAATACCAATTTACGCAGCCTGGTTTATCTTTTTGGAAAAACTATATTTTCGAACTAAATGTCGTGGAATTCTTCGTTAGTTAGTGTCCAAATCGGCGTTATGTTTTCATCATATAGCCATTTCCCTGTAGACGCTTCACATATTCTTTCGCAATCAGGAAGTTGTGGGATTTTGATTCATTTTATATTTTCGCAAAATGTTGAGATCTAGTCACCCTGAAGAAAAAATATCAAACACGTTGTATTTTTTCTTCTTTGTTCAGATAAGAGCGTTTTGATAGCACAGTAGTCTGTGTGGTGCACTCTCTTTCGCACGCGGAGAGATATCACCACCTTACGAGTAAGTAGGCACTTCCTACTATACCTCTAAAACCTCGGAAAGGTTTGTTGGGAATGTAGCAACAGAAATAACATACCCCGTAAAGTGCATGAGTTGAGGTCTGGTAAAATGTCACTTTTTAATCGGGCAAAGTATTTTCAGACCCAGGGTAAATTCTTAATATCTTTACCAGTGCTCCCGGAAATGTAAACTACATGTATCACGCTGTCTTCGGCATTTAAAAGCTATGGGCGACCCACAGGCACTTGTTTCCCAAGATAAGGCTTATAATGTATCAGAAGTTCAGAATCGATTTCAATCAGAATACAGTGAAATATCGAATATTGGCGTGTTTAGCTAACTGTATATGAAAGGAGTAGAGTTACACTTGTGTCTATGATCGCGCAAGTCGACATTTTATTGCATTCTGATATTCTACATATCTCGGGAAACAAGTGCCTGTGGGAAGACCGGTGCGGACATGACTGCGACTTGGAAACTTTTACTTGGGGGTATTTTAGGGGCGTCTTCGGGATATAGCCCGTTAGCATTGTCTATGAATCCGGCTAACAGTAGTCTAGTTCCATGACGGATAGGTAAAAGAGGCTAACAGTTCCCGTAGTATAAGCTATTATAGACGGTGGCGTACATACTCGAGCGAAAAACAAGATGGCTGCTGCGGCCGTGTGTGTCTTCATTCAACTCATTGTATTGGCGAATGTAACTTTGAGTGTAGTACACATAACATAGTCATTTTATTGTTTATTTTCGACCACCGCACTTGAAAGAGCGAGACATACATGTAAACTGGTAAGATTAATTATTTGACAGCCTGTCCGTTGACCCAACACTTGTCGCTATTACAGTCACACAGGTCACAGATCACATCGAGATAAATAGTTCACTGACTCGAGTTATAATAAAGACAGCTTTTCGAGGCTTCCTCGTGTCCTGACGAAAGTGCAGTGGTATATTCCAACTGACCAACTCGCCCTTATCGACAAAATAAATACCTGAATCTCTAGTATTACGAGAAAACTTTCGATTCTAATAGCCACTGCCCCCAAGCTTACTCTCGTCCATAGGGGCGTGTAATATTTCATAGATTGTTGTTTTCCAGGTCTACAGACTAAATAAAACAACTTTTTGACTATATATTCCTATCTGTAAGGAGAAAAGATAGCTACGTAGTATAGAGATTGCTACATTTGTAGCAGCAAGATTCGTGTGATATTTTCCTAAGAAAATGGCAATCTAAGCAATAATACATGCCCCTGTGCCCCCACCCCCACCCGGCCCCGGGCCATGGCCATCGAGGCTGACAAGTTGCAGGTGCAGGTGGTAGTTTGCCGGTAAGGTGTGGACTTGTGTATTTAGCAAGTTTAGAAAGTTTAGCTAGAAGTTTAGAAACCTAAATTAGAAGTATCTAAATCTAAATCTAAACTTATAAGTTAGAAATTTAGAAAGCTAAGTTAGAAGCGTCAAACCATAATGGTCTAACTCTAAATCTAAACTTTATAAACTATCCACTGCTGTTTATATATATAAAGTTTAGAACGGTCGATATTTAATTTAGATCTGATAATTAGCGGATATATCGTGGTATTAAAACTATTTTCACTAGGGACGGCCCGGCTAGTTTACTGGATAGTGTAAAGTTTAGAAAGATCGATATTTAGATCTGATAATTAGCGGATATATCCTGGTAAAACTATTTTCAATAGAGACAGCCTGTCTAATTTGGCGGATAGTGTAAAGTTTAGTACGATATTTAGATTGGATGAATATATCCTCGTAAAACTATTTTCACTAGGGACGGCCTGTCTAATTTGTAGATAGTTTGAAAGTTTAGAACGATTTTTAGATCGGATAATTAGCGGATATATCCTTGTCAAAATTCACTAGGGACGGCCCGGTTAATTAGCTACTTAGCTGATATATATCCTTGTAAAACTTTTTTTCACTGCGGACGCCCCGGCTAATTAGTTGATACTTTACCATGATAAAGTTTAGAACGATATTTAGATCGGATAATTAGCGGATAAATCCTTGTAAACTTTTTTTTCACTAGAGACCCGTCGAATTAGCGGATAGTTAACAAAGTTTATAAAGTTTAGAACGATATAATATATATCCGCTAAAGTCTTGTAGTTTAGCTGTGTATATTTTAGCTCCCTTATAGGTACAGAGTTTAGCTACATACCCTATTAGGAAAGACACGATTCCGCACCAAATTACTGGTAGGCTCTGAACATTTCTTTGGTCTTGAAGGCTCCGTAATTGATGTTGGAGTTAGGAAATGTCCGATTTTTTGGCAGGTAAAGCGTAATTTAATTAGTTAGCAGAAAAATTCACCCAACTTTGCGATTCAGATCTGAATTGCTTAGGACAAAAAACAAACTCACAGCTTACACTACAAGTATTGCAGCTATACCTAACGGAATGTTACGTGAGGATAGTTTAGGGGCGCAGCTTAACAAGTCGCAGTTTCCAAGTCGCAGTCGATCACCAGTCTTGCTAGTTATGGCAAGTACTTGATTATTTTATATTTTATACATTTTTACATTCTAAGGCTGCACGAAATACATTTAATATATTTAATACATTCTAGAGGTGCACGAAATACATTCTATTTCTCGGCGATGGTGGGGGTTCCTTGCATTTAATACATTTAATACATTGAATTTCTAGATTTGCACGAAATCCCGGCACGAAATACATTCTATTTCTCGGCGGTGGTCCGGGTAGCTTTGCATTTTCTTTACTTGTCTGTGATTTAATACATTTAATACATTGTAGAGGTGCACGAAATACATTCTATTTCTCGGCGATGGTCCGGGTAGCTTGCATTTAATACATTTAATACATTTAATACATTTAATACATTCAAGAGGTGCATGAAATACATTCTATTTCTCGGCGATGGTCCGGGTAGCTTGCATTTAATACATGTAATACATTTATGATACCTTTTTGGTCAAAAGTCTATAATTCAAAATTACTGGGCAGGTGGGGGCTCAAATTTGGTGGGAGCGTTCTTAGGGGTGTTTTATATATTCAGAATTGTTCATGACATGATGATACCTTCAGTGATATGCAAATTAGGTTTAAAAGTGTGTCTTTTTTGTCAAAATTCTATAATTCCAAAACTACCAAGCAGATTGGGCTGAATCGCTGGGGATGCATTTAGAGATGTGTAAAGGAGTATAGTCACAACATGATGCAATTTTGGTCAAAAACTTAAATCTTCAAAACTACATGGTGAATGGGGCTGAAACATGGTGGGAATGTTTCTGGCGGTGTTATTCTGGAGTTATTGTTCAAACCATTTTTGACACAACTAGCCCTAGCAACCATGGCCACGCCCTTAGCCACAGTGAAATGATTATGTATATTACAAAGATAAGAACGGGGATGGGTAGGGAAGTGAACAAATATTTAAAAAAATGTATGCAAATAAACCTAGCAATAAGACCATGTCCATAGTACCTACAATGCCTTCGGCGCTATTTCTCATATTCTTGTCCTCCAATGTGAATCTGATTCTGAATCTGAGACTAACTTTATACTCGTCCTTCACAAGCGAGGGAGGAAGTGCCCATATTACTCGTACCGTGGGAATATCCCTCCGCGTGCGAAAGAGAGTGCACCACACACACACTACTGTGCCATCAAAACGCACTTATCTGAACAAAGAAAAAAAATACAACATATTTAATATTTTTCTCCAGGGTGACTCGATCTCAACATTTTGCGAAAATATCAAATGAATCAAAATCCCACCACTTCCTGATTGCGAAAGAATATGTGACGCGTCAACAGGGAAATGGCCATCTGATGAAAATATAACGCCGATTTGGACACTAACAACGAAGAGTTACACGACATTTAGTTCGAAAATATAGTTTTTATCGATCGTTCAAGAATTTTCGTAGCGTTTATTATCTATTAGGATACACCGGGCTGCGTAAATTGGTATTAATACGAGAATTGGGCACCAAATACACCGCTAATATAAGTGTTGTGGCCGGACATGACCGACGTCTATCGTTTATGGACGCGGACTTGTACGTGTGTAGACAGCATTAGCAGAGGAAAACATGGAGGCACAAGCGAAATTTGATTTTAACGCCACTGCAGAAGACGAACTCTCCTTTAAAAGATCCCAGATTTTGAAGGTAATCACGATTTCCTACCATTCTGTGAATGCTATTGAAACATGACGAATCTATTGAACATGTATTGTTGGGAAAAGAAACAGGTTTTCATTGACGGAAAAAACTTGAAGATCGAACGACATCCTATCTCCGACACATTCATGTTCTATACACATTTACGTTTCATGTTCTCAAAATAATTGTGTACGTAATCTTTGCAGGTGCTCAATCTTGATTACGATGCAAACTGGTATAAGGCGGAAGCCGATGGCAGAGAAGGGTTTATACCAAAGAATTATATAAATATGAAACCACATGAGTAAGTACATGTATACATGTAACACTAACAGAAGTTGCGAAGTTTTGTGACTTTCGATCACAATTCTTTCGGCAATTCCATTATTTAGGACATCGCACCCGTTGACATTTTAGTTGGGCGTTGTTCGGTTTATTTACCATCGCATTGAAGAGGGTGGGGGAGTTGTCCTATATTTCAACTATGCGACTTGACGTACACATTTATATATGAATACAATGCGTGTAGTGTTGACATTCAAGAGAGCGAATACTCGAATGACCTTGAGATCCATGATGATATCACATCATGTGTATTAAGTCATACCCAGACAACGTTTGTCTAAAATATTTATCTGACGTGTCTAAACACTGTATAGACATACTCAAGACAGTGTCACAATTTGTTTTGGACAAAGTCATGTTACACCACACAGCAACTTAAAGAAATAAAATGAATTGACGGAAATGAGAAATAATAAATTCTATTGCAATTGGACAACACTGTATACATTTAATGAGTGAACTCTAGAGGATGTAATGTCAAACATGTTTTATATGAATATATTATCACATCTTACATGTATCTGTTGTAAAAAAATAACTATCTGGCTCAGAATGAACATGTAGTTTCAATTGTTGACAAATGGCAACATCACTAAATTGAAGTGAACATTACAAAGAGACAAAAGATCTAGTCATGTATGTGATGTGTATATATGAAATTCAGTCTATTGTATGTAAACATGATACTGAAACTAGGGTGGGGGAATGGGGATTCCCATTTGTCATCATTCTTCATAATTTTTTGTTTGTATTAGTTCCAAACTCAGTAAATAGTTTACCTAGAATATTTCGGCGAAATCACTCAGCCTTCTTTAGCTGTGTATGTGAGTAAATAACAAAGATAAATGAAATTATTTACACTTTGAGTTCAGAGCTTATACAAAATGTGATTCTATCTAGCTCAAGGAAACAAGTTTTTTTTTTCACAATGTTTCAATAGTACACAGTGACTTTTACATCATGCAGTTTTGAAAAAGGAAAGAGTGGATAGAAACTTCAGTGTAGGCAGCAGGTGAACTCTTGATAACACTTCTTCAACATGTATAAACAGGTGAACATTGATCTCTGTGTGGATCCTGGTGTGTTTGTTGTGTCTCTGTTATTGTTAGTCTAGAGTTGAAATATATCTATCATTGTGTCAAAAATGTAATGTCTCCTGAGTGAAACGCCAAACCCACATCATTTTAGCTGTATTTGTTGGTGGATATGTGACTTCATTTTCACTGCAACACAGTTGATGTTCCTTGTGTCAGTTTTGTCAAAAAGAGCTCTTGGAAATTTTGATACGAGAAGTCTCAGAGAAAGGAAAATAAAAAAGTTGAGTTACTGTTAACAATTGTTTACGATTGAATATTATGTGTTTTGAAGTGTTTTTCTGTAGTTCTCAAAAAAGGTCATGTATAATGATACAGATTCAAGGATATAAACAGTTGGCGAAGGATGCCACTGTCTCATCCTGAATACGAATGCATACAACATACAAAATTGTGGTACATTCAAATTGAAAATCTCCTCAATGTACTGAACTGTGGTGTACATCAATGACAAGGGCAAGTCATATACATGCAATAGGGACATATCATTCAGTTGTGGCTTTGTCACGTCAGGACACAAGTAAATGTCACAAACTGTTTGTTTTAGTGTTGAAACCCTCTGCATGACCTTTGACCTCGGCTGTAAGTTTTTGTTCAAGACAGGTATCACTATCAAAAATTGATAATACCATTATGCTTATGACAATATTAAATTCTTATCAGTGAAATTTGCAGCAGTGCTTTGTGTCACTTTGTCAATTTTGTATCTTTGAATGTGGTTGTCAAATGTCATTCATTGAAACATCAGAAAATAACTAAACCTACACAAAAAATGACATTTGTTGCTGAAATAAGCTGATATAGTAGCTACTATTCATGGATACCATACAAGATGTACTTAAACACAAATCATTACCAATATGGTGAAAAAGTTAGCTAACTGTTTTACCAACTCTTTGTATCTTGGCTCTTTGGCACTCCCAATGAATAGATGTATTATTGTACATGGTTGTAATAAATGATCTGCTTTCCTTGGTAGTAGGTTGAAATTGCTCCTCAGGTTAGCAAGATACAATATAATAACCCTTCTTGTCTGTTTGTTGTGGTGACAGTCTTCACTGCTTAGAGTAGCCAGATAACTCTCTATTGTATGGTCTTCATTCATTCAATCTCTCAGGCACACATCTAAGAGCTACATGTATATTAAGGACTCAGTTCAGTTTACGATTACAATTTAGCCTAATAGGTGTGAAAAATATTCATCTGACAACTATACAAAAGTTGGTCCAGAACAAAAGAATTAAGATTCCACTGATAAGATAACGCTAATGTAAGAACCTGGGATTGAAACCCTGGCCTTTAACTGATAAGATAATGCTAATGTAAGAACCTGGGATTGAAACCCTGGCCTTTAACTGATAAGATAACACTAATGTAAGAACCTGGGATTGAAACCCTGGCCTTTAACTGATAAGATAATGAATGTAAGAACCTGGGTTTGAAACCCTGGCTGTTAACATTAATTAGTACAAGTCTGCCATTTTGGTAAATTGTGTATATGTTGAGATGATGAATCCATATTAATTTGACTTCATAAAAAATAATATTCCCAATAGAATAAGAAAGACTAAGCATTTGATAAAGTAAGATTTATTTGTAGATAAGATCACATTTCTCTGTGGTCAAACACTCTGACCTCAGAGGGTGATATGAGGTCACACTTGGGCAAGTTCCAACCTTATCAACCTACAGTGACTGACATAGGTGGCCACTCCTTTGTGTTTTTTGTTGACTTATATTATTTTTGGGTTTGCACCATAATTTCTGTTTACGAATGTTGAAAAGCAAAAGTAGAAGGTTAATTACCTGGGGAAAGTCAAGTGGGATTTGATTGGTATATTGAATTATCTCATTTGCATGGTGAAGCCAATTTCACTTGTGTTTTATAGTCAATTTCAACAGACACCACCACAACTGTGTCACATGGGTATTTATATTACTTTGATACTAAAGAATGGGTGGATACAGACTGACAATGCTACAGACATGTTGACATGATAACACAATAGGAGTGATCACTGTTATGAAACACATAGACTCACTAAGTGTGTCATCTAATGATAGCCAAATTTTGTCATTGTAAGTCAAAATGATAAATACTGGGATTTCTTGTAAGTCACTACATAGTAAGAGATAGGGCAGTGCCCAAATCATGTTGTGTTACAATTCAATGTCAATGTCACTGACCTAAAATTGGCTTAGACTTGGAAGGTAAACTGGACTTACTGAAAAGATTCATCATTGCATACACTCCTTTAGTTACTCATAACACATTGTTACCAGTGTGTAGTCATTGAAATCTGATATAAATACATGCATATAAAGTTTATACTTCTACCAGACTTCAGTGATAACAATGCGACTGACAGTTTTGGCAACGTGTCATGGAATTGACTGTAACAAAATAAATGTATCATCTTGGAAGTATGATTGATGGGAGAAAATTCTGCTCTTCTTCACTTCTCTCTCACTTTTACTTGCAGGTGGTTTCATGGTAAAATAAGTAGAAGCAAGGCAGAAGAGGTACTGAAACAACAACCACATGATGGTGCTTTTCTAATTAGAGAAAGTGAGAGTGCACCAGGAGACTTTTCATTGTCAGTCAAGTGAGTAATTGTGAAAAATGCACTTGGTTGCCCATCTGTAGAATACAAAGTTACATATAATAACTTGTCATGAGAAAAAGCATCACTATAGGTATATACTGATATCTCTGAATTGTTAGACTATTTTTAGTCAAATCTCAAAAGTTACAAGCTTGCTACAGAGTATTTATAAAAGTTTGGCTAAAATGAAATACATTGACCCTCAAACATAGATTTCTAATGTACATATACTGCAAGTCTGGCAATGTGTATACATGTATACCATGCTCACTGTAGTAACCAAAGTTGCGGAAGGGCTTACTGTAGTCTACCACAACCTTGTTGACTTCATGTACGTACAGTAAGGTTTACAGTCAGTGGTAATATTGAATTAATGATTGACCACAGTGAACACTTCACGATATTGAACACTTCGTTATGATCATTTCCATACAACACTCCTTGTATATTGAACACTTCATTATAACCATTTCTTTGCCACAAACTCTCTTTTGCTCCCCCAAGAAATTTATTGTAAAGAGGGTGCTGTGTACTTCATGCAGGTCATGAGAATTCCTTGCTGTAAGCTGTTTGTGAGTTTAGTACAATGGATTTGATTTACAACATGTCTGAACATTACTGGTGTTATGTTGAAAATGATACATGTCTTCTACATAGTATAAGGTTGAAAATGGTCTGTTGTTACAATTATACATACTTTGACATTAGATGCCTTATCATAAAATTGTGTTTATTATTATATATAATATATGTTGTGCTGTTTGATAAGACTGATGTAACTGTTTAGAGAGAAGGTCAAAAAGATGAGATAAGATCACAGCTTCATATAATACACCAATTATCCTTAAACAAACATCGTTTTCCAGACCAACCATACATCTATGGAAAAGGATTTTGTACACAGATGTCCTATGGTGCACTACAATATACGTATAAATAGTATGTACTGTCACTTGTATGATCATTCATACACTGCCTTTAACACATTATTGCACTCAAAAGCTGTGTCCTACATAACTGTTGCAGTTACAGACCTAGCCCAGCATGCAGTCATGTGGAGATTTTGGATCTTGCACTCTCCAACCACACCTGTCCTTTTAAATTTGCAGTAATAACAGTATTCAAACCTAAAATATGATTCTGATTTCTTACAGCAATGTCCAACCCCACTTAGATATGTTTATCTTCTGTCATGAAATCTATCCTTTTGTGATTAGCTTATCCTGAATTGGGTTCTAATAACTTGGTGACACTATAGATGTCATCTCACAGTCAGTGGGAAAGATTTAAACCTCACTAAGAATTTGTGCCTTTTTTTGTTTGTAGCTCCACTGAGTAAGAGCCACTACCAAAAGGCTAGGCGTGGTTGGGACACTCTGGCGTGTACCTGAAATAGTTCTTTCAGATGATGAAGCTAATTCTGTTGTGTTTCTTCATTTTAGATTTAAATCAGAAGTTCAGCATTTCAAAGTTCTACGGGATGGTTCTGGCAAGTATTTCCTCTGGGTAGTTAAATTCAACTCATTGAATGAACTAGTAGAATATCACAGAACGGCATCTGTTAGCAGAACACAGACTATTTGCCTTAAAGATATGACAAAACAGGTAATGTCAAATTGTTTCACTTCCTCATTTAAAGCCCCATTAGCTGTAATTTGAACATTATTTTTCATATTTTTTATTTGTTGATAAACATAGCCTCTTTTACTGGCACTAATCTACTCTGCTTATCTCTTGTACCACTGGTTGTGTTGAGAATGTGAATACATTGGTAATTACGATTTGGATATGTGTGCCCAAGAACCTGATTACAACCATATGGTATTCAAATGAAGTCATTATGTAAATGTACATGTACCACAGAGATTAATGCATTTACACACGAAGCATGTCAAATGTACATGTGATAATTTAATGTAAGTAGGTAAATTTAATATACAAGTCTGTGATAATGACTTTTGGGATGCGGCTTACTGAATCAGTTGTAAACATTCTCAACACAAGCATGGTATGAGAGATAAATGGAGTACCACTAGCACCGTAAACAGGCTATGATAAACAGGTAATTGAGTCCTTACCTGATTGCATGATATCTTTCATACAGACATCAAGCAAGTATATATGATACCGTCAATGATTAGTAAAGAAATAATTCAGCTATGCTAATCAAATGATTTGATATGTTTCCAGGAAAGGTTTGGTGGGTGTTGCAGTGGCTAAGATTTCATGTTAAGAACAAAAAAAGTTGCAACTGCTAAAGGTTTTTACATGTGCAGAATTGTATTGCTTTCCCAGACATGCAAGCTTATACATATTTTAGTTAGTTAGTTAGTAAGTTAGTTGTAATGGAAAGGTTATTCATAAATATAAGCTTCTGTTGAAACCCCAATCTGACATTCAGACATAAATATTTACAGGATGAGTTGTTGTTACTGTCTCATAAATAAATTGTATGTATGTAACAGTGTTCTCCCAAGGAATAGATTTGCAAGGATGGCAACTAATTTGCTTAATAACTTACATGTATGTATCAGTAACATGGTAATTTGCATAATGATTTGCATAACGATTGTCATATAATATGAATGTCTTCAACATTGAAACACTTTGACATTCCAAAGTGTTAATGCACCAAAATAGGTAGAATAACCATGTTTGACTTCTTACATAAAACTAGAATATTATTGAAGAGATGAAGTAGGTTTATTAGCACTCTATGCACAATAAAGTGTGTCTGTATTGAGTGGCTTTCTAAAACGTTTACATTGATTGTCTACTGTTGGTATTTTTAGTATATCACCCCAACACTCTGACTTTTTGGTAGTTTACCTAGCTATGTCAATTGCATGTGATTATGTGGAAAATATTGCTGTCTTTGTGATATTACATCACATTGTATATGTATTTCAATTTCAAAATGTTTCACAGAGTAAGTTAGAAGCAGCTGAAAATCAGAGTGAAATGATGGGAAACAAGTCAAGGTTCTCAAACCTTCATGAAAACACTGTCAGTTATCCACTAAAAAAGACTGGGGTAGCATGTCAGAGCATTAAAGTGATGTTCCATCAGTGCTCCTGTGAGTTCTGGGGTCACAATTTAGTGATACATCATGTAACACTGTCAAAGTAGAAGTAATGCATACACAATAGCAGAATGAGTAAGGTGATCCTGTGTCACTCACTTTTAGTGTTGCAGTATAAATCACCAAATCTGACATCACTTGTCTTTGATATGGAACTGAATCAATATGTTTTGGTTGTTTCCAACAGGAACACAATACGGTACAAGCATTGTTTGATTTTGATCCACAAGAGGATGGAGAATTACAGTTTCGTCGCAATGATGTCATCACAGTTCTTGACAAACAAGATGCCAATTGGTGGAAAGGACAGTGTCATGGCAGAACAGGAATGTTTCCAGCACCGTATGTGTCACCTTTACAGCCTGACCATCAGAATTAGGGTACATGACATCATCAGGAGTTTATTATACATAGACTGTAAGATATGCAAAGTATTCCATTGTGTGATGGTACTAAATCCAGTTGTGGACACTTCCAAAGAAGAACTCGCATCCTGAAAAAAACCTGCATAAGTCTTCAAATGGATTCAGATGGAAGCTGTTGTCAATTCACTGAAGTTGTTGCCTCTTATCCTATCTGGTGTTGTAGTCATCAATGTCGTCATCATCATTATCATCGTCATCATCATCGTCATCATCATCATCATCATCATCATCGTCGTCATCATCATCATCGTCATCATCGTCATCATCATCATCATCATCATCATCGTCATCATCATCATCATCATCATCATCATTATCATTGTCATCATCATTATGATCATCATCGTTGCCATTGTCGTAATTAATTATCAACTCTACTATTGTCATCATCATTGCACCATCTATCAGTTAACTACTGGCAGGTGACAACTTCAGTGCAACTCTTATTCATGTAAGCAGATAAAGTTATTGTAAAATAGGCACTGGATAATTTACTTGGGAACTGTAAAACACCTTTAGCAACTGCAAAATATGTTAATTGTTTTCTGTTATGTGAGAGTGGCTGGTACAAAGAACCTGTCATTCTCGCATCTTTTTTATTTTTATTACGATGCATTGTTGCTGCTTTGTTGAGATTCTGTTACAAATTGTGGGCAATTTTTTTATTTTTGTTAAAGTCAAAAACAATATTAATGAAAAAAAAAGTGCTGAAATGCTTTTCTCTTTGTTTATCTTCCAAAATCTAAGACTAGTAAAATATTTACTTTTTGTCAGTCACTTTGGTAAAAAGCATGGTTAGTAGGTTTTTGGTTTTGTAGGTTTATCCATACATATATGTACAACTTCAAGATGGGGGACTGGTAAACAATATAACTTATCCACACCTGCCTAGGAGAAATCTGTCTGTGGTCTTGTGTCCAAATGGCACACATAAAGTAATGAATTTATAGAAGGGTGTAGTAGTACATGAAGGAGAACTAGCAGTATTACATTGCTTTGTAGTAAAGACTGAAAATTATGTGAAGCCGCTGACTCTTTGGTAGGCCAACTTATAAAATAATGTAGCATGACAGTTTGCTTGATTACCCCCTGGTATATTAGATGTTCATTTTATCGGAGCATGGTTTGTAACTTTCAACCCTTTCATTCCTATTTCCTTGATAATGGTTCGACCAACCCATAGGGCTGTACCAAAATATAGGAATTTTGAGGTATGAAAGCTTATGATATATGATCGTGATTCAGCTGTGTAGTTGTGGAAAGAAGCAGTAATTATTGATATGACAAAAAATGCTCGCCAGTGTGAATATCTTTTTTTTTTTTAAATATTGCAATTGAGAAATATGACAATAATGCTAAGATATTAATAGATTTTAAGATTTTTCAAAGAAAGATGTCTTTCTTATAAAAATATTACTTCCGTATATTAATAAAATAATATGTAGCTTGAAGGAGATTAATGTGCTGAAAACTGCATGTTGTGGAAAGGTAAAAAAAACACAGAGCTCAGAAAATTGTTGTATGTTGGCACTAGTTTCTAGTTTTGTGTTTATCCCACTCTAGCAAAAATTTAGTTTTATGGAGTGTTGGCATATTAGAGATCTATATTTTTGTAATGATGGAAATTAAGTGAGCGTTTCTAATAACCCTACCCTCGGCCTTCCCCAGTTTAGTATTCGTTACATGCTGCTAAACATACGAAGTGAAATGCATATGCATGCTATATTCTTTTTACCTTGTTTTCCTAGAGTATTGAGGAGGATGGCTACACTTCAAACATAAAATTTAAAAAATTTAAATGAACAATCATGCTTATGTGAATTATGCTAACTACATGTACATTGCATTGTATGAACATTTTGAGCAGGAAGTGTTATTTTACCACAAAAAATTTACATTATGTACTGGTGTTTGATTCATATGCAGAGGGACAGTGTCTGTAACCTGAATTTTTTTTTCCAACTTGATGTAATAATATTTTGTATAATTTGATGACAAAAATCAATTATGTGACCAACTGAAAAATCCAAAAAAGAAAGATAACTTCTGAACTGATTCCAGTGGCTTAAACGTTGTAAAAAGGTAATGCAATGATATCAACAAAAAAGCGTTTGACAAGGTATTTTGATTGGTAAGAGAACAGTGGAGAACACTATAGCTGTCATAGTGCCTCATCAGTATTCTCCAAAAAATGACTAAGTCTTGTTTGGAGTTTTCTATCCTTATGAAATCTGACAATTGTGTACACAGCATTCAACAGTTCAATATACATGTTGAAATGTGACATTTTACTCCTTTAACACCTAACAAAGGGAGAAATGACCAATGTCAGGTGATTATGTGTCACTTTCCATTGTGCCAGCAAGCTAGGGAGTCTTCTTATGCCTACAATAGAACAACCAATGAAAACAAGGGTGCATTCAAGATACATCCCGTTAGTAATCCATTAGGTAGCCTTTCGTCTTGAATGGCTAAATGTAATGGTTCCCATCTTTAACATAACGTAAGGTAACACCTTTAAAGGAGGTGTGCATACACAGGACATGACTCGTCGTACAAAAAAGCAAGGTGGCTGCCATATCTGCGTAAAGTAATTTCATCGACAATTGCAAATTTGAGTGTAGTACTCGTAACAGTCATTTTTTCAACCCATTTAACCCGAGAAAGTTCACACGCATTATTGTTTACTTTCGATCACCGCACTTGAAAGTGTAAAAGCATATAAGCAGACATGTATACTGGTAAGATTAATTATTGACCGTGTGAGTTGAAGCTAGACCACAGGTCAAAGATAACTTCGATAGTACAAGCAGTACAATAAATAGTTCACGGTATTGTAAATAGACAGCTTTTCAAGGTTTCATCGTATCCAGACGAAACTGTAAGTGTAATGGTATGTTCGAATTAGCCGACTCTCCCAAATCAAGAGTAAATACCCAAATCTTTAGTATTTATATACGAAAAATTTATATACTAATGAACCACCATTTTGGCATTTCGCAGGACAACCTATTTGATAGTTCATAATACGCTCAAAAGTCATTTCATTAGCCATTTACATGCATTAGGTATCTTGAACGCATCCTATAAATGTAAGCACACATCGACTCCCTCTATCAGTGTATAACACAGCAATCAGACACCGAACTTATTTATTGGGCCGATATTTCAAACTTTAAGAACCAGAGTGAGTATGTATTTTCTACTCTTTCCACATGAATACCTTGAGAAGTGCACATCAGATCAAACAGTTTTGCTGGAAAGAGTGAAAGAAGTGGCTTAGCCAAACACTTTCCTTGGTGAGGCACTATATCTTTAATGATTACAATGAGAAAGGTACAGTTATGAATGCTCTCCAATCATTGGCCCCACTGCAAAGTGAACTGTTGGTAGTAGAAACACCCAAAGTTGAGAAAACATGCTGTACATGTGTATGACAGAAATATATAAAACCTATTTTTGTGCTATGAAAGATTTCAGAATGTAGTCTAGGACATGAATTATAGCAAAAATATGTTTTGCTGTTTATTTTTGAAAACATTAAAAGTACCCTCATCATATGTTGATGCAGTAAGGAGATTCTAAATTATATAAGCACCGACATGCTATTTAATTTTGACAAATTGTACTTTTGGTTAGAACACATTTGTCCACAGCTTTACTGAGATACTTGAAGTATAAATATCACCGTTAATTTAAAAAGTATAGCCTTGTACCAAATAGGGTTTGAAGTATGAATTTCATAATATTATTCAATAATGCGTATAATTTGTCAATTTGAATACTTAATATAATAAGCAACACATTTGTTTTTCAAAGTAAGGGCCAAACTATTCACCAATTGTGTGTCATGTGAGTAACCAAGCTAAACAAACTCAATTATAAGCTAGTAGTTTCATGCAGTGCAAGTCCACTCTGAAAATGTGATGATTTCAGCAAAATATTGATGATAATGGCTGTCAAGTCATACTGGGATAGTTACAGCTTGTATTACAATAGGATAGCTAGTATGTATTGTGTTAATCTAAAAATGAAAATCCAACATACATCGCAAGTTTCCTGTTTGTACATTTTAATAATAAAGAAAATAGCCTAAAAGTTACAGATATTGTCTCCTCTATTCATTTAGGTAAAAAAAAGAAAGAAAAAAGAATTGGTTCTGGTCAGGACAGTTTGTGTAAAGTGGTGCGACAAGTGCAAATTTATTTTTCTTTTAATTCTCAACAAACCTTTCACTCAATCTACTATTTATAGCAGTTACTGTTCTTTAGATTTAGTACTTCAGAGCAAGTGTGTATGTGGGGCAGCTGTCATTTGCTTGTTCATGATTGGCTCTGCAGTTGTCTTCACTGAAGTAGGGAGAGTTATTTTTGTGTTTCCCACCAGATCTGCAAACTGCATGGGCCGGGCAAACACACAAAAAAAGACCGACGCGAGGGTACTTAAGTGATGCGCACACGCTGACCAAAAACAATTCTTCTTCTTTTTTTTGGCCTTCTACAAGTATTTACAAAGCATACTAAAGATTTCACATGTTCTGCCACCCAAGATGAAGAAGCGTAATTATATTAGTGTAGTTGTTCCCTTGTCATAATGATCTTTTTTCATACAAAAAAAACTGGGATGTTGTAAGCCAGCCAGCTTTCTAACTATGATTTATATATCTAATGACAATGGCCATTTGTATCCCAACCACATGCACAAGTTGATAGTATCATAGTATGCCACTAACACCAAAGTCAGATGCTTTCTTCTTTTTCTTTTTTTTTTTCAAAACATAGAATTCTGAAGTAAATCATGCCAAAGCTATGAATTCAATAAAAAGTACAATGCCTCCTTGTAATTTTTGTGTTGTTGTGTGTGTTGTTTACTTGAAATGAATGAATGTCATGAAATATATATATATATATATATATATATATATATATATATATATATATATATATATATATATATATATATATATATATATATATATATAACTATATATATATAACTATATTTATATATATATATAACTATATATATATAACTATATTTATATATATATATATATATATATATAACTTGCAAGCAATTGGGGAAGTTACCTTTCAGCTAATTGTCAGCTAATCTGAACTGAATGATGAGTGTGACTCATGCAGAGGTAAAATATTAGCCACATGGCTGACTCTTTCACCTTGTACAGCTGCAGCCAGGGTTCTAAACTTTTATCACTGATATCTGGGTCTGATTAAATCACAATGGCTGACAGAATTAAGAGGGGTCATTTAGTTTGATACTGCTGAACAGGGATTGATATAGAGTGCTTTAAATATAGAGTTATGGCTATAAAAAATCTTATATTTTGCTATGTGTGAGAGCTCAATCATGAGTATGTTTGAACTTTGAATGAATGTTTTTTCGTCTCGTGGCAGATCTCGAGAGATCCCGTGTGAGCCATTGCATCCATAGCAACCACTTGAGGGTGGTCAAGCTGAAAGTGTCAAATGCTTAGCAACACTATTCTTGGCATCATCATCGCTATTGTTGCTTAGGCATATCTCATGAGATCTGCAACAAGACGTAAAATCCTTTGTTGAGTCTTAATGTACATGTTTGAACTGTTTTGTGAGCCTTGTTGCAGTGTTTACAGTCGCCAATATTACAGTCAAGTGTGTTGAGAAGTATGGAATCTGGAATGACTAAAGGGGAATACCACTCCTGGAAATTAAGTCATTTTCTTAAACTACGGATTCTGGAGATTTACTTGTGATTTCAGAAAAACATCACGTTGATCTTCTGCCTTTATATGGTATGTGGGCTATTGCATCATGGGAGTCAACAGAAATATATTTACGTTACAAAATGAATATTCATGAGATTTTTTACACTGAATGGGTATATTCATGAGATTTTTTACACTGAATGGGTATAGGCACTCAGGACTCATGAATATTCAGTGTGCAAGTTGAATATATTATTTCAGCTGACTCCCATGATGCAATAGTCCATAGCACAAGATCAACATGATGTTTCTCTGAAATCGCAATTGTAGATGAAATGACTCATCAGAACCCATAGTTTATGAGTGGTGTTCCCCTTTAATGATTGAAGCTTCAAATATTATAATCCAGCCACATTTTACAGTAACCACACATACAAGTAATCAATGAAGGGAAACTTGCTGAAATATTCAGTATTTTCAGAAAGGTTACTTACTTATTCATTTGATTCATATAATCAGATTTTTGTCTCTTTAATAAAACACAGTTGATCACAAGTCCATTGTGGGTAGACTTTGCTCAGAAATCTTTGCCTGTACATTTTAAAGGTATGAAAGCTGTCTATTGTTGTAACAATATAAATGACGGGCAGTTACATATTTGCATTTCTTAGAAATGAATGATTTCAGAGAAATCAAACAATTAACTGATGCCATTATGGAACTGGGCTATTAAAGAAATCTTTGCTTGCATACTTTAAAAACAGCTGATTGTTGGTGTAATACAAACAATTGACAACCGGAATGATTTTTTGGGAACTGATTAGTTAGAATAATGACTTACTCAAAATAGTGTACACCTGAACAGCATTGATTTACCTGTGGGTAAGTATTTTTGTGTAGCTGTACACACATAATACATGGTACAACCATAGACATGGGAGTTTCTTCTCCACTGTCTATGGTACAACTTAGAAATCCAATCAAATTGTCTTTGGGTCCACACCCTAAAATCAGCACCCCAATAACATCATGATTTCAACCTGTTACTGTACTTTTGGATAAAACTGACCTTTAATTAACATGTACAATGTCTAATTTTCGGTATATTGACAATTTTCTGCAAAATATATTGTTAGTTGTCTGATCGAAAACACAATGCCCCAGTTTAAGACAGCTATAGTGTAGTTTTAAACTGGGGGTAAATGGTTATATATATAAATATATTCTCTGGAAATGAATAATTTCCTAGAATATGCATAATTCTCTGGAAATTAATAATTTCCTAGAACATGCATAATTCTCTAGAAATGAATTTCCTAGAAGTGAAACAACAGTTACTGTGTTATTTGTTATGCAAATGTGTTTTTTATTCTCAAAGCAAAGTTTGAAACAGACTGTTTAATTATAAATTGTTTACATCCTTTAGTATGTTTTGAGTGATATAGAGGAAGGCTTTTCAACACATTTAACAACTCTGGCGCCACACTACTCTACATCATATCACAAGGGAAATACAATCAAGGAAAATAATTGAAAACAAATTTTCATTTTGATAACTGACAGTAAGGTTTGAAAACCTGTGATATTTCATCAAGTTTTGATTGGGTTCCAGTTCAGTGCTATTTTGTATACATACGTGTTTGCCATGCTATCCCTACACTGTTGACTGCAGAAAGAAGCTTACAGTAATTTCAAATAATATTAAACTTTTGACAGTGTCAGTTTTAATAATTTCTTCCTGAAATATCGTAAATATGGTCCTGGAATGCAAAACATAGAATTGATCAGTAAACTTGATTGCACCTTGGGACAATTCCCTGAAAATCAGAGTTGTTAAAATCTCTCCAAACTTTGCCATATGAAAACCTGTTCCTGGTCCTTTTTGAAATAATAAAAGAAAACTGGGAGTTCACCATCTTGTTTTCAAGGAAATTCATTGTCTTATATTTTCCCCATACAGGTTAAAACACAATATTCGGCGGCCATGTTGGATTTAACAATGGCTTAATTTGATACTATTTTGACCTCTACTTCAAAAATTTAGTGACCCCTGATTGATTTTTTTTTTCTTGAACAAAGTAACAGCAAATGTTTGCCATAATATTTCCAAGGTGTTAGTATGTTAAAAAATGTTTGAAAAATCCATTCTCACTCTTTCACTTCAAGTATAAATGACAGAAATTTGATTTCACAATGTCGCAATATTTCTATCACAGTGACTATATTAAGATACACAGACATAGGGGTAAATTAAACACATATTTACATAAGTTTACTTTTCTCTTTTAACTTGCCTGGTATTGTACTTAACATACATTGCATCTGCCACATCAAGATCAAAGGTCAATTGGGTCAAAGGTCACTAGCACACTGAATGTCTGAGTTGCAATTGTGTGCTACCATCCCTTGTGTTGTACAAGAAAAGGTACTTGACATACATTGTATGTATTTCAAACTACATCTTAAATGATACAATTTCAATGACATATTGTACAACATGGAATAGAATCACCACTTTTATTTTTTCATAATGGAAAATTTTCAATTCAGACCATAATCTATTTCCTTAATAAACAAATTTTAATCCGTTATAAGTAGTTTCACTACTGGTTTGTACAAATTCCAAACATCTCATTTGCTTAGTAAAAGCATCTCAGAATAAAGAAACAACAAAATACATTTCAGAAAATCTTCAGAAAATTCCAGTCAAACTGCCATAAAAATCTCTGACTGCCTAGAAAATGTAAATTAGCATAAACTGTGACAGTTAATGTGGTATTTTTTCAGATCATTAAAGGGCATAAGCTGAGTTCATAATTTTTTTTTTTAATTTTTTTAATTTTTAAAATTTGTTTTGGGGGGTTATTTTCTTTTATTAGCTACTTTTAAACTTGTAAAACTAGGTGGTCATACCTACAAGAGAGGTGCATGAATCAGCCCAAACGATGGATGTATAGTGGTTGAAACAAAGAAATTTTAAAGACATATTCCCGTAAAAGCAGCCGGCAAGATTTGCAGAGTAGCCGGCAGATTTTGCCGGCTACCACCCTTTTTCTACATCCCTGCTTACTGACACAGATGTAATCATCACTTCACTTGGTATTCGGGCATAATACGTATGATTTGATGACATAATAATGTATATATTGAATAAAATAATGAGGAAATTTCTATTTAATATGCCCTCTATTGTGCTAACAACCAGAGAAGACAACTTTTAATGCTATGCAGCTCTGACATTTTACATCAGTATCTTCACCCAAGTGAAAAGCACTGTAAACTCAACTTATGTCACTTTAATTTTTAAAAAGAGAAATTTTCACTAAAACAGTAATGTTGTGATTTCCAATACTACAAAAGATTTGGGTAAATATGCTAATATTTGGCAGTGTCATTATTGCTGACATCATACTAACACTTTGTAAATGTTTTGTTTTGAGAAACTTACAGACCTCATAGATCATACTGTTTTATATGAAAACGTTAAGGAGACCATTCAGATGATGCTGTCTCAAATTCTTTTATTTGAGGGACTTAGGGAGACCACTCACTAATAGATCAAAATCTGTCTGCGCGTTCAGGGTACATCCTGTTAGCTATCCATTAGGTAGCATTTCCTCTTGAACGGCTAAAATACCGTAAGATAAAATACCGTAAGCTAACGGTGGTGTGCATTTTCGGGATATGACTCGCCATACAAAAAGCAAGATGGTTGCATGCCAGGTCTGCGTAAAGTCATTTCATTGGCGAATGTAACTTTGAGCATAGTACTCATAACGTAGTAATTTTTTCAACCCATTTAACCGAGAAAGTTCACGTACATTATTTGTTTTAATACTTTCGATCACCGCATTTGAAAGCGCAAAACCATATAAGTAGACATGTATACTGGTAAGATGAATTATTTAACATCGTGTGAGTTAATGACCCAACACTTGCTGCTAGGGTCACAGGTCAAAGATCACTTTAATAGTATGAACAGAACGATAAATAGTTCACAAAATTGTAAATAGACCACTTTTCGAGGCTTCCGATCGTGTCCTGATGAAACTACAATGGGATGTGCTAATTGGCTGACTCGCCCTTGTTAACAGTACATAACAAATTTCTAACATAACACGAAAACATCTGATTCTAAATGAACCTGCCATTTTGGTATTTCGTGGGACAACCTTATTTACGGATAAGATACACTTAACACCATTTCATTAGCCGTTGACATACGTTATGGTATCTTGAACGCGCCCTATCTCATACTGGTTTATTTGGGAGACCTAAGGAGATTATCAAGATCATACTGTCTCGTACTGTTTTATTTGAGAGACTTAAGGACACCACTGAGGTCATACTCTGTGACCCTGTCTTGTACCATTTATTTGAGAGTCTTGGAGAAACTACTAAGATCCCAAATTCACACTGTTTCATACAGTGCTATTTTAGACCTCTGAGATCATAGTCTGTGACTTAGTCACATACTGTTTTATTTGAGAGACTTAAGGAGACCTCTGAGGCTGTGACTTTAGTCTCATATTGTTTTATTTGAGAGACTTAAGGAAACCACCCAGATCATATTCTGTCTCATACTGCCTTTCATCCCATAGTTCCCCCAGTTCTTCCATCATGGATTTCACTCCGGTTGAAGAGTCTCTTGTGTCATTCTTGGTGTCTGGCTTCATTCCCTTTTGGTCCAGTGCAAATAAGTCCAGTAACTGATCTGTACCCATCGACTGTAGACTGGCGTTTTCCTGACTTATCACAGTGTTAGCAATATTCAGCTTGAACTTCTGCATTCTGAGATTCAAATGATGAAAAAAATATATATGATATTTTCAGATCTTTGCTGTTTATGTCAACAACAACCAAATTTTAATGGCTTTCAAACATTTAAACTTTCAGATATCAGTGACTTTACAAATGACGCAAAATCTCAAACTTTTTTTTTTTTAAATTTTGACTAAATGTCTAAAAAAATTTGGTAAAAATTTTGATTAAACTACCTTATATTCAGTTCTAGATATAAGTGCTTCTGTCAGTTATTGACAAAAGGTCATTATTTACGTGGTCTTGAAATTTTGAACTTTTTTTTACATGGTTTTGAAATTTTGTATAAATGAGACAGACATGTTTTAATGTTTTCAAAACTGATGATGTTTATCCCTCTTTCTCTCAAGGGGTATTTGTTTTGTACACATAATACTAGTTGGGAATTAAATAGTATCTACTCCTTCACTAATTAAATTTATTTTTGCAATATCGGTCTTTTCTGTTCTTCATTTGTGGCTACTCAATCTATCCAATCTCAATCAGAACAGTTACACACTATATACCTGTTCTTCAAACTTTTTTTTAAAAATGAAATGAAGGAACAATTTTTTCATTCCTACACTCATTACATATATATTTGTTATTCCATCCTTACCCCATGATCTTTTCTTCCAAAGTACCTCGTGTTATAAGTCTGTACACATTCACTACTTTCTTCTGTCCAATTCTGTGTGCTCTGTCCATTGCCTGTTTTATAAACAAAACAAAACAACACACGTGGGTTAGGAGAGCAAAAGTTACAAGTAAGACAGTCCTTATCAATTAGTTGTATCGTTGGTGTTTTGAATAACAATTCTTCATCAAAGTGTTGTGAAAAGATAATTGTGGGCACACTTCCCAACGAATCCCCCGTGGGCTATCCACCATAGGAAAGTATGTTCAAAGTATAGAATGCATGTGCTTAGCTTGTTTGCATTGGTGAGTATGTACTTGAAAATTTTCACTGACCATAATATTCACTTACTGACTAGATGGTGTCATTCATACATTGCTCTGAAAATTTTCCTTTTCTAATGATTTTACATGTGTTAATGAATGATCTGTCTTACATAAACAAAAAGTCTTTCCCATATATCTCATTATTGTCGTTACAGTACACTGCTGTAAAGTTAAGAATCATACCATAACTAAGGGGTCTGAATGGGTCTCCCTAGATGAAAAGCATACACTGCTATACTTTATCATAATCATATACAATACACACAAAAAAAAGATGTCATTTTTTTCATTTTCTTACGAATCTGAACTTTTCGGAGGGCTTCATCTAATACTAATCATTATTCATTTAATAGAAAGTATGACTAATTTATATAGTTACATAAAATCCTCCCAAAATGAATTATTATGATCACAGATATTGGGTGTGCTAAGTCCATTTTCTTCATACATAAATCAAACTTACAAACATGGCTGGAAATTATAATCAGAGATTCTAAATGTGTAAGATTATTACTTCATTCATAGACCCTTCAACAACAAAATTGAGTACTGTAAAGATTTCTAGTATGTGAGATTATTACTCACCTGTAAGTCCCTCATGGGATTCCAGTCATGTTCAACAAATATGACAGTATCAGCTCCAGTCAAATTAAGACCCAAACCACCAACATGGGTTGTTAGCAGTAAAATATCTATGGTTGGATCGTTGTTGAATCTACAGAAAAGATAGAAATACCTCAGGTTGTACATCCTGTTAGTCTGGAATCTAGTCATGTGAGGACTTTGGCTCTTACCTTTGCCTCCTACAATGCCTGGCATTTTGCTATTGGCCATTTACTTTTGATGTTTGACCACAGAGAAGGTGCTAGTTCGTATTAGATGTTAGATTTTTCCCACTGTGAGATGATATCAATAGTGTGACCACATGATTAGAACCAACTCAGAGGGTAGAGCTACATGACATCAACATAATTACCATATTCAATTGGGGTTGAACATCACTGCGGGAAATCATTAATCTAATTTTAGCCACTAGTGTAATGCCAGGCGTGGTAGGGTACTGGCCAGTGCCAAAAATTCCCACACAAATGGATTCTAGGCTAATGTCAGATTTACCTTACTTCTCATCTACAAATAGTATTCTCTGAAGACAGTCTTTTCTGAGAAAGCATAGAGGCTGGCTGTTTTGGTCTTGACAACAAATCTTACAACTAGCAAGAATTTAATTTGCAAGGTAAAGCTGAGTTCTAGAGCCTACAGTTTTTGAATTCACAAAATAGTTTCCCGTGCTGGTCACTGGTGACAAAATTTTGTGAATGTTTATAAAATGACTCCTGATTATGCCAACTATTTAGTACTAGGACCATTCATTAACTGATTCTTAGCTGCAAAAGTTTCAATCTACCGTAGTTACTGCCGATGTATCATCCACATTGACATACTCTGATGATGCACTCAATCTTGGTTTTGAGTCTTTGACAAATTGTTTTTCTCAGACCTTTCGAAGAACTCAATGACTCACAGATGTGAGAATGGTGTAAACACACTGTGCTGAGACTTACCTGTGTACAATTTCATGCCTACCACCTGGTGGTACACTACCATCAAGTCTGAGATAAGTGACATCAGGCATATGAAGTCTGCAAGATAACACATAGCTTGATGTAAATTTAACACCTACAATTGCTGTGACCCTGACAATACCATGAACTTCCATTGCTCTACCTGTCAAAGCATCAATTGCCTTGAATCTAAAGAGTTGTTGTATAGTCCTCTGTCTGAATAGCAATTTATTACATAAATAATTGTTTTTATTGAGCTAAAATTTAAAAATTACAAAACAAGAATAGAGTGGAGAATGACATGAGCAATGGATGTGAACACAGTGTCACATATTACATGTAAGTTACTAAGTAACTGAAGATAAGAATCAACATAGTGAATAACACGAACAGACAGACAGACAGACAGAGACAGACAGACTGACAGACAGAGACACTAGACACAGACAGACAGACAAAAAATAATCATACATACATACATACACATACATAGTGAATAACATGAACAGACAGACAGACAGACAGACTGACAGACAGAGACACTAGACAGACAGACAAAAAATAATCATACATACATACATACATACATACATACATACGTACGTACGTACGTACGTACGTACATACATATACATACATACATGCATGCATGCATACATACATACATACATACATACATACATACATACCCCCCCCCCCCCACACACACACACACAGATTTAGTGACTATAGACGGGGATCAACATGGTGTATATAACATTGCACAGACAGACAGACACAGAGAATCAAATTCAACTGGTAGCCCACACAGTCAAATTTCATTACAGTGGGATGTGACTATAAATGAGAGAAGTAGCGTGTTTCTTACACTTGAATACACATGCTGATAATTTTGATCAGTGAGGCATGAAAGTAGTTGATTTTTATGTGTGTTGTCACTCACAGCCTGTAAGAGATTGATGGTCAGATAACAATTCCACTCTACCGAATCTAATCAAGTTTGTTGACCGGATGTAAACAGTACAAGTGAACGTGATCATAATTAGATAACATTACACTATATTTTTCATCATTCAGCCATGGGAAAATACGAGCACGATTTTGGGGCGTTGTCACTCTGGGTCGAAGATGAGTTGTGACAAAACCCTTTTTATAGGTCACAGTTTTTTTTGTAACTGAATAAAGGAACATATTGCAAAATTATATAATTATACCTCTTCAAGCATAATTTATGAAAAATTGGGGAAGAATAATGGAAATGTGGAATATTTCGACTCATATTTTGAGCACCACAGAAGCAATGACAAGGATGTGAGTTGTCATGACCGGAGAATAAAACTTAGTATTTTTGTTGTATTTAACTTGGCTTGTGGGTGGTACTACTATCACTGTCAACTTAGTGCAGGAAGAATGTGCCCAGAGGACCAATTAGTTTGAATCATCCCAGATCTTTGCTGTATGAAGGCTTCCTTTCAGAATCATAAACGAATTTGGATTGGTTCACTATCTTGTTTAAAGCTGTACTACATGTAGTTGCAACTGGAACTTTTTTTTTTTTTTTTTTTTTAAATGTGTTGTTAGGTAAAATAACTTAGTTGTAATATTGTACACTGTGAAAAGTATTGAATCACCTGTGGATAAACATATTTTTTGTCGCTGTATACATGATAAATAAAATCAAATTGATTTTTGGGTCCACACCCAAAAATCAGCGCCCTCAACGGCGATCACAATTTCAACCTGTTTATGTACTGCTTAAGGATAATATCGACCACTGATTAACATGTGCAACTTCTAATTATTGGTATTTTAATTCATATATTGTGGTTGTCTGATCAAAAGATGATACTCCAGTTACAACTAGTACAATTTTAACATGGTGACAGATTCAAAACCAAGCTTTTGCTCAAGATTTAGAAGTGTCACTACCCTAAAAACAGATAATATCGACCACTAAAAAACAAATACAATGTCTTTTTATAAGTATAACTGACCCACTTTTCATGAATATATCTTTGGTTATTTGATGAAAAAAAATGTCCCAGTTCCAGGAAATTAACAATCTATTATTTTCCCATACGATGTTAATGCAGCATTTGGCAGCCATTTTGAAGTATAACACAATTTTTATCATTTTCTTCTATTTTCACGTACTTATCATTTATCTTCTTGATTATAACTGAGGAAGGGTATTTCATTATCATTCACTTGAAATATGAGAATAGTTGATCACAGATTTTTCATTTTCACTTTCAAACAAAAAAACAGAGAAGTCGTACATCTACCAATACACCCAATGAATTATTAGAGTTTTATTGACAAACACAAAATCTGTTTGGCTACTTACTGCAGTAAATCTTTCTCTACAATGTCCAACATACTCTTGAGTTGACAGAACAGTAAAACACGATGTTGTCCGACCACGGATTCTGTTAATTCTCCCTGCTGTCCATTGAGATGATGACCGACACCTATACCACAGTCTTGTAGAAGTTGTCTGTAAATGTCAAACAGCAAGACTAAAGTTAATATATCATGGATTCATGGCAAAGAAATTTACATGTACATAAATTAAGATTTTACAAAGTCTCCAAGAAGTTGTCTACAAATGCCAAGAGAGAGAGAGAGAGAGAGAGAGAGAGAGATCAGAATTCGTGCCAAGTTGTCATCATATTTATAATTGTATGTAATAGGGAAACAGTAATACAGAATACAAATCTACATTATATTTATAAAACTCAAACAACATGGAAATAGTAGCCATACTATGATAAACACTGACTGTTATTTTATCACAAACTGAAAGAATTTAAATTATGCAGAAACATTTGAAAATTTGAAGCACTACGTCAAAAATATCACAGCTACTTTTGTAGTGTTCAAAAACCTAACATTTTAATAAACATTTTAAATATATGCATATGTATATGTAATCACAATGTTTCCAAAACTGGACTGCTTACAAGAAATGTTCATAAGATATGGCTCATTTATACAGGTCAAGAAAAACTTACTTGAGAGCTATCAGTTTTGGTGCATGTTGTATGTCATGCAACGATGACTGCTGTTCTGCAAGCTGAGATTTAACCTTGTCGTACTGTGGATGTTGTGGTGTCAATACTAACAACGGATGGTCACAAACTTTACGTAGGTACTGAAGAGCCTGAAACAGAATAACATATAATAATCTAGATCTAAAAACTGAAAAAATGCTACAAGAATCTGATTCAAGATGGAGTACACAGATGAAGAAGACAAACATTACTTTGCCAATGGCCGTTTATTTTTCTGAGGTTTTTGAATTCTTTTACGAGAATTGAATGTAAAAATAAAAGAAAAGTTAGCTTATAAGTATCCAACTATCTTTTAAAAGGGATGCCACTCCAGGAAATGAAGTCATTTTCATAAATTATGGGTTCAGGAGAGTCATTTCATGATTTTACATCACTTACAATTACTTGCAATTTCTGAAAAAGTTCATCTTGTGCATTTATAGGGTATCTGTGCTGTGGACTATTGCATCATGGGAGTCAGCAGAAATAATGTATTCAAGTTACACAATGAATATTCATGAGAGAAGTTTTACATTAAAGGGTATAGGCACTCAAGACTAATGAATATTTAGTGTGCAACTTGAATATAATCAATTTCCTGGAGTGTGCTCCCCTTTCAGATACATCATAAAATATCCACCGGTTTCCTGTACACTTCACCAGGTGAAGTAAATTTGGAGACTGATATGGAAACCAAGATTATACAAGTAATCTATCAAAAACGATGTAAACATTTTCATTCTATTGGTTAAATTCTTGAAAGAGTTGTAATGGCTAATATAACTAAAAATTGTTATTTTTGAAGTGTTGTGACAATGCCATACAGATTTGATGAATGATACAAAGCTATATTAGGCTCCATCAACTTTGTTTGCCATCCTTGAATTTTCCCAGAATCTACAGACAGGGGAAAAACCTACCCGGCAGACAGGAGAAAAACCTACCCGGCAGACAGGGAAAAAAACAAGCACAGGAAAAAAACACAATGCTAGCATGTTATGTAAAATTCACTTTTCTATTGATTCATTTTCTGTGTGTACCTAAATCTACTACACTAGTGAAATGTAAATATCAAAATCCACACTTGGGTTGTCTCAAACAACTACTTATGTGTAGTGGTTCTAAAGATATTAGAACAGTCTTTACATTTTCAATAGTATGAAATACAGCCTTATGTGGACATTCTGAGCAAAACGAAATGTGGTTTTTCCTTCAAAATCTACCGACAAAGCTACCTATACATGGACTGTAATCAAAAGAGTTTAAGTGATGGTGCCTTACCTGGAATACATGAGAACTAGCCTGTGTCTTGACTCCGTCATCTTGTCTGTGAATGGTATCTTCCACACCTCGTTTAGCACGGGATCTAGCAAAGTCTTCATATAATTGCACCTGTAAACATGTAACATTTCACGTCAGTTCAACGTTTTTAGGTACTGAGCCCCTATGACCCAAAGGCAAATTTATTTCATGATATTTACCCAATTACCAGATCAGAAAAGCAACAGAAAACTACCTAGGATTGTTAAAAGTGAAAAAATCACATAAAGTGGCATTAGACAGTTTTTGGCTTTAACTCCTACATACATATTGCCAAGTAATGTTTTATTGCCTTTTTCTAGGCCACCAGCCCATGTGCAAAATCACTCAAACTGTGGAAAGTGAGAAAAATATGGTAATAAATGAATAAATAAATGATCTTTGTTCATCCTAAACAACTTCAGAAATTTGTTGAATGGTCGCCACAAAAGCAGTGCCCTCGCACTGAAGAAGCAGGAGGAGGAGTGTCAGGGGAAAACCTGCATTGTTCGGCAGGGTCAAACTGAGCATCACCCTTCTTACATACAGACCTGGTTAATTTTTTAAACAAACCCACATGACACTGGGAAGGTTTGTAACCCAGACTGCATTGGTAAGAGGCATACAACCTTAGTAATCACTCAGCCACTGACAAATGATAAACTGTTCAACATACCTGCAATGGACTGAGTTCACAGTAATAATCTTGCATAATCTTAGGTGGAAGGTCATCAAGTACATCTTCTTTGAGTCTTCTAAGTAGAAATGGTAGTACCTGACGATGTAATGACTCCATAGCTAATGCTCCTGCTTCTTGCTCCTTGGACGAACTCTTTGCATCACGACTTTGTAAAATTGGTTTGGCAAATTTTGCTGTAAATTGTTTCTCTGTTCCCAGAAAGCCAGGCATCAAGAAGTCAAATAAAGACCACAGTTCTATTACATTATTCTGCAATTAATCAGAACACATGGACATTGCTTTCATCAGCTAAATCTCATTGTTTGGGTCAAACAGCAACAAAGAAAAATCTAAATATATAATATTTTCTCATATTTCTCATATTAGACAGACAGACAGACAGACAGACAGACAGTCAATCTGTCCATCTGTCAATCCAGCTATTCTACTATCCATTATATAGCCATCCATCCATCCATCCATCCATCCATCCGCTCACCCACCTACCAATTTCTTTCTAGCCATTCCATCCACCAACTCACTCATCCATCCATCCCATTATCTATCCATAAACCACCAACCACCCACATAAGCATCTTTTCATCTCCTAGGCTTTTCAATAAATTTATTTAGTTTAGACATGTCTATACCTGTATAGGTGTTCCAGACAGTTTAGATAGTTCAGTCCCTCCCTCTGTCTATCACTTCATCAACAAACCCATCTTTCCATCGTATTAGTATTTTCAATAAATCTAATTTAATGTTCACATGTCCATACCTGTATAGGTGTTCCAGACAGTATAACCCTATGGTTTGCATTTAGCTGTTTGACAGCCTTTGATAGCTTAGTTTTACCATTCTTGATAATATGTCCTTCGTCTAGTATGCAGTAATTCCAGTCAATTCCCCTGTAATAAAACATTAAAATATTATGTCCACAGTTCTAAAATCAAATTCTTGACTTAGTCCAAAACATCAAACTAGTTTGTCCACAGTTCTAACATCAAATTCTTGACTTAGTACTAAACATCAAACTAGTTTGTCCACAGTTCTAACATCAAATTCTTGACTTAGTACAAGACATAAATTTAGTTTGTCCACAGTTCTAACATCAAATTCTTCAAATACAGGTCAAAGACACAATACAATTTGTATTATCGACAAATTTTCCCTCGGGTAGAAAAATGCAACATTGACAAGATATGTTAGAACTTACATAGTAGTATAACCATGCAGCCCCAAGGAAAATTATAAATACATATACATGCAGGTATGTCATTTTCGTTACTTTTCAACTAAACTTTTATCACAGTCTATTCCTTTTACAAAAGATATAACATTTTTTGACCAAAAAATAATATTTTATCAACATTCCAGAGTTCTATGTTCATAGTGACTGCCATACTTTGACATGTGTATATATGGTGTGTTTGTAGTTATCAGTCATACCATACATGACGTTATTACAGTTGGAAAAAGATGGAATACTAGATTTATAAATTACCAATGAAAATTGATGGAACAGTTTTCATGATCATATTTCACTTTCAATTTTACAACATGGAATAAATTTAGTCCACATTCAAGGTTGTATATTCCCTGAAGGTACTAATAAACACACTACTAACCAAAACTTCCTCCCACACAGTCTGACTTTTGACCCAATAGTGCTCATTATGGGAGTAATTTCTGCCTCACTTTCTGTTAGTCATTCACGTACTAAAACATCCTTCTTGTATCAATTTTTATGACAGGTTTGATGAAATGATAATACCACATAGGACTAACTCACAGTGTTGCCTATGTTCAGTAAAGTAAACTTTCATTCTTTTCGGAGATGGTTTTGCTGGATATAATGTTTATATCTTACAGTTTTTTATCCACTTTTTGTCATGCTGTAAAACCAACACCAACACCCCCCCCCACCCCAAATCTTCCAACACTGACCTATGGCCCTTTCCTTGAAACTGTGCTACAGCAAAATGAATATATAATACAAAGTACTCACAAACAAACATGAGATTAAAAACACAGTTGAACAGACAATGTACTATCTGTAAACCATTTGTCTACAACACTATTTTACTAGAATTTGTTATAAACAATGACATTTAATAGGTAAACAAGATGTGTACTGTACTTACTTGAAAAAATCAATGTCATTCCTCACGATATCATAGGATGCCACAACTAAATTATGTTTCTTGACTTTACCTCGAAGTCTGTGTATTAACAGAAGAAGAACTATCAATATCTCAGGAACACAAATGCTATAGATTCAAGAGTTCATCATCAAAAAAAAAATGGGTTCATTATATCTCAAAAATAAAAGAATTTAGTAAGCTTACTCTGGCTTTCTGTGCATTTGTAATGTGTGACAAAAGGACAAGTTCAAGATGACAATGTAAAAGTTTACACACACACAAGCCATTACCAGAGTACCCATCAATGACCAGTAAAGATGTACTCAAAATAACTGAATCACTACCAGTAAAAGTTTGGTGTATTTTAAAGGGGATAAAAAACCAACCAATCACTACAAATTAGTTACACTAGTGTTTTTTAAAGTCTTTGTTCAATTGAACACCACAAGAAATCAAGTTCATACCGTAATCTTTCCACTGGTGGTCCTGTGTAGTGTAAAGGGTTGAGGTACTGAGGTGTTACAAATTTCTCTACTTCATAAACCCAATGACCAGTCAGTGTTGGAGGGCATACCACTAATGATGGTAAAGGGGCACAGTCTGGCCTTTGAGAAACCTACAAATAAACAATGTATGCATTCTTTAACTGCTGACATATACCAGATGCAGAATTATGCTGACAATGAAAATATCTTTCAAATTAATAGATTCCAATGAAGAATTATTTTGAGAATGAATATTCATGGCTTCTGACATCATAGTATCAAATGAATATTCATGGTTTCTGACATCATAGTATCAAATGAATATTCATGGTTCTGACATCATAGTATCAAATGAATATTCATGGTTCTGACATCATAGTATCAAATGAATATTCATGGTTCTGACATCATAGTATCAAATGAATATTCATGGTTTCTGACATCATAGTATCAAATGAATATTCATGGGTTCTGACATCATAGTATCAAATGAATATTCATGGTTTCTGACATCATAGTATCAAATGAATATTCATGGTTCTGACATCATAGTATCAAATGAATATTCATGGTTCTGACATCATAGTATCAAATGAAATTTTCAACTCACAAAGTCAAAGTCAGCAAAAATTTGGATTTGAGTCAACATTTTTTTTTGACTTGTGAGTAGAAATTTTCATATGATAAAAGAACTATTCTGCAGTGAGTGAAGAATGCCAGAGGTTCAAGTCAAAAGTTCTCAGTAATCCTGTCATAAGTCTAGTTGTGTCATCGCTTGAAGGTCCACTTTGATGTTGGATTAGCCTTGGAAAACATATGTCTGACAGAGCTATAGTTGGTGCAGAACAAATGATTCCATATAATCCTTAGTAGGATAATGTCTAATGTAATGACCAAGGATTGACACATGGCCCTTTAAGTATGCTACAGAGAGTAATACAACAGGTAGTCTTGCTGCTAGATCCCTTGGGCTATTTTGCTCACTTTGACGGCGACAAAAGGTCGCTTTAAGTGAGAGCAATAGCCTCATATCTATCAGAAGAAAGCCTGTGGTCTAGCTGTAAGACTATACAACAGGTACCTTTACAAATACCTTAAAAGGACCACTTCAGATTAGGATTAAAATCTAGGTGTGAAAATCAGTTATTTGGCAGAGTTATAGAAAAAGTTGGTCCAGAATGAAAGACTGATCCCACGTAATTATTAAGATAACATTAACGCAATGACCTGGTATTGAAACGTAACCCTTTAAAACAATTTTCTGTAGATTTTTTTGGTTCATTTGAAATGCATATGCTGATATTTGACGTCACATAAATTCCAATGTAATTATGTACAAATGACATAGTTGGTGATATCCACACCTTCAGAACTTACTTTATATTTCTGTTCTCTGTCGACATGGTCACCTGCTACGATACATAGAGACTGAAGTGTTTTACCAAGTCCCATGTCATCACATAGAATACCATGAAGTTTGTATTTGTTCAGAAAATATAACCAATTAACACCATCCTACAAATAATGGCAAAAATAATCTGTGTGATTCAAGTATTATGATGACAAGATCAAAAGTAATCTGATCACCAGAGCACAAATTACAAAAATGTACATTCAAATTAGATTAGGGTGGAATGTAACATAAACAAAAAAATTCTACTTTATATGATTTCATGACATTCTTAGACAGTTCCGTACAATACAAAGCTTCAAAAACAAAGGCTTCGGTGTTATGGCAAAAAATCTATGTAACATTTTAATCAACTGGATTTGTTTTTATCACTTATTGGCCACTGCAACATTCACAAATGGTCAAATACAAATTTCGTCATCAAAATAGTTTTGTACCTGTTGATATTTTCTAAGTTCTGCCTGTATCGGTACTGGTATTTTGTAATTATCAAGTTTACGACTGTCTAACAGCTGTTCTAAGAATCTTCGTTCCCTTGCTTTCTGTTCTATAAGTTCTGCTGTCATTGTTGGAGGGTTTGGGATTCCAGCCTGTCAAAAAAACAAGGTATGATTTTAAAAAATTCTCAAGTTACAAACAAATACTATAAATTATGTTTCCATAGTAATTGACATTACAAAATCTCATGAGATGCGAATACAAATGTGGTGCACTCAAATATCTACATGAGTGCTGCAGCTATACTTTCATCAGTAGTGAGCAAAAGTGCAGTAGAAAACACTGCAAGCACACATGCAGATAGCCTGAGTATCCACATTAGCACTAACACTTCATGGGGTTCTGTTATGTTGAACCACAACAGCAAATGTCATAAAAAGTACTGTGTTCACATGATTTAGTGTACATGGAACATTTAGGTGTGAAATATATAGTATCCTTGGTATTGCACTGCAATGCAAATACTAATAATATGCACATACACAGATACAAGTAATCGCATCGAGCACTTTCAAAATATCATGATTTGTCACTTTTCCCCTTATTCCCATAACAGAATTATTTGGATAAACAATTAATTTGTATGAAATAATTTATAATTACATATAATTAGTAGGAACAATATGCATAGTTATCATTTTATTAGAACAATCGACCAGATCGAGGTTAAAGTTCAAAACGCATTCTTCTTTATATCTTATAGCAGTAGGGCAATGTCAAAGTTCAAAGTTCAAAGTGTACTGTGCTTCATCACAGCCTTACCTCTATTGGCATAAGCCTTATGAGTGTAGCAAAACAATGTGTGGCCATGAGTCGAACACTTTCCAAAGGATCAGTCATTCTACCAAGCACAGGAACTACTAACAGGACTATGAAGGGGACAATGTCAAACTGTAGCATGTCAATCACATCTGAACACAACAGTTAGGGAAAACACAGAATTTAGAAGTGACATAGAAAGGCCAGTGTTGAATTACGGTTGAAATTTGGTTGTGAAAAAACAGTAGTCTGAGAGAGGTATAGAAAAAGTTGGTCCTGAACAAAAGAATGATCATATTTGATCCCTAGACTGTGCTGATAAGATAGCAACTACTCCAAAACCATGGGATTTAAAACACTGGGGTTTAAAGTGACCACATGGATGAGGATTAGGTATTTATTTTGGATTTTTAATTTATAAAACAACTTTATCATGACATTCTACTTCAAAAATCAATGTGAAACAACATAGACCAAGTCCTTGTTTGTAACTCAATAAATTGCAAAAGGCTGATAAGAGTGTAAAATGTTGTGTTATTGTACAATAACAAACCTTTTTACACATTTAAAAAAAAAAATTTTCTCAATGTATTGAGTTACAAACACATACTTAGTCAATGTTGTTTCACATTGGTTTTTCAAGTAGAAAACCATGATAAAATTGTTTTATAAATGAAAAATCCAAAATAAATAACCCAATCTTAATCAATATGGTCACTTTTAAGGGAATCATTAATTTTATCCAGGATTACAGACGCTGGTATTTAATTTCAACACTAAAGAAACCTTCACGCGCTAAACTTTTAGTTCTCTGATGAGGAAAATTGGCAGATCTGAAGTCTACTCATCACTTACTTTGCCAACGACAGTGAAAGTAATAAAGAAGAAATAAAAAAAAAAAATTTCATTCAGCAGCGCCAACAAACAGGTGTGCAAAGTAACAAAAGGATACTGATGAGTGTTTCTATGGCACCCTGTCTCTTGATTTCATTCTCTGATGCACCTAGAGAGGGCAGTACTTTAGTTACAACATATACCATGGTTTCCATGGTGACCACTTTACTGAGTACACCTATAGACCTTGCTGCCATGTAACGGACTGCTGTGTAGGGATACTCCAAACAAACACACAGATGAGGTAGGCTTTCTAAAAGCTATAAAGAAAGCAGAAATTGAAAATAATTGATGTTCTATATTATCATCTTCTCATGCACATATCTAATTGCTGGGTGACATCCACAATGTCTGTTACACCCAGAATATTACATAATACCTTGTACAAGCTAAGTTATAGGTGTTCCAACAACAAATATGGGATTTATTTTTTGGTTGTTCTACATCCATGACAACATGCGTCTATGTCATTTGGTTCTGTCATACTTGAAATTTGAGTCAAAATGTTCAAAATCATTTATTTTCTATCTTTTTTTTTCTTAAATTAAGCTTGCATATGTAAGCATTATTACATTCATCTCTCATATCAGCTGGAAAATACTAATGACAAATGACACAAGATTACTACTGTCTTCAACTCGTCGTGGCAGTGCCCCTTAACCCACGGTAGTATGTTCCCCGTGGCTATAGACAGTGTCTTCTCCAGTTCTCCTAAATGTTATTTCTTTGAGGTTCACAACAAAAACATTGAAAATGGACCTTACCATACGTAGAACACTTACTTTAGAATGAAGACTGGAATGTAAAACTGATGTCAGCACCTCAAATACTTGTAAACTGTTGACGAGGTCTTGTGCTAAATTATCATTGTCTTGAAAAGATGCAGGATCTGAGTAGGAATCACCACAGAAATTATGTTATCACACTATTAAAGTAAAATGTGTGGTAAGATTTTGGCAATTTCACCAAGAATCAAAGAATACACCAATCTGAGAAGTTAACTTTACCAGGTGCACATAGAGATATGTGGCCATATCCTGATCAGACAACTTGACTTTACCAGGTGCACCCTGTCAATCTGACATTATTATTTGTATATACTATTAGACATATATGGTCAAATCTGACTTTACCAGGTGCACATAGACGTATGGTCACATACCCTGATATCTGATCTTACCAGATGTACATAGACATATATATATATAGTCATACCCTCACAATCTAACTTTAACATGTGCAACAATACAGATACACAAAAAAAGCGTCCTTACATAAATATATATATATCTATAGTTTAGTGCCAACTTACCAAATTGTTGTGGTTTTATGTGTTGATACAACACAGCAGTCATTGCTTCCCATAACTTGTTAAGCTTGAGTCTTACATCTTCACCAAAATACTTGGCCAGAGTTGTCAGTGCATAGTTAGCCCCTCTCCTCTGTAGTCGTTCTGATGCATTACTGGTATCTTCATCACCTCGGATTTCATCCAGATTGGTGTTATCAATCACATACCTACTTCTGTTGGAATGAGGACCTCTCCTAGGAATGGTGCTCAATATGGCTGCCTTTATATCAAAGAAACAAAAACGTAATGAACAAACAGATTGCAGTGATTTTTGTCAAGGGTGGTAATATCTGACTGACTTTCCTTGGTTTTTTTACCAGGGTCCCCACCTGTTATGGTACAAGGTATCAAAATTGATGTAAAACTTTACCATATCCCATTCACCTGTTACAACAGTCCATCACATGGGCATTACAATTTAAGTTTCCCTTATCCAGTAACCATCAGACACAATGACCAGGTAGAATGTGTATACGGAAGCATGTACCACCAGTATGTGCCTCTCTCCAAAGATGTGTATTTTACTTTTTATAGAGCCTGGGGAAGATGTGGGAATGTATGGCACATTTTTAATGATAGCCAAATTTTGTTGTTGTGAGTCAAAATGAGAAAAACTGGGATTTCTTGTGAGTCACCACATAGTGAGAGATGGGGGAACACCAAATTTTGGTGCGTCACTAGAAATTGTGTGCGTCAGTGGCGCATCAAATCGGCTTAGAGGGCACACTGCCCCTGCCTATATAAAACTCAATAAATCTGTACAACAGAGATGTGATTACAAGTTTGTTTATCACTATAATTCACCATCTCTGGTTCAAGACTTGGACAACAAATACAGAGAAATATAAGAACTTGATAATTTCTAAAACTTCACACCTGGAACACTCAGTTTTTTTCTTTTAATCTGTCTGTTTATACGACATCATTGCAAGTCTGGGGGAAAAAAGCATCTATTTCCTGTGAGTTTAATCATTTCAAACAAAAGAATATCAAATCATTTTTCACAGGATTGTATAACAGCATTCTAGGAATTGATACTCATGCAACCAATCATTTCAGTCTGTAATAATTCATTCAATGATGAATTAACTTCAATGTGATATATTACCCTGCAGGCATGTTCTTATTTCCTTCCTTCTCAAATTCAGATTAGATTCTGTTACGTCTTTGAAGTGTTTTTTTTTTGTATTTATATGAAAGTCACACCTTTGAGCCTTTTTTTTTTTTTACAGATTAGCCTTGAATGAAACCTGACCTACGGATTTGTATCTCAGGGGCTTTTGAATAATTTATCACCATATCATTCTCTTCTTCCTCAACTTACACAATTCTACATTTACACAATTCTACGTTTTACTTGTTACTCAGATATCTAGACTTTAAAGATACATCATGTCACTCCACACGCACTGGCCTTCTCAGAGAGGGGGGCTGACCGATGAGTGAGGGTGCCCTGTCACTGCATACCTTACAGACTATGAGATATCACTCTATGGTTTTTTTTACTTTCATTATCTATAGACACAACTTGACAATTACAGTATGTACATGTCACTGCTACTTCATAGATTATTTCAGTGGATGTGAATTAATTAAAATAATGAATCAATGGATGCTGAATTTTTAGGGGCACACAAATGGGGTGGAGAGGGCAGTTGGTCTGGAGATTGCCTAAGAATGCCTCATCCCTTTCTCCCTTCATGTGTTGTATATTTCATTATGCACTTAGTTGCAGCTTGGCAAATCAGTGAATCCCAGTCGTATAAGTATAAACATTATTATAATTATGACACTTTGATTCACTGTTTATACGATGGAATTTTTTTTACATTTCTATCCTGTCTTTCCCAAAGTTCAGGTATTGTCAAGTGTTGATATTACCCAAAATATATAGTCTTTCGCACTTATTTCATTATTTTGATACGTCATCAAAAACAAACAAAAAACCTGCAAAATACCAAATAACCCTCAGAGTAGTCTTGCTGCTAGACTCCTAGGGCTATTCTGCTCACTGTGAAGGCTACCTAAGGTCGCTGGTGAGAGTGATAGCCTGAATGGTGTTCACCCTCGATTGCACCTTTCAGAAACAGAGTGTTGAGAAGAAAGCCCGGGGGTCTAGCAGCTAGACTACCCTCAGAGTTGCTTAGCACTGTTTATTTTGCTACAATTATACATAAATTTATTAACTTCACAAACTTATACTTGATATTTTTTTACTAACACCAACCACAATTCTTACCTGCTGTTGTTTGACAAGAGTAAGGATTCCTATATGTTTGTTACACTGTTCAGTCCAACTCATATTTCCAAAGGCAGTGGGTGTACCGGGTCGTCCTCCATTACTGTTACTTGAGCTTCCAGTGTCTAACATTGCCACACTGGGTATAGGCTGGGTAACGTTGGGTGTATGATTACTATCAACACATAGACTGCTACATAGATTCTTAATGATTTTAGGGTTTGGTGATGGGGTTCGGTCAACGCATAACTGTAAAAGTCGGGCTAAACTATTGGCTGCATGCCTCTGTAAATCAAATCATAATTTGTATATTAGAATTACTAATGATTTGTTTTTGCACAAAATGTTTCATAAACCCAAAATGAAAAAAAATGATCACATGACTTCAGAATATAGGGTAGGTAGGTGGGAGTTTTATTTTATTTTATTTTATTTTTTTATTTTTTTTATTGAGAAATTGCTTCGACCTACAGACAATATACTAGTACTTCTTGGTCATAATACTTGTGTGATAGTTTTTTGAGGTGTAATAAAATTAAATGAAGACAATTATATGAAAAGTAGATAAACACAATATACAGACTGTATTGAATAAATTCAATTGACATTTTTTGAAAGACTTGATTTCTCTGAAATGGGATTTTTAAAAAGAACTGACCAAAGAAACTTTGGCAAGAAAATTAGTTTATTTTCAGATATTGTTGATGGAATTCAGGAAATTTGTTATCTGTACATTACAGACAGCTTTCTGTTGATTCTTACAATTTGAATTTATGAAATATTTACCTGCATAAGAGAGCTTTCTTCTTTCTTGATTGTCTCCATAAGAGGTTTAATAATAGGATTAAGTTTATCTGGAAGTGACTTTAACGCCACAACAGCACCTGCTAATGCTGCTTGTACTCTGACATAAAAAAACACAAATACCAAGAGAATTACATTATACAACCTGTGAAAAATCACCGATGTGTTTCCTTGCTTGTGGTAAACAGGAATGAGACAGGGTTCATGCAAAGACATATATGTAATCTGCGTGGGCAACTTATCAAAGTATAAACACCACAGCAGCCAAGATCCCATGACTCTGTTCCTGATAGAATGCTACACTTTATAACATTGAGTGTGGGTGTTAGTGTTACATCACAAATTACACAGATATAAACAAACCGATAAAATCGTCACATGAATTACCGACACTAAAAGGCACCTACTCTTATTTTTGTATCAGCTGTATTGATGTTTTTACCTAATCTTTTCTTTGCATGAAGTCTTTCCTATGCTCACTTCATTCAAATAAACACGCTGGTGTTTTTTTGCAGTTTGTATCTGTTTTAAGGAAGAACACGCTGTGGGGACAATTTTGTTGTAACTTCAAAATAGCTCAAATTATCAATACCTTTGACTTACAAAAGCTTGTTTCTTGGTCCTTTAGAAATCATCACAGAAATTTGGTTATTCTTGAAATCATCATCAAATACTTTCATATCAAGTTAAAAATACAGAATTTACTAACCAAATATAGTGACATCATCACTTGAAATTTACAACTGCTGACATCACACTGTGGACGAATTCAACCTGTTACAAACAGGGAAAGTAAACAACTGAATTGGGCTAATAACACTTGCCACATGTTGGAAATACAGAGACTTGTAATAGTTCACGTTCACAAACAAATTTCCAGTCCGCCTGGAATTTCATGTACACATGAAGAGTCCATAAAACTGTTCTTATTCAATGATGGAATGTAATACAAGTATCTACTGTTCCAACATGGTGAGTCAAGTGTTATTAATCCAATTCATTTGTTTACTTTCCCTGTTTGTAATAGGTTTTGTTTGCCCATGTTCTGATGTCAGCAGTTGTACTTAAACTAGTACTCATTTATCACTGCTTGCTATTTCTCCCTGTCTACTACTGGTTTTCACTACACTGAGACTTCTCCCTTCACACTTTGACTAATAAAGACAACAGTATTTTGAATTCTTACCTGATACTAAGTTTTTGTTGTTCTGTGTTTATTTCAGTAATGGACGATAATACCTGTTGACATAAATCTTTGATAGACTGCTGTACTTTTGATGGCAGTGTACACTGTGAAACCTGTCCAAGGATACCCTGGGCAGTTCCTCTCGCCTGCTCCACTGTAAACATACTATCAGAATAAACAGACATATTAGCATTTTTTTGTTTACGTTATGAATATCTGTAATTACCGGTACAGGGTATCTTTGCTGTTGGACATTGCATCATGGGAGTCAACAGAAATTATGTATTCGAGTTGCACAATGAATATTCATGAGATGTTTTACACTGAAGGATTTAGATACTCAGGACTCATGAATATTCAGTGTGCAAACATGAATATATTATTTCTGCTGACTCCCATGATGCAATAGTCCATAGCAAAGATACCCTATAACTGCACAAGATCAACTCGATGTTTCTCTGAAATCACAAATAATTGTAGGTGATGTAAACTCATGAAATGACTTTCCAGAATCCATAGTTTATGCAAAGGTCTCTATTTCCTGGAGTGGTGTTCCCCTTTAACTAAACAACATCAGCAATCAAAAACACAATACTAGATTTGAATTGCTATATAAACAATTATTTCAATGTAGAATATTTACAATTTGTAATCATTCTTTTAACAATCTGGATGCCTTAAAAATGACCATTAAAAGTCAGAAGGATATCAGGAACTTACTATTCCTTTCCCTGAGTGTCTGCCACATTAGAGTGGAACTATACTATACTAAGTTTAGCACAACAGAACCCTATATTTCTTGAATCTTACAAAAAAAGGTGAAAAACCATTGCAGCCCTCTATGGCCACATCAGACAAAAATCACAACATCACTGAAAGTAAGATGGCAACAGCACAAGTCTGTATTGGATGACAATTACTGCTAACTACTGAAATTTTGGATTTTTTAATAAAACAAAAGGTAAGAATACAATGGTAATGCCCTTAAAAATCTAATGAATCATGCTCACTAAAAAAAGGACTCATACATACACATAAAAAAAAATAGAATAAAAATAGTTGGTTAGATGGTGGCGAATGATATACATTGTTTATTTATTCCACTGGGTTCTATGTTCTGAGGTGGACAATTATTTCTCACTCCTTCATTGTGAGATAATTATATATTAAAAGCTGTCCTTGTCAGTCTAACAAACTATGTGGATTACTTACGTTGGAAAGGTGCTTCTCTGAACACTTCTATTGGACTCACACCATGTGTTCACTAATATCTGAAATTCAAAAATAATTTATTTGTATTGTAAATTAGAATCAAACGCCTATCTGTCTCAAATAAATAAATAGTACAAATTGCAATGGCTTAACAAAGAAATTCGGTATTCAAGTAAATCACACAAACACACATATGGAGCACACAGTTGACACAATCATACAGGCAATATAATGCTACCATGCTATTGATTACAGTAATTTTGTTCCACACTCTGATTCATACTTACCCCCCCCCCCCCCCCCATAATCATACAGGCAATATAATGCCATCCTGCTATTGATTACAGTAATTTTGTTCCACACTCTGGTTTCTGTACTTCATACTTACCACCACCCCCACCCCACCACCCATTCACTTCCAACTTGTATCACTCAGCTTCAAACATGGTTTACCTGCCTCAACTGGCACCACGTTTCATATTAATCCCTTCCCTACCATTGACCAGATCAGTAGTGCCCTTCCTCTACATGTTCTAACCATGTGATATTGCTGCCTTACAGTTCTACTGTACAGTCTCTTTTTCTAAGCCAATAGCTTACCTAGAACACAGTTTATGTTCTTAGATATCACACTGTGGGCTAAGAAGAGTCTTTGAAGTTCAAAAACACTACACAGAGACTGTATATGAAACTGGTACAGTTACTGAGTAAAGACTGGGTAATACTTTGTACAAAAACACAAGTACTCACCTGACATTCAGTAAAGACTGGGTAATACTTTGTACAAACACACAAGTACTCACCTGACATTCAGTTTGTAATCTCATAAAAGGAGCAGACACTTCATCATAATATACATTACTACATAAATCTTCTAATAATTTACTCTTGATTATGTCTGCACATCTACAGTCCTGTGACAGGGGTAAAAGAGAAAAACATTCTAGATTAGTGAATATCACAAAATTTGTACATACAGTCTTAGACTACTGGTATTGACTATGGTATGGTCAATACCACAGCTGTTGTACTGCAGTCTACTGGAACCTCCATGGTAACTGTTAAACCTTCCCCTTCCCCAACTTCTCTCCATGAAAATAACAGCTGCTGTCATTTGGTGTGATCTTTTTTCCCATCATTCAGTGTCAATTTAACCAACCATAAGCAAGAAAATCATAAAATATGGCTACAGCCCATTCTGTGACAACCAAACCCACTACAACCCACTCAGTCTTACCTGTGTAGCTACAGCCCATTCTGTGACAACCAAACCCACTATAACCCACTCAGTCTTACCTGTGTGACTACAGCCCATTCTCTGACAACCACACCCACTATAACCCACTCAGTCTTACCTGTGTGACTACAGCCCATTCTCTGACAACCACACCCACTACAACCCATTCAGTCTTACCTGTGTGGCTACAGCTCATTCTGTGACAACCAAACCCACTGCAACCCATTCAGTCTTACCTGTGTGGTTACAGCCCATTCTGTGACAACCAAACCCACTACAACCCACGCAGTCTTACCTGTGTAGCTACAGCCCATTTTGTAACAACCAAACCCACTGCAACCCATGCAATCTTACCTGTGTGGCTACAGCCCATTCTGTGACAACCAAACCCACTGCAACCCATGCAGTCTTACCTGTGTGACTACAGCCCATTCTGTGACAACCAAACCCACTGCAACCCATGCAGTCTTACCTGTGTAGCTACAGCCCATTCTGTGACAACCAAACCCACTGCAACCCATGCAGTCTTACCTGTGTAGCTACAGCCCATTCTGTGACAACCAAACCCACTGCAACCCATGCAGTCTTACCTGTGTGGCTACAGCCCATTCTGTGACAACCAAACCCACTATAACCCATACAGTCTTACCTGTGTAGCTACAGCCCATTCTGTGACAACCAAACCCACTATAACCCATACAGTCTTACCTATGTGGCTACAGCCCATTCTGTGACAACCCAAACCCACTATAACCCATACAGTCTTACCTGTGTGGCTACAACCCATTCTGTGACAACCAAACCCACTACAACCCATTCAGTCTTACCTGTGTGGCTACAGCCCATTCTGTGACAACCAAACCCACTACAACCCATGCACTCTTACCTGTGTGGCTACAACCCATTCTGTGACAACCAAACCCACTACAACCCATGCACTCTTACCTGTGTGGCTACAGCCCATTCTGTGACAACCAAACCCACTACAACCCATGCACTCTTACCTGTGTGGCTACAACCCATTCTGTGACAACCAAACCCACTACAACCCATGCAGTCTTACCTGTGTGGCTACATCCCATTCTGTGACAACCAAACCCACTACAACCCATGCAGTCTTACCTGTGTGGCTACAGCCCATTCTGTGACAACCAAACCCACTACAACCCATTCAGTCTTACCTGTGTGGCTACAGCCCATTCTGTGACGACCAAACCCACTACAACCCATGCAGTCTTACCTGTGTGGCTACAGCCCATTCTGTGACAACCAAACCCACTACAAATCTCTGCAAAGCTGACTTGTTATCCAAATGAAAAGCCAACAGTTGTCCTATAGACTCTGAAGCATTACTTTCTGCTGGTAGTGAACTGTCAGTAACATATACAAATAACTGTCCTAGAAGTCTGTGGACATAAAAAAGAACACAGAATTTCACATTGTTCTAGAAAAAAAACAAATAACTATCGATGTTACATCATAGATACATAGCAAATTAACTATACTAGAGTGACAATATAATTATATGCATTGTTTTCTACTATATGATTTGGAATATACTAGTAATTTTTACTCAAGAAATTTTGTGTACAAATATTGAAGCTGTTTTTCTTGTATTGCTATCAATTGCAAAACTAAAATAGTTGAAAACATTATCTTCAAAATCAAACATAAGGATGTATGACTATAAATACCCCCATCATCATCAGACAAATAACCACCCCACCATCAGATAGATAACAGACATGTTGCCATTGGTAACAGACATGTTGCCATTGGTAACAGACATGTTGCCATTAGCAACAGACATGTCTTCATCATTTGTAACATACAAGTGCTTAAAAGTCATACGACCTTCTGTGAGTGCTTGAATATCATTTCCGATTATGAATATTTTGATATGCAAACAAAAGGTTAACTAATCATTGACATTTCTCATTTCTACTCACTTTGCAGCTTTTAGTCTGGTCTGCATGACACTGTAATCTTTCTTTATAGATGATGTATCAGTTATGTTACCACCTATGTAGTGATTCTCTTCTTTACCAGGTGACGCTTTACTTCTATAAGACTTTTCCTGTGAAAATCCGACAAACAAACAAGATACAGGTAAGATAAGCAAATGGATAGTCCAAAAAATGATTCATATATAATCACGCTCAGAACAACAAAATGAAAAAAATTAATGATAAGTTACCTATAACAGAAATAAAGGAAATCTAGATTCCTCTATCAGATTTTAATCAGGTTGTATCTAAAACAGTCATGCCCTTGTTTTAATGGGTTGAAAGTTTGAAAGTGGGCCCCTTAGGTTCCCTAGAAAGAGCCACTTCAAAGGTCTGACACTATTCCCTGTGAGTTAGACAGTCATGTTATTTCCTTTGTAATATCTACTCGTTTCTGTGCAATTGACTGCTTTGAGCACAACTCTGTCTTTACATCATATGACTCACCTCCACACCATCTGCACACCATATGTAATATTTCAATTATCAATACATTTATTAGAGCTAGTTAGAATGAAGTCATTATGCCCACTAGGAATCAATGTACATACTTTATTTGTGCTATATAAAATATATTCTAAAGACCAATTTTTAAAACTGAATGCATGCTCCAAAGAGGTCTTTAAAACTGTACTCATGTTCTAAATTTGTCATTTACTAAGTGGATAGCTTCCATTTGCCTGGATTAATGCACAACATATGCTAATACATTTTGATCAATAGAATTTATTCTATACTCAGTTTGTCAAAATAAATTTGTCAGTGGGTAAATTTTGCTTTCCTTGATAACTTCACATTCAATTTCTATCAATATATTTTGGTCAAAGGATTTACTCAGTAGCATATTTAACCATTTCTTGCTATAGGCAGAACTCAAATCTTGCATTTAGGAAAAACACATACATCGGTAAATAATTTGATGATGTAATACTAAAATGTTGAGGAAAACTCCTGTATGTTTATGCTATCAAGTGTGCAAACAATAACAGAATACGATTTCAGTGCCACTGAAGTCACAAGAATAGTTTAATTATGGTTTTACATCAGGTTTTCACATTAATAGTATCTTATCAATGGAGCCATAAGGAGATTATTCTTTTGTCGTGTGGACTAACGTTTTTCTCTCTGGTTTTCAACGCCTACATTTTAAACTTGGTCTTCAAAGTAATTTTTTTTGATCAATTGGGAGACTTCACCTACCTTAATTTTATGTTTCGCTTCAATCAGCATATTTTGGTCGATTCGGAGATTAGCCGGTTGCATGATTAGGCACAGCCAAGCACTAATCCATGGACAACCTCCAGCTATCAGATAATCCACGGGACAATTTGCAAGTATTGCACACCAAACCTGGTTTAAGAGATTAACCAAAAAGTTAATCATCTAATATGGCACACCTTATATATGGATCAAAAGCTTGATTCAAAGTATGATATGAAACAGCATACCTGGATTAACAAACAAAATACCGCCAATGGCGTTGTAGCACAACTGTACAGTTTATAAAAATGTTTATCCATACGCTAGTCCATGCTAACAATAGGTGTTCATTTGCTGAATCCAGTTGCCTATCCAACCATGTTGCTATCTTTGCGATATATGCGATCATTTGGCTGTTGCTGTGGGCGTGGTCATGTTGCTAGATATATTTGCATACATTTTTGAATATTTTCGAATCTATCTAGTATCTATTAAATTATATAAATACACACATATTAATTTATCTAACTATCTATACATCTATCTATCTACTTACCTACCTACCTACCTACCTACCTATCTATCTATTTATCTATCTATTTATCTATCTACCAACCTACCTACCTACCGACCGGCCGGCCTGCCTGCCTGCCTGCCCACCCGCCTGCCTATCTATCTACTTATCTATCAAATAATATACATACACACATGTCTATCTATCTATCTATCTATCTATCTATCTATCTATCTATCTATCTATCTATCTATCTACCAGTCTGTTTATTTATCGATCAATCGATAGATCTAGCTATCTAATATGCTTGATTGATTTACTGATTATCTGTCTGTCCGTATATTTCCGCCACACTGGATGAAAAAAAGGGCTGTCTTATTTGTACTTGAGACTACAATCCTGATAATTACTTACCTTTTCAATCAATTCTACAATATCAGCTTTGTCTTCCAAGATGCACCGTTGATAGATATGCCTCAGGGCGTCTTGTAGGATAGGTGGTAACCACTGCTGGCACGGCATCTAACATTTCAAAAATAGTCATTTATTCATTAAACACAGTACATAGGATGGATTTGTTTTCAGACACAGCCAGAAGGACTTTCTTGTCTCAGAGAGATTTATACACCCCTTATACATATCAGGATTAAATTATTTGTTTTATAGAAGAAAATCCTTCACCTTCTATGTTAATATTTCATGGTATTGTTCAAACCTACTTATTTCTATGTTTCGAATGACTTCACCACAGTATAGTTCTTCAATCTGACGCAAAAAATGGAAAGAATTAAAACCCTCTAAGACGGCCAACTTTATAGAATAAAATACAACTTCAAACAATGGTAAGATGTTGACGTACGACATCACATGTGTGTATTTTTTGGGGAAAAATGACAACATATTGCTGATGTTTGAGACCTCAAATGATTAATTTCAAATTAAACAGTTTACAGTATACTTCTAACTATACTTGTCGTTTCTATGGCAACCAGACTGATAAAAGGTACGATTTTAAATCGAAAATACAAAATGTATCTTCAACATGTACATAAGCATGCATGCTTTTTCTTAACAGACCCAAACCAAGACATAATTTGTAAAATGTTACAATGAGAAACGTAAGATTATAAAAACACAACCACCCTACGGCTTAGTTGTCTTTTGTATAAAAGCACGACATGTAAAACATATAACCTACAGCTATTAACACAATCATACATAAACAAATTTTGGAGTTGAACTAAAAAATAAATGCTGGCAAGCTGACTTTTTTGCCAAAATGTAGAATAAGTTCTTGCAATGTGTAAAGTACCTTTGATTTCATATAGCATAATCCCCTGGTCTGACTGACATCAATGAATTATACATCTGATGTCTGTTAGTTATCACAGGTGAGTACTTTTATAAGAAAACAATTCAATTTTTAACAACTTCATAACTGAAATAATTGAACTAAACATTCTTAAACTATAAAATCGTCAATACTGGAAAAGTCAACGGAGATTTAATAGTGCCTTCTGTTAACATTATCAGATTTCAGTAAGAATCTATCTGACTTTGAATAAATTGAAAAGAGGATACTGTTACAAAATCTAATTATCCTGTCTGTCTTACTTTTACACAATCTATATAAAGACAGAGACAAACACAAAATGAAGCAATAATAAGCTTATGTCGGGTGAAATTTATTGTGACATTTAGTTATCAAGGTCTTGAAAACATCATATTCATTTTTACAAGTGGGGAATATGCAGAATGGACTGTAAACCATAGACGCTGGACAGAAATATAACACACACACACATACACAGTTTAAACATACACAGGAGAATCTGGTACACATTCTGCAGATATACAAATCAGAAATCACACACACATGCAAGCACGCACACAGGCACATATGCAGGCACACATGTATGCAAGCACACACACACACACACACACACACACACACACACACACACATACATACATACAGAAACAAGAAACTCATTGTCAGTTTTTCACACAAATATTCAAACACATATGCATGTACTATGTCACGAACACATCCGTACACACAAATATATATTTAGTAGTATATATATATATATATTTTTAGAATGTTATTCAGCTAAGTATGTTGTAATTTAGTTTGCTATAAATAACATCATACATCAATATATTTATATATAAGTGAAGTTGATACGGCTTTTTGTAATGTTGAGATGAAAAGAAGTCTGAGAATATCTTTTGAATATGCAGCACAAATCTCAAAAACTGATAAACTCAGCTTGTGCCATTTATAAAAAGTAAAACTGAAGAAGTTGAAATGTCTTACCATGTGATATTCTGTTGTTAGTAAAGTATACAAAGTCTGCAGAGCTGCCTTTCTAACTGATGAGATATTGTGTCTAAGGAAAGGCCATAGTCTTGGTATCAGTTCACTTAGACTTTGATGAGTCCTACTGGGTGCTTTACTAGCTAGAGTTGATAACAGTGTCATGATAGAGTTTGTAGAAGCTGTCAGGTCATCTAAATCTAGTAAAGTGTCCCATAGTGTTTGAATAATAAGTGGTATCTGCAGGAAAAGAGAAATGGAGGCATTTTCATAAAATTTTGGGATTTTCATGTAACTCTTCACCACAAAGTGTCCATTTCAGTTTAGTTTGTTTCTATGTAACACTGACACTATTAAAAATATATCTCATATATAATGATAATGATAACAATGATGTGAATTCATAATGCGTCTTTCCTCCTGAGAGCTCAGGATGTTCACAATTATTACCCCTGGCATGTATCAATGGTGGCACAATGGCCCTTTATGCTTCCTCAACTCCCTGGGGAGCATACAATCCATTGCAGACTCTGTAAGCACATAGGATTAAAGCATTCACATTGCAACCTCTATCCTACCAGGTCTCCAATTATTCAGCTGGGTGGACTGAGGCACAGTCATGGTTCAAATCTTGCCCACGGTCTTTAGCCATTCAGAAATAAATGCCAGTGAAGGTTCTCAAACTGCAACCTGCAGATTCAAAGCCGGCCACTCAAACCATTCACCCATCATTACATATTAAATATACATGACTTTTCAAAATGAAGTTGACATTGTGGACATTGTCAAGTTCAACTGAGAATTCCAAGAAATACCAAAATATACTATCTATTCACATGGCTTCAGTGATTGGGCAATAACAATTCATTTATTTAAAACATGATAATCCAATTTTGATGATATAGTTTGACTTTAATCACCTTCATTTTTCTTTTTAGCATAAATAAGCAAATTCACTATTGTTTGCAAAAGCCATAAAAATACTTATAATTTTGGTGTAACCATAGACATTGGAGGGGATAAGGATATGCAACTGCCAACAGCTTAACTTGGAGATTAACATTGTAGACAAAGTATTCACCTCTTTGGACGCTACTTTTATGAGTGACTCAGCTACAGGTATTAGAGCAGCTGCTGCCACAGCCCTCACGTCATCATCAATGTCTTGTAGACCTTGGATTATTGATGGTAAAACTTGGGGTAAGAATTCATCTGTCATTTCCTACAGTGGGGGAAAAAAGGGATGACGCAAAATTAATTATCTTCATTATTCACACAATGCAGAAGAAGTCATTATGTTTTTCAATAATATGGATGACAACAGCATTGCGTTAAAAGGGATTGCTATTTGCTATAAAGGTCTCTTGTGGGCAGTGCGATTCACTGTACACATCTCATCGAGATGACAACCAAAACTGTATCTAGGTGGCGCTGTTAACTATAAAGGTCTTATCTGGATTATAATGATCAGTCTATGGGTGGTGTGATTCACTGTATCTCATCTAGATGACAACCAAAACTGTCTATAGGTGGCGCTGTTCACTGTGAAGGTCTCATCTGGATGATAGCGATCAGTCTATGGGTGGTGAAATTCACTGTACACATCTTACCTAGATGACAACCAAAACTGTCTATAGGTGGCGCTGTTCACTACAAAGGTCTCATCTGGTTGAATATCAATACTGTGTCTAAAGGTGGTGCTATTCACAATAAAGGTCTATAGATTTCCCAATAAAATATTTACATTCCCTTCATCTACATTAAAATAGGTTGTAACACAATACACTCACGCAGTTCCTTTACCACACAGTTGTTTCACTAATCTCTTTAGGTAAAGTTAAAAGATCTGCATAGTACAGTGTCAGGAAAACACATACCTTTTTGACAGCAAGTAAATACTTGATACCAAGCAGGCCACCATGTCTGGCTTCCCACTGTTGCTGTGCTAATAACTGAAGTAGAATGACTAACACTGTCTGTACACTGGCTGTACTCATGTGATGTAACACTACACCAAGTGTCTGTGAACAGGTTTCCCTGACTGGAGCTACCACCTAGTGGAAGAGTATTCAGTTTAAAAACTAACTGTTACATCATTTTCAATGACTCAGTAAAGAAATTCACAATGTCTGAGTGAAGGTGTGGCGTACTCAACATATTTGCACTGTCTGGAGCTTGTGGTGTTCTGTGACAATACATCACATCGAGTGAAGTGAGTGAAACGATGTCAAAACGACGCAAGCATGAATGCAAACATTAACAGTATCCGCACTGGTACTCATCCATCATTGGGTTCTTTTATAATTACAATGTACATGTATATCGTGTTTTATATCCAACACAACAATTTGTGAAAATGAAACTGTGTGATTCCTGCGTTTTCATGATATGTACTTGGAGTGCTTTCATGCTCATTTGCATAGTTAATTCTAATGTTCTATTCTAATGTAATTTTTATTTGTATTTAATGTATTTTTATAATACATTAAATATATGTATTTAATGTATATTTCACACCCGAAATGTATGTAGCTATCTTCCAGCACCCAGACGCATTTGTCATTTTCATTATTTTAATTTCATTTTTTTTTATTTATTAATTTGTGTTATTGCGAATAAAGAACTTAAATTAAAATTAAAAAAAAATTTAAAGTATTTGATTCACACAAGTACTTCCGACGCCTGACAACCATCAACATTTCAGAGTTGACACGAAGAGTCATTGGTTATTTCATAATAGACCAAATGTAGCAAGAAATTGCGATCTTATGCAGTTTGTCACTGGTTTCTGCTTGGTTGTATCAAATAGACTCGGTGAGCGGTAACTTGAAATGGGCTGTAACTCACCTCATCTGACACAAAGTCCCCAAACCTGTCCAATGCTAGCACACAGATCAGTCTCAATGCCATATCTTCCAACCACATCTGGTTCAGTGAATATTGCTGTAGAAGCAAAGTCAGAATACATGTAACTTTATAATACTATAATAACATTTGGTTGGTAAAGTGGAATTATATCAAATCCATGTCGAGAGTCCGTAGTAGCCCTCTGTATCAATTATAACAAAGATTGGGAACATTATAATGTTTATATTGAGGTACCAATCTTCTCAAAGGGAGTTAAGAAAGTATCTAGGTAAGTTGTGCCACTATAGGTCCATGCCAAGGGTAATCATTGCAAAACAATTTGAACACAGTATTGACAAATAACATGATGTACATAAGTTTACAAATTATCACTGATATCTCCCACATAATACCTGCACACATACACACTGCTCTGGTACAAAAGTCAGAATCCATGTTAACAATTGAAAATCAAAATGGCTGAATTAGAGAAACACAGAATTAAATTTTTACATTTGGTGTTTATTATTCAAAGTGACAACATTTTGGTAATAACAGAACCAAATTTAACGTAATATTTTGGTACAATCTGAAATAGATACACAACAAATTTCACTAAATCTTCCAACATTCTTTTTTATTAATTCACTAAAGTTACCGTTAATAAACATGAAGATACACTTAAAAATATTATGTCTTGATGGTTTTCAGTTGATTTCTCAGCAGCATTGTAACCCACTGTCCTCTTTATGACAACGCTAGACTTACTCAAGTCTCCAGGCTTTTTTCATTTTTTATTTGAATAAAGTATATTTGGGGGAAAAAAAACACACAATTGTGCTCTTTTGTGTGAAATGATGACCTGACCGAGTGACTGAAAACAGTCAGGTGAAAGCATACAACACTGAGAGAGTAGGACACTACTAGTAACTGGGAGTAAAGTTGAGGACATTTTCATTTTAAAAAACTAGAAATGAATAACAAATTAAAAAATTATGAGACAGAACAAAACGATTTCCCAAGGGACTGGTGCCAGTCTATGACAGTACTAAATTAACTAGTCTTGTTCCTATACGATGTGTTTTGATGAATACCATTATCTCCACTCACGTATAGGGAAAGTCGTTATTCTAGCACAGAACTCTACCCCTGACTGCATTCATATAAACACGTTGACATTATCGTACTTTAGTTTCAAACTGGAGAGGTGTATGGAGTTCGGTTAATGAGCAATTCTCTAACTAAACAATTGCACCGATTTCAATTTGTGATGGATTACTACTGACATGTGTCGTTTACCCTTCACCCAGCACAAATATCTTTGCTAGAATAATGAATTTCCCTATACATGGGTGGAGATGATTGTAGTAATCGTAATGAATCGTATAGGAACTAGACTATAAATTAACACTCACTCAAACAAAGTGAAAATTTTCATTGTTTGTGCATCAGCAGAAAAACATGCTTTGGCTTGCAGGAAGAGTCAACTGTTGAGCATTTACACTGTACAAATCCATGACTGCTTTTTCTTAAACTCTTGTCTGGTGTATTTTAATTTACATTTTATGTCAGTTTTAACATACGACATACAATAAACCCCCTTTTATCAACCAATGAATTCATCTACTTTTGTTTTAGGAGAACTGAATGACAATTCTCAGAACCCGCAATAGCTTTTTTACCTAATGCTAGAAGGCCAAAATAGAACAAGAAGGTCCACCTATTTTCACACGTGACAAAATGAATGTGAAGTTACAGTGTCAACCAAGAACTTGAATGTTCATTATTTTTATGATTCACCTTTGCAGTAATATTCTATTTTTAGGTACTGAGAATTGCTCTAACTTTTAGAGCCTCTACCATATCATATGGTTCTATTCATTCATCTATAAATACTGCATATATTGGGTCAATGTTTTGGAAAAATGACTGGTACTGGTCTATTTTGGATGTTGTACAAGGATAGCTTTTTCAATAACGAACAGAAACATCATGTATCACTGTATAGAAAAGATAGCATACCTATCCTTTCTAGACTCTTTTTTGAGACATTTACCAAATAAGGGAAATTAATATCTTGTGGGTATAAAGACTGACATGCCAACCACATCAATAAAATTTAAATAATAGAATAAGTATAATTTTTATACAGCCCTTTCCTACTCTATGTTCAAACAACTTTACAATATTATTATTATCCCGGCATGGACCTAGCCTCTGTGAGCACACAGGATCATACCCTTCACATAGAAACCTTTCTCCTACCAGGTTCCCACATATACAGCTGAGCTGAGTTGATGGGGGCACAGTAATGGCTCAAATCACACCTGAGGACTTCCTTCAGCCATTGCAGAAACATAACTTAAAGGCATTGGCAAGGCTAGCACTTACAGATTCTGAGCTGACCACTCTAACCATTCAACCATTGCAACTCCAGTTGGAATAATACAGATTACATTATTGACAATGCAAATTTACTCTTACAAAACTATGCATATAGTGAAAACTGTAGAAGATTCCTACCTGGTCTACTGGATATTCCACAGTTTTACCGGCACTTTTGCCATGAACTTTGATGACATCACGGAGTCCTGTAGCTGCACCGTGTCTTACTACCCATGACTGACTGAACAAATCAGTACTCAACTGTTCACAGAAGGAAGCAAATGGCCACTCTCCTGCCTGCAACAAAGAACAAAGTTTTAAGAAAAAATTTATCTGACTATGGTAACATTGTAATTTTGTGTGATTTATCAAGTTGTGGAATACATTTGGCCATATTCATTGTAAAAATAAAATAACATGCACCATGGGAAATAAAATCTTACTTTTTGCTGTTACTTTAAAGGTTTGTGAACACTCAGATTCTTAAATAAAAACAAGAATAAGAATTTGGGGGTTATCGTACCAAATGTTGAAATCGAGGTCAAAATGTTATCAAAATTAAGCCATGATTTTAGAATCCAATATGGCTACTAAATACTGTGAAACTCATGGAAAAATAAAAGATACTTAATTTTCCTGAAAAGAAGACAGTGAAAACCCTCATTTCTTTTATTATTTATAAAGGTCCAGGAGATAAAGTTGGAGATTTTTTAAAGAGAAAATTGGTTCCTGAAGTGTATTCTACCACCAGACGACAAGTGGAAGAAAACAGACAAAAACCTTAGGAATAAAAGTGATATGTAAATTAACACAGTATATATTTAGACTATCACCTCTTCATAGAATACAGAACTATCCAGTACATGGTCCAATAAAACTTTATCAGGCTGTGCTGGCTGGTTGACAACAACGGTAGCAGTTCTTGCTTTCTTGGCGGTTGGCTCATCTTCTGTTACTTCACTACAAAAATCAAACAAAACATAATCACTATGCAGGAATGATAACATTAGTTTAAATATTGTGAATCCATATAATTTGATCTGATTTAAAACTCAAAGTGTGTGAATCATAGATTAGTTAGTCTAACACTCAAGATATAAGTGAGTGGTTTTAGCCCAGATTGCTAAAAACACAATTTTTATTCTATTTATAATCTTCGAAGAAATGTGCTGTACAGTTCTTCAAAAACACCCTGATAAAGTTAGTCTGTAAGGTACGCCAGGAAAGGGTGCCCTCACATATCGGTCAACCCCTCCCATGAGAAGAAGCCAGTGAGGGCGGATGGGTGACACAACATATCTTAATAGTCTATGAATAAGTTAAACTGACAAGAAATTACGATACACCCTCAATAAATTCAACCAGATTGACTTCTATCAGAACATTCAGTACATACATGTAGGTCGATTGTACTTTTCTTTCTTTCTTTGTTTATTTATTTATTTATTTACTTATTCATTCATTTATATATTTTTTTTCAGTTTTCTCTCGGTGCATACATCTTTTCTTTTTTGGCCTACAAAAACTCAAAAGAAACTAACAGATTGGTGAGACATTACAAACATGTACGATTTCATTTTCTATGGCTATATATATATATGTTGTACATTTATTGACGCAAGCGTTTTTTACCAAATGGTTGTACACATTTTATTCACACTGATGTTTCTTAGACTGGATAACCAAATGAAACTTTACCATAGCTATGATGTAATAAGAATGATATTAATATCATAATAATCTTTATTCATCCAAATAAATTCAGATATTTGTCAAATGGTCACCACAGAACTGCACCCGAATGTTCTAGTGTTGTAGAGGCAGGTGGGCAACCAGAGTACCTGGAGAAACTATATTAATGCCTAAGGAACTGAAGATAGACTAACTACAGAAAGATTATATTAAATAAAGCTGGTAACACAGTCATTCTCTCATTGAGACGTGATTATACATCTTTTTTTCTCACTTTTCTCACAGTTCACACCTTTTATCTGTAGGCCAAATCAACTAAAAATAGACTAACGACCTTGATAAACATTGCACTATAGAATGAAACTACAATACAGACTGACTATATTTTCAGTCAATTTTCTTTTCAGTTTTTCCTCAGAGCATAAGGTTTTTTCTGTAGGCCTAAGAACCTAAAAATAAACAAAGAAATGAAATGAACACTGTAAGTTGTAATTTAATGCTTTAACATAATAAAGGAATTATGATATAGACTGACTACTACAGGTTTTTTTTTCCAGTTTTTTTCCTCAGAGCATACACCTTTTATTCACTAGGTCTAAGCAACTAATAGGCTTAGACAAAAAAATGGGATAAACACTGCATAGTAGATTAGACCTGTATTATAGCTCCTAAAGGTAGATGGAGTTTACCATTGTTGATTTAATATTGTCAAAACAGTTGCAAATCTTTCCCCTGAAGCTCACAGATTAACTCAGCTTTGTACACTGCAACAGATTTGGGGGGGGGGGGGGGGGAGATACATTTACACACTAGACTAGTATCATCATGATCATATCATATTGTTTTTACAATCTCTGTCCATCCAGCCCCCCACAACACCCTCACTTCTACATTTAACAGACTAAGACACAGTGTTTTGGACTTGTTGTTTGTTACAGTCTCTCCATGCTGACCGCTGCCATACTCCACCCCAATTATGATATCTTTGGCCTCAAGGAACAGACTTGACTAGAAAATACTGTGTTTTGTTGTTTGTTACAGTCTCTCCATGCTGACCTCTGCCCACCCCACCACAATTATCTTTGGCCCAAGGAACAGACTAGAAAGTACTGTGATTTGTTGTTTGTTACAGTTTGTCCATCCTGATCTCTGCCTTACCCCCCCCCCCCCCCCCAACCATATGTCATATGAATAGACATTAAATTGATATATACAGGGTATGCATTATACATTGCATATTAGACAGTATCTATATCACAACCCAATATATACATACAATAATATCTATGGCAACTGAAGTACAGGAGTACTGGTACTTTTCACCTGTAGTTCATCTTAGGTTGTTTATAACCAAAGGGCACATACTTGTGAAAGGGCATCAATTCTAAGGAATTCATTCTAATCTATTATAAATAAAAGTACATGTCAGTATTTGTCATCATGCTACAATTAGTTGGTGCTAGAGGACAAAAACTTCTAGACTAAAATATTTGCTCGAAGCTCTCTATTTTTGCTATTTTAAACATGAAGTCCCAGACTTTACTATTACAAAAATAACACCAATGTCATTGTAGCACAACTGTATAGTCATTAAGAATGTTTACCCACATGCTGATCCATGCTAGATATAGGTGTTCATTTGCAGAATGATTATCCAGTTACCTATCCAACCCTGTTGTTATCTTTGCAATATACGTGATCATTTGGCTGTTGCTATGGGCATGGTCATGTTGCTAGGTATATTTGCATCTATTTTTTTGTATGTTTATTCATTTGTCTATTAATCCCTGTTGTTATCTTTGCAATATATGTGATCATTTGGCTGTTGCTATGGGGGTGGTCTTGTTGCTTGGCACATTTACATACATTTTTTGAATGTTTATTCACTTGTATATTAATCCATGTTATCTTTGCAATATATGTGATCATTTGGCTGTTGTGATGGGTGCGGTCTTGTTGCTAGGCATATTTGCATACACTTTTTGAATGTTGTTCACTTGTCTAAGAATCTTTGAGAAATACACCACTGTTTGGCTGTTGCTATGGGCATGGTTATTGTTGCTAGGGATATTTGCATACATTTTTGAATTTTTATTCACTTGCCTACCAGATGATGTTATTTATCCAAAATATACTGCCATTTGGTTGTTGCTAAGGGCATGGTCATGGTTGCTAGGGCCAATTGTGTCAAAACGTTTTGAAGAAAATCTGCAGAATAACACTTAGAACTAGAAACATCTCATAAAGTTTCAGTCTCATTGACTAAGTACTTTTTGAGATATAAGTTTTTAACCAAAATTCACATTTTTACACCTAATTTGCATATCACTGAAGACCTCATCATATTCTTAATATTTCTTTATATATACACCCCTAGATCCATCCCCATTAAATTTCAGCTCAATCTGCTCAGTAGTTTAGGAATTAAAGGCTTTTGACCAAAGAGACATATTTTAGCCCTAATTTGCATATCACTGATGGGATCATCATGTTGTGAACAATTCTTAATCTAAACACCCTCAAGAATGTTCCCACCAAACTTCAGACCAATCTGCCCAGTGGTTTTGAAGTTTAAGTTTCTTGATCAAAAATCAGATTTTTTGACCCAAATCACACATCAGTGGTAAGATCATTTTAATTTGAACAATTTCCCAACTAGACACCCAAGGTAATACACCCACCAAATATCATGGCAATCGGTCCACCGGTTTTGACTTTAAGTTGTTTACACACACACACACACACACACACACACACACACACACACACACACACACACACACACACACACACACACACACACACACACACACACACAGACAGACAGACAGATAGACAGACACTTTGCCATGCCTATAGCACTACTGAAACTTATCAGTTCAGTTGTGCTAAAAACCTACCTCAACTCATTGTTCATTTTTTTCAATTTATAAATGAGGAAAAACTCCCACATATAAAATTTTTATTTCTCTATAAATCTATTCAAATAGTTACTCGTCATCAAATATGAACTTTAATATTTTCATGAATAATATACAAAGTACATGCACTGCATATCCATTTCATTTTTAATATCAAAAAGAGCTAAAAATAGCATCCAGCTGCAGCTGTAATACAGACTGCTGTCCTTTTAATTTCTGGGCAATATAAAAGTTTACCTGAGGTACTGAACAATGCTATCATCATTTGTTGTACACTAGTTGTGTTCTCATATAGGGACATGCATCAAAATACATAATGGACTAAACTCTTTTTTAATTTCAAAGTTTACCTCAAGCATAAAACTGTTTTTGCTTTATTTTGTTTGTAACAATTTATCCATATATCCAGAGATAGATTTGAGCCTAAAGCATAATGGAATGAACCCTTTTACTATCAAAGTTTACTGACTGACAATTGTTGTGTTTGTTTGTAACAATATGCCCACATTACTACTCAGCCAAAGCAAATACCAATGGCTGGTTAACTTCCTCTTAGACTAAGACTATATGAGTATATTCCTTCAGTTTTATCTTTTTCATCTCTGCTTGTTTTTCTCTCTCTCTTGAGAACTCTTTTCCAATTATCAAGCATCAAGCAACGCCTTTTTCACACATTGTAGTTTTTCAATCAATGATTGGTATGCATTTAATGGAAAGATATTCTAATATTTCAAACCAAGTACTATAGCACTGTGAAAGGTTGAACTTTACATGGAACTATTTTGCACTATTTTAAAGATTTTGCAATTCAATTCTATGACAGAACCCCATGACGCATGAGTGTAAAGTGTAGCCTACTCGGGGTATTTGCATAAGTGCTTGTAGTGTTTTCTGTGGCAGTACACTATACTTTCACAAACGTAGCAAGTGAAAGTGTAGCAGAAAACACTGCAAGCATGAGTGCACATACCTTGAGTATACCACACTTGCATTCACACGGCATGGGGTTCTGTTAGTAATACATACATGTTTATCTGAAATGACAAATTTCTTTAAATATGACACTATGCGATCATGTACTTTTGGGTAGAACATGGAAGTATAGCCCACATGGGTAGAACAAACAATTGTGTCCTCATTTGCATGCAGGTATGCAATAATGTTGCACTGCAGTGAAAATACCACTAGTCACTGCACATGCACTGGTGCAAGTAATCTCTGGTACACATTTTGTTCACCCATTTTTTACATAATGGACACTAATACCCACAGTTGAGCTCACAATGTGTACTTATAACATATTATCACATGTTTGAGGGTGTGTGGTGTTTTCAGACAGCTGAAAGTTTCTGCAGAGACCCAGAGGAAAATTAGCATTTTGAATTGGATTCTCTTCCTACAATCTACTGCTATTCAGACTGTGGTTGTCTGAAAAGTAAGCTGATAAGGTAAGTTTTTCAGTCAAACTTACAGGTACGAAAACTTGTAGATATTGAAAATGAGCTATAAAAAAGCAATGCAAATTAACTAACAAATATGCAAATAGTCTCATAAATATGCATATATTTATGCAGATTGTACAATAGGGTTCACTTTGCAATTTGAACTTTTAAGACAGATTTAGATGTAGTATACATATGTACGTACGTACGTACGTACGTACATACATACGTACATACATACATACGTATGTACATACATACATACATATATACGTACATACATACATAAGTATGTACGTACGTACGTACACAGAATCAAACAGAACTGACATTAGAGGCCCAGCAATAGGCCTACAGGGATAAACCCACTCCTACACAGAATCAAACAGAGCTGACATTAGAGGCCCAGCAAGGCCTAAGTACAGAGATAAACCCACTCCTACACAGAATCAAACAGAGCTGACATTAGAGGCCCAGCAAGGCCTACAGAGATAAACCCACTCGACTCCTACACAAAATCAAACTGAGCTGACATTAGAAGCCCAGCAATAGGCCTACAGAGATAAATCCACTCCTACACAGAATCAAACAGAGCTGACATTAGAGGCCCAGCAAGTCCTACAGAGATAATTAAAACTTACTCCTACACAAAATCAAACTGAGCTGACATTAGAGGCCCAGCAAGGCCTATGTACAGAGATAAACCCACACCTACACAGAATCAAACAGAGCTGACATTAGAGGCCAAGCAAGGCCTACAGAGATAAACCTACTCCTAGACAGAATCAAACAGAGCTGACATTAGAGGCCCAGCAAGGCCTACAGAGATAAACCCACTCGACTCCTACACAAAATCAAACTGAGATGACATTAGAGGCCCAGCAAGGCCAATAGAGATAAACCTACTCCTACACAGAATCAAACAGAGCTGACATTAGAGGTCAACCAAGGCCTACAGTCAGAAGGAGGACCTGTAAGTACCTGTAAGTTGATTAGGGTAATGTCTAGAGGCTATCCGTTTGTTTGAATCTCAAGATATCTTTACTCCACTTCAGATTAAACGACCAGCCTCTAGGCTATAATAAGTAATGTCAGATTCTCACCTTACACCTGCACCAGTTTCCTTGGAATCTTTGGATCTCTGCTTTGCCATCAGTTTAGCTCTTCTTTTAGCTCGGTTCTTTTCTCTTGAACTCATACCAGGTTTTAGCATGGCTTTCATTTCTTGACTCACGATATCACCTGGCAATGACTGTCACAAAGAATGATATAATATTACCTACTATATTTATTCAGAAATTGTTGCTGTTTGCCAATCAAACCAAAGTTAACCTGCTTTTTAACGAAATAATGAACCAACTTAGCTAAACTGATCTTGGCTGATGAAACAATTTTCTGTAATTGTCAAGTCACTACAAAAATTTCCAATTTCCTACCATGATAACTGTCATCTACAAAAAACTTACCATTCTAATAATAAGATTATGTGAAAACCACACACACAACAAAACAGAAAATAGAAAGCTGCCATCAGAGTTCCTTTTCCCAGCATTAACTTCCATATTGATTTGATACTTTCTGTGAATTACAACTATAACATAAATGTTCTGGTCAAACACCCCTACAGCTAATGACAAGACAAAATCTGACATCACAATAAACAAACAAACCTGTTGTGTTGTGTGCCTGAACTCTGGTCTATCCTGGAGGTCGTCATCATTGAATAATTCATTTGTTTCAAAACCCAGTGCACCACCAGCAATGTCCAAACCAAGTCTCTTTTGTAAAAGTTTTCTTTGCTTGGCCAGTCTTTCCTTTGGATCGTCACCTGGGAAAAGAATGGAAAGTAATTTATATGAGGGTATGACTTTCCTTCCAATGATTATGGTTGATACACTTTTGCTGGCTGATGTTTCTTCAATAATATTCAATTTTTCACAGTAAAGATAAAATAGTAGACCAGAAAGTGATACTTGACTCCATTTTAAAATAAATACACCATAAGTTTTACATTTTATATTGACTCTACACTTGTAGTTATGGTAATTTTTTTTTGACATGTTGGGTATCTCAGTATTTTCTTCAAAAAAACACAGTTTTTAATCTTTTTAAGCTCTTGAACTTCATTTTTTTTTACAGCAATTGAAACTTTGGCCCTAAACTATAACATGCTCCGCCATACTCTCTTCTGTCACACATTTAACATTGACAGATACCATCGCAATTTCTCCCATTTCTTAGCTGTTGTTGCTAATGTACAACTCACATGTTTACAAGAGATTGTAGTACATTATACCCGTCGTTTCTCCAAACCCAAAAGTGTTAACATGAGTGTACCGAATACTATAGTCCAGCGATATTTTTCTATTTTATTTCAATACGTGCTAAGATACTATGTTTAATTCTTTGAAGATAGATATAGTTCAGCTTCAGTGAAGATATATAATTGCAATGTGTAACAATAATAATAATAATAATAATAGCCTAGTAAGAAAGAAAGAACTCTGCAGAGGCAAGCTACTGGTAGTAACAACAACTAATGTAAATTTGTAATTAGATAATTACACTGGTTATCAGACCATATAGTCAAACTTCATTGATTCATCAAATATTAATGACATCTATCTATCTATCTATCTATCTATCTACTGAAAACCTTATAAATATAACAAATATTTTTGACTATCATTTCATTTGTCAAAATTTCCTGAGGCGATCAATTGTCCTTTTCAACCATTCATTTCCTGTATTGTATTTCTTTTGTACATTGTAGTTGATGAAAAGCTGAATATAGATTATTGAAAGGACCAAAAGCACCTGCATTTATATACTATTTGAGGTCATTTTTGCTGTGTTTTATAGTTAAGATGTATTTGTAGTATTTTACCGACTTTAGGTATACTTAACCAGCAACCATACTTGCTATTGGCAGAAATCAAACCTGGTATTCAGACATTCTATATAAACGTTACATGTAACACAAGCTCAGCCTTTTACTTTTGAGTTGATATATTGTCTTTCGTTGTTGTTTTCCATTTATTTTGGGAGGAGGGGGGTTGGGGGGTTGGTTGGTTGGTTGGTTGGTTAGGGGTATTTGTTTCTGTAACTTACGTTCCATTTATTTTGGGAGGAGGAGGAGGAGGGGTGGTTGGTTAGTTAGGGGTGTTTGTTTCTGTAAATTTACATCACACAACACTATATGTGTGTGAATAAACAACTTTACTGAACTTATACATTAAATAATATTACAATGCCTATATCCTTAGTTGACACGTCTCCCCAGTACATGTAATACAGTATATTAAATGTGTATAGTCAGTTAGCACCAAGCAAGAATATGAAGTAACATGTGACCTGGGGTTGCATGAATATGCCCTCTGTGTTGCGTGACAATTTGTTATCATATTGTTTTTTTTGGTATGTTGTTGTCGTTTTTTGGGGGGGTGGGTTTTTTTTGTGTGTGTGTGTGCGTTTTTTTTTTTTTTTTTTTTTTTTTTTTTTTTTTTTTTTGGGGGGGGGGGGGGTGTTTATTGTTACTGTAAAAGCAAAAGTATTCCCCTTCCAGAGAAATACTTAATCATCTCTTGCTACAGCAAAACCTCAAACCTAGTATCAGGCATAATAATTTTGTAATAAAGTTATATATGATAAAATTATTTGATATGTTTAAACACATATTCAAATATTATGACAAGGAGACTCTTACTATACCATCAACTCTGCTAACAACACAAAAACACAATTTTGAATGGCATTAAAGGCATACAGCAGTATTTATATTATCTTTAGATGAGTTTAATCATGGTTTTATGTATAGCTTCATCCTAATAAAACGGCTTATAAACCCTACAGCTTGTGCCATTTCATTACATGTATTATATTCAGGGATCATAGCACATGTGTAGTTTCTACAGTCTAAACTTTTACCCAAACTGACTTACTGGCTTCTTCTGATGTTTCATATTCAGTTCCAGATGATCCTGCCAGGAAAGTTCCATTCTGTAAAACTCTTGATATGTCAAATTGTGAGAATTCTAGTCTGCCAGTGTCTCTTTGTACTGGTGTAGATGTTCTACTACTGTCAGGTGTATCTGCTTCTACAACGTGAAAAAAAAGAGAGAAACAAGATATTTTTGGAATTCTGTCTTAGAGTCTGACTTGAAAACTTACTTCTATAAGGTGTGTCTAGGTACAAAGTTTCCAAATTTATTGAGCAATTTGCTATTTGACCTTGAAGATGAAGGTCAAGGTCAAAACTTAAGTTTCTGACTTGAAAGCTTACTTTTCTAAACATAGGTATAGACATTTGAAATTGTGTATCTAGCTATAAGACTTTCATAGTTATTGAGCAAATTCCTGTTTGGGCCTGGAGTTGAAAGTCAAGGTCAAAGGACAAGTCTTCAAGGAAAACTTATCTCTGATAACATGGGTTATAATACTCAATGTCTCTATGTATACAACTTTCTTCAGATATGGTGGAAGAAATTAATTTTTACCACAAATGTGGATGATGTTAAGCCGTAATGGTCAAGACCACAAAACAAAGTGACATGCATATATACTCTATAGTGTGACCTTTGTGTCAAGTTTGATTGAGATGGAGTTATACATGTAGGTGTCAGAGATATAGGCCTGTCCATGCACAAATGGACACACAGATGCTGATTCCTACAACTCATAGACCCTTTACGCTGTACCTGTTGAAGATTAAAAGTACAAATAAAACCCATACTTAAACTGTCATATTTTGGCATTATGTCTTTTGAATGAAAGAATGTTCATACACTTTTCTGTCAGTGAAAATACTGCTTATCTATTATGAGTAAATTTTAATACATGACAAATCTTTAAAGGTATATCCGATGATTGAATTCTCGATCTCGGTACCTGCAGTAGCAGTTTACCTCATACTAGAGCCTAGAGGGTCACAATGACTTACTCTCACGCATGCCTATAGTAGTGAATGAGTAGTGTATGGAAGTTTTCATGTTGACCAAGAAATCATGTAATCATTATTTTTAGGTGGTTACTGAGAATTACAGTAGTGTAGAAATCTGTGACACTTACCATCTTTAATCTTTGTAGCGTTAGGTTGCCATGGTGGTACATTACTGACAATAGCTTCTATAGCCTGGCCAGCTGCTATCCTGGTATCCCAGTTTGTACTCTTTAAATATACATGTACCTGTAACGGGAAAACAACAAACCTTCTGACAACTTACTCTGGACAGTGTGTCATACTCATACCATGCATGAGCCAGGTTCAATAAAAAATATGGAATATGTATTCCGGTTGCAGACTATGTCACGGCAATGCGTGTCTACATCACTGGTTTTGCTGTGTTCGAAATATGAGTCAAAACGTTCAAAATTGCCATTACTGTCCCCAATTTTTCTTTGATGTTACTGGCACTCATATAATTATGTTTTTATTCTCCAATATTTTTCTTCATTCAGCTGGAAAATACTCGTGACCTTAATGTTGTCACTATGAGTCTAGCTACTCGGTTCTGGAATTTTGTGAAAAATGACAGCATTATGAAATACTTAAGTCTCAGGGATTATCTGAAATGTTGCTACATGTATGTCTTCATTCAGGAACCTTGCATGTCCTGTCATCATCATAGAGATTCAAATTGATTTCTGTGATGGATACATGTAAATATTATAATGACAACATACATAAATGTACACAAAAAGATTTCCTGTTTGACTGCTTTTTATATACAAACCGGATGCATTCATAAATAGAACTTGTATTATCAACATGCTAAAAACAGGCATATTCAGGGCTCGAAATAACAGCCTTTAACTTGTCCTGGACAAGAAGTGATTTGACAGCTCTGGCAACTTTTTTTTTTTGAAAACAGGTTGTCCCAAGGTATATTTGGAGAATTTCTCATAATTATCAATCACAGGGTTGCTGTGGGCTGCTACGGCTCTGTCCACTCGTCCTAAAAAATAGCCAGCACTGACAACTTGCTGACAAAATCTAAAACGACAGAGAAGCAATGGGCAGAAAGAACCGAAAAGCTAGTCTGTGTGCAATCATAGACAGAGGACAAGCCTTTCCACTGTCTATAGTTTAATATGCTGCAGAAACCTGTATGTGTCTGATAGGATTTTGGTCACATTGCATGACCATAGTGTTAACAAGCTTGGAAAATTTAACATCGTAGCAATATTGGCAAGACCTCTTTCTCGACTGACTACTTTTCAAAACAATCTGGACCAGCTGTCCTTGATATACCTTGTAATACTCTATCACGAAAACATACATGGAAAGATCAGAGGCTAATTGACTACATCGTTCATCAGAAGTCAATAATTGCATAATTTTTTAGGTTTACGTGATTGAAATGATCAGCTGCAAATTTTGTCTTGATTTTATCTGAAAATAGTACTTGGGAAATAATAAACAAAACTACTACTGGAGGAAAAATAATAGATGTGCAGGTGAAAGGAAAAGAAAATATATCGACACGGGACAGGCACAAAAGGGAGATAATACATATAGAGTCGTTACTTGATAATTAGCCCAGAGACTTGACTTGTGTGTTACTATCTTGAGATCTGTGAAGCTCACAACTCTTTGGGGGTACCTGATTTATTCAAAATAATCAGAAACACGTCTGGACTGTTAGTCCCCATGGCCTTGTGTTACACTTGATTTCACTGTCCATTTTATGCAACATTTTGAAGTTTATACTGTACAGCAAAAGTGTGACCAAGTAATTACAAAAAAAATCACAAATTTCTCAATGTGCCTAAAATAAATTGTCTAGGTTTTCATTCTGTTCATTCAGTAGATCTAAAAGTGTATTGATTCTTCTATTGTGAAAGTCATCCTAGCCAGCTACTTAGTGTTATCCCAGACATCAAATCTCAAGATATCACTTCAAAATGATTCAATACCACGGGTAGATGAAGACTAATCCAGATAAACTCGGAATCAATGTCCGGTCAGTTTTTTTTTTATAGCATAGCTGTTTTTAGCCTGGAATCTATTCCGTCACACTCGTCTATTACAGTGAGCATGGCTATTTGTAGATTGGAATCCATCCTGTTTTACAGTAGAAAGATTTGTAAGTTGATAGTCAAGAATTGCAGGCTAAAGACCAAAATAACAATACATTAACCCTTTGTAGCTCATTTCCTGTTTGGTCATGACCACATATAGCAAGGTTTACTGGTACATGACAACATCAATTATCCATACATACAGACTGTCAGTGCACCCTAAACATACGACCTTTGACCTAGCTGCAATATATATTATATAATTATTATACTATATAGCACGTATCATTTATCCTAGTATCCGGTATGAATCATGGAAATGAAACAAAATAAACGAAAGTAGATTATGAATTTATAAGTGAAACAAATCAAAAGCTTATGTAAGGCTGCACTAACTGCAATTGTAAAGTTTTTGAAAACTGTTTTGTTAAATAATTATATTCATTTACTGAAGTTACTCATAATATCGTGCACTCATCGTTGCAAACCACGGCCTATTTTACGGCAATGTTCTTAACGAGCCTCCCACTTATTTCAAAATGTAGTAGTAGAAATAATAACCCTGGTTTGTGAGAATGCCTACACCTTGAACAATAGTGAATCATTTCTAGGTAAATATATTTGTGTACCTGTACACTTCATAATAATATGGTACAATACATCTAATCAAATTGATCGTATCCAAAAATCAGCACCCCCTCCCCCCATGAATCATGATTTAAACATATTGCTATACTACTTATAGATAAAATCAACTTCTGATTGACAACGACATGTACAAAGTCTACTTATTGGTATTTTACAAATAATGTAACAATTTTCAGTGAATATATTGTTGATAAAAAACTAATACTCCCATAGTGCACATTACTGAATACATATTTTGACATTCCATAACATTATCTTACAATCAACAGTTGAAAAGTTTACATTTCAAAATTTTGATTCTGCAATATTTTATTGTAAAGACTGCCATATTAATGGTGCACAAGTTGTTGTCATGGTTACTACAGGTAATATCTACTTCATTCATTTTGACTTTGACTTTTCAATGTCAAGTGTGACACTACCTAGTTATATTATATATCACTGTGTTGGTCATTTTCAAAATGTCACCGACTGTATATTTTGTGTTCACTTTTGGATAATTACTTAAATTAGACAATACAGCAGAAGAGAATCATTCCTTTCTAAAACTTACTGGTAGTCACGTATTTTGCATAAAAACACAATTAGTAATACGCCTCATAAAATATATAAATACCATAAATTTTATTTTATTTTGAAATCACGTACTAAGAAATTACAAAATAACACAGTAGGATAATTCTCATACACTGGAAATAAACATTTCACCACCTCCATGTCTAGACTTCATAAATATACGAACTGTTTGATTTATTGGTTGACTTTGTGACTTTAATTCCACACTTTGCAATGAATTATTTTCAAAACTTGTGCACGAGATAAAAGTTGATACTCTTGATTTATTTTGAGCCTCTGGCATTCAGTAAATTTCACAGGTAACAAAATTTCACCACATTCATGTCATAAATATAATTATTATTTGATTTATTGCCATATTGGTCAACATTATGACTTCTGCAATGCATACAAGTACATGAGAACATGTTTCGACACTCTTATAACAGTTTAATTTTGTCCCTCTAATACTGAGAATAACAGTAGAAATCCTAAAATAACACTTTGAACCCCATCCAACTATCACAATTTACATGTACTATGCCTCAAAAAAAAATTGCTTGGTTCCAGTTACCCGACCCTACCTAGTTTTTCATTGCTGACCTTAAACTTTTTTTTTTACATATTCAAGAAAAATAAAATCTCAAAAATTGTTAGTCTTGCGAGAAATAGAGGATGCGGAAACTGACATCAACTTAAAAAGACAACATAAAACTATTCTTTCAATCTGTAATGGTTGTACATCTGATGAGAAGAAACCAATAACACAGAGACAATATGGAAAACAACGGAAAACATAACTGTCTAAACTAGATATTCATATATGAAAAAAAAAATGTAAAATAAAATAAAAAATCTACCTACCAAATCTATTCTAAAATTTAGCATAATTGGAACCAAACAATTTTTTAGGCCTTATAATTCAACTTGTTTTCATTTCACATTATAATGAGTAATTTATTTCATTTCTCATAATGTATATATATCCATTTTAATAATATTATTTTTCCCATAAAAGTATTATAGATTACTGGTGAATACTATGACAATACAGTATATTTATATTATTCATATCACAGATGTATAGAATCAATATGACATTATCAAATAACAACTCATTCCAAATAATTGACAGTGTTTGTACAGGCTGTCTATTGTACTTTTATGATGTTTCTAGTAGCAACAAATTAGAATTTAAAGAGACAATATAGTCTGAAAACAAACTGATTTACCATATTTAATTCTATTTTGTGTCATACCATGATAATGCCTTCAAATTAGGAATTAGGAGAAAATAAATAAAAAATGATAACCATTTACAGCTAAAATGATGTAGGTTTAGTGTTTCACTCATGTAACATGACATCTAATGCACACCCTCAGACAACTTCTAAATGCAAAAGAAACAATTACATTGGTGCTGTGCACAGTGGGGGATGTAGAAGTAGTCAAGTTGATATACATATATACTGATTATCAGAAAATAAACAATGCAGCTATGAAAATCATAAAGTCCATGTGTGATATTTTCATTAGAAGCCTTTTTTTTACTGCACTGTGAAAGAATAGCAATGCGTATCAGTTTTCAATGTGATTGGGTAAAGGATCCTGCTGTGTTTATTGTGTCTCTGTTATTGTTTGTCTATAGTGTTGAAATATGTCTATCTCTGTGTCAAAAGCTTAATGTCCCATGAGTGAAATACCAAGACTACATCATTTTAGCTATAATATTTATGATTTTGTATTTTCTACTATATCAAAACATAATTCTATATGCATATCTCCTTGGGTCATACACTAGTTCTACAGTAAAATTGCCACTGAAGTCATTGTTTGCCATGGTGGTTGCTTGAAAACTTTATTGATTTATAATTTTTTTATATTTCAGGAAAAGACACCCTAAGAAACAATACACAAATACAGTGTTTTTGCAAAGGGTGGTAAGTAGGTAAAATCTACCTGGTTCCCACATTATTTTACCAGGGTTCCCCCACCAAAATTATGATACATTCTATGGGGAAACACTGCCAGTTTTACCCCTTTCTGTTACCGGGGTTCCCCACCTTAGCAAAAAACACTGCAAGTAGAATCATCCTTAGATTAAGCATATACCTACACATACATGTAGGCCCTCTTCTAACACAGAAGTGTCAATTCTCACTTCACACAAACACTACAGTAAAAACAACCTTTCTGCTTTCATACATCTCTTAATAATGTCATGGAGGTGATGATGTCACAGGATGTAACTCATCAACAGGACAGCATACATCATTATTGATGTGTGATACATGACAGTGGTTTGGAAAGATTCAACACATTCACATTATAACCATCTCTGGCATACTATAATACATTGTGTACACCTATTCAGCAGTAGGGATCAAATTTAACTTTTATGCTTGGTAGGCAGATTTAGCCCTATGAACTTTTTCAGCTAAAATTCCACTGCTTTCCATTGGTCTAACATTATATATATAATAACTTCAAACTTACATAATTATATTTGTATTTGGTAGTCATGAACATTGTTTACTAGTCTACATGTATGTGTTCAGAACTACTGCTAAATTCAAAACTTGAGCAGTATTGGTAATTGGTTGTAAAACCAAAAGTCATTCACAAAAATATCATCAGTTGACAATCTTCATATTGATATTCAGACTTTACATTACTCGCTTAATATTTGTCACACATCCTCATTTCCTGATAAACTTTTAAAATTGTATTCGACAGATGTCCACCACAATTACAGGCCAGGGTTTCAATCCCAGGTTCTCACATTAGTGTTATGTCAGTAGAACCATAAGAACTACATAGGATCATTCTTTTCTTCTGAATCAATCTTTTCTATTTCTCTGACTAACAACTAGTCTGTCTGAGGCCGGTGAAGGCAGAATGACATAATGTATCTTACAGTCTAATTAACAAATTCTGTCTATCTATGATCTAAACCTTCACTCTATTCTGAACTAGGATTTTAAGCCTTTACCAGGTTAACACAGCGGACATGAAAAACACTGAAAATATGAAATGCAAAGATCAAAGATAAAAGTTCACATCTTGATCAATAATGGTAGTGACCTCCTCCACGTTCTTTAGCAAACTTGTATTCTCATAGGGAGTACCGGTAGTGACCATGTGATTTAGACTAAGGATTCTTTTTTTCTGTGGTGAAATAAAACAGATTTTTGACTTTGTGTTGCATTCAGTCTTTTCTCTGATTGTTGACTAAAATAAAGAATGACACCTTGTGTTAAAAATGATTTTTTGTGTTGCCACATTTCTCTTTCTTTCCTGGTTCAATATTCTCTTTGTTTGACAACCGTTTAAGACACCTTATCTTCTTCTACTTTTACTAAACCCCTTATCTTTGTATTAAAAATAAAAATATCTATAATATTATTTGCTATCAGTTACATTGACAATTTTTTTTTTTACCTTGTAATAAATCTTTTGCACATCATTAACATTAGTTCAACGGTTTAATAGTCAGCTGATTCAGTAACATCTTACATATTTGTCAGTTTGTCATAAAACTAAATATCAAACTTGGAGCCAGAATCTGTGTACTTTATATAACCAAACAATATTGGTATGCATCTATCTGATTAAAATCCGATGTAGTGTACATGGCGTGATTTCTTTTTGGCTGTTATCTTTACTGTCGTTTTTTCTTTTGTGAGCACCCCGCTTACATACATCTGACACAATATGTTTTCCCGAACCCAATCTCGTACTTATGAGTAGCCAACTAGAATCCGCCTTACAATAAAAAAACTCTACTTCCTAAATTGAAAGAAAGAGAACCACCAAACAATAACGATAACATTGTTGTCCGTGCTCTGTGCTCGTGCTCTTTTCGGACAGAGCGCACTGAAGTACTGTACCCGTATGTTTCGGAACATTATGTGTTTTCATTCATTGAGTGATTTCACTCAGCACTCTCGTGTACCTCGGGAAACTTATGGTATTGTGTCAGATGTATGTAATGACAGTAAATGACAGTAAAGGTAACAGCTGAACAGAAATCGTGTACACTACATCGGATTTTAATCCGATTGGGTATGTACTGTATTTGCATTCATAAATACAGTACATGTACTCTTCTATTTGTTATGTAATGCCATAGAGAGTAATCCACTTTGTTGGTGACACATATGTATGTACCAGCTGACGTACTATACATTGTTGAAATTGGTGTCGATATATCATCCATATTTTTTATACCACTTTCACACATTGTGTACAAGTGGAAACAATTCACAGTTATTACTGTACAGAAAGTGATCTGCCAGTTTTGAATTCAATACATCCTTTACAAATGACATCAATAACATTGAAAACTAATTTCACACAATATGCAAAAACACTGGAATGAGAAACCACACAATATGCAATATGGAAAAACACTGGAATGATGGAACCCACACAATATGGACAAACACTGGAATGACAATAATCATGTATTCAGTATATTCTGATTGAACTTTTTACCAGAATTTTATCCATATGGATTTTGCATATTGATTTAGTTAATATATAATCTACATCAATTTAACACAATGTTGTAAATTCATCTGCATTTTTCATAACTTCATTTCTTATTTTCGACCATTTCATGTTTTTTTTTTACTCACTGAGCTTCTAAAGCAGGTACTCCTAGATGGCCTACAGTTGTTACTAAATATTCAAACTTTCTCATACCAACCTCTAATGTAACTTGGCAAATGGGTAGTCTGTATCATATATTTACACTTAAACGAACAGAAATCAAGCCAGTGAATACATTACCAGACAGGTAATTCAGCTAATTACTGCAGTATATCAATAGTAAAGGGTTAATGTATTTTTTTTCAGTGAAAATATGACAAAACCACAGTCTCTATAAAGGGACTTTTATGAAACATGAAAAATAAGCTATAGCTATATGTACTGAAGTTTTAAACATGTCAGTGTGGTATAATATTACTGTACATGTCATCTGAAAGTGCCATAATTGCACACAAATCTATAGTTCTTCCATTACTGCTATGTTGACTTTCAAATTCTATTTGCACAAGTGATGTATATTTATTGACTAATGGTATCTAAATATTTAAATGTATACCCACACTGCTGTTAATGGTAATATCACAATGCTTTGATTCTTTCATCATTCAATTAATTTGTGAATAACATCTGTATGATATGTATGTAAACTCCTCACATTTTGTACAGTAAAGTCTTTGAGATGTGATGTGAACGAAAGCTAGAATAGAAAGCAATGACTGAAAAAGTACAAGTATTTCATCCCTGAGTTGTTTTTCTCCTTTCAGTTTCACAGCATTCACAATTGCAAGCAGTCTACAGATGCTAGAGTTTATTTGTCAGAAGTGTGTATAAAAATGAAGTCACAAACTCTTAATATAGTCTGGATGCCAACTGTGGTCTGTGAGGGAAGGTATAAATCGTAATGATACTGTATAGGAACTAGACTATATTAATACAATAACACCAATGAAAACTGGACAGTCTTGGCAAAACTCAACTCAAGCGGTTTCCAAAAGTTCTGACTTAGCTTTCACCCTGTTAACAGAACATCATCAGGTCCTGGGTGCCGAAAATTTGCTGTTGTGAGTCAAAATGGGAAAAACTGGCATTTCTTGTGAGTCGCCACATAATAAGAGATAGGGGAACACCAAATTTTGGTGTGTCACTAGAAATTGTGTGCGTCAGTGGCTCGTCAAATTGGCTTAGAGTTAGGGTGTATCAGAGGACACACTGCAGTACTGATCTGGTAAGTATATGTGTAGTCTTAGTAATATTGTGATATTTCTGTAGTTCAATGACAACAAAAGAGACGATAGGTTACCTTGACAAGTAGATTATGTAGTTCATGTGGGTGAAGTTTCTGGACTTGTCCAAGTTGCTCAGCAGCAGCTTTCCGAGTGACTGGAGTAGAACCAGTATCAAGGAGAAGAAACAATCGATCTAATCTGTAGAGAGGGTGTGAAAAAAAGACAAAGATGATAAGACATTTATAGCACACTTTGCTCTAACCTAAAATTGTTAAATTCAGTATATTTTTCGGTTGAATTTTATACCCTCTCGGGGAAATTTCATTAAACTGAGCCCGAACTTTATAGGGAAAATAGAAATAAAACAATTTATGATGTAGTGTTACAGTGGCCACATGGATGACAAACACATATTTATTTTATATTTTTAATTCATAAAGCAACTCCACCATACTTGAAAAAATGATATTGAAATAACAATACCAAGTCCATGTTTGTAACTCAATAAATTGCAAAAAATGTAATGTAAAATATTTGTTATTGTATGTATAATAAAACACTTTCTACACTTTTCAGCTGTGTGTTATTCATTAAGTTACAAACATGGAGTTGGTCTATGCTGCTTCACAGTATTTTTTTCAAGTAGGAAGCCATGCTAAATTTTTTAAATTAAAAATTAAAAATAAACACCCATTCGTCATCCATATTGCCACTGTAAATAAAGTACATGAATATCTAACTAAAACTGAAAATAATTGTTTTTCCTTTTTGTATAATTTGGTTACTTGATAATTTTCATTGGTTGGGGGGGGGGGGGGGTTGACACCTGGATATGTGTTCTACTCTTTACGAAAATGAAGTATATTTTTGGTACTATTTTCTAGTTATCATGGAGTTTGGGTGTAGTGAGGAGAGGAATACCACATCAAATTCAATCAAAATAATTCTACCATTGTTTGTTCCATTGTTCTACTCTTTCCAAAAATGAAGTATATTTCAGGTGATATTTTTCAAGATACCACGTCAAATTCAATAAAAGATAAATCTACCATTGTTGTTTGTTCCATTGATTTGGTTTTAAGATATATTCCCATTTACACTTTGTTACAGTCTTCAATGATTTATCTAAATATTTCGCTGACAGAGACTTTTTTTTTTTTTTTTTTTAACTCTGTCTCAAAACAGACTTAAATGATAATAATAATTATGTACATTCCTCTGCAGTAAAACCTCAGAAAAGAATCTACAAGTAGTCTACAAACATGTACAAGGTACGTGTTTGTAAATAAAAATCTGAATCGGGTAAAAATGAGAAAGACCAATGGACGGAAGCAGCGGGTTGTTAAATAAAGTTACCTAAAATTTATATAAAATAGACGTCAATAAATTATGATTTTGATAATTATTTTGATTCAAATTCAAATTTGCATAAATTTATGAATACCAGTCAAATAATAAAGAGAATAAAACACCCTACCTTGTGACCATGTTGATCAGGTTGCCAGCAGAAGACTAAGGGAGTGGATAGCGTATCTCTGATATCTGCTCTGCACCACGAGTACCCACTAAACTTTGAATGGGCACCGTAGACAGCCCATAGCATGCACTGCTTGATTGCGGAACTTGATTTTCCAGGTAAACTGTTATGACAACTCTGGGATGCGTGTTCAGATTGTATGCGCTTTTTAAATTTTAAAGGGGTGTTATCTTAGTGTTCCTAGAGATCCATTAAAAGGCTTTGCCTATTTCTGGTTTATTTCGTGGCACCCTTTCTTCTTTCTGTGTAAGATAATGTAAGGTTGTCGACTCCACCGGTGATCACGAACTTGTCTCCGCCATCATTGAGCACCCTTAGGTTAGTCTTTACCGTTATAAATAACCCATTATTGTAAGTGAGTCACTGTTAACAAACCTGGTTGAAAAAGACAATGGGTCGAGTTGGGTTGCTTCTCCTATTTAATTTCTTGCATGAGTGAGAAAATATTAGTTTTGTTAGAGAAAAGACAGCCATTTGTTTTGATATCAGAAACACAAAAGTGTTAGGGGGTCAACATTTCCAAGATTTCTCTGTAGAGGGCGACCTTCGTCAGAAATTACAGCATGGCGAGCAAATCCAAACACAAATTTCGACAGAAGAACCCTAGGAATCGACAGACTAAGTTTCATCTTGTCTTCGATGCAGAAGATAGAAAGTGAGTATGATGACATCAATTTAACGTTGGGTGATTATTGTTAATTTTGAACGGCGTTCTCTGAGAGTGGGACGAATGTGTTCTTATGGTTATACCATTACCATGGATGTATTAGTGAGATATATCCATGGTTATACCATGGAAGTATGGGTTATACTTCCATGGTTATACATGATCCATTCATGGATACAATCACAGTTAATGTATTGATTATGTATATCTGATCCATGGATGATCCAATCATGTGTACTTCAGTATTGACATTAGTACATGTCCACTGCTACACAGGCACTCGAATCAATCTGTATGATTTTTTTTTAAATGTAGAGTATTAATATAAAGTAATAATGAATGGTTACATTTTTTTAAAAATCATACAGATTGATTCGAGTGCCTGTGATACTATAGTAGTCCTATAATTTTAGCTGGACGTAGTACATTGCACTGTACACATCGTACATCATTACATGTATCAGTGCACTACTAGCTGGGATTTACAACTTACAAGCTGTAAGTGATCGAGTGACCAGATCATCTTAGCCATTGCATTATGGACAACATGGATTCTCAGTTGGCAATTTACCAAAATTAGGATTTTAGCTTCTGCATATTGTCATCTCAGGATAAGCCGCAATGAAACGTGAGCGAACTTTGAGATACAATATTATAGATTTGTGGACTCTATAGAAATTTTCATTTGATACTATGAACCCAGTATCCATGATTGAACACACATTTTCTTGTACATTGTAAACTATTGTAACAGTCTGTATTATCATTCCATTCTGTCCATAGTGAATTTCTGACTGGGTTTCACAAGCGTAAAGAAGCAAGGAAAAAAAAGGCCAAACAAGAAATTGAAAGAAAACAAAAAGAAGAAAAAAGTAAAGCAAAAGAAGAGAAAAGAAAATATATAAGAGAACAGCTGCAAAAATTACAGAAAACAAGTGGATCATATGGAGGTAATTAATGTAGTTTGCTCATGTGGATGACAAATCGATAAGTATTATGGGATTTTTTATTCATAAACCAACTCTACTCTGTTTTTCTACGTGACAAAAGAATGTGAAACAACATATACCAAGTCCTTGTTTGTAATATTTTACACATTTTTTTAATTTTTGGAAATTTATTGAGTTACAAACAAGGACTTGGTATATGTTGTTTCACATTCTTTTGTCTAGTAGGAAAACAAAGTAAAGTTGGTTTATGAATAAAAAATCCAGAATAAATACCGATTTTTATCCATATGGCCACTTTCAACTTAATTATGTTTCAGTTTGTGTTTCTGGTCTAAAATTTTTCCAGTTTAGCACCTTACTCGCCAAAAAAATTGTATTGGGTTGCTCAGTTCCAGGTTTCAGGCAACCATAATAAGTTCCAATTGGTGTGATCTGATGATAAATCTGGAAGAAATAACCCATGCTCAATTATTTATACACTGATATCATAGTGTTAAACTAGGGTATAGATATGTCTGTAATTAGATGTTGTTCCCCAATATTTTTCTTCATTCAGGTAAGGAAATATGAGTGACCTAAGGGATCTTTGTCGCAGCGACAACACCCTTATTTCACAAGTATTTTCTGGCTGAATGAAGAAAAATATTGGAGAAAAACATAATTATACCACCGCCAATAATACCAAAGAAAAACCAGGGAAAGTAATGGCAATTTTAAATGTTGTGACTCATATTTCGAACACAGCAGAACCAGCGATGTAGACATGACATAGACACGCGTTGTCGAAACGTAAACGACCAGAGTATATATTCCATATTTATGGCGTGTGCATGGTATAATGTAAGATATGCCATGTCAGGTATCAACAGTAGCTGATACGGGTACACAATACAGCATGTCCCACATTTTAAAATGTTTTCCTTATCTTTTTAGCATTTGATGGGTTTCTAAAATCAGACGATGATCCAGTTGTGTACGACCACCCAGAACACACTGTAACTGTTACCTCTATCACTGACATCAATCTTGATGAAAATGTCATTGGACCAAATGAGGTAAGCAACAACTAACAAACAAATGTGAAACAGGCCAGGGGTGCATTCGATGTGCCCAAACATGATTGATTAATCTGATGTCATTTCTCGAAACGAGGTTGTAAACAAAACCCTCAATCACGATCATGATTACTTACTTACATGTAAACATTTTTAAAAAGTTTTGCACATTTCCTATAAATTAAATGATTTTACATCGTAAAAATTATTACACTGATAACAAATTACCAATCTGACCGAACACAATTTATTTACATAATGTTTTCCATCATTCCTAACTTGCCGTCACTGCGTCAGCCACGGGCGCATGACCTAATCCCCTATCATTACGTTGTCCGCCATCTTGTAATCACGTCAATCATGGTTGGGGGCATGATTACTATGATTACCAATCATGATTGTGATTGGTATTTATCGAACGCAAATCATGATTGTGATTGATAAATCATGATTATGATTGTGCAAATCGAACGCGTCCCTGGTCATATCAAAATGTTTGAGCTAGAAATGACATTAGATCTTTGTAAAATTGTACTCTTGGAGTAATTGTAAACCCAGGCATAATATACAAGTCTGCACATTTAGTATTTTCATTACAGTATTTTTCGATTATTTGAAAGTTACAGAGATGGGAATTACTTCGGTTTATCAAGGATTGTACAGTGGGTCTAATTATAATACAATGTATGCAAATTTCAAAGTGTAGTTATTTACACTCAGGTATCTGAAGTTTATTAAATTTTCGCCGACATGTCAGGATCGTCAGGAGTGCACTACTAAATATCATAGAGTCAAAACTCTATAGTCTTTCTGGTTTGGTAGTAATTTTGTCATGACATTTCATTTTTTAGGTCAATTATACAAATGAAGATAAATCTGAGACTGAGGAGAGTAACACAGAAGAAACCGAAACAAAAACAGATTCAAAGTAAGTCTCGTCTATACATGCTTATTTCCTTCAGACAAGTAGTCATGAATATGCATTGTTCATCTAATAGATATTCATGTCTGCCAGGAGCCATTAGGCCAGCAATGGTGCATCACCTAAAGAACAATAGAGGCGACAAAGAGTTTCAATTTAGTGTTTCTTGGCAAGTGAATGAAATACATGTGATGTGAAATCATGAAATGACTCTAGAATGCAAAGTTGATGAAAATGTTTTTATTTCTTGGAGTGCTGTTTTCCTTTAAGTGTTTGATCTTGATGGCTTCTTTCACTTGACGTTTGATGCAGTGATCATCTGACATGTCTACATTATTGAATGGTATACAATAAAAGCTAAACAAGGCTGTGTTGATGGGTTCGGAACAAATATAATATAATATACAATTAGAATTGTTCAAACTGCTGTCATTACACACTGAAAATGATTGTCCATTTGTTTACAGATCCAGAAAGACTCACCAGTTAAAAAGAAAAAAGAAAATTATCCGATTTATGAAACTTCAAAAGAAAAATAAACAGATAAAAGCAAAGAGGAAAAAAGAAAGAACTGGACAAAAGAAGCCAAAGAAAAGAAAGGGTGGTGGAAAACCACAAAAATAGAATCTTGATGTTGAATCTAACATAAAATTGAAATCAGTAAACCCGAAACAGATGTCATCTAGAGCAACAAAATCTGCCAACATTGCTACATTTTGGTTGTTTGTTTGTTGGTGCTGCTAAATCGTGTATATTGTAACAATGTATAGTTTTATGAATACTCCTACATTATGGACAGCAGTGGCCAATCAGATCAAGTCATTTACTGTAACAGTGTAACAAATCTGTTATATAAGATAGTGTTACATGCAAAGGAAATGTCGTATTAAATGTTACTAAAAATGATATGTCAAGCCAGATTATAAACTCTAGCATTGTAAGTAAAACATTTGTCAAGCTAAACAGTGGAAAGTAGCAATGTAAGATTGAGGAAGCCAATGTTGTTTCAGGTTTACTGGTTTCAATTGTACTGGTATCATTTAACATAGACAGCCAATGCCATCACCTTACATGGAATAACAACCTTCTGTCACAATAACATGGCATGATTATTGCCTCCTTCAGTTTAAATGTAAAAATGAGAATGAGAAATGCGTAGAGCAAGTAAACTAATAAAGATATGAGTTGATCAGCTAAAATGTTTTTTTTTTTCTTGTTTTCATCTGTGTGTGACAACACTTTTTTGAACATGTGAAACTTCATTTTGACTTGTCAAGGAATAGTTCATTATTTGTTCCTGCCATACTTCTTCCTTTTGTGTGTCTCTATTTGAATTGCGCCCTCTAAGTTCAAACCATCATTTTTTTGTCTCAATAATTCAACAGCATCCAAAAACCACAGACCTCTGCAGTATGGTGTATAAATATTCAATGGCTATACCTGTTTGAAGTGGTTTTTGGTTTGCTAGAAATGCAAGTCAAGAAATCTTTTGTTCAACTTGGTTCCATTTATACAGCATGGTTGACTGGATCCACAATGATTCAAAGGACTGTCTCCAATCAGAATAAGTGGTAGGGTCAAGGGTCAAACCAACCTTGTACAGATTGTAAGCTAACCTAGACTTTCACCATGTTGACCAAGCATGTAGCTATATCTTGGAAATCCAATCCCTTGTATAGTGCGCCCTCATTGGTCACATAAGGCTAACTAAACACACTGGATGCACTGACATAGCCAGTAAGTTGGTTTTGCCAATTCACCATTGCATAGATTGATTAGTCTTGTGTAACTAGTGAGGGTGCACTGTATAAGGGACAGCACCTAAGTATATTTAGCTAAGCCAACTGAAAATGCGAGTCAAGAGCTAACCCTCTAGCCCTTCAGCTACTATGACATTCATTCATTCATTCATGTCAATTTCATAATACTCGTATTCACTTTTCCAAACACCATGGACAAAGACATTTCAAGCATATTATGGTACATGTACAACTCTTTTATTCCTGAGTGTTACAAAAAGTATTTAAGTACAATACACACAAAACATAGCAGGGGTTTCATCAAATGGGAATACCTGTGAACTCAATTGCATATATCGTGTAACCTCAGCTCTGTAAAGTTCCTACCCCTTTGGTCCTGCTTGTAAATAATGTGGCAGTATGATCCTTTATTTAGTTTCTTTTGAATGCAGGCCAAAACATGTGACTTGTTATCTAGGGCAGCATTGGACAATATGTACAGGGACGCTGATGTGCTAACTAGTATCATTTGTGACCATCGTTATCTTCTGTATGTTTTCTTCACTACAACATGAATACTTATACCAGCACTAACTGCAACTGGGACATTTTTCTTTATCAAGTATTAAACCAAAGATACATTCACTAAAAATTGGTCAATTACTTATAAAACGACATTGTATCTGTTATATGTAATTAGTGGTCAATATTATCTGTAGGTGGTGTAGTGACATGTTTAAATCTTGAGGGAAAATTTGGTTTTGAATCTGTTGCTAAGTTTTAACACAGCATTGATTTATTGTACATTATTTGTACCAGATCATGTATACAGCTACAAAAATGACCTTCAAGTGAATCAATACTGTTCAAAGTGTATGATATTACGATTACGTTATTGTGTCGAACAAAACATTTTCAAAAAATGTTCCACTTGACGCTAGTGCATCTTTGACTGAAAGAGTGAGCCTGTAACCATTAGCTAAACATAAATGATTACAGAGTGTAACAATATTGAATATTTCAGTTTACGTGAATATTTCTACTGTCACTACACTTTTCATGCTAATAGAAATGTTTTACATTTTGCAAACTTAGGGCAAAAATATATTTCATGTTATGTGTGGTTTATCAGAATGTTGTTGAAAGTCATTTTATTTCAGTCTTCTCTTTTGATTTATTACTACACACTCCTGTGTTGAGTTCATTATTAAGGGTAATATCGATAACTCTGATGTGAATTGGTCGAGTTGAAAAATGTAGTTTGTTTATCCTGAGATCTTGTGATAAAAAGCAGACATCAATAGGGATTTCTCAACCTGGTTTACAATCAGAGAATTACAAATGCGAGTCTGAAAGGTATGCTGTGACGAAGCGCCCTCACACATCGGTCAAAAATGAGAGTTCTGAAAGGTACGCCATGACGAAGCTCCCTCACACATCGGTCAAAAAATAACAGTCAGAAAGGTGTGCTGTGACAAAGCTCCCCTCACACATCGGTCAAAAATGAGAGTCTGAAAGGCTTACATGTTTTAACTTGAATCAAGTTAAAACCTGATAAGGTAAACTTGTGGGTTGAAAAAATCTTACATTTTCACATGCAAAGTTTTTGTTTACATTCTACAACATCTAAGTTTTACACATAAATGTCAACAGAGGTAAGGTCTTAGGTTGATCATGTAACACTTAATGTATTTCACACATTGCTTTCGAAAACCTGAAGAACTGACAAAATTGAAATTGGCAGTGAACTTGTAGCCACTGTGAGAGCTCAATGCGACTTCTAGACTCACAAAAACTTCAGCACTGCAAGATAATGTACACATCTACATTTCAGAATTATTATTAGTTAAGGTGTCTGATACAAGAAAAATTTTAAATTTCAGAATGTCCACAAAGCAAGATAGGTTAATCCACAAAGTCCAAGAAATGGCAGTAAAACACAGTTTTATTTCAGCGTTTCGGCAGAATTCAGTAAAACAACTGGTAACTATTTCTTTAGCTTCTTTCTCCTTGTTTTGTTGTTGTCATCCTGTTTTTTCCTCTTCTTTCTGATTTCTTCCAATATTGTACCATCTAAGTTTGTAGCCATCACATGGGTCCACAGCCCCAATTCAACTTTATGAGGTGTCCATCTTGACTCCGGATCTTAGGAAAAATTGAAAAAAGAAAAGAAAAGCAACTTTTGGTCATAAACTTTGTCTAAATAAGAACATCCAAAACTTACATTTCATTGTTGGAATATTGTTTGATAAGTGACTTTACTGTAATGTCATTATTAGGGTAGTCAAGTGGATAATATTAGCGTTCAGAATTTTTTTTTTAGTTTTCACATTACTATGCATCAAGGTATTGATGACTACCAGTACAGAAGAAATATAATTAATTTCTTAAGATATGGACCCAGAAAATTCAACACCAAGAAATTCACCACGCCTGACAAAGAAAACCTTGTTCATTTCAAGATGGACAAAATACATTCCAGTGACACCTCTCCCGACCACCATTGAGGAGTTACAACATTGCCTCCACTTACCTGCTTTGTGTAACCTGTGTACAAGCTTATTGACAACTTCTGTGTATCTGGTGTATTGCTTTAATGTATAGTCCAGTGGTAGGAGTTCTGGGAATGCTTGCATACTTTCATCTGCCATAAATGCAGCATGATTGGGTGCTCCTGCAGCAAGGACAGCTGTCATACAGAAATACACATACACAGGGTGTACAATATTATGAGCCAAATCATTATGTCAAACAAAACACTCTCAAAAAATGCTCCAGTTACAGCTAGTGAAGCTTTAAGTGTACATATAATCTGATTAAAATCCGATGTAGTGTACACTTCACAATTTCTTTTTGGCTGTTACGTTTACTGTCGTTTGTTCTTTTGTGAGCACTCATTGTATACATCTGGCACAACACCATAGACATTCCCGTACCAAATTGCATACAGTAGCCAATTAAAATCCATCTTACAATATATACAGTTCGAAACTGAAAGAAAGAGAACCACCAAACAATAACAAAAACATCGTTGTCTGCACTCTATGCTCATGCTATTTTTTGGACAGAGTACTCTGAAGTACTGTACCCATACGTTTTGATGCATTACGCATTCTCATTTATTGAGGGAATTCACTCAGCACTTAGATTTGTACAGGAAAGCCTATGGTGTTGTGTCTGATGTATGTAACAAGCACTCACAAAAGAACAAACGACAGTAAACATAACAGCCAAAAAAGAAATTGCAAAGTGTACACTACATCGGATATTAATCAAATTGGTGTAAACATGAAAAAAATTCTATGTGAGCTATACAACATGAAAATATGACTAATGAGATGAAACACTTACCTGAAGCAGTGGCTGGGCCAACAGCTTTCAAAACCGTCAGAGCCTGAATGGCGGCTGTAATGTCTGGTAAACACTGAAACGCTTTCTTGCTAGCCTTGACGACGGCTTCTTCACTGTTTGTCTGAATCATCTCAGCTAGTCTTGGTCGAAACTTTCCTCTCTGTGTTGAAACCACATATCGAATGAATGATAATTGTAAATAAAGACAATAGTAATGAAATACAGTAATTGTGATAAGAACATAATCGAAATATTTCACTGTTCACTACAGAACTGACACGCCAAAATTTCATAAATTTGAATCCACTAATGTTGTATGTATATTCAGTGTATAGCATACATCAATCTGATTAAAATCTGATGTAGTGTACATGGTGTGATTTCTTTTTGGCTGTTACATTTACTGTTATTTGTTCTTTTGTTACATACATTTGACACAATACCATAGGTTTTCTCAAACCCAATCTAGTGCTTATGAGTAGCCAACCAGAATCCATCTTAAAATATAAAACTCAACATTCAAAATTGAAAGAAAGAGAATGACCAAACAATAACGATAACATTGTTGTCTGCACTCTGTGCTTGAGTTCTTTTCAAACAGAGCGCTAAAAAAACTGTACCTGTATGTTTTGGCGTATTATTTGTTTCCATTGGTTGAGTGAATTCACTAAGCACTCTCATGTGGTTCACGAAAACCTATGGTATTGTGTCAGATGTATGTAATGAGGGCTCACAAAAGAAGAAACGACAGTAAACGTAACAGCTAAGATATTAATCAGATTGGACTACCCCATAGCAAGCTTTAATTACATACTATATTAAGAGCATACAGTTTTCAATGATCACAACATTTTTTTCACAGATTGGAAGAAGAAAAGGAGGGCAAAAATTTTTTTCTAATTCATAAAATTTCACAGGAATATTGGTCAATCTTGGTACAAACTATGGCAAAGTACATTTTTCTCATTTTCCTTATCTTTGTTCACTGTCTCTTTTTGCTTGCACTTTTTTTCAATGTTTGTATATTTAGTTGTATAATTTGGGTGGTTGCAATGTACTGTCCCAGTCTAGCCAAATAAATCAAATTACATAACTGATGAACAAAGGGCTAAAAATACCTATTACATGCAAAGTGTGATGCAAGTAAATGTAGCCTCTTTCCTCATTATTCTTTTTTATTAAGATTGATGTCTGTAGAGTCATCAGATAAGGTTTATTAGGACCTATCAGGAGTAATCACTCTAGGGTATACAGCTCCTGCAGAGGTTATTTCTATCATTGTAATTTGTATTCCTGATACAGGGTAGTGTAAATAAATGTAATTAGCACCTCAGAAAAGTCTTGAACTTTAACTGTATTTTGCCTTGGAGAATGACAACCTAGTCTCAGTTAAAATCAAGAAAAAAAATAGGGGTCACCATGCAATTTTTTGAAATAGCAGTCAAATATTAAATATCAAAATGAACCTATTTTAGAGTTCAAAATGGCCGCCACATACAGTGTTTAGAAAATTAAAGATTATTAAATTTTCTTGCAAAACAAGAGGGTGAACCCCAAATTTCTTGAATTATTTCAAAAGGACAAGACTTTCGCTTTCATACAACAAAGTTTGGAGTGATCTGAATGATGAAGAAAACCAGACCCCAATACAAGGCATAGTTAAGTCTTTAGCATTCTACCTCAGTTAATACTATAGTACAAATTTGCAGCATTTCAAACATTGCATATGCCTACATTGAGTGTCAAAATAGCTACATGCAATCAATACACATATCATACTGTCTTTAGTTCTAAGTTTCCATAGCATTTGGATGATTCCATCCTACATTGCTGGATAAAAGCTTTTGATATTCCCAATGGCACTAAGGTACAACTGAACAAATATCATTACCAGGCTAAGTACACATACGGACATTTCATTGAATGTTAATTGAAGGGGCACACACGCCGAGTTTGTTATACTCTTTTGGGGATAATTTCTGCTGCATATTTACAAGTGTACCTGTAGTATTCTGTTCACTGAATTACACAAAATCATCACTTGTTCTCAACCTGGTGTTCAGGGATAAATAATTTATCGACATACGTAAATTTAGTATACACTTACTAAAGTGTAGAGGTGACTCCAATATACCAACAGCTGTGCTATAGCTACATATCCCAGAGGACAATTTCTAATACTGTCAAACACTTGCTCCATTACACTTGAATTTATGCATTGCACACACACACCCATCCATAATATTCACCACCCCACAGTTACAATCACATAATGGGCATGCACACATGCATGCATGTATAGTACTGTGTATGCACACATGTATGCATATGCACACGCACGCACACACACACACACACACACACACACACACTATGCAAAATGCAAGAGCCTACTCCATACATAAATACTCCTGACTAACTATTGATAAGTGTGTGTGAGTCATTATTACTAAGCAAACATTCAGTCATATATCATTCATGCTAAGGTTATCATTAGTCATAATATCATACTGACTATGATCAAAAGACAGATAAAGTACAGTACTACATATCCCAACCTTGACCTCTGACCCAAGGATCAGTATATGACCTCTGACCTGAGGATCATGATCTCTGACCCTTTGAAAATTAATATATGAATTATGATAACACCAAGTCTTGTACTAAAAATAAAGCCAACACTTACATGATTTAGTTTCCATTTCGTAAGTTTGGTAATTTGTTTTGCTAAAAATAAAGTAGTTAGTTTGGTAAGTTGTTTTGCTAAAAATAAAGCCAATACTTACATTTAGTTTCCATTTCATAAGTTTGGTAATTTCTTGAAGCGTAATATGTTTGTCGTCTCTACTATTAATCATGATAGGTAATTCTTCCTGATACCTGCAGGTGGAAGCAATACATCACACTCATTTAACAACACTTCTCGTTGCTTTCCATGTGAGGGATTTTTATGATACTAACACTACACAGAATTTTTAAGAAGCCACGCACAAGATAATTAGACATATGAACATTTGTTGAGGCACTGTGGAATATTTGACCCAAGAGTTGGAGGTCAGTTCACGCAGGGTTAGATTCTAATATCAATATGCAGCAATCTCTTGACACTTGAGATATTTGTATGAAATGTAATTGAAATCATATCTGTAACGAAATGTTATAGTATAATATTTCTAATCACCTCATATTCCTACATTTTACATGTTTTATAATATATTGGACGTGCTGATTTGTAAAAATAATTCCTTTATTAAAATAGCTGTTTTGACAATAAACTCTATATTGGTGTTCACAAGAATGTATCAGCATTTGAAATGTTCCAGTGGATGTTCTGGCATACAATGATTGCTCAAACCTTGATTTACTTATGTTACAACAAGTCAAGTACATAGTCAAACAGCTCCTGGGCAAAAGACATATCCTACTTGAACTTTATCTTTGGTCAATAAATAAATAAATAAATAAACTTAATTCTATGTGTATATGATGGCAATGGAAATAGTATACTGAATTGCTACATACAGGATAGCAACTCTGAAAACCAAGATACTCATAACAGATGCTAGTACATATCTTTATTTTCTTCTTGTACCACAGAGAATAATATTAATAACTTGATATGAAATGCATACATACTTCAAAAGGTTTCACATAACCTATAGTGATTTACAATTCAATGTTTGCTTTCAACAGCCATGCTTTACTACCCCCCCCCCCCCCCCCCCTTTCCCCATAAAGAACAGGACAGCATGGTGTTATACTGTACATGGAGACAATATGGATTCCTGGCTACGAATAGCCAAGCTATAGTGTACAATAGGACAGTATGGCTTGCAGGATGCAAACAGCTATGCTGGCATGCAATATACTGTAGAACAGGACAGCATAGATTCCTGGCTACAAATAGCCATGCTATACTATAGAACAGGACTATGGATTCCAGGCTACAAATAGCCATGCGATATACTACAGAACAGGACAGCATGGATTCCAGGCTACAAATAGCCATGCTATAGTATACTATAGAACATGACAGTATGGATTCCTGGCTTCAAATAGCCATGTTGTAGTGCAGAAATGAAATTGCCATGTTAAACAGTAATAGAACTGTCAACATGAATACCAGGACATTGTGATATTTACAAAAAGTTAAACCATACATATTACCTACCAGCTGACTGAAATGACCTCAACAAATCTAACCATATCAAATTATCATACAAACTTACCATTTGTCTAATTCTATTAGTTCTTCTTTTCCTTTTGGTCTTGTAATTTTAGCTGCTTTCAGTTCCAGTACTTTGTCGTATAAATCTAATACACAATTCCATTCTTCAGAGTTTCCTTCTTTACAAAATCTGTGTGTATCCTCACTTGCTGTCATCTCTATCATTGAAGTAAGAAAACAAAAACAATATAACATGGTAAGAAACAGAGTGAGAGAGTTGATATGATGATGATGATGATGATGGAGGGGGGGGGGAGAGGACGACATCAATGGTGGAGAAACGGGAAATAAAACTGATACTGGATAAAGGTGATGACAATGACGTTCGTGTACTTTTCCACCATGGAGGTAGAACACAGTCCTTCCCAGTCCTGCTTGCAGACGGTGCACGGGTCTATATTACTGACACAACCCTCAACACCGACAATTGTCAGAATCGAGTCCCGGATTACTCCGTATGCAAGCAGAACTAAGTCATTCCTCCCTCCATGGTTTCACTAAGTAAAATTTCAGAGAAGTCGTTCGTTCGTTCCAGAGAAGTTTGATAGGGAAATATATTTGGCTTTGACGTCTATGACATTCCAGTTTGGTCAACAATGAATGAAGCAATCGGCCGGTAGCAGCAACGATTCTAAACATTTCACTACCATAAGTTCAGAATACGTGCTAGCATTCGGTGCTAAACTAATTAGATAGACAGACTCGACCACACACTATCTCTCCACTGCAATTCATACTGTGACTGAGTGTGAACTGTACATGTAGAAGACACACAGTGATGCTCAAAATTGCACGACATTTTTCGTGAAACTCGTGAGCATATTTGGACACATTCAGCGAAATACCGTACTGTCTTACAGAAAAATACTTACTCAGCCGTCTTTAAATGACCAGCGGTGTCGTGTGTTTTGATATACTTCACTTATGGCACAGACACGGTCACAAAGAAGTGTCAATGTCCTTTTCTCGCCATGTGAGACAGACTTAGACAGAAGCCCTTGGCGAAGATGACCAATCAAAAGACTCCTTTTATTCAGTATGATCTTTGACCTAAGTAGTAACCAATTACAACATTCCTTTTATTTCCGGACTGTATTCAAATTACCCAAAATGGCGGCGCAGTGTTTGAATGTTGTTGTGGTTCGCTGAAAATTTACCACACGAGCACCAGTAGCCTGCTTGTTGACGAGCATTGCAAATTTATCGCATTTTATCAACTTTCTCGAGTTAAAGGTAAGGCTGTATAACAGAAATATATAATTTTTCGTCACTAATGCAGCATTTTCCCTTGTTAACTTCACTGTACCAATCTCTGACCAATCCTTACAAGTTACATAGCACAGTACATGTCCGGACGAGTAAATGGGTACGTTTGTATACAAATCTGAACTGTATACTACAAACTTATCAACCCGTAAATTATATATTTTTACTTGCGAAAGAACAAGTCCACATAAAACCAATTCCACGTATGATAAGGAAACCAGTTTTCGGATATTGGAAATATTGAACCAGATCCAGATCGACGAACGTGATTTGAACGCAAGCATTCAAAATTTTATGATTAGTTATCACATGCACGAATACCGTGACACTACTGTGTGGTGGTAGCCCTACCAGTCAGGTGTCGTATTCACAGTTTCAACATTTACCACTCAAAAATACAAGTAACTATTACATGTAAGTGATTTTGATTAAGAAAGCCAATGTGTGCGTAACATGCAGAGGTATAGCCAAACATCATTGGTACATTATCATATCAGCTGTCATCGATTACAGCATTCTGCTCTGCCCATTTGTCATTTTGCTATGTATTCATGGTTCATTTTTATACACAATGTGGAGACATTATACCTTGAATTCCTCAGTTGTAATGTTTTAGTTTGGATATAACAAGAGGGTAAATTGGTCCTAACTGAATGATAAACCTGACTTTTATTACAGTTATGGGCTGTACACTGAAATAATATGCATTGTCATTATTTTCAGGGTGTGTTTCTTGAATGGTATGTGATCCCTGATACTTTTGACAACACAAAATCAAGTTAATAATAATGGATCATAGTCTCAGTCGCAGTTTAGATGAAGAAGAGGAACAAGGTTGGTAAAATCTCAGACTGCCAAATATTTTGTTGTCATGTTGTGCTGGTTTTGTTTCAACTCTTTCACTATATCAGCTGGAATGGAAATGAAGACAATGCAGTTGCTCTCAGACTATATTGAGAAGGCTACAAATTACCCAATGGGTCAATGTTATGTCATTTTCATCTACCATCAGACAATGTTTTAACATAAGTAATATACCCAGTATATTGAATTTTATGTTGTGTGAGTAATTGGATTCTGTTTGATAAAGTTGAAATTTTGAATACTAAAAATTATTAAGAATGTTTTATTTTATTACAGGATTTGTAGCCTTGGCTAATGAGTTACTGACCAAATTCAACCTATCAGCAATAGCTGTACTGTCAGAATTTCAACCTTCTAGCTTCATTGCGTTGTATGAGGGAATTCTTGGTGATACTCTACCAGGTAGGTCACACATGACTCTGAGGTCATGTCCAGACATGTCTCACTGAGTGTTAGCTTTGTTATTACATTCATGTACAGTGTATGTCTAGACTGTATGCAACACAAATCATATTCTGTGCCTAGACCTTTGTTAGCAGAGATCAGTGGCATTATGAATCTTCTTCTTTTTTATTGTTATTATATGTGTGTTGTCAGCCCCTGAAATATGCATACCTTATTTCTGTTCAGACCAATGTAACCAGAAAAATATACCCTGTGTACGCAAAAACTGAAATATGGGAAGTACCATAACCCCTATCTCCACCCCACCATTAGGGTGAAAGCAGCCACATAGATTTAATATTAGAAATTCCAAGTTTTATCAATTATAATTGTGTTACAATGGGGAAATTTGTATCTTGTTTTGATGCCATCATGAAACAAACTGATAGATATTCTATTCATATCCCATGTGTGTAGATCTGATTCAGAAACCAGTCACCAGAGAAGATGAAATCCATAATACACAGAAGGTGATTGATTCCTTAGCTGTGGATATACTAAGAACTGATTTGTCACATATCACTGGAGAGAGTATTATTGATGGTGACTTTGTTGCCGTCAGAAACCTAATAGAGATATTTGCTGGTTTATTTGAGTATGTGATGGAGGCAATCAGTTCTGAGGGAGGATCAACAGATGCAGATGGTAAATATGATGTTAATATTAAAACCAATTTTGTATACTTCTAAATATAGGCTTTCCATACAGTAAATATGCCATGTTCTGGTTACTCACCTTGCAGTCATTTCTGAAACCTGCCACAAGAGGGTGCTATTCATGAGGCAAAATAAGGGCTAAAATCACACAGTAGTAAATGAAACTGTCACTAAAATGTGGCTAAAACTACTCCTTGATCTGACACAAAGAAAAATGTTGGCATCAAAATACTACAAATTATTATTTTTTCGATGGAGGTCAACCATCATGGCCCTCAAAAAGCTGCATCTGAACAGCACTCCTGGTGGCCAGACTATACAATCTTTTGTCTTTCTGTTGATAACTGAAATATGGCATATTGCACAACTAACATTTTGTTTCCCATTTTTAGTAATTTAAGGTTTTCTGACATACCAAACAAATGCTAGGTTTATATTTACAAAAAAGGAGACACTCAACTCAGTTTAATGTTCTTCTCTAATGAACACTCTTCCACTCATAGTAAAATTATGTTGGATTCTTTTAGTGTTTTCTCCACAACCATTAACTTTTGGCATTGACAATTTGATTTTACTTATAGCAACACATTATGTGTACAGCTGCACAAATATATATATACCTGTATATATACATACCCGCAGGTGATTCAATACTGGGTGTATGATATTATGAGTAAATCATATCTAACACATCAGTTTCAAAAAGCTTTCCAGATGTAGCTAATACAATGGTGATACATATTTCTATCCAATTTTCCATGACAATTTACATGGTGGAACAAGTATTAGACTCTCTCACCAGTCCTTGGGAGCATCGCTATTATAAGCTCTTTTATATTTACCGATATCTACCGAATAATTGTACTAGAATATCCTTGTACTGTGGGCCCTCATCGACTACATACTAGGGCTAAACATTTGTTCGGGGCATCACAGTAACACCTTAACAAATGATTAGCCCTATGTAGTTGATGAGGGCCCACAGTACAATAACTATGTGGTAGATATCAGTACATACAATGTGATGCTCCGAGGACTGTGAGAGAGTCTAAACAAGTATGTTTAGTGGAGTTTTCAAAGTGATATTTAGTAAATTATTCAAAGTTATACATTACACCTCTGATAATAATTTTACAGTTGATGCAATATCTGATGATCCAGATGTCCTGACATCAGGGGCTCTATCTACTATAAGTGATGTATTAAAAGAAGAACTGGGAGCTGACTACAATGGCACCTATAATCTATCAAGTAGGAAACCTGACTTGGGTGAAAGGTAAACAACAGCCAGAAACATCCATAATTTCTACAGTTATACTAAAATATGTGCTGAAAGTTCTAATCTTACACTTGGCCACATATTTTTACTCTAAATTATCATTTTTAAAGTAAATCACAGAACGGTATTACTGCATATTACATGTATATAGGGATATTTTGATATACATGTAGTTGTCTTTCCATCATATTTATTTTAATAAACGTATCTATCATATTTTCTGTTCAAAACTATTTTTTTTCATATTTTTGTGTAATAAAAAGTATTATTGCATGTTGTCATTTCATAAATTTTACCAAAATTTTCTATCAGCCATCACAAATACACAGCAATTTTGAAATTGCATTTATCATAAAGAAAATGTGTATAAACCGAATTGCACATGATTTTGTGAATTTAGTTATCATCAATTCAACTTTTCCATTGAATCTGTTCATTGTATAATCACAGATGGGAAGGTAAAGCAGGTGACAATACTCAACCAGGAGATACAACAGCTGATTTGATCAAACTTGGTGAAACAGGTGTACTGGACCACAGAAATGACAGAACTAAACCATCACCAGCAAAATCTGGTAAGGATGGAAATCACATTCTATGTATGAAATCAAAGTGTTTTATACTCAGTGTTTGTTGGTTTAGATTGACTGAATGTAAAACAACTTGTGATTCTAAACCCCAAAGTTTGAATCTCATGGTCTTGGATTACTACTATCTTGTCAGTGGAGCATAGGAATTGAAAAGATGATTCTTTTGTTCAGGACTATCTTTTTCAATAATGCTGACAAACAACTGATTTTCACAGCTAATATATCTGACATATCCCATATCTGATATAAGTCTGTAACATTACAGTGCAATGGCATTTTTTTGTTGTTGAAATTTCATGTGTTCTTGAAAGAAGAAAAATAGTACCGGGATAGATTCATTGATTGTATTGTAACATCTGTTTAAAAGTGAAATAGATCAAAGAATTGTTTGATGTCTTCCTATCATCCTACAGATATGACAACTTCTAGTAGTAAATATGATGCTGATGTTAGTAGCTATGTATCCAATGGTATTCTAAGACGTAAGGCATTGGATGAACAACCTCAACCAAACGGTAAGTTGTAATGAATGAAGCAGTGGTTTTGTTAAACTTTCAGAACCTGAAAACAGGGGAATTGTGGTAAAACTTGCAGAGATTTCCAAGTATCATAAATTTAGTGGAGATTTTACTTGCCGCCGTTTTAAAGGTGAAGTCTCCCTGAATGCACCAAAATTATAGGTAGAGGGTATCATTACAATCTATGCAGGTTTAACCAGATTTCGTCCTTTCTGTTACCAGGGTTTTCAAATTCTAGTAAAAACACTTCCAGGAATGGTTTTGAAAGTACAGAAGGTTAGATTACGTAGTTTGCCATATTTGCACGTGTCTGTCAAAATGTATGAAAATTAAAGCTATCTAAGATGAAATCTGCTACCTTATCATGTTACATATCTATTTCTGCATTTCTAGGTGCAGACAATACACAAGATTTGATTCGTGACAGTGAAGACTGGATGGCTAAAGTTAGGGAGTACAGAGAAAGATGGGGCCATGAACACAAAGATCCCTATAGTCCAGGAAAGGCATCCACTACAGTCACAGATCAGAGTACGACATCATCACCTTTGGTCTATAGAAGTAAACTTAGGGAGCCCTACAGCCCTGCTAGGTCCTACCTAACTACTACAACAGACAGTCTAGCATCTTCTCCAATGGCTGATAGACATCCCAGACCAGACCTTGGTAATCACTGTAATATTTCTTCTTCGGTCTAATCATGAAATCTTTTGTATGAAATTTTAGGATTTTTATTTTTATTTATGATAGATATTTATGATAATGAAAAAAAAATTCTGGCTTTCTTCATAGTGTTTTTTTTTTTTTTTTTAGGTTATCTTTGTTTCTTCATGTATGTATAGTTTGTTTACTTGTTTCTATAGCAACTACTACTGGATATGATATATTATGAATGTTTTCCATGACAACGAAGATGTTTCATTTTTTGGATGAATTTCAACCCATGAATTAATCACTCAAGATATTTTTTATATTATGAAAAATATGATATAAATATTTCATTATCAGTGTTTATTACTTTTCTTCATACAAGTTAACCATCACATCCCTAGTTTTAATTGCATGTTATTAACTTAATATTCACTATTTTTTCTTATTTCATCCTCAGTTTCCACATCTAAGCCATCCCCAGTCATCAAAAGTACATTGCCATCATCTGCTGTGTCTTCACCATCCAAGAGTGTCACTTTTAGTGATGTACAACCGAAAAGAACTGGTGAGAAACTCAAACTTTAATGATTCTACATAAATGTCTGTTACCAAAGGTGTATATAAAAAGTCAAACTTATACTGCAGTTGGAGTTGGACAAGAGATGGATGAAGTGTTGTCAGGGACTAGACTCTATATTGCACTCTTTAGTGCTATTCCCCTATATTTTTCTTCATTCAGCCAAGGAAAATACAAGTGACCTAAGGGGGCTTTGTCGACTCGTAGTGACAACACTTAGGTTACGATTATTTTCCAGGTGAATGAAGAAAAATATTGGCGAATAACATAATTATACCATTGCCAGTAATACCAAAGAAAAAGTCATGGAAAATAATGGCAATTTTGAGTGTTTTGACTGATTTTGAACACAGCAAAACCAATGACATAGACACATGTTGTCATGACATAGACGTGTGTTGTTGTGACGTAGAACGACCAGAGTACATATTCCATATTTTATGTTCAACTTAGCTCGTGTATGGTATAATGGCACACACAATATATACACACGACCAAAAAGATGAGAAATATTTTAATTCTATTCACTTCTCTATAGATACATCACAATCACATTATTTGATTAATTATTCTAATTATTGACATTAATTATTCTAATTAGATTTTTTATCTATGAATATATTAAACTATTATGATTACTATAATTAGTATACTAGACCCTTCTGAATCTGTGTAGTTGAGATTTATGAATGGCAGTTTTCAAATTTGAAATGTCATTACTTTCAACTTTATTGTATTTGATATAATACTAATACATCAAATTTTATCAATTTGTTGGGATAGATCCAAGGCAGGCTAGCATGGCCAGGGAAAAGTCAGTATCACCAGTTAAAACACCAGGTGCTAGGAGAAGAGTAAGTTACTTTATCTAGAAATTCAATTTTCATATACAGCTGTAATTTTATTTGACATTATTTTGTATCTTTATATTTATTTTAAATGTTATTGTCTCAACTGCATTTCTCCAACTAGAGGTGTTAAAGTGGGCGTATGGATGAGGATTGGGTAATTATTTATTTTGGATTTTCAATTAATAAAACAATTTTATCAGGACTTCCTATTTGAAAAACAATGTGAAACGACATAAACCAAGTCATTATTTGTAACTCAATGAATTGCAAAAGATTGATAAATGTGTAAAATATTTGTTATTGTACGTACAATAGCAAACTTTTAACTCATTTTTAGCTCTTTTGCAATTTATTGAGTTACAAATACAGACCTGGTCTATGTTGTTTCACATTGATTTTTCAAGTATGAAGCCATGATAAAATTGTTTTATAAATTAAAAATCCAAAATAAGTATTCAATCCTCATCCATATCGCCACTTTAACATTTCCTTATAAAAGAATTGTAGATTTAAGATTAATAAGTGACAACATATTAGTTGCCAAATTGTAATTCCCAAAGAAAATATTTAAACAGATTTCCTTATTCCCATTTATAGATTGACACCAGTTTTGACTCACCAAAAACAAGGAAAATTGCCTGGGCAGGCTCTGACAAACCTGCCAAACCATCAACGTCAAGACAGCGATCACCAAAACCTGGCGTCCCATCACCAAGAAAAGACAGACGCAGTGACTCTCCAGTAAAACCAAGACAGACTGTGAAACAGAGAGTAGGAGAGGACAGACCGAGAACTGCAGCATCCTACAGAGAGAGGTCGCCACGCAAACCCATCATTCGCAAAGAGCGTGGGATGAGGGAACGCAGAGAACAAGACAGAATGCTGGAGGAAGCAGCCAATCTAAGACAGTACAGAGACGTGATACATAGCACCAGGGACAGGGAAAGACAACCAATGATGATACATGAAGATGAAGCTAATGTGTCGTATCATAGTGATAGTGAAATAGATTATGGACATATTTGGAATATGCTGAAAGAAGCAAGGGAAAGGTAAATATATATGATGTGCTCTCTGTAATGGTATTTTTTATATAGCTGTTAGCATGGACCTATAATAGCACACCAACCCTTCATACTTAAACTCCCTGGAATCCACTGCAGCCTCTGTCTGTTCACATAGAAACTTCTATCCTATCAGATCCCTGTTTATAGAGCTGGATTGACTGGGGTTCAGATCTTGCCTAAAGGACTTTAGCCTTTCAAAAACAAATGGCAGTGTTGAGGCTCAAGCCAGCAACATGTAAATTTCAAGTTGACAATTCTAATCATTCGATCATCGTAACTCCACAGTAAGCTCTCTAACAGCACACTATCAATATACTACCAAATGATAGATTGGTTTACAATTGAATTTTTATTATTGGGGATGATATCTCTATTAGTTCAGTTTTTTTTCTCACACTTCATAAAATAATTTGTGGTCATCAAGGAAAAACTGGATCGGGTCAGGTAATCAGAGGAACTAAAAATTGCCATACAAAACAAATAGACCTGCCACCAAGATGACCATGTATGCTTCAATAAAGAGTCAACATTGACACAAACTGTTACTGTCAGTTAAGATAATCTACAGAACAGTATTATGTCAGTAAATATCTTCTGACATTTAAAAAATTAATAGATATTCAAGGATTAAGATCACCTCATGATTTTGCCATGAAAACTTAACATTTCTCCATTTCAGACCCCATCGGCATGGTATGATAATTGAGAGTGAGAGTGAAGATGACCTTGACATTCGACCAAAATATGGAAGGTCACCGCCAAGACGTCTTCAACAAACACAGTTTGAAGCTGCACTCGATGCTGATGCCAAGGGTCCAATGGCCAGAGTCCGAAAACAGTTGAGAAAAGAAGATCAAAAACGACAGGTTAAAACAGAGGTAGGGTTTATCATAATATTTGTGGCAACTAGTTTGGTAGATTATTTAGTCGATATTTAAAGGCCCAGGATTCAATCCCAGGTTCTCACATTATGGATATGTTATCAATAGAAGTGTAACAATTACATAGGATCATTCTTTTGTTCTGAACTAACTTTTTCTGTAGCACTGGCAGAAAACTGTTTTTAGGTTCCAAATTTTAATCCAAATTCAACATTGGCTCAACTTTTTAAAGTCGAATGTCAAATTACACGAAGCTTTTAATCTTGTTGAGTCAATGATCATAATGATTTATCACATAAACTGTTCCATAATTACAGCAGGCCAGTACACTTAGATGATGCTGTGATCAGCTGATCATGATGACTTCACTATTAACAACTGGCTAGTGGTGGTGTGATCAATATAATTTGTGGCTGGTATCGATGTATAGGGGCAGGTTTTCTGAAAATTGTACAAGAACACCAAACTTGAGAGAGACGTACAACTACTACTTGCAGTATGGACAAGTGAAAATACTTTATTTGTAAATTCCTGTCATTTCATTTCAGATTATGAAGCACCTGTATGAAAACCATCTTCAAGATGTCAAATATGCTCAGAAAAAGACAATCTCTGAGAAGAAAAGGAAAGTTAAAAAAATTGTAAGTAAACATTTCATTTGTGTGTTTTCCTTTATCTTACATCTATTCATTCATGACATCAGTATATCAACTGTCTGATGTGAAAAAAAAAAGTAAAAGGATAAAATAGACCAAGTTATTGTAAGTTCAAAAGATGTTAGTAATACTATGCCAAGTGGCATCATACGGTTTTCTATATGCAAGTAGCAATATTACGGCACTGGTAATCCAGCCTTCAGTTTACTAAGATAGACGCAAACTAAATCTATTGTTCTTCAATGTGGTAGATTATACAAGTGGGTGATAGTGGTTCTTCTGTTGTGCGATTCTAAACACCTTGTGATCAACATAGTGTAAACATTGGAAGTCCCAAAACAACACTGCAAGTTTATGGAACTCTAAATAAACTAGTTTTCAGAGATGCCTCCCCACTGAGACTATAATTAAACAGTGTCCATTCAATAGCTTATCACTGTTGTATCAACATGTTTGTGTCTTACTTAGTAAACTGAAGACTTGATTACCAGAGTATTAGTAATACATTACACTATAAATAAACTAGTTTTCAGAGATGCCTCCCTACCGAGACTATAAGTAAACCAATGTCCATTCAATAGCTTATCACTGTTGTACCAACATGTTGCAACAATAGTTTTAGTTTGTATCTATCTTAGAGAACCGAAGGCTCAACTATCAAGGTAGTAATTGCCTTCTTAATCAATAACATGTTTCTAATTCCATAAAATATTTCTATTACAGGATCAGATCTATAAAACAGTTAATAAAAGACCAATGTCATCGTCCAAATACAAGGCACAGTCCAAATATTCAGGTATTTAGAGCATCACAAAAAAACTTTCAGTTGATAATATATTCATAGAATTCATTTTTAAAGAGAGATTGTATGTTTTACTTTTATTTACACAGAATTAAACCTTAGATTTCACATCACAAAATTTCTAGTTATGCCTAGATAATCTTTGCTGGATTTTTACACTGTATAGAAGTAGTACTAGTTTCAAAAATGATGAAGTTCTTTTTTCTCAGCTGTAGTATAAGCAATAAGTACCGGTACATTTTGTTCCAGAAATGAAATAATGATGATTTCGAGTATGTTTGTTTTACTTTGAAATGTCAATTTTTCACAAATTTTCCATAAATAAGCTGATTATAAATCTCCATTCTCTGTTTTGTATATCAGCTAGTGTCAGTAAACCCACTCGTTACAAACCAGCTAGTGCTCCTACAACACCAATAGCAAAGAAACGTAAGAAAACTACAATTACAAGTCCAGGGAGAGTTGCCGGTATCAAAGCTGTAGGACCTTGTAAGTATTAGTAACAGTGACAAATATGGAATGAATCAGATGTAATACAATGAAAATCATGTCACCTGGAATACAGTGCTGTCTAGCTTGACAAAATCTTATACTAACATTGCTACATTTTCATTATGTGAAGTACTACCAACTTAGCTGGCCCATGCCAAGTTATTGGCAGTGTAACAATCTGTAAAGCCAAATGATGAAACATAGCTGTGTGAGTAAGATTTTTATAAACCCACATGACATTCTGTTACTAGGTGACATGATTTTCATTGTAATTGACACTGAAGCTGTAATTTATTTTATCCTGGCTTTCATAAATGGACCTGAAGATTACCGGTAGGCCTAATTTAGGCCTATCTCTTTATGAAACGGTACTCAAAAAGTGACTTTATTTTATTCAATTTTTGAGGAATTTTCTTGAACTAACCTTTGATAACTGTTTTATGTTATGTTATGTTATGTTATGCTATGCTATGCTATGTTATGTTATGTTATGTTATGTTATGTTATGTTATGTTATGTTATGTTATGTTTTGACATGTTATGTTATGTTATGTTTTGACATGTTATGTCATGTCATGTCATGTCATGTTATGTGATGTCATACCATGTTATGTCATATTCAGTGACAGTTCATGCTGAGTGAGTTCCCTTTCCTGCAGATATTCCCACAAACAGTTTGCGATGTGTGGAGTAAAGAAATTATTTTATGTCAAATTATCCATGACTAATATAACCTTTGATACTTTGTTTGTGTTTCAGTGACAGTACATGAGGATGATCTGCTACCAACCATGCTGAGTGAGTTCCCATTCCTACATGTATCTCCACAAACAGCTCACGATATGTGGAGTAAACAAATGAGGCAAATAGAACAACTAGCCAAGGCTGAAGAAGACCACATAAAGAAAACAAAAACACAACGCCAGGTATTCACATACACTCCTTCAGTAGCTTTGCTATGGACAACTCTAATACAACAAGTAGCACTGAAGTAAAGCACTTTCTCTATGTGCTAAAAACTCATTTATAGCATTCATATCAAGTATAAAGGTATACTGTTTCAATTGGTTTATTTACAAGCCTAGCATGTGGTCTTTCTAATATGGTCAATTAGCAAATGAAACAGTATACTTTTACACTTGATGTGGATGCTATAAATGATTGTGGTACATACAGAAAACACTTTACTTGGGTGTTATGGGTTGTACTGACTGTAGGAACTACAGATAGATTGTACAGTACTCTACACAAGTAGCGAAAGTACTAGTAAAGAAACCAAGATAATGCCTTCAGAACTCAAGATGATTTTACCAACTTGCTGTGATTATTTCCACATTGTACTCCTGTCCTTGTCAAAAGCTGTTGTTTCAGTAAAGCCCTAGATTTTTCATCATTCTTTACATGGTATAAACAGTACAAAGATTTTTGTATCCAGTACATCACATACTTACTAGATTATTGCCTTGGTACCCTAGATGTTTCCATGTTTCAATAGTTGGTACAGTGTTTTTGCCAAGGTCTGGGAACCCTGGTAACGGAGGAAGGAAATCTGGTAAAATTGCACAGCTTTCCATATCAAAATGCTTAGGGAACTTTGGTAGATTTTAGCTTTTACCGACTTACGGTACCACCCTTAACAAAAACACTTCAGTGTTGATGTTTGATTTTAAGCAATGAAAATTTCAAAAGATTTTCTATGTTTTACTTTTTCACTATCAGTTGGAGGAAGCTGAGTCAAGACAAAAGATTCTGATGAGTATTATGAGGAAAGAGTTGGCACACAACCAGAGAATGGTGAGTTAAAATATTGATTATAAAATACATGGTGTCAGTTTCTCAGTTTGTCATCATATAATATAAGGGTTTATGATAAAATACTTCATACCATGCACAAGCCAAGTTATTGTGTTTGAACAGAAACTATGGGTTATATACCCTGGTCTATTTGACTGGTTCTGTGGTACTTGAAATATTAGTCAAAACGTTCCAAATTGCCATTCTGATTTTTCATAGATTATGCTTGAGGGGGGTATTATTATTAAATTATTTCAAAATATTGTTCTTCATTCACTCAAAACATACTAGTGACCTAAAGGTTTGTCATTACACATGTAGCCTCTTGTAGTGACAAGGCCCCTTAGGTTTCTCATATTTTCCTTGGCTGAATGAAGAAAAATATTGGGAAATAATATCTAATTATGTCAATCGATGAATATGGGTGTGACTGATCTACTCTATGTTATACACTTTCCAAAGTCAGGCACATCTGCAGCGTGCAACTTCAGTGCACAAAGTCCATATTTCAGTCAATGTTTACCTTCTGTTCAGTTGAAATGTGTTTATAAATTCATATGCATGCATTCCTACTAATGTTGCTCTTCTCTTGTCAAATTGTCAGAGGGATATGAGAGAAAAAACTGCCCAACAGCAGCTTGTCAAGACCAGAATACGGGAAAACCGACTCGCCACAGCTAGGGCCAGGAGGTATTATGAAGAATTCCAACAGAGAATGAGAGCTAAGATGCTGAAAAGAAGAACCAAAGAAGAACAGGTAAATTTCATAATGTCACGTTTCATTCCCATGTTCAGGAAAAGTATAACGTGAATATGGATATACATTATATTGCTCTCTATAAAGAACAAAACAACTGTGATAAATTCTGTTTCTCCCAACTTGTACTTAAAGAATTGTATACAAACGATTAATGAATTCTTTCTTCATTGAATTCTGTGGACCTTCTGAAGTCATTGGGATTTCTCTAATGTTTTTTTTTCCAATATCACTAATTTAGTCAGTGGAAATAGCTTTATTTCATTCTTGTTGGTCTGCTACATTTCCACTTTCTCACATTTCCTCTAATGGTAAATACATAATAAGAAGGGTGGGGGCTGGGAATGAAACAGAATCTTTTCAAAAAAACTAGGCCCAGGAAACTAGGCTTGTTAAAAACAAAAGCACTGGGCTCTTGCCCATGTGAGGGCGCTGACATGGCTCAGCAGGATAACGTGCTATGATTTTCCTTCATTTATTGTTCTTTGTGAGATTGCCACATTGGTGGAGTTATTGTGAAATCCCATACCTTGAGGCATATGGTAATAAAACAAAACTAAAAGTAATGAATAATATAAAACTTGCACAGCAATGTAAATACATACCAGGTACTTCAGTTTGTTTTGAAATTATTTTATGACATCAAAAGGGGAAAAAATTGTTTTGGAGGATTAGTGCCAGTTTATGATTCTGTAAAATGTGATTCATGATTCTAATTGCTGCAAGGACTGGTGGCCTGTTGTCTCTACAGTGTGGTACTTCATGTGCTCTCACAGGGTCAGGTTCATCATATACTCATTTGCAGCATCTATGTATTTTTCACAACCAAGCTGATCATTTGGATTCCAACCATATTGAGTTTATCAGAACATAAGTGCACTCTTGTATTTCTGGCCTAAACTCAAAAACATTTTATTCACACATGGTATGAATCATTAATCTTATTCATGCCTTATTTCTCATTTTTTTCAGATTTTCAAGAAGTTGTTTGAGGATGGTCTAGATATTCAAAAGGGTCGCATCAAAGAACTTCGTTCATATGCAAAAGAGAAGAGAGAAGCACTTGCTAAAAGGCAACAAGATGAGATTGATTCACTGGAAAATTAGTATCCTTTTGATCAAATCAAATCAAATCAAATCTAATCCATTTTCAGTAAGCTCTCAGTTGAAACTTTTGATTTTCTTTTCCTTGATTAGTGGGTTGGTGGTTTTTAGTTGTTGCCATATATCTAAAAAGTTGGGTTTTTTTCCACAGAACACAGCCACAGTAAAAGTGTGGCACCTGACCTTCATGGTCATAGGAAAGTGTTGGGTTTACCCGAGTCAGGAGAGGATAAGTTATCTTGAGTCTATAGTATGTGATTAGGGAATTTTTGTATATACAATGATAATGTGAACAATAGCTATGCCAGGCAGACTATTAATAATAAAGCCTGGCTGACCATAGACCTTCCACTAAGAGGGAGGGTGGAGGGTCTATGGGCTGACTAATCAAGTGGTTTACTGCTGGTCAGCAGAATAAACACAGGATACACAAAGTTAAAAATATTAAAATTGTATGATGTTCAATATAATTCTGTGTGTGTGATATGATTTTAATATTGACATTGTCATATTTGTATTCAGTCAAATCACATCTTTTGGACAAATGAGAATCTTGGAATGTTGTTTTCTATTGTACTATGCTATCTATTTCTTTAACCAATTACTTCCAGCTACAAAGATCAGTTTAATATGTTGGCAGAAACCATTTCAAGGGAGAGGTATGACCTCCAAGTGAGGGACAGGGCACAGTCAAAGGTCAGTAAAGGATGACGTACCTTATCATATACAAATGTACCTATACCCAGATCAATAGTTCATGATGACTTTTGATGCTAAATATCACTTCTGGACATTAAACATCATGACATTCATGTTTATAAACATCATCACAAAGCGTCTTTCTGATTGGCCAAGACACGGCAATCGCACATGAAAATCAAAATCAAACTTGCCAAATATATGTGATGTGAAATCATGAAATGACTCTCCAAAACCCAAAGTATATGAAAATCCCTTTACTTTCTGGAATGTTGTTCCTTTGAAATGTCTAAAATTGTCTCTCTTGGTGGCAACCATAAATTCCATCCCACCGTAACCCAATCCCAGAGATCCATGAGAATGGTGTCTTCTTGCTAGAACGAACTTTAACCTCTCCATTACCCTTAGGATATTGTGAGGAGGGTTTCTTCTAACCAGTTTTAACTGTGACCACCAATAACTTATCATGTACTGTTCCGGCTCTGTTTTAACTCACACAGGTGATGGAACGAATGAAGAAGGAATTACGACAGAAAATGGAGAAGGAAATACAAGACTTACAAGAAAACATGCATCGAGAAGAGGACACAGCATACTTCAGGCAGTTAGAAGCCGACAGAATGAGAAGAGAACTTCACTTGGCAACGTACAAAACACAGTTTGACTAGTAGTTGAGAATAGTCTTGACATATGTACTTAGATACCAACAAATAAATAAACTCCTGCCAAATTTAAAGAAATGGGCTCAACATTTCTTAAAACATAAATTTTGATATATTATCAATAATAACTTAAAATGGAGTCAACAGAATACTGCAAAGGGACAGTGTGTGGAAGTTGTAGATAACAAAACATGAAACTTTGTCCAAATTTGATGCATACTTAGGTTTTGGTAAAGAATAACGATATTTCCCTTGAATGACAGCTCGGTATAAAAATATCTTATGAATGATTACGTCATTGGACAAGATCACAGTTTTTGTATTTTTAGTGTTAACAAAATAAAACCTTGCCTACAACATACTTATTGTATAATCTTAATAAAAATCGTCCATTGTATTTTTGTACTGACTTTGTGATACTGTCCTTTGAATTTTGAGAACTGTATACCTTAGATTTTGAAAATTGGAAGTGGTTGTCTCTTAGTACTTATGCAACATAGAGAGAGAGAGAGAGAGAGAGAGAGAGAGAGAGAGAGAGAGAGAGAGAGAGAGAGAGAGAGAGAGAGAACTATAAGAGCTGCCTAAGTTTTCTTTCATTTATGACACCTTGCTATTGATTTAAAAAGTAATTTATTATTGATTTTGTGATTAATTTACAAATAATTCTATGCAAGATTTATAAAGTTTAATCGATATCTTGAAGTAATTTAGACATGATGCCAGGACTTGATGTATTTACTGTAATGCAACCTGCAAAAAATCTCTGGTGCATTTGCTTGAATGAAGCGAGCCAAGGAAAGATTTCAAGCAAACGCAAAATTATATGAAAACAATACAGCTGATACAAAAATAACAGTGGGGGACACTGATGTAGATTCATGCAGTGCTTTTATCAGTTTGTTTATATATGTGATAGTTATAATGTAACAGTCACAGTTATAATCAATGTAATATAATATTGTGTTCATCAGTCAACAGTTGTGGGATAGATCCAGGCTCATGTAGTGTTTATACTTTGATAAGTTTTCCACACAGATTACATTATATGTCTTTGCATGAATCTTATATCATTCCCACTTACCACAAGCAAGGAAACGCACCAGAGTTTTTTCACAGGCTGTAATTGTAATGTCTGTAAGATGCACCATGTATGTGTACTTAATTTAAATACATGTTTGCAAAGTTTTTGTATATCAGCCTTACAGTTTGGTACATACCATTCAAAGACAAAGGTGCTATGTCTGTTTTGATGCAGTTGTCTTTGTACAGACTTTAGGCTTTTTGAGACTAACAGAAACTTTCATAGTAAATATCAAAATGTTTCAAAAAAAAGAAAAGAAAAAAAGATGAAACAAGAGTAGTTGCTTTATATATTAAAGTAATCACTAAAGTAAATGTATTGAGAAATATGTATTGATCAGATTAATAAAATGATGAAAATATGTAAAACATATTTTATGAGATAAAGTTGTAATGAAATAAATTATTATGTCCATTGTTTCTTTCAGTACTGATGTTGATGTTATTGATAAGTGCTAGTAATTCTTATCATGCACTTAAACATTTGGAATCTAAAATCTGGGAATTTTAAAAGTGCTTTCCACCACTGCCTAAAGCACTTTATGATTATGTTTAGACTCTCTCACAGTCCTTGGAGCTTCGCATAGCTAAAACTTGGGTTGTTTTGTATGTACCGGTATCTTCTGCATAATTTTACTCGAATATCCCTGTACTGTGCGCCCTCATTGATCACACAGGGCTAACCTTTCATTGACGTGTTAGTGCGTCGCTTTGTGTTAACACAAAGCTTGGACCCAAGTTTTTGCTATGCGAAGCTCCGAGGACTGTGTGAGTCTAGATTACGATATGCTCAACAACTCGTACATCTTCCCTGCAAAGCATACACTACATTGCAGCCTTATATTAAATCCTTCACATGGCAACACCTATCCTACTAGGTCCCCATTAACACAGCTAAAATGACTATGGTACACATATGACTGTGTTTACATTGGAATATCTCCAATGCTGCAAACACCTTTATAATAACAATAAAGTGTATTTATCATGTGTCTGTCCCCTGGAGACCTCCAAGCACTAACAATTATTACCCCTGATATGGATCAAACAGCAGCAATGCATGGCTCTTTATACTTCAACTCCCTGGAGAGCACACACTCATTGTACGACCTATCTGAAATTGAAATCTCATCAATTTATTTAGTCTGTAAAGTATGCCATGACAGGGCGCACTCGCACATCAGTCAACCCCCTCCCAGGGTGAGAGGAGGCCAGCGAGGGCAGAACAGCACAACGTATCTTACAGTCTACAATATGTTCAATTCAAATTGTCCTGCAATCCAATACTGCCATCCATAGATGATAAAATTGTGTCTGCAATTTCAAGAATGAGGAACAGGGCTTTACATAATTATAGCAATAGGAATCATAATCTATAACATGTATTCCACATACAACACAAAACCTTTAATTATTACAACAAGCAATCATAAGACGTCTTTTTTTCTTCAATAATCCACTTTATTGAAAACTTGGTGGGATTACATTTAGGAAAGCATTGGATAACTTTGAGTTTACTAACAATATAGACATTTGGAATACCAAAAGTTACAGTATAAAAACAAACTATATTCATAGAATCTTTTTACAATAAATATCTGACGTAAAAAACTCTAAATAATGAAACAAGTACTTTCAGTATAAACTAGATTTCAGTCTTGACACAATGCAGCTTTCAACACAGCACATTTCATCAACTATATACATGTACAACCTGCAAAAAAACACCAGTGAGTTTGCTTGCTTGTGGTAAGCAGGAATGAGACAAGTCTCCTGCAGACATAATTAGTGTCGGTATTACTCTGACTCATCAAATATAACCACCACAGGAGCCAGGATCCCATATCTCTGTTTACTGATAGAAGGCTACATGTTATAAAAATCAAATACAAATTTTACATGATAACTTCCACAGATATAACCAAACTGATAAATCGTCACCTGAACCTACATCAGAGGCACCCGCTGTTGTTTTTTTTATCAGTTGTACTGTTTTTACTTAATTTTGTCTTTGCATGAAGTCTTTCAGAGCTCACTTCAGTCAAGCAAATGTACCGATGTTTTTTGCGGGTTGTAGCATTATTAATCTGTGATAAACAAAGTCCACACTAGTACTGCAACTAACAGTGTGATACATAGTACACATTTATAATCATCTGTAAGTACTGATATGCTAATGTGTTATATCTATCAAAGAATGTATTTGGAAAATTTAGCACTAACATTTTTTTTCATTTTTGTGGTTTGAATAATAATTTGTACAACATGCTCAATGAATTATCTGATATGTTCATTAACTTTGTGAATAACACAAGGAAATGTGTAAACTACGCTGAAAGAGAATCTCATCAACTCTACAAATATAAATAATATGACTTTATAGAATGTTTCAGACTGTGACTGTCTATAAGGACTTCCTTGAACTTAGCTCTGATAAATAATCAATATCACACTTTTAGCTGTAAGGTCTAAAAAAATATTGTGTGGTTCTGATTATGATCATTTTTAGAGTAGGTAGATTTTTTACTTTTTAAATTTTTTTTCATGTGTGTCTAGTTCAGGTAGTTACATTTTCCTTTTTTGTTACATTTAAATTGGAAAAAACAGTTTTATTTTTAAGTTGATGTCAGTTTCCACATCCAGTACTTCTCATGAGACTTCACAATTTTTGTGATTTTATAATTTTTTTTCTTGAATACGGAAAAAAGTTTAGGGTCGGCAGTGAAAAACTAGGTGGGGTCGGGTATTACCGGAACCAAACAATTTTTTTTTAGGCCTAAGCATAAAACATAGTAAGAATGTGAATATTTACAATGATTTATACTGTCCTTGATATACCAATATAGCTTTATATTCTACAAAAGGCCCAGTTCAGATTTGGCATAAAATGTAACTGTGAAAAACACTTGTCTGGCAGAGATTTAGAAAAGGTTGGTCATAAACAATGGTCAAATCTACTAATAATCGTTATGGCATCATTGTTATGATAGCACATTAAGTGAGAAGCTGGGATTGAATCAGATAATTGTTTTTAGAAATAAATCTAGAAACTGACATAAATGGTCATGGAAATGCATTGTCCACGGTAAAACCGTATTCTTATAGATATCCACAGAAGTACATATTGCTGCAATAATTGCACACATACATGTACATGTAAACCAGAAAGTCAATACATATCAAATATATTTCGCATTTTGATTAAGTGTTTACGTAGTCTTTGACCATACACAACAACAAAGAAAAATGTTCCGAGACGTTTGACAATTAGCTCACTGTGGTACACCCCTGATGATACTGATGAGATGTCAGTGAAAATTTATGATTCACTTCCAAAAAATTCTTGTAACTGAGGGTACAAATTTCAATTTGAGACTATGAACTCAGAGTCCATAAACTTTCATTCTTGCAGAGTAAATGTGATTTGTAGACAGACAATGGTTGGACTGTGAATCTATATACAACAGTACTGTACACCTTACATGAAAATGAAGATTTCCGTCAGGTACAATTATTTTTTGGTAGATTTTTTACAAAACTGTACTGACTTCATCAGTATCAGCAAAATAAAACCTACAGTAAGCAAAATAACAATTTACATAAAATGTTCATATAATGCGAAAAATTATAACCCTGTTAAGCCGATTTTTAGATTGTATCAAGCCTCTAGTTCTTCTAAAAATAAATTCTTATATCCTTGGTCATTCCACATGAAAGAGTACAAAAAATATATGTCAGTATGTATGAAAATTGTAAATGGCAGAATATTGCACATAGACACATTGGCAAAAACAGATTTTGTTACCAGACAAACGAAACAACCCAGCCAATCAAGCCTTGTTGTGTCTGGTCTCCATCAGAACCTGGTATCAGCCAGTCCATCCAGCCTTGTTCTGTAGACGATTCACCCTGATCACTACTCGGCCTACCAATCACATCTTCCAGTACCTTGTACTTCATATGTAGTGTTGTACCAGTGTTAAGATACCTCATTACATGATCACTCTTGCTGTAAATGTTCCCATAATGCCACTCACTGTTGTTCACTGAGAAGTGATCAATGCTTGAGGTATTTATCCCATAATCCTCTAGTTTTGTCATGAGGTGTAAGACAGTCAGTTCTTGTAGGTTGACGTGATAGACTTCATCTCCATCGACAACTTGAATTGATAACACTGCAAGACAACAAATAGCAAGTGCACATCAATCTATCATTATACACTGGCCACTTCTGGTGTGATCAACTGAATAAATCATGTCCTAAATATTGTAAATCAGTACAAATTTCCTACTATAAATCTTCTATTTGTAGATAAGAGATTCACTGAGGAAGACCCTCTGTGAGGGATCAGAGTTGGAAAGTTTCAAAGAATAATGTTGTAACCTGGACTTTGTTTTTCAAATGCCACTCCAGGAAATAAATGCATTTTCATCAACTTTGTGGAGAGTCATTTCATAATTTTAGTTCACCTACAATTACTTGCAATTTCAGAGAAACATTAAGTTGATCTTGTGCCTTTAGAATTATAGGGTATCTTTGCTGTTGGCCAATGAATTATGGGAGTCAGCAGAAATAATATATTCACGGTTGAACAATGAATTTTCATGACTCCTAAGTGCAACTTCCATTCAGTGTCAAACATCTCATGAATATTCACACAATCCTCCAGAGAAATTACAGTTATAAAATCTAGATTTTATGCTAGTCCACGTGCAACACAAAAACAAGGGTAGAGGAGTACTGTATGGGTTAACACATAAAACAGTGACAATACCTGTAAGCTGTTTCTTTTCAAATTCTCTAAACCCAATCAAGTACTTGTGTACAGGTCTAAAGGTGTTACTACCACAGTTTCCATATAATGAATTCCCATGCTGTGAAAAGATCATCCGAGCTTTCTGCAAACCAAGTACAAATTCTGATCCGTAGTTTTCCATTGCTGTCATCATACTGAGTTCATAACATGGTGGATGTGATTGGGAGAAATCTTGGAAAAGATGGTACAATAATCCAGGGTGTTTCATCTTTCTCATCTTGGTTGTGAACTGTAGTAATGCATTATCTTTGTAAGTGTTGATAACATCTGGAAATGAAAAAAAAAATGTTTACAAAGGTGCAGGTTGAATTATAGGGTGTGAAAAACAGTTGTCTGGTAGAGCTATTGAAAAAAATTGGTCCACAACAAAAAAATGATCCTATGTAATCCTTATGGCGTCACTGATAAGATAATACTATTCCTAAAAACCTGGGATTGAAACATGTTTTTTCAAAGTTTTACATACTATGGACAGAACACAATCTTTTATGTATCAACAATTCTGAAGATACATTATAAACTTGTGTAAAATCAGTTTGCTATTCTACGGTTCTTATAGTACTGTGTGTGTGTGTGTGTGTGTGTGTGTGTGTGTGTGTGTGTGTGTGTGTGTGTGTTTGTATGGGTGGGGGGGCAGCATTGGATTTCACTATTATATGATCTCAACCTGATCAGCAAAATTGTACATTGCATATTTTACATTTTGACAGATTACTGAAATATATACGTCAGATAACAATCTACCTTTGACCTTTTGACCTTGGATGACCTTTTGGACAATTCTACTGATCTGCTTTCTATTAGAACCAATATTGTCCAAGATCATTTTCGTATCTTTTCTGGTTAAAATAGATCCGTATTCTCCATTGAGCCATGTGATAGTATCATTATAGATAGGTTCTCCTATGTACCATTTCTTGGTGTCATCTACCGCAAAAGAATCTGGTCAAAAAAGAAATGCATAAAGATTTAAAATCATTCAGATCTGTGATTATAATAAATATGGAATGACAATGTGAAATTTTGTCAAAAGTTTATATAAACAAGAAAGAGTGTCCCATTGATATGATTGAAGATAAATTGTGTGTTAGCAACTGGATGATATTTGCTGAGAGGATATTAAACACTAGACATAGCAAAGACCAATTAGCATGCGTATGTGCGTGAAACCTTCAGGGAAAAGTCCAGTCAGACTTATTTTTGCCTTTAGTGGACTAATATTGATTAATGCTATCAACTTTAATATGAATTTGGGTGATAAAATAGTACCTCAGTAACTTACTCAATTTAGAAATCTCGTCATTAAGCCCTACTGCACTTGACATTTGCTCAGCCATTTTGAGAATTTCCTGCAAGGGTTTATGGGAAAACTTCGCCCAATGACATCACTTCTACCACAATCTCTTTGTCTTGACAAATACAAAGAGTGTCCAGACAAAGAGATTAGTTTGATGTTTTATAATTGGATTATTTTATAATTTTGTATCCCTCGTCAAGGTCAAGTACTGATACAAGGTTATGTATAAATGTACTCTAAAATTAAATCAAGCTGAAGACAGGGTGAAAATCATGTACTGGTTGTAAGATTGAATTCAACAACTCACTGGGGGGAAAATGTGATCTACAAGTACTATCTTATGACAGAACCTCATGGGGTATTTGCACAAGTGCTCGCAGTGTTTGCTGCATGCAGCAGTATTTCACAAGCATGGTGAGTGAAAGTGTACCAGAAAACATTGCAAGCATGAGTGCAAATACCCTGAGTACCCACACTAGAACTCATATGGCATGGGGTTCTGTTATCATTATATAAGTTTATCCGAAACAACAAATTTCCATAAAAATGGCACTATGCAATCACGTGCTTTGTGCAGAACGAATGACCTCATCCTCATTTGCATATCATTTGCATACAGGTAAGCAATAATATTTTTGGTATTGTACTGCAGTGCAAATACCACTAATGTGCACACACACTGGTGCAAGTAATCTCTAGTATGTATATGCAATAATACCTATAGCTGTGATATCATCCATCCATTCTGTGAATTCTCTTCCATGAGGCAGCACAACCAATGTAATTTCACACTTCTCAACCAAAGCTAACAATACTTTCAGAAACTTAAAAACAATCTCTTTCTCATCTCCAGTTACTTCATCTTTCATTAGAACTTCTGGTTTCTGTATAAATATGTGTAACCTAGACGATGCATCTGTGTACCTTGCACTATACTCAGTGACTGTACTTTGGAATGCATCCAGCAGCACATCAATTCCTTCCGATGATAAGTACTGAGTCAGCAACAGAGACTGGTGTACCATTTCATTAAATATTGCACTCATTTCACTGCGTTCCCATGACAACAGGTAGGAACTTCTCAAAGCTAAACTAGAAGTCGTGTGACTGGGATGGTATGGAAGTATTGTATATGCAATACTGTGTTTTAATGATTGATGGGATGCTAAGTTGAAGACAAGACCTTTCAGTTCATGCTTCTTGGCAGTATTCAAGATGACGTTTTCAAATTCATTGTACAGCCGTATGATATGTAATTCTCCTGGCGTATTAAACACAAACTTAAGGAGACTTGTCTCTAAATTAGGATATGAGTACTGGGCTGTGGCAGGCAATGTTCCTTTCTTGAAATTTACATCATCAGCTGTTGGACCCAGAGACCAAAGGCTTGGCATGTCCCTTTCAAACTTGTTGATGTCAGTATCACAGAATGCATTGGGGTCATCCTGCCTTGCTTGGCACCAAACCTAAGCACGTAATTAATAAATAAACAAACAAACAAACAAACAAATAAATAATAAATAAATAAAATATGTAAATAATATAATAAATATGTAAATGGAGGAATACAAGTTGGAAATTGCATCTTACATAAATGTGTGACATCAAGATCATCAACACATGCCTTTATAAAATTATACATGCATGTAAATACAATCTCCATCTTTTTACCTTTTCCTATTTTCAAATAAATCACCCCACCATATATCACAGGGTGCGCAGGCTCAGTTAGTTTTGTTTACAAATACAAAAAAACAAGTAAAAAAACAAAAACAAAAAACAAACAAACAAGTAAACAAACAAATAAATAAACAAACAAACAAACAAACACAAACAAACCAACAAACTACCCAACACATGAGTAGATACATACATGAATAAACGACAACAATCCAACGAACAAACACTGCCCCCCCCCCCCCCCAAATGGTCACAAATGGTGAGTTATTTCCATTTGTGACCATTTCGCGGGGGGGGGGGGGGTGGGGGGGTGGGGGGTGGCAGTGTTTGTTCGTTGGTTTGTTGTCGTTTATTCATGTATGTATCTGCTCATGTGTCGGGTAGTTTGTTTGTTTGTTTGTTTATTTTTTTTTACTTGTTTGTTTGTATTTGTAAACAAAACTAACTGAGCCTGAGCACTCTGTGCATATATTACATTACATCACTTCCACCACTACCCTGGAGATTCCTTTCCATAAAATACTCACTTCAAAATTCCTGTGTAGATTAATACTTTTCTATGAAAATTTCATACATTATATAGTTTCACTGGTAATGAAGATGTGGGTTGCCAAGCAACTGATACAAAGAGGAGGCCAGTGGTAAAATATACATGAAGAAATAATCAAATCTTACCTGTCGTTGCTGGAGCAGAAGCCAAATAGTACACGACGTTAATGTTATAACCGTGATAACAAAAAATGTCATAAAACAGCGACTGAGTGTCCGTTTTATCTTTTTACTGGGTAAAAACCCATCACAGACACACGTCAAACATATCCCCGCTCCCTTGGTTAAAAACATCATTTCTCTTCTTGAATCTGTCACCCTTAAAGACAGAGATTCCTTCTTGATGGGAGGGGTTCCATGCGATGTTTTCATCCTCGTTTTTACTGCTAGTGCTACATCACCGGTTTCTGAACGACGTACCATCTTCTTTTTATTTCCGCTTTCTTTGTGCGTCGTGTCATCTTTGTCGTGTTTACGTTTCTCTGTGAACACTGTTGCTCGTGTTAGTGCCTCTGTGAAGGGTCGCACGATCAGTCGTTTCGTTAATGCCAGAAGTGACATTAGAATCATTTTTCTGGACTGTATGGCAGCTAGACGAGCCGCCGGTTTAGGTTACATCGATTCAACTTCAAAACATGCGGGAATCCCACTCATGTCGACATGTATGATCGCGCGGGATGACGTATGAAAGAAAGGCAAACCCTTCGAGGAATGTACCATTCAAGCACATTCAGAGGGGAGGCAGCTAAGATAAAAAAAAATATCTATGGTCAAGCTTCATGCCCTTTCTTAGAATCACTTGATAGAGCTTAGAAAATACTCCAATTCGGTAAAAAGAACGGAACGGGGGAAGGTTTGATAAAGTTTCAAAATCAGATACGTCGTCATAACGATAAACAAAATAAAACATGTAGAGTGGACCTAGGGAGTTTTACATTGAACCGGAAATTGCGTCACCGAGAATTTCATACCGTGTGTGACCGTCGAGCGCTTCTCTCATACCTCCTATTTTTCGAGCGGAAATTGTCCCCATCTCGCCTTCAGACGTTGAATTCTGCGTTGTTTAACCATTTACAAAGATGTCGAAATGTAAGTAGCAAATTTACCTCGAAATGTATTAACCGTTCGTTATACTTTGATAGACATTTGGTCAATGACTTGCGTACTTCCAGGATTGTATTACTACTAAAGTTCAAGTGAGGAGATCATGGCGCGGCGACGAGTCTCGACCTTGTCAGCCAAGGCTAGAGTTACAGTAGTCGCCACGTATAATTATAAGGATGTTACAGAGATATGTATACGTATATGGTAGACACATAAACAGTATTTTTCATGACGAACTTATACGTGACTTACGTCTATTACCGGTGTCACAAAATACAGTAATCAATATGGTAGAGTTTCATTCATGATGTTTGTCCAGCGTGGAGGGTCTATGTCAAGTAAATAGGAAATACTAACCACAAAAATCTTAATTAATGACTTCTCCATTTGTTCATGTACGTGAACTGAACCCATCTGGTTTAGTTCTCGAAGTATCACCCACTATGAGTGATCCGTCCACGGTTTATTGAAGAATCACTGCATGACTCCTCCATGGATAAACCATTGATGTATCTCCTAATACATCCATTCCATGGATAAACCTAACGAATTGATTTCCAATATTATTATTTATATAATGATAGACTTGTCAATAGATTCACTGTCAAATCTGTTAAAAGTTGCAGTGCTAGTTTCATTCAGTCGTGCAATATTATGTGATGTACTTTGCCAGTGGTGGCATACTTTTTCTGTACTGATTAGTTGTAAATCACCAATGGCAATACACAAAGACCTGATGATTCAACATATTGAAAGCAAGGGGGCAGAGTTTATGATATTGAATATAATTAGTCATGAGTTTTGTTGAAATCAGTTTGAAAATGTATAGGTCATCACATGAGCCATCATACACTGGTACATGTATCCATAAACTGTCCCATTCACTGTCTATGGTTTGTCATACTACACATGCCATCAAAATAATAAAAAATTGATGCCCGTGTATGTGAAATTCCCAATATACTTACTCTCAGGTCTTTTTTTCATAGTGGGTTTTTTGATATAGTCTTTTGAGAACAAGAGAAATATTATGAACATATAACAAATGGTAAATTTCCACGATGCGACATCTATCATTTGTTTGTGGGGAGAACACCACTCCTCGTGTTCTCCTCAAAACAAAGTATACATGTACAGCTGAAATGTGCTCGGTAAATTATTTACACTCTGAGTTTGGAACTAGTATGCAATATGATTTCCAGAGCAAGGAAGAATGTTGTCTGTACCACTCCTAAAGACTAAAGATGAAACATGACTGATAGCGGCAAGATCTAATATATCAACTTTTTCAATAAGATACTTGGCCACTGATTGTATAACAGCTTATGAATCTGAACCCATGAACATAATTTATGTAACAGAACTGTGTGTGAGCGTTGCAGTGTAATGGTTAGGCGTGATTGATTTCGGGTAGTACAGCGAGAACAACACAAGAAATGAGGGGTAACTTCATGTGTGTCATCTTTATGCTACAATACTCAATCATTCCATAGAACCTACATTTTGTGTAGGTCTGTGATCAGTTTGGCCCCCACTTCTTGTCTAAAACAGCCTAGCCTGCAAACAGCACTCCTAGTGGCCAAACCATGAAATCTTTTGTCTTTCTGATAACTGGTATATGGCATATTGAACTAGTAAATGACCCTAGGAAACTGAAGGGAGTCCCCTTCCATTGCGTATGATCAGACTCACTCACAAGCAATTAATTAGTATGCTTTTGTTGTAATATTGTTACCATATAATGGTTCTATGTAACTTTTAGTGTTTGCAAAAAACTGAATGGTATCATGATTTTATCTTAGCTAAAAAGAAGAGCCATAAGGGACAGCACCGTCACTTCACCAGCCCAGAAGAAATTGCTGCTCAGATGAAAGAAGAATCTACAAAATTTAGGGTAAGAAGTGGCAAAAACAAAAACTTTGCTAAACTTAAGTTTCTTTAGAGGTTTAACTATAAGTCTGGAAGCTGAAATGTAAATTGTAAACATGTAGTTAAATGTAACCATCTCCGACCATTCCTAGTCTATCATTTGTTGTTATTTATTAGTTGTTGTTTACCAGTGTTGTCAGAAAGCTTTAGAGAAGATCTAGTTTTTTCAATTCTGTCATAAACTTTTTCCTCATTCATTCATTCATTCAGCCAAGTAACATGTAAGTGACCTAAGCCTGAGGGGCCTTGTCACTACAATTTGAAAGACAAGTAACCTAGTTTATGAATATTTTCTGGCAGACTGAAGTACGAGTTTGGGGAATAATATAAGTATTGTGCCCTTTACAGTGTTAGTACAGAAAAGTAATTACATTATAATAATACCGTCAATGTGCTTAAAATACACCACTGCAGTCAGGGTTTGATTACGTTTGCCATGCTGTTGCTTGTTATGAAGGAGTTGTTCAGTTTGATTCAAAACAAACAGCGCAGGTTTTCCCCAACGCATGTTTTCCCGGCACACTCTGGTTTCCGCCTGCAATAACACTTAATCAATGGGAGTCAGCCCTCACCAGATTTCTTGGGAGACCTTAAAGTACTGTCCAGTATTTAATATCATAGACTTAGTCACTATTGTAATATTGATAATGTTTCTAACTTTTTGACAGGATCCAGCAAAGGAAGGTAGTGATGATTCAGATTCAGACTCTGAAGATGAATTGGTAAGTATCATTTACTATAATCTAGTTACTATACTATACATTTGCTCGTTTTTTTTTTCTACAATCGATTTCTGTCTCCATGTATAGTCAAATAGACAAATTCTACTGAAAATCTAGCTAAATCTCCTGCTGAGGTAAGAGTGAACGGCACATGTCAGTAGTAATCCATCACACACTGACAGATAGCTGTAATTGGTTACTTAACTTCACTCAGATTACTACAAAGTCAACCTCCATTTCGAGAGTAAGTGACGTGAGGATGCGATATCGTCATCACGTTTATATCATTGCTCCAATAGCATAAACTAACTGTTGTTGGTGGTAAGAACGGAATTCTGTGCTAGAGAAATCCATTTGACTGCATGGCCCATGGAGACGATCAAGAGGATTGTAGCGTGTATAGGACCAGACTAAATTTACTAGTTAGCATAAGAGAACTGATTACCATGTACAACATAACATCTTTGGCAGTGTAGTCAAGTGTAGTGTAGTCAAATCCTATTTATTCAGGTAGTGAAACAGCATAGTGAACAGTCAGAACTAGGAATAAAATTGATATCAAAACTATCAAAAAAGAATAGTTATTAAAGGGGCACAAGCTGATTCCATACATTTTGGGATATATTTTTTTGCTGCATATTTAAAAGGTACTCGCAGTATTCAACTAACCGAAGCATACTTCACCATCGCTTGCAATTAACTGTTCCGGTTCCTTGTTGGTACTGCCTCTTAGACTGAAAGATCAGCTGGTGTGGGTGCTCTTCTCATTCCTTTCCACAAACAACTGAAGGGGAGGAACTGTCTGATTGCAGTTTTGCAACAAAATGTTGTTACATCCAATCATATGACTCCTTTACAGTTTGTTGACGTCCTGGAATTAACTGATGTCCACCTCACACTGGACATAATGTGTGTGTGATCAAAATCAAATAAGACGGCAGATAGCTCCCAGACATATATGAATGTTTTGTATTTGGCAACTTCAATACGAGATTATGTAACTATGTCAGCAACATATTTCATTTACCTAATTATATCAGATATCCACCGGCAACAGTAGGCGGGATTCTTTTTCTTTGATTTCCACCACACTATCCTACAGTGTGTCTACAGTCTTAAGGGGAAGGCTGATAAGGACACTCACTGCGATATATTGTTGTATTTACACAAATTTCTCACTAAATATTGTTTCTATTACTTTGTAGGGTCATCAATCAAATAAGGGAGTTGAAGGCTTAATAGAAATTGAAAATCCTAATAGAGTTAGTCAAAAAATGAAAAAAGCATCTGAAGTTAATACAGAGCAAACAGAAAAACCACAGTTGTCAAGGAGAGAAAGGTATGGAATGATGTTTCAAAGTATGCCAACCACATAATACAGATTTCATCTATTTGGTGCTTTCACTCAATTCAGTAAGGTGTTATTTTGTGTCATGATTTCATGACTGTCAGTATTTTGGTTGTTGTTGCATGCTATGATATTACATTATTACATATGTACCAGAGATTATTTGCACCGGTGTGTACCTATACCAGTGGTATTGGCACTGCAGTGCAATACCAAAATCATTATTATGTACCTCTATACAAATGAGGACGCGGTCGTTCGTTCTACACGAAAGTGTGTGATTGAATAGTGTCATTACGGAAATTTGTTTTTCGGATAAACATGTGTAATAAAAACAGAACCCCATGACGCTTGAGTGCCACTGTGGGTATACTCAGGGGTATACAGTGTTTGCAGTGTTTTCTGCTGCACTTTCTCTCGCTACGTTTGTGACAGTACTGCTGAAGAGAACACTGCAAGCATTCATGTAAATAACCCAAGAGTGCCACATTTGCACTTGTGCATCATGTGGTTCTATCATTTTATTATATGAAGTGGTAGCGGGGGTTGGGCTTAGTTTTTCCCATATATAATACATTATGTGAAACTAGTGTAAACATGATTATTTGGACATGAAAAAATTAGCAGAATCACAATTTAGGCGCATTTTAATTTGACGGACAGTGCAAGGGGAAAGTAGGCACTACTTGATAATAACTTATTGGTCGGCAGCCATATGTGGCGCAACTGTCAGTAACATTTCACAACAGCTGAATATAGAACTATGACAACTCATGAAATATGTTAGCAGGATGTATTTCCACAGAACTATTGTTTTTGCATGTATTCAGCTAAATTAAATCCAGTGCTAAAAACATAGGATCCTTTAGTATGTTCAAATCACAGGAAAATGTCAGATGAAATCAGATACTGTGGTTTTACAAAAAACATATGTATTCCAGTAGAAATGTGGATGGGGCAGGGAGAACATTATTTTCAATTTTCTTATACTACTGTGACTTCTATATTCATTCTTCATGATGAAATATGTGCAATATTATAATGAATGATAATTACAACAAGAAGTGAAATGTGTGAATTGAACATCCTGTCTGACCAGGAAGTGAAATCTAATACGCCATATCCCTGTAACTAAAGTTCCACCCATTTCTCAAGTAACCACCACAAGAGGGCGAAACAGATTTGGCACAGTGAGGGGCTGAACCTTTGTCATGGCCATTGGTTGTATGGCTATGGATGAAGCAGTGAATGAAATGTGTGCGAAAGAACTGGTATGGGTTCTTAAAAGAGTATTACAAGAAGTAGTTAGGCATGTTTTGATTACTTGTAGTCACTAATAAAATAACATTGTAGGAATAACATAGAGAATGAGTGGTGACTTTGTGTCCACCATCTTTATGCTTAATACTATACTCTACTATTCTGGTCCTCATTTCTTGTCTCCAAATAGCTTGTGAACAGCGCCCCTAGTGGCCAAACCTTGATATCTGTTACCCTTCCTATAACCAATATGGCGTATTGTTGGGCTATTGCTGATTGAGCCTCCTCAGCTTCTTAACGAAATGTCTTGTTTTCATCCTCTAAACAGAGAAGAAATTGAAAGACAGCAGGCTAAATTACGATATGAAAAATTACATGCTGAAGGTAAAACAGATGAAGCCAGGGCAGATTTAGCAAGATTAGCAATTATACGGAAAGAGAGAGCTGAAGCGGCTAAGAGAAAAGAAGAAATGAAAGGTATATTGTATGGTTATTGTTGGACTGACAAATTGAATGTTGTTTGTGTTGAAACATTCTGTTTCTCAATCTTCATGTTTTTGATTTGAATCAGTATGAATTTATATGATGAGATAGCCCATGATGTAGCACAAGGTAGTCTAGTCTAGTCTAGTCTAGTCTAGTGGCACAAGCTTAAAGTTTATACATGTATATAAGTCATTTTACTCAACTGAAAAAACATACATAAAATCATGATATACTTTTTTAGTATAATGTTAATGTCAATGTATACTTTCAATGGGCATTAAAAACCACCTTATGTCATATTAGCACAGTTAATGTGCATAGACCTTTCCTTGACCATTAAGTGTACAACATCCCCTTATATGTTTTCCTTCATACAGCCAAAAGATATTTGTGAGTTTGATTTAGTAACCGCTGTGTATATAGGACTCGTAATGACAAGGATTATGTCACTCGGCTGAACGAAGAACACTATTTGGATATAGTGTCTAAATGTTCTAATTTATCTTGACAGCTGCTGCAGCCAGCAAGACAAAGAAGAAATAACACAAACTTGATTAGAACTAAGAAGACAATGACCGTGCCAAGGAACCCCCACTCAGTATACACAATATATAGTAGTACATGTACTTGCTGTACAGATTGCAGAGATTCACCCTACCACAGTATCATGTGAGACGATAGCAAGGGAACAGCTCTTATAGTCATTCTCATTTCTGATAATTGTTAATATCTGGACATGTTGTTTCAGTCAGATTTGTATGGTTAGGAATAGGAAGAAGTTAGGATACAACATGGCATAACTGTTATACAGTATCATGTTGTCATGGCAACAGTCAATATAACAGAGTTAACACATGATATATCATGGAAGTTTCACTTTCAACCATCAATTTAGAAGGGCTCTGATATAATTATATTATACAGCATTGTATCTATATATCGAGTCTGACTTTTCTTGTCTTACAAGCCTACATTTTAATGTTCGTATTTGTATATTATTAAAAGAAACCAATTTGGAATGTAAAACATTTTTCCATCACTAAGTTTCAAAAACTGCTGTGACAAGTCACAAAACAACAAAATGATAACAGCTCACTTTTGTTCACTGTAGTTATTTGGACTTTGAATCATGGTGGCAATTAATCAATGTATAACCATGCATGCATAATTAATATGCAATATGTAAGTCTTACTTACCCTAATTACCATGCAACATGTATAATATTACATTAGATTAGTATGCAAATGTTATGTAAAACTTTGCATATTAAATTAATATGCAAATAGTATGTAAAACTTTGCATTTAATTACAATGCAAATATTATGTAAAACTTTGCATATTTAATTACAATGCAAATATTATGTAAAACTTTGCATATTTAATTAGTATGCAAATAATATGTACAACTTTGCATATTTAATTACAGTGCAAATATTTTGTAATACATTGCGTCCTGAATTACCATACAAATATGTAAAACATCATGCATTAAGTAGAAAGCAAATATCATGTAAAAGTAAAACACTGCATATTAAATCATGAGTATGCAAATAGGATGTAAACTGTGGGCCTGTTAGACCAAGTTGTGATGACTTCCAACCACAAAACATCAGATATTAGGTGTAACTCCATGAAAAAAATGCTTTACTGAACAGGGCTAAGGGTACAAAGATTATTGCAGGAACTTGGTCTAGCCATAACATGTATTTAGAATTACGACTTCTTATTTAAGAAAAATCCTCTTCAATGAAATAAACAAATAAAAACAAGCATAAGCATTAGCATTACACATTGTGTGTGTGTGTGTGTGATTATTGAATGTTGACATACTTGGTGTGAGAGAGATAGCAATGGAGTTTGATTATTGAATGTTGAAGTACTTGGTGTGAGAGAGATAGCAATGGAGTGTGATTATTGAATGTTGACGTACTTGGTGTGAGAGAGATAGCAATGGAGTGTGATTATTGAATGTTGAAGTACTTGGTGTGAGAGAGATAGCAATGGAGTGTGATTATTGAATGTTGAAGTACTTGGTGTGAGAGAGAGCAAAGATTAGACTGTCGACAGTCGTTAGTGCCTTTTTTGCTACGTTTCATCTAAATCAAAGTCGTTGCCTAGCTCCGTAGCACTGAATACTAATGCATACTTATAGGAACTGTGAGTGCCGAAGTCACGAACCCGCAGTCGCTGTTCAATCAGTACATGTTTATAGTATTGCTCCGGATGAGAGCAAGGCGACGACTTTAGTTTTAGATAAAACATAGCAAAAAGGCACGACCGACTGTGGACAGTCTAAGCAATGATGTGTGTTTGTTGAATGTTGAAGTACTTGGAGTGAGAGCAAAGATGTGTTTGTTAAATTCACCATGGAGCATATCCTCACACCTGTGTGAACATCACAATACACACATACTTCACTCTAAAAACACAACCGTCCTATAAAAGTCACATTTGTAGATGTCTGCATTGCTAGATTGATCCTGTTTTCTGCATCAAATCATTTAGTGAACACCATATCTACATTTACTGATTGTACCATGCATTAACCAAGTTGAACAAAAAATAGGAAATATATACTCTGGTCGTTCTACATCACGACGATACACGTTTAGTCATGACAACGTGTGTCTATGTCACTGGTTCTGCTGTGTTCAAAATATGAGTCAAAACGTTCAAAATTACCATTACTTTCCCCGATTTTTCTTTGACATTACTGGCTCTGGTATAATTATATTATTCTCCAATATTTTTCTTCATTCAGCCGGAAAATACTTGTGACCCAAGGGTTGTTGTTACTTGTCTAACGACTCATAGTGACAAAGGCCCCTTAGGTCACTCATATTTTCCTTGGCTGAATGAAGAAAAATATTGGGGTATAATATCTAAATATATTTCAAACTCTAAGTATTATAAAGTTTTTGTTGTAATATGTACTGTTACTACATTCAGAATATACAGTAACAAAATGTCTTTGATAGTAGTCACTGGTATGTGAATTGTTTTCCTCACTGGAGTCGTGTTTCAAAGTCTTCCTCGAATTAGAGTTATGAAATGATCATCATATTGCTCTGCAAATATTTGAAGAACTCTGAACCATTCATAAACATGTTGTACAACAAATATTGTACCATGCATGAGCCAGGTTCAACAAAAAAATATGGAATATATACTCTGGTTGTTCTATGTCACCTCAATGCGTCTCTACATTATTGGTTCTGCTGTGTTTGAAATATTAAAATGCTCAAAATTGCCATTACTTTCCCTGATTTTTAAAAAATATTAGTGGTGATAGTATAATTATAGTATTCCCCAATACTTTTAAAATACGTGTGACCTAAGGGTTGTTACTACGAGTCGCTATCTCACTCGTATTTTCCCTGGCTGAAGACGAGTATTGAGAAGACAAATATTGGGGAATAATATCTAATTGTACATAGTAGTCACAAAATATTAATATTTAGATAGGAATGAATTAGTTTATGTTTCCAAGATAAATAGTCTCCGTGTGCACTGAGTCATAAAATACTTATATTTAGATGTTTCCAAGACCACAGTTTCTATGCACACTGTCATCTGATTTGGGGTTACAGATAATATGCTAGACTGAAATTAGTACATGTACAGAGAATGTGCTATTATGATCCTCTTTCATCTATCTCATCAGTTATATGGTAAGATGTCCATCTCTATCTTTCATGTCAGTTGGATGAAATCATGCTGTAGTGTTCATCTATTATTTGGGTCAGCTGGAATGTGTTCCTTTCCGTCTACATGTTCAGATGAAATACACAATGCTTCAAATCTACTATCTTATTGTGTCATGGAGGTTGCCTCTCTCTTGTTGCATATTTTGAAAGATGTTTCTCTTCATCTATTCTTTTAGGTCAGAAGGAATAGGTCCCTTTAAATGTTTGGATGAAAGGGAAGATGTCTCTACTATCTATGAAATCATAATAAATGGAGCCCGCAGCACTTCATCTATCATTTGGGTCAGAAGGAGTTTGTTTCCTTCGCATCTGCCATGTTGGATGTAAGGGAAAATGTATCTCTCCATCTATTATTTGGGTCAGGAGCGTGTCTCCATCTTTCCATCTATCATGTTGGTTGGAAGGGAGGAATTTTAGAGAAGATATGTGAATCTGAAATAAATGAAAAAACACGATATTGAACAATATTTACTATGAATAATCAAACACCATGACTCGCACCAGAAGACATGTAAGGACAACGGAGCAATCATATTTCCATGCAAAATTTACAGAATCAAATTAGTTTCAGAGATTTTTAAATTACAATTTTGTGTATACCAGGATACTTGTTGTGACATAAACATGCAGATTCAAATCAAAATATGTTTGATATAACCGAATTAAGAATCAATATCACAGATTTTCCATCTTATGATGATTTTTAATATATCATATGGCAGTCACAAACCAAATTATTAAACAGTAATTGATATTATATCCCTATTAGTAAGTACTTTCAATTTTGTCACAGGAAATGTCACCATTTAACCATACCCCCCCCCCCCACCCCGATGGTGGAGGGTCTATGATATAACCATCATGATTCAACTACTTGTATATAATATAAACAATGAATACACTCTTACCAACAATGGATTGTCTGACTGAGCACTCATCAGATGACTGTTTAATTTGGCAGTGTGTGATCCAGTCTGGTGGCGTCCAATCAGCCCACTGCAATAACATGAGAAGTATTAAAATCATCATATTTTAATACACAAAATCAACTTTCTCACTGCAAACTATTGAAATCAAAATATAAAGAATCTACCTCTCAAACAGTGATAATGACATTCAGTTATGAATTATTACTTGAATCAGACTATCAGCCTCAACAACACCTTCCAGGGGTATATCATAGACCCTCCACCCACCTATATCTGAAGAGTGCAAGCTTCAAGTTCTATATAATTTGGTACATACATTTGATCATGATACCAGGGTGCACATGCCTAATAAAGCTTATTGCTGCAACTGTTAGTTTTAATAAATCATAATTGATGATTTTCAGTGGTTTTTAGTTATGAAAGGACAGGTTTCACTTCGTGTGTATGAATTTTTCGAAATTCGTTTTTTTCCATTGATGTTCAAGTTGGGATATGTCTGAGATTTGTATTTGCTAAACTACATCACCTGAAATTGTATTACAAGAGAGTGTCAATTGAGGATGAAGGTCTTTTAAACGCCCGCAAATGAACAATTTATCTTTCCACTGATCTGGTTCTATCTAGACGGAAAAACAAAAATTGTATCTACCTCTTCATTGGAAGTAGCCTGTATAGCAACAATTGGCACAACTACAGTGATGTCAGGAGCATACGGCACATCAACATCCACTGACAAATGATAGGCACACTGAAAAAGATGTGACACAAATCATGTGATGTACTACACATACCAAGAAGAGATGGGTAACATGTATTACGTCGTGTGAAGTGTTGACAGTCTAGCGAGAACAGTGACAGCATGATCATTACAATCACAGTACATTTGTTAAATAAAAATACTACTACCGGTACTACTACTAATAATAATGATAACTTTATTCATCTAAGTGGTTTTGGAAATTTGTTAAATGGGCACCACTAGTGTTGAAAATGCAGGAGGAAACCAGAGTACCCAGACAAAACTTGTGTTGTATGACCGGCAGTCAATTAACATCTTCTTGCAAACAGGCCTGCATGGTTGATATTTAATCAAACCCAATCGGAACCGAGTGGGTTCAAACTTAGACTGCAGTGGTAGGAGGCATACGAGCTAATCACTCAGTCGTGAACAACCCACAACCCATACTTGCTGGCCTATGACATAGTTTCTAGAAGTCAGTTAGGACTATTGCTCTCTCCTCGTATTATGAGACTAGGTCTAAGAGAACAATAGACCTACACCTAGCTGGTATCCTAAAAGACTACATTGTGAGCTTAGTACTTGCAAGTAAAGTCTATAAAACGTCAAACAACTAAAAAGTATGAATCTCATCAACCTAGAGGTAGGTATATTCTAACTTCTTATACTTTACATTCTTGGCTGTACAAGTGCCCGTGATGGCTGTAGTCCATTCATCTCAGTTTCAAAGTACCAATGTTATAGTGAGTCAAATTATAAAACATCACACATATACTCACAGCAAAGGCTCATTATATGTGATGACAATTAGCATAGAATTGCTTAACCAATCCACCCTGCCCAATGTCTGATGTCACATATGTTTTATGATTTGACATTCTCCACATCACACGTCACCACCACCTAAATTTTTCATTTCAGTTTATAGAAGGAATTCTATTTCAAAGAAAATAAAGTCAGCGTACTTACCCTGACTAGAGAACCTAGGGTAGAAGGCAACAATGGCACAACCATATTTTGAGTGGTCAAGTTTTCAACAAGTGGAATATCTACATCTCTTTTGAAATAAAAAGATAAAAGTTTCCATTTAAACATCTTAAATACCACAGTGTCATTATTTCACTTTTCACATCCCATCCTAATGTTACACTCTACCAGGTTGTCTGCATAGTCGGTAGCAACAGGCACTCATAGAGTGTAAACCTCAATGGTACATGCTTACAATCAGTCCAATCATTTTTCACAACCTGCATTTGACTTCATCAAATATTCATTTACCTCATTAAAAATTAATACTTATGAATATCAATTACCGACCAGCACTCCTTTGGGCCTGGTGAGGACACTTAGTAAAAATTGGTATTAACTTAAGATATTTATACTTTTACATTAATCAGCTGAAAATTTAAACTTTAGAATAGATTGAAAACCACAGCAAAATTAAAAGTGGAGCAGCTGCAAAATATCACATTCAGGAAAAAATGTCATCATTATCACATGTCAATCAGTACACATCCAGTGTACTACTATATACAAAGTTGTGAGGTAACACAGTATACCTTTCACAGACATTGCTGGCCTCAGACTTAGGGTGTCCTTGTAAAAGATTTGCCCACACGACCACTGATTTATCAGGAAAGACAGAATCTGCTGGTTTTCCATGGTATTCAGCTACATCATTTTCATCACCATGGTTACCTGCCTGCCACCAGCCTAGAAGTCGTACTGTTCTTCTCAGCTGTCAAAAATGTAAGGGATAAAAATAAAATGATACATTTACCATGGAATGAAGATATGCAGTGAACTTGTATGTAGTAATGGTATTGTTGAAATGACTGGAAAATAATCGTCTTTAAATCTTTACAATGTACATGCTAAGCAGATTTACTTTTTAAAAAAATATTATGACTCCAAATGTTTAGTTCATATCACTTTTGCCTGTTCAAGGTAACACTTACAAGAAATATAATTCTGACATTCATAAGGACAAATTTTACGATATTGTTGCTATCGAAGTCAAACTTGAACTCCTTAATAGGTGACTCTTTTAAAACATCAATTCTCATCTTGTATTGACAAGATGATAAACTGTTACATAGCATCACATATTTTGGACTTGGACAAATTAAGTGAGTTTTTTTGGTCAATTGTGCAACTTGGTTTGTGCTAGGTGTGGAGAGAAATAGATATCAAAAGAAAGAAAACCCAAGTTATTTTGATAACAGGCAGAAACAAGATACAATATGTGACATTTCATTCTCACTGACGAACGTTATCCACATGGTGTAATCCAATGAATGCACAGAAAAGTTATTTGACATTTTACCCATGATGCAACTTGTCAATGATTTGACCTCCTAGCACAGAGTAAAATACTTTTCTGATAGCATGACTTTCTTATATCTTGTATTACCATAGTTGTTCTTGCATCAGATTATTCAATAAAATATTTAATATTTACTTACATTGACACGTACTGCGTTGATATCTTCTGAAGACTCATTCTTTATAGTGATATGCACATGGGCAAGTTCTCCTGCTTTGTAAATAGCTTTGTTAGTCCTTTGAAGTTGAGATAAAAAAAATCATAATTTTGATAAAATGAGTATTTTCAGACATTTTTTTAAATCGTTAAGCTTGCACAGATATGATTATATCATTCTGTAATATTTTTCTTCATTCATCTGGAATATAATCGTGACTTTAAGGGTTTTGTCACTACATGTTCTCAACTCATAGTGACAAGGCCCCTTATCTCATGCAATTTTATTCATGACTGAATAAACATTGGAGAATAATATCTAGCATCATATTTGACACACAACTTATACATACCTTACTGTTACGTGAACTTCACCACTGGTATAACAAAAGCATTTTTTCACAATGCCTATTTGTTTCATTGGTTTTGGTGTAATTTCATTAAGTTTGTTATTATATGGTTTAATAACAACTGCTTGGGAGAATTTGATATATTCATTGTCTCCGATTATAGTAGCTTTCAGTTTGTACTTGACATTGCCTTTCCAAAATTTCTCCCCTTGAGCTTCATGATAAAAAGTTCCTATCGTGGAGAATGAGTGAAAAAAACAAACATTAATTTGAGGTTGAGAGTATCTAGTTGACAGCTTTCCTACACCATCAACTGTGTATATTTACACTTTGTAGGGTAAGAGTGCTGGAGGCAGACTACAAATCAAACTTGCACAGTTTTGAGAAAAAAAAATTGAAAGAGTATAAAATTCAACAATATTTATTTTTCAAAATTTTAATACTTTGCACTTCAAAGTTTTCTTACTAACATAATAGATATGGCAAATGCAGACAATCTGTATAACTATTTACGCTTCCTGTAACTGATTCAATGTCAAAATATCTTGAATCTTTAATTCCAGAACAAATTATGCATAAGATTTTCTGTTTCAAAATCATGTTTTTTGAAAACATAAACACAAACTGAATTACATTTATGAAACTGGATACAACTGTATTTGAGTAATTTCCTGCAAAAGAAAATGTAACCTGACACAGGATACTGTTTAGCTATCTACTCATAATTTCAACAACAAAAAATTTGCACATCATCACAAAGTCTAAAAACATGGAATGCTTTAACCCACAAAAATGTATTTCCTGATGTAAATGGATGTCAGAATTTTTTTCAATATTTCAAACATTTTGTTTTCCTTCCTGGCTTAGTTAAAAGTACAGTTACAATTTAACTGTGAAGAACAGCTGTCTGGCAGAGCTATAGAAAAAGTTGGTCCAGAACAAAAGAATGATCCTAGTGGTGCCACTGATAAGAGCTACATTAATGTGAACAACTAGAATTGAAACCCTGGCCTTTAAAGGGCAATATTTCAATCCCAGGTCATCGCATCTCTATTATATCTTCTTCTTTTTTTTGATCAACTTTTTTGATAGCTCTGCCAAACAACTGTGTTTCACATCTGATCTGAAGTGGGCCATACTAAACATAGCTGAGAGTTGTCATAGCCTAAAAATAAATTTTGCATCATACTGCCTTGATATAACTATGTACAATTGGTACTAAAATATCACATTACTTCAGTGGCAACCATACCTGGTAAATCTGGTGGGAGTTGGTACTGGAAGGGAAATACATAATGACCCTGTGGTAGTGTTTCTGAAATGAAGATCATAAAATCAGTTCTAGCAACTTTTAATGTGATATGTGCCTTGGAAAAATGATAAAACAAGGACGTGTATGGTTAAAATCATGCAAGAAGAAACTGAGGTGAAGGTTCGTGACCATGTAAAGTTTTGAAGCAGAAGTCAAAATTATCTTAAAACATGGAGAGAGAGAGAGAGAGATCTTTTCAATGCCTATGCTACCAATTTTAGGATCCAAAATTGCTGCCAAATACAGTTCTCTTTTGGCTATCATGGAGCTAAGATTTGGAATAAGTTACCACACTCATTTAAGATCTATCAATAGTAAAAACAAATTTAAGAATGCTCTTAGAAGGTATGTTGTTAATGCACTATAGACAGTCGGCGATTCATCTCATTCGAGATCATCACCAAATGATGAGAAAATGAAAGATTGTTGATTTCCTTAAAAATAAGAGACTGGTGAACATTTTTATTATTTCAAAAGGACAAGGAACAACCTTTCTGATGGCAAAGTTTTGATTAAATTCAATAACTTTGATTTTCATGTAAATTCTCTGCCACAGTGACTTGCCTCTTGAACAAAGAACTTACAAATGACTCACTGTACACTTCCTCTGCATAATGCATTCTAACATTTTACATGGAAAACAGAAGTGAAACATACTGTGTTTTTACTCTATTTTCAGTGAACCCACACATCTCAGTCTATAAAGTTCACTCCTCACACATGTGCATTAAATCCTAATTATACTATTATGGTACAAGACACCATGGCATGCAAACACTGGGCTTTACTTTACTTTACAAGATTGTCATATGATTCTTGGTATACCTTTTTCTTCCCATAATTTGAGAGTTGAGTTGAAATAAACCTTCTTTCCCTTCAAAACATTCAGAGGTCTCTCATATCCAGTTGCCACATCGGTCACTTCTTGGTCTTCACCTGTATATGCTGTAAAGTTACTCCTCCTGGTTCTGAAGAACTCAGCTACACACATAGGGTGTGAAATGAGACAAAAAACAGCAACTTAAAGGAGCCAAAGTATAAACATGATCTTTATAGTACCTACAATCAATTCAACAATAAATCTTCAGTAGTAGCTGTATTTTTATTTCATGCTAGATGTCAAAATAGAACAAGACATTTGACATGCACCTATAGTAATGTACATGTAGCAAGTGGAGCAGAAGTTCTGTCTACCAAGGGATCAAATGATTGCTATTTCTATGATAAGCATAGCTGGTGAAATTGTAATTCTTTGTATGTCTACACTGAGCATTTTTTCAAAAATTTTTAAGGTGCTCAGTAACCTTCTTCTGAGGGTCCATTGCTCTCATTAGTTAAGAGAATTACAATTTGTTTATCATTGTAAAAGATGAAATTTGCCTATTTGTCCTCAAAAATATCCAAACAGTGAATTTATCCTTGATTTCTAGAAAATTATCACTAATTCTTTATAAGATTCAATAGTGAAGCAGATTTCTTTTTTTTTTATTTATTATTATTTTATTATTTAGCAGTTTGACATCAGCATCTATGATATCATAACATTTCAGATTACTGATTCGGAAGTTCTCTTCTAAAATTGTAATTTTATATGAGATTCAAGTCTTTGTAGAAGACATAGACCCCCTTCCCCCTTCCCCCACCCCACCCCATCAAATACTTTACTTCTATGTCCATGACTGAATGGCAGCTTGATTTTTTTAAATTGTGTATGTGATTATTTCTCTTATTCTATATTACCTTTTAGAGATGATTTGTAATAGTTCTCCCTTCAGGTGATCATGTTTTTCACCCTTGTACTAGACAGTGTTCTCTTGACCTTTGGAAAAAAATCTCTGACTAATATTTATATATGTGAAATTTTCAAACACTGATTCTGGATAACAAAGACCTTTGTGACTGGATCATACTTAATGAATTCAGAAGTGTTTGAAACTATGGACTAATAGAATACTTACAGCTTTCATAACCTTTAAATTTCAACAATATGATGTGGGCACCTGTTGAACCACTTATCCTCAAATACACAGCACTGAAAAAGATGTACACCCGTTGTCATTTCAAAGGATATATGACACTACATGAGACATTCGGACATTATGTTTTCATTTCAAATGAATGGATGAATGGATGGATGGATGGGTGGATGGATGGATGGGTGGATGGATGGATGGATGGATGGATGGATGGATGGGTGGATGGATGGATGGATGGATGGGTGGATGGATGGATGGATGGATGGGTGGGTGGGTGGGTAGATGGATGGATGGATGGATGGGTGGGTGGGTGGATGGATGGATGGATGGATGGGTGGATGGATGGATGGATGGATGAGTGGATGAGTGGATGGATGGATGGATGAATAGATGGATGGATGGATGGATGGACGGACAGACAGATGGTGGGATGAATGAATGAATGAATGAATGAATGAATGAATGAATGAATGAATGAATGAATGAATGAATGAATGGATGGAATGCCTATAAGATCGTCTGAAGTCCATATCTCATCATCTGGTTGACACTAGATGCAGTACTCCCGGGCAGTACTGTAACGGTTTCGCGACGTCGCTCTCGGTCCTACACTCGAACTTCGTTTTTCTTTGCAAACCCCGTAAGAAAATAAACAATAAAACGAACACTGTTGAGTCACACAAAATAAAATATATTAAAAAATATAAAAAGTATTGTAAATAAAAACAGAGCTAGGGTGACACCACCCAGACTGCATATATTTACCTTAGCTGCAATAATTGTAGCGTCTTGCTGCGGTTTTGAGGGGTTTTTCGTCTGTTTTGGTGACTTTTTAAGTTTAAGTGCGGGTTAAACACTAAAACTTAAAAAGTCACCAAAACAGACGAAAAAACCCTCAAAACCACAACAAGACGCTACAATTATTGCAACTAATATTTACCGGTAAACTTACTTGTAACTTTAAATTTAATTATACTTGTAGCATCTGTACGAATGTTTAAAATACTGACTTACCCATATATGGTTTCTCCTCCGACATAATCGCCCTTCTCAGTTCTTATATTAATTTGGTTCATTTCCTGACGAATATGTTATGTGGAATAGATTAGCGATCATCATCATCCATATGCTATCATCTCGGATCTTGGAGTCTGATGTCAAAGCACATGTTGGCACACAAATCAAAGTGATTTAAACCCACATGTACTACGTGATCGAGAGTCACAGTTCTATTACGTCTGTGACGTTCTGTCAAGAATATGTCCGGGGTTGTGGACTTGGTTTACAGGTTTACAACACGGGCTAATTTATGCACCTCGTCTGCACTTCCGCGTTCCTGTATATCTGCTGCATATGGTACTGGCTGTCAAGCTTCAATACACTAGTTCTCGCGTGCCTAGGGAGTTCACTAAATTACCCACAATACTAATCGGCAGTGTGGTCTGCGAAGAGAAGAAAGAAGTGGTCGTAGTTTCCTGTCATATATATTTGACAGTGGCTTTTATAGTTTGATCGGACATATTTACCAAGATGCAGAACCTTGTAGCGAGTGTCGGTAACATTAAATTTGACATAGAGTATGCTTTAGAACAGCAGTTGGGCAGTCAACCGTTGCCCTTCCCTGGAATGGACAGTAAGTTGATAATGTTGATGATAGTAAATACGTACGTACGATAGGTTTGGAAATCTTTGATATGTACATTATAACATGTGTACTGAATGCAGAAGAGTTTTTTTACGCATTGGTTGTTTTGATTTTGAATAAAACTGGGAAATAAAGATGTTTTTCTTTCTCAGGTATATCTTTACATTGGAGAAATAAACTTGTATTCGTTGAATTACATCCAGAATTGTGTAGCCCAGTGTCTGAGAAATGTTCCTCAGCATTGCATGCAACACACTCCACAATATTACATTTTGTCAACAGGTCATGTCTGTATGTATGCACCACTACAGTCAAGGTATATACTTGTAGTGCTACAGAACCATGGCACTATGAAGATGTACACCCATAAGAAGCTGTACAGATAAAGGAATGGGTTGCACATACACAGTGCTTTCACATTTAATTTCAGAGTAGATCGTGATGTGAGCAAAAAATCTCTTAATCAGGTGGGGGAGGGAGGAGGGGGGGGGGGCTAATTTATCTAATTTCAAACACACCACAAACATACGCAATCAGATTACTGAATATACATTGTATTCCAGTACAACCTAAAATTTGATAAAAAAAACAAGTCCAACAACATACAAATCCAGGTATCAATTACATGTGTCTCCCCCCCCCCCAACCTGTAAGTTTTTTAGTGTGTGCAAACAAATACCCCTTGGTAGAAAGATTAGTTTAATAATTTCCACATACTGTATTGTTACCTAGCCTAGTAGGCTACAATGACAATTTGAAACACTTCAATATAGATACATTCTGCTGTAATGCAAACGATTCTTTCAGGTCTCCTTTTGATATTTGATGCAACAACATACTTTTATTTTGTGTCCGAAAGAATTTACCAGTGTCTTGAGTTCAGGTATATTATATAGTAGGTTCAGTAATGAGCCAGGTATGGTAAAACATGAATAAATACATGCAGGGATGGGGTATAAAATGGTCTTGAATTCCTAAATAAGATAGATAACATAGCAATGAATGTTCATAGACATTGTGTGACATAGTTTTATTTAAATGTTCCACCTCACAGAGCAAAAATATATATATATTTTCTAAAATATTCTCTAATTTTTGTTGATGCCTGGACCACAGGGATGTACTACAGGCATACAGATATATCATTACTAGTGAAAGTAAAGAGAAGGAATGTTGGTAAAAAGAAGCTTGTAATCTGAATGGGCAGACCACAAAAACACATATGACACATGACCACCATACACTTGCATGTACAAATAATCTTTCATTAGTAACACAAAGCCTAGAGAAACTATAAAGTCATTTGGTTTTAGAGACATTCATATTGAATTACCAGCATGTTCTGATCAAGTTCTGCAATAGATCGAAATTGTTTCAAATGTCAATGTTCTGAAGGGACTATACTTCATTCTCTGGTATGAATTTTTGTATTCATTTTTGTAGGGTATGCCCAGAAGGTTTAATCACGGTGAATAATAAATGACTGACGCTGCCTTTGGAACAGAATTCAAAAAGTAAATTAGTTCAAGAAGACTTAGACTCCATGAATAGTCTATAGTATTCAGTAATCCTTTCTCAAATACACAAATAACTACAAGTTGAGCCAAACAGAATTAATTTGCTGTAAACATTTATTTCAGTAGACAGTCATTGCAGTCAATCAATTCTACACTGTTGAAAACAATGAATATATATATACTCTCACACTATTCAGGTGTACCCCACCCCCTCCCACCTCCCAGTTTATCCGTAGTGATCAACTAACACATCATTTCCATTCACAGTGATTAATGTAGATACATTATCAGTAATGAATTTGCGAGAATGAATGTTTACGGACTCTGGGTTCACACTTAGTAATGAGATTTCTACTCACATCTAGTCAAAATTTTTCTTGGAAGCAAATCCGAAATTTTCACTGATGTCTCCTCAACATCATCAGGGGTGTCTTACAATGGGCTATTTGTCATATGTCTGAGAAGAGACATGTGAAATGAGGAATTTGTTATTTTGATATAATAATTAATTTGTTCTTTTCATAAATACAAAATTATGACAGGATATCATAAGTATATTTCCCTATAAACGTGATTTAAAAATAACACATTACAAAATATTGTACAATACCATAAGAATCATATAGGTAAGTATAAAGTAAATAAAGTTCTGGTGAATGAAATAGTGTATATTTTCCCAGATATGAAACTCAATTTCAGATTTGTTTTCCTTTGCCAGAGTCTGGTTCGGCAATATGTGTATTTTACAAGAGAGGGGAGTGTGTCAAGGCTGGTAACTGTCCATTCCGTCATGTAAGGGGAGACAGAAGTATTGTCTGCAAACATTGGCTAAGGGGACTGTGCAAGAAAGGTGACCAGTGTGAATTTCTTCACGAGTACGACATGACAAAAATGCCTGAATGTTTCTTCTTTTCAAAATTCGGTAAGTTAATCCTTGTTATTACAGTGTTTTTACTAAGGGTAGTAGTTATGTAAAATATACCTGAGTTCTTCAGTCACACTACTGGAGTTTCCACAGAAAATTGAAATAGTAAATGAGACTTACCTATAGGTATAAGTTGAAATTTGATATTAAAAATTTTACCAAATCATTGAGTAGTACAAATGAATCACATATAGATGACAGAGCTGATCATACTGTATTAAGTGCACTGTACTGTATCATATGATCTAGCTGCTAGACCTTGGGCTTGATATGATACGAGGGTACTGGCTTTCCTCCAGTTCTAAAAATTGTTTCTAAAATCTGTAAAAACATCAACTGTGTGTTTGTGTCGGTGGCAACATTTTTGTAATAACGTCATCACCAGTGTACTATACAGCAGCTGGGACACAATAGGGAACTTGCAAACCCGCCATGTTGAATGCTGCATCATGGGAAATGTGATAATAAATACTAATGAATCGGATTTGTAAACAATACTGTTACATTGTTTGCAACCACGAATGATCAATTCATAGTTACCCTGACTATTGTGGGAGGTTTTTTTTATTGGTAGTTCCAGATTAGGTATTATGATAACCACAGATAATCCCATAGTCCTTTGCATCTGAGCATGCTCAGTCTGGATTACAAATTCCATATTCATCTCAAGTATTGAGCCCCAAATAGACAAAATGGTATGCAATGGAAGCAGTTCAACTTTCTTAACATTTTTACTGTCATTTGATTTTTAATCAAAATGACACCAGAGAAATGATTTAGTTTGTATAATTTGTTGATGTTTTTTTTTTGTCTTTCACCAGGTCAGTGCAGCAATAGAGAATGTCCATTTTTACACATAGATCCTGAATCAAAAATTAAAGATTGTCCTTGGTATGATAGAGGCTTCTGTAAACACGGTAAGAATTTTTATAAAACAACATGCATATGTACCCTAGTATCATGTCTGACATTTGTGCTAGGTTTGATTGAAATTGGGTTGTTTTGTGACAGATAGAGTTGTGCATGTCTACCATTATGCTGTTTTCTCTACATATTTTTTGCGGGTATTAGTTCTGAACTGGGCATAAATAATTTGTCATATATTTTGGCAAAATATCTCGGTTTTCTTCAACTGGAGGATTCCAGAGCAAAGAAACCGTGTTTGTTGTTGTAAGAGTTTATATGCTTCATTGCTACACATATGATATTCTTCTACATATATGATATCGAAATTGTCAAATATGTCATGTTCCAGTCAGCAGATAAAATGTTGTAGAGTTTGGCCACTAGGGGGTGCTATTTGACAGCAACTGGAGCATACTTTGAAAATTTAAGATGCAAAGTCAACATTTGTCATGCCTACTTGGGGGCTTCACATTCACATTCCATTGCTAACTCTTGGAGTTCAGCCACAGGAGAAATTTTTTAGTGGCAAATTGCATGCATTTAAATTTTGAAGATATTGTATATTATAAACAAACTGATGTAGGTTTCATTTCCTCTTTTACCAGGTCCACATTGTAGAAATAGACACACAAGAAGAGTAATTTGTGTTCATTATTTGTGTGGTCTTTGTGTTGATGGCCCTAACTGTAAATTCCAGCAGTAAGTAACAATATCACGTCTCTTCATTGTATGTGCTAGAAGTTGAAGGCCAAGATCATAAAATAAGAACTCATGATCAGACAGGATTGTCGGTTTATAGCCTGTCTACTGGTTTGATTTATGACTCCACTAAGGTGCCTGTTCTGGTATCATTTCAATTGTGTTAGTTTAGTCATGACTTCAAATGCCATCATCAGAATACCAAGGGAACTCCCCACATTAGCAGGAGTCCTGGACAATGTCGATGTTCATAAATTAATGAATGATAGCATTCATAAATTAATTACCATAACCATATATATTAAATTGACAAATTTCAATTTATAAGAAGTAGAGTTGTTAAAATGATCAGTCACATGTTCCAATAATGAATCATTTTCATTTTGACACGTTCCTAAAATCTTTCTATTACGAAGGTACGATATGCAGAAGTTTATGTAATACCAATATTGTCATACTTATTGCACAGTTCATGTAGTGGCGTCAAGGTTCAAAGGCCACTCTTTCCCTCATTATGAGCATACAGACTGATTTTGTGATATTTGCCATCTGTGTTCAATTTAATTTCATTACAAACCTATTGCATTAATCTCTTTACCCTTTGAACGTTGTGATGGGTTCATGACAAACTTGAACACAGATGTCAAAAATAATCTTTCTCCCCTCATACATAACAGTTTGTGTATCTCGATATCAAAAAAATCGCTCATACTTCAGAATTATGTCATGTTTGGTCTCCCTTTTATGTTTTCAGTCCTAAATTTGAACTACCAGTGATATCAGATCCAATAACAGCACAGAAGAAAGCTAACATAACATGTCACAGTTGTGGTGAACAGGGACACAAGGCCATCAATTGTCCAAAATATCCAATGTCACAGAGCGACAAGGTAAATATGATATAATACTGTCAAAATATTGGTGTCGTGCACGAGGGTTGGATGATAATCTGTCCAACATGAGTGGAGGGGATAACATCCTGATCTAAAGTCTCAAAAGCACATGTTAGAGTTGTAATATTTCTAGTACATGCCGAGTGAGTGTAACTTGCATTAAAGTATGATATGAAATGTATGTTGAGTTTTATAATTAGGATTTTCATTGGTAGTGACTTGATGTACCTGGTACAAACATACACACACTTTTACAATCATTCCAACATTCAATAGCACCATCTAGAGACAATACATGCTATTTAATATACTGATATGAACTAATATTCACTTGTATAAAACTTGTTTCACAGCAACAGATTCAAGTTATGGGTGCACCTCCCAGTATGAGCAATCATCATGAAGAAAGATCATATCATCCTCATCCTAAAGGACCCATCAGGCCGATAGAGTCAGTTACATGTTTCAAAGTAAGTTTGACAATTTTCATATATATGGAAGTGCAAGGGTGTGCAAGACACCATAAAGTAGAACATGAGTGAACATGTAAACTGTAAGATATGCCATGTCATGGTGGCCACACACCCTATCAGCCACCACTCTCACTACAGGTTGATAACAGTGCCCTGACACAGCAAATCTTCCAGACTAGTGACGATGCCGAATGTGATGCTATTGTCTTCAATTGCATTTCCTGTCAGAATATGCTTATTTATGGTCTTTCTGCTATTTGAATAACTTAAGAAATTTTTCATGTTTTTTTCAGTGCGGAGAGAAAGGTCATTATGCAAATAAATGCCCAAAAGGTCACTTGGCTTTCCTCAGTCCAGCTCTAGCACACAAATCCAGAGAAGAAATGGCCATGGGCAAACCAAAGTAAACATCCATCATCCTGTTTCCATGGAAACACATTTTTTATGTCCCCATACAGTTAAACTTAAATTGCTACTATGTAAACATTCTGAGTGAATATTTGGGCCGAATTGGTTCCATAATTTTGGTCTTCGTATTCACGATAATCCCCCTGTTTACAATGGCATTGTGAGAGGGTGGGGATTGGTACAGGTTTCCAGCTCCATCCCCAAGGGTACTACTCCATTCAACTTTTGTAACATGTCCATCACTTTTCTGTGTTTACCTGATCAGAAATCAGATGACATAATGATGGTCACTCCACTCTCAGTCCGACTCGGAGTCGAGCACTTACAAGACCCTTCATCAAGCATTTCTCTACAATATGTCAGAAAATAATAGGGGTATAAAACATAGTCATACCTTTAGCAAGCCAAGTTTCTGAAAGAAATGTTAGATGGGTAGAAGATATTATTAGATGGTAGATCTGGTACTACAAAATGGATGATATGGCCATGCTTTCATGGCAATGATGTGGGAGGGATATACCTTTATATATACGCAGTGTCTCATTTTGTATGAATTAACCAAAGACACCTCCTAATGTGAAATTGTCTGTCTTCCCTTCATCACTATCCAAGTGTTGTATATGAGACATTTGTAGTCTGTTGCTGCAAATGTAAAACTTTCCACTAGAATCCCTCGTTAGTTCAGTGTTCTCCCTAGAATGTGTCTCAGTGGGCTTAGTGATGCTTTCTGTACTTGCCATTTAGAGACCACGAAGGGTGCATCTTGTATCTAATGGATACTTTGAAAATTATTTTTGCATAAAATAAAGTTAGTGAATTAGAGTATGATTTTCATTTTATGACAAGGTTGCTCAGAAATTACAACAGGGCCTAGTTATTTTTTCAGAGAGAGCATTGGAATTGGTTGTAGATTTAGTGATAGTTTTTTTTTTACTTTTCTTGGTACTGGTGAGACCCAAAATACACCATATTCCAGTTACTGAAGTTCTGGCTATTTTGTACGTAATCACCACAAGAGGGCGCTCCAGATTTGGCTATGAAAGTGAAGGCTAGAGTTTGGTCTTGGCTACTGATTGTATGGCCATGCACACAGCCTTGAGTGAAATGTGTGTCAAAGAACTGTGTGTGCTCTTTTAAAAAAAAGCATTACAGCAGTGGTTAGGCACGTTTTGATTACTGGTATTTACTAATAAAACAGTACAGTGGGAACAACTCGAAAAATAAGTAGCATCTTCATGTCTGCTGTCTTGGCGTTACAATTATCAACTATTCTGAGCCTCACTTCCAGACCTGAAATGGTTTGTGAACAGCACTCCTAGTGGCAGAACCATGACTTCTTTTGTCTTTGTCCTGTGATAACTGGAATATGGTGCATTCAAGGCATAAGTGAAAGTACTTATCTGAACAATGGATATTTACCACATTTAGTACTGACCAACAGCATAGATGTCCCAAGTTTTAGTAAATATGTATTCTTTTTATATGTCATACTAAGCATTTTGATAGGATATAATTTTGAGTATCCTGTAATCTCATTTTTGTGATCTCATAATTGTAATAAAATACAAGACCTCGATATTCTAACGTCTATAGTCAAATCTAAGAATGTATTCATTGTAAACTCAAAGTGAAAAACTATATTTCAAGAAAAATATCAACTCTGGATGTGATTTAGAATTCACAAGTTTGTATTGGAATTATTCAATACAGCAAGTCATATTAATTTTAACCAGAAGATGAACATAGTGCATTGTTGTCTAAATGTACAAGAAATCTGTTAAATTCTGAATTATAATTACCGGGGTATTATACTTTTGTTTGTCAGTGGGTACTGCAATGTTTTTGTTATAAAATGGTCACTAATAGTTACCACAGGCATTAACTAAATTTCATATACACAACTCATAACACCAAAGTAAAGCACTTTCTCTATGTGCTACACTCGTTTATAGCATTTATATCAAGTGTAAAAGTATACTGTTTCAGTTGGTTTATTTACAAACCTAGCACATGGTCTTTCTCTATTGTGGTCAATTAGCAAATGAAACAGTATATTTTTACACTTGGTACGGATGCTATAAGGGGATTGTGGTATAAGCAGAAAACAACTTACTTTGGGGTTATGGGTTGTACAATCTCACCTGTATAAACAAAGTTACATTTTGGAATCTAGTTTTGAAGCGATTACATAACTTTCATCTTGACTCACTTGGGAAAAGTACTCAGACACCATCAGTTTAGTGATCCACAAAGGTAACTTTATTACTATTACTATAATAAAATGGAGTCAAGTATCAATTTTATTGTACACTTTGGTTTGTGTTGATAATTTCAGTTTTAAAATACAAACACCAAGATATTTCTTTCATTCGCTATGTACCCCATGGTTTGTGTACACAGATCTCTGAGCAATGCAACCAAACATATTGGGGGGGGGGGGGGGGGGGGGGGGAGTATTTTATGAACGCAACTAACAAATTAAAAAGCTGTCATATTGACCAAAAAAGTAAAGCCATTTACCCTAGATGTCAGCTATTGTAGCTTTTAGACAGTTGCTATTGAGTTTACCAGGTCGTTTTGTTTTTTGCTTTGGTGCATGAATTACTTACTGGTATTAGAAACAGACAAGTTCAAATACAGATGCATAAGTCTGAACAACCTTCAATCCTTTTCCTGTGATGTCACTTGGAATATGTGTTTTCCTTACATGGAAATGTCTGGCATTGGTATTCCCAACAATAATGATGTTTTTCTTTTACCGTGGCATAAGAAATTTTTGAGACACTTTTTATGTAAGACTTGTAAGAAACCTACATTTTCCAATGCTCATACACATAGGTAGTCTAGAGGCTATCTGTTGGGTTTGAATCTGGAGATATCTTTACCCTGGGCTTTGAATCTGGAGATATCTTTACCCTGGACTTTGAATCTAAAGATATCTTTACCCTGGGCTTTGAATCTGAAGATATCTTTACCCTGGGCTTTGAATCTAAAGATATCTTTACCCTGGGCTTTGAATCTGGAGATATCTTTACCCTGGGCTTTGAATCTGAAGATATCTTTACCCTGGGCTTTGAATCTGGAGATATCTTTACCCTGGGCTTTGAATCTGGAGATATCTTTACCCTGGGCTTTGAATCTGGAGATATCTTTACCCTGGGCTTTGAATCTGGAGATATCTTTACCCTGGGCTTTGAATCTGGAGATATCTTTACCCTGGGCTTTGAATCTGGAGATATCTTTACCCTGGGCTTTGAATCTGGAGATATCTTTACCCTGGGCTTTGAATCTGAAGATATCTTTACCCTGGGCTTTGAATCTGGAGATATCTTTACCCTGGGCTTTGAATCTAAAGATATCTTTACCCTGGGTTTTGAATCTGAAGATATCTTTACCCTGGGCTTTGAATCTGAAGATATCTTTACCCTGGGCTTTAAATCTGAAGATATCTTTACCCTGGGCTTTAAATCTGGAGATATCTTTACCCTGGGCTTTGAATCTGAAGATATCTTTACCCTGGGCTTTGAATCTGGAGATATCTTTACCCTGGGCTTTGAATCTGGAGATATCTTTACCCTGGGCTTTGAATCTGGAGATATCTTTACCCTGGGCTTTGAATCTGGAGATATCTTTACCCTGGGCTTTGAATCTGGAGATATCTTTACCCTGGGCTTTGAATCTGGAGATATCTTTACCCTGGGCTTTGAATCTGGAGATATCTTTACCCTGGGCTTTGAATCTGGAGATATCTTTACCCTGGGCTTTGAATCTGGAGATATCTTTACCCTGGGCTTTGAATCTGGAGATATCTTTACCCTGGGCTTTGAATCTGGAGATATCTTTACCCTGGGCTTTGAATCTGGAGATATCTTTACCCTGGGCTTTGAATCTGGAGATATCTTTACCCTGGGCTTTGAATCTAAAGATATCTTTACCCTGGGCTTTGAATCTGAAGATATCTTTACCCTGGGTTTTGAATCTGAAGATATCTTTAGCCTGGGCTTTGAATCTGAAGATATCTTTACCCTGGGCTTTGAATCTGAAGATATCTTTAGCCTGGGCTTTGAATCTGAAGATATCTTTACCCTGGGCTTTGAATCTGAAGATATCTTTACCCTGGGCTTTGAATCTGGAGATATCTTTACCCAGGGCTTTGAATCTGGAGATAGCTTTACCCTGGGCTTTGAATCTGGAGATATCTTTACCCAGGGCTTTGAATCTGGAGATATCTTTACCCAGGGCTTTGAATCTGAAGCTCTTTAGATTCAAACCCAGTGGATAGCCTCTAGACTAACGTATAGTGTGAAATACAAAAATTCAGCAACTAATGTTTACTTTACAAATTAGTCAGGTGCAGAAGAGAGGATCTGCATTGTTTCCTGTCAGTATCTCCTGTTTTTTGTACTTCTTTCAGCCCTATCATGTGTTATATTTCTAGAAGTGTAGAATTGTCACTGTATTGTTTTACAGTGTGAAATCATTACTATTTCTTGTGAATCAGTATTGGGCAACAATTTGCTTGGAACAGTGGAGCAGCTGTATAAGAAACATACATTCAAATGAGGGAGTTCAGGTTACGCTAGGAACAGATTTAGTTCATATTTTTATAAATGGAATTACAGGTATTTGACCTGAAAGTGTTAGGCTCCCTAACTTAACTAAAATATGTAACACGAAATGCCGATGGTCCACTGTTCTACATGTGTCCTGTGTATTGTACATACTACTACCATACAGATGTTATGTCTAACACTTTTGTAATGTAGATAGAGATAATAGTGAGAATAAATACAACATCTCAAGTACATAGTTTCAGTATTCTTTATTTCAATGGCCTCCCTATTGAAAAGACAAACTAGATATCGGCACCCATGATGTACAAACACGATAAAGAAATAGACATTTCATATGGCCAAGTCTGAAATTTATATCTTTCCTATTTCATGGTGTGTGTTTGTCTTGGTTCCAGATGACACATTCTGTCACACTGTTGGGTCATGTTGTTGTGCTACCATTATGCCCTCTAAGTCAATTTGACATGTCACTAATGCGTAACAGTTTCTGCTGATGCCTTAAAATCTGGTGTTAACCTATTTCTTGACTAGGTGGTGACTTAACCCACGTACTAGAAAACCCAGTTTCTATCATTTCCACCCATTACAAAACGTTTTGTCTTTCACTGGAGGGCACAGTGTGTGACATACATCAGATTAAAACCTGATGATACACAAGCTGTTTGATATCATGGATATATACATAGCACAGGCTCTGTCTTGATTTCATCTGCAACTATACTTTGTAACAGTTTGATTCTCCATCATGATGTTTTCTCTGTTGTCACTGTTACATCTGTAATATGATTGAAAGGAAAATGTTACATGATGTGAATAAATAATGACAATCTGATATTATACGAAGGAAAGGTTTCACATAGACTGCAAATTCTGCTGTTGTGTACACTTCTTTAACCATTCAATCAGCGAATGATTAGAGTGTAGCTCTCACATTGCATTATTCACCATATCTTTTTGCTGTTTTTGTACCTTCTGTCTTTCGTCCTATTAGTTTGGCAACTTATGCATTACAACAGAACGTGCAAAGACAAAAAACAAGACAAATAAAAATGTCATAAGTTAATTTATGTTCTCTAGGGTACTTTTTGTTGCAGTTACCACTGTACCGATAATCTTGTACTAACTTATGCATATTTAACCATTGCTTGCTATTGGCACAAATCACACCTAGTATTCAGTCACAACACATTAAAATAATGCACAACTTAATGTCAAGGAATTATCCACAATTATGCCACCAAATTACAAATATAGTTATAATGTATGAATACTGAGGAATTGAAGAAATAGTCTACTCCATTACAGTGTAACATTCCTAAGAAACACTCTAGGTTCCCAATGCACCAACTGTGCGATAAGGTGTTAGCAGGTTACTCATATACGTCACTAGAGGGCGTACTTCACTGACAAGTGTTGACATAGCATCCTACATATCACAATGTATCAAATGCAGTCAAATATTTAGAATATCTAGATTCACAATCATGCATGACATTGTTTTCCTTCTGACTCTTTCCTTGTTAACACACATCGTTCACCAACATTACATTCTGACTATTCAAACTTCATTACCCTATAAAAATACAGGTATTTTCAAAAATCTGTTAAAATGCTAATAAATGAGGAAAAAATGTGTACTATGAAAGCAGTGATGTAATTATATAACATCTTACACACATATATTCTGCAGTCATTTGAAGACAGAAATCAAATTATGTTGATGTCAAAAACCAGCGTTTTATAACAAAAATTGAAAGTACTTGTGTAATTTTACATGACAGTATATCAAACAATTAATACCTGTTTCACTTCCAAGTCTCAGTTCAGGTCTTTCTGACCATAGTTGGTAATTTTCTCTAGCCAAGAACCTTTTCACCATTTTACAAAACAAACATGTCACTACTACATGCTGTTCACGTTTAGCTGGAAAGAGAATGAGAAACAACATGAATACAACGTTACAACTTTTCAGTTGAGAATTTTTGTTGTTTTTTATCATTTGCATTATTGTACATCTATGTGCTATTTTGGTAAAAGCACTTTCCTGTCATACAGAAATATATTTAAGTATTATGTGTATGTGTGTCTGTATCTTTGTCTGTGACTTTGTCTGTCTGTCTGTCTGTCTGTATGTCTGTCTGTCTGTCTGTCTGTCAGTCCTTGAGTCATGTCAGATCTAAGGAATTATCAAAACTTCATATAAAAATACAAATAGCATTTCTATTGCTCGGGTAGAAAAGAACCACTGCAGGTTGGAATTTAATATCAAAAGAAAAAATCAAGAATTTGGCAAACAAAAACTGTTGATATAAATTAATGTCATTACCTCTCATCCTTACTGTGGCAGTAATACCTGGTATAAGAAGTAAGTTGCATTTCTTACAAATAGTTCTCTTGATGGAGGGATCACTACAAAAGTAAACAAATGTTTGAATTATTTACAATGCCCATGATGAAGTATTGGTACCTATAGTGCTCAATAATGTGAATACAGTATATCATACCATGCACAAGCCAAGTTGAAACAAAAAATATGGAATATATACTTTGGTCATTCTATGTCATGACAATGCATGTCTACATCACTGCACTGGTTGTGCTGTGTTCGAAATATGAGTCAAAATTGCCATTACTTTCTCCAATTTTTCTTTGATATTACTTGCATCGGTATATCAATGTTATTATCCAATATTTTTCTTTATTCAGCCAGAAAACGCTCATAACCTAAGGGTTGTCACTACGAGTCTAGTGGCTCGTAGTGACAAAGGCCCCTTAGGTCACTCATATTTTCCTTGGCTGAATGAAGAAAAATATTAGGGAAACATCTAATTATACATTAGTGCAGAAAGCAAAGATACAGCTATAGACATCATAAATACTATTTTGACTCTGTATTGGATACAATACACGATCCTGGTCATTTTTGGAATATTACAGAAATAATAATTTTTTTCATACTTGAAGGACATCCATGCAATTCTCTGATAAAGAAACACGCTTTGGGACTAATAATGCAACACACATAAACCTTGTGGCATAATTGGGTACTGACTGAAGCTGACTATTAAAGCTAAATGTACAAAATTGACTTCATGAAAAAGGCAGAATAGTTACCTAGGTGATCAGGGACTCGAGAGTCAAATTATTACGGGTGACCCACATCAGTTAAAAATCACAAATTATCAAGACTTGACTGAGCTTTCACTGTAATGTAGGACAGCTTTGTTGATTTTTTATGCAAATAAAATTTTTAGCTCTAACTTAACTTACATTCGTAGTACCAATCTCTTGGCTATAGTCCTCATTGTGGCAATGTAGAACCTGGCTAACTCCACATTATCTGGGTTCTGTACCAGTGTACTGTGAGCTGCCTAGATACAGATTTGAAAGAGACTCAATTAGGATGAAATTGACAATATCTTTGGGGAAAAAATGTACCCAGACCTGTGTTAATTTCATTTCAGGATTTGAGTACAAATGGTTTGCAACATGACTGTTAATCAGAAATGCTACCAGCACACCCACAGCCAATCCATCCCTGATATAAGAAAGAAAATACACAAATATTAAAATATATAAAAAAATATCTTTTGAAGTTATAAGACACATGACGATATAAATGATTTTCTCTAAACTATGTGGGTATCACTAATGTTTTAGAATAAGGTACATTACTATAATGTAGTGTTGCCATGGATACACTCAATCTCACCTGATACAAAAAGTTCATTCTTTGAAATGCTTCTCTGTTTGGTACATGCCATTTCTTGGCTGCTTTTGATCCACGTTTTTTCATAGTCAGTTACAATAAGTAAACCTTTCAGAAATAACGAATTTCAGAATTACTATGCACTGTCACTTTTCGATCACAGCCTTTGCATTATCTTGCATCATGCCATATAGTATCTTGTACTCGTGTTGTGTGGATGTCGTTGTCTTATGTCTGATCCAGTGGTCAAAGGTAACTTCCGGTAAATAAATTGTACAACTTTTACTACTCTGCACATGCGTGAAAGGGTCAACCAAAATGGTTGCTGCCGGTCAACTTTGCTGTGAGTACCTTCAAAATTTTCAAGCGATATTGAACATGTGATCTGTTACAAATGTCGATTACGATGTTTCCTAAACATATTTTGTTTCCACAAATCATTTGAGTCCTTTTTTTCCACAGGCCTGTGTGGAGAGAGGTTGATGGCTGGATATGGCCACCGCGTGTTTTCAACCGGTGGTGTACGTGACGTCGGTCGGTTCATGGCCTACATTAGCAGAACACACCACAGCAAAGTTGTAAACGTTAGAACCACCAGCGTAGAAGGCTCTATACACACATCACAATATAAACCAAAATATTCAACGGCTTTATCACATCAATATACCTCATTTTCACCAACAATTTCAATTCGAAAGGTGGGTTATGTTAATTTTTATTTACTTATCGACGTGTCCTAGATCGAATGACATATTGATTGACCGTGAGTAGAGGCCAAGAAAATACTCGTAGTAGTACACCAGCATTGCTGTAAATAAATGAAAATATATGAATACCCAAGTATACGTAAACACTAATCTAAATAATGGAATTTATAGTACACTGTATTGTGATATCTATGACCAAGAATTAGTCTTTAAAATGTTTGTTTTTTTTGTGTATTTTTTTTGTAAAATTACTAATGTATACAAAGAATTCTGAAAATGTTATTGTAACTAAATTTACAAACCATTCTTTTGGTATATAATTGTAACTACAAACAAGATAACAAATATTATGAGTTATATATCACTATTGCATGATAAGAAATCAATAAATCATTTGAGCATATTGAAGGAGGTCAATGTATTGTGTATCTACTAACTTTATTAGGGCAGCTAAAAGCCTGATGTGCACTCAATTCAATTAATTTATTCATTCGATATATATTTGTTGTTTTATAATGGCTTGAAATAACATTCTGATGAAAATTATCAACATCACTGGAAAATACCGTTTATTGTGTCTCATTTTTTGTCATTTGGTATACAACAATTTTTACATGAAGCTATTTGTTGTAGTGGTTCAAATATGCTAACTTGTTAAGATTAAGAATGCCATAAATATTTGCCTGAAAATTCTGGGAAAAAACTTCTTTCAATATTCTGTCCTGCATCTCCAGTCAAGCAGTATCTTCTGAACAGCACTCCAAGAGGCCAAACTTTTCATTCTTTCATCTTTCCTTCTCAGTTTATAATAACCAGCATATGGTATATTGATATTAAACATGTTATTAAGATCTGGATTTGATTCTGGGCAATCACTGGATTTACTGATTTACATCCCAAATAGTGCAAGTTTAATCTAAAAGTGATGTTAGTTTGGTGTTTCACTCATGGGACATTACGTTTTTGACACAGAGATAGACATATTTCAACTTTAGATTAACAATAAGAGAGACACAACACATGCAGCAAAACCCTTTGCCCAATCACATTGAACAGTGATAAGCATTGCTGTTCTTTCACAGTGCAGTAAAAACAGACTTCTAATGAAAACAATACACATGGACTTGATGATTTTACATGTAATGGCTTCAGTTGGTTATTTTCTAACCGATAATCAACATATCAACTTGACTACGGTACTTCTACATCCCCACTGTGCATGGCACCTATGTTTCTTGTACAATAGATGATGTTTGACTGTAAAAATGTCGTGTTACATGAGTGAAACACCAAACTAACATCATATCAACTGTGTCAGTGGAGTCATTAAAACTGATCATACTTCTATTCAGGAACCAACTTTTCCTATCGCTCTACTAGACAACTTTTTTCACTCCAACATTTTATTTGAAATCCAACAATAGTATCAGATTATGATCGAAATTAGATGTGAAAAACAGATAGGGAGTAAGTCATCATGTACCTTTTAGACTAGAACCAGAACTAAAACTTAGAGCACTCTTTCTCACTTTCATCATTACAGTTGACTACAAAATCATCCACATTCTTTGGAGCAACCAGATTAAAGGTCGATGACCTCTCAGTGGTGAAGTCCACAGGAGCTAAACCTGAACCAGCTGATGAAGCCATACCAAGTAAACTGGATACAACACTAGCGAATACATTAACAACAATATCACCCTGTCCTCTTGAACCCGATGATGGCAACAAAGATCCCTTTCCACCAGAGAAACCATGGACTGAACAAAAACTGGATCTCTCTAAACTACCTTCGTATTATTTACAATTGTCCAAAAGTAGACTGACAAGTAAGTGTGCTTATAGAATATTGCATATTTCAATAATTTGATTTCATAAAGTATCACACAAGTTTTACGTACATTTGTTCCATGTTACAAACATCGGTAAAGTGTAATATTAGAACAAGTCAAAATTATATCAGCTATTTTTTCCATGTACTTTTTTCCTAATCTGGGTAATGAATCTAATGATTGTCACTGAGTCAGACCCATTGAAACACTTATTGTTGTATGTCAAAATCACGTTATTGATTAACTTTTTCCCAACTTGCCAATGTGGTTGGTTGGGTAGGTACATGTAGGCATCTTGGTGGGTGGGTGGATGGATAGGTAGACAGTCAGACAGACAGGCTGACTGACTGATTGACAGACAGACAGATTGATTGATTGATTGATTGATTACTCAATTGGTAGGTAGGTAGGTAGGTAGGTTGATAGATAAAGATAGATTGTCATTACATATGCACATGTTGATGAAAAGGATATATTTACTTAAGTTAAACAGGAGTCAGAACAGAAAACAAAGTAGATATATGATACAATATCAATATTAACCAGGAGATGCACATATATTGATAAAAAAACAAAACAAGAAATGTAAATGAGAAACTATTGCATTCACTAAATTGAATACATTTGATGGTAATTACAGTGTTGGTGGTGATCACAGCAGCTGGTGGTTACATTATGGCACCAGGTGATTTCCATCTAATCACCCTCTTAATTACATCTGTTGGAACTGCCCTCACATCAAGTTCAGCTAATGCAATCAACCAGGTATACTTAACTACTGTATTCACCTACTTTTTATCTGAAATGTTTACTTCATGCACTTCCTTTCCCTTTTTCGTCTCAATTTTTATGCCATGGTGATAAGTGGATTGGTACACAGGGAATTGACAATAGCATTGAAATATACCATATAAACAAGAATTGACAATTATTTCATTCATGTATTTTTTGTCACTCTGTTTTATGATAATTGAATCTCTATCCATCTGAGTTCTTCATTATACCCATTTTAATTTCCAATACAGTCGTCTGTTAGTCTTTTATTGTGGTAATAGAATATTGGTATTTTATGTTATTTACCGCAATTTATTGTTATCTACATGTGACAATGGCTTGTGTTTGTTTGTGTGGACATAAAGTCTGTTATTACTGTTTCCAACATCCACAGGTTATGATGTGTATTATGATGTTGAAACCAAAAGTACAACAAACAGTTCTAAATTTCTTAACTTAAACCCCAATATTTCAATCCCACAGTCTCTGATTAGCTGCTACGTTATCAGTTGAGCGATAAGGATTACATTGGATCATTCTTTTGTTCTGGACCAATTTCTTTGATAGCTCTGCCAAACACCTGTTTTTTCAAACCCATAAATGATTGTTGATATGTGGAGCTACATCACCTTTTCACATATTTTGATCGATCCTAATCCATCAATGACCCTTAAGATATAGGGATATTGTCGTTTCATATAACACAATGTTTCTTATTTTAAAGTAAAATTTAATGCTGATATGACAACCTGCCCAATCGTTACGGTATTTATAATAATTGCAATATCTTATTTAACACATAGAAATAACACTACTGCCATTCATCACAGGTGATGTCACCATTTGCATCATTCAATCACTCAGTTCAGTCTACTGTTGTTTCCATGCCGGTAAGCTGTCCACAATCATTTCACCACATGTACACATGTTGGGGTTCACATTACATCTGTATGTGTTATCTTGTTACAGTTCTTTGAAGTACCCTATGATTCCCAAATGGCCAGGACCAGAAATAGAGTTCTAGTTCAACAATTGATAAGGTAATACTGTACTTTAGCATTTCATTGACATCTTGTATGGTCAACAGTTACTCATAAAAATCACAGAGTCAAAAAATTCCTTGGAAGCAAATCCCAATTTTTTGCTGATGCCTCAGCAGTATCATCAGGAATGTAGTACTATGGGCTGTAGAATTATTTGACCACGAATACAAATTTTCATTAGTAAATGTGAATCCAGATTCCAGATTTCATCTCTTTGTCACTTATGTCTAAGTAGTTTTTCAGCTTCATCTTCATTTAGTACAAATTGTTTTCTTGGTCCACTACATGTACAAGTTTTGGACATTTATTTATCTTGGTAAAAAAAATCTCATTTTTTGTACTTCTTGTTTTCCCTCCCCAGTCCACTACATGCCGTCAGTTTTGCTGCAATCTCAGGAACAGCTGGTGTGGCCTTGCTGGCACTAGGTGCAAATCCATTAACTGCTGCCCTAGGTCTTGGTAATCTTGCTCTCTACACATTGGTATATACACCAATGAAACGTGTCAGTATTGTGAATACCTGGATAGGAGCAGTAGTTGGTGCTGTACCACCAATCATGGGATGGGCTGCATGTACAGGACACCTTGATTATGGTAAGTCAAAAATTATGTATTGAGATGAAAGCAAAGTTGAGGATTTTTGTATCAGGTGGAATACTTTATTTATGCAGTTAAGTATCTCCGCAGAAAGCACTGTTTCTGTGGAAATTCTTTACAGCGTATTCTAGGCTGTCAACAATACAAATTATTATGTCATTTTCACCAAGTGTGCAAAAATTGAACCCAGTTGTTAAAAAAACATTCCACAATAATCTGTATTTTTTACAAATATTACTCTTAAAATTTTACATGCTAATACTTGTAATTTGAAAACCAGTCAAAATGTACTTAAGCTTTGAGAAATTTTGACACAGTGATTTCCATAAGTGATGACAGTCAGTCTTTGTAAGGTACAACCTCAAGAGGCCAAAACCCTTGTTTGTCAACAGAAAACATCATAACCATGAAAACTGCAATTAGCATGATCAATCTAGGACTTTTGTATGTAGAGTAATATTAAATGCCAACAGGTTGTTTTTACTACCTACTCCGGGTGCCTCTAAAATATCAAAAGAGCTTTGCTTACTCATTGTCGAGTGTCATCAAAACTGAAAGTAATTGAACATAATCCAAATACAGAGTCATTTATATTTGTATTTCCCGTTTTACACTTTAAAGAAGCCATCTTCTTTAGTGCCAAATGAAACACTTCACATTAGGAAAATGCAGCTACCTTTACTGAGGGAACTGAAGCAACCCTCACTAGGCAAATTAAAAGTGTAAGAAGTTCAACGAAAATAAATTTTGGTGTTATGAAACCCCCTCCCCCTCTTTTCCATATACTTTATTTATAAATATACATGGTCCCCTTCTTCATGCAGACCTTGATTGCTATTACCGGTACTGCCATAGGGCTTATGCGTTTACATTTTTGATATATACTTTTTTTACCATCAATAGCATGGTGATAATAGCCCAAATTATTTTGAGGTGATGTAGTTCAATGTTCAATGTAATCATAGAAATAGGTCTGTAAGATCATAGTGTTTGTGTACGCATGACCATCACCTTGAACTTGTACAAACTTAGTTTTCGCCGCTGCTCTCCCAAGTTGTCAGAATTCATATCTCAAATGTATCAATAAATGATCTTTTTTTTCAGGAGCACTGTTGTTAGCTGGTTTCCTGTACGCATGGCAGTTTCCTCACTTCAATGCCCTAAGTTGGAATTTACGTGGAGATTATTCACGAGGTGGTTACCGCATGATGGCAACCACCGATCCGGGACTTTGTAGACGAGTAGCACTCCGGCACTGTGTAGCAATGATTGGTTTATCTACGCTAGCACCTGTATTTGAAGTGACCACCTGGACATTTGCTTTAGACTCTCTACCCTTGAACTTGTACCTGACATGGTTAGGGTGGAAATTTTACAAGAACGCAGATTCTGAATCAGCAAGGAAACTTTTTAAATTCAGTTTACTTCATCTACCCTTACTTATACTGCTACTTCTCATCAACAAAAAGAAGATCTATGAGAAAGGCAGCGAGAAGACACCAGAGCTTATAACACAGTGATATTGTCAGCTTTGACATCAACTAGTGTAGTATTTGGGGAAATGAAGCTACCCTCGGGTGGAGGGGGGGGGGCTTGAATTACTCTAACGGGGGGAATGAAACTACCCTCTCTAGAAGTAATGAAGTACCCCTCATTTGAGAAATTGAAGCTATCTCCACTTGGGAAGGTACCCCATACTGGAGAAAGTAAGCCATCCTCTTTATGAGGAATGAAGATACCCTCCTAGAGGAAATGAGGCCACACCTCACTAGGGTATAATGAAGCCACTCCTCACTAGCAAGATGAAGCACCCCTAACTCTCCATGATTGGGATGTCCTCCAGCAACTGTGTCTCTGTCAATGAAAGTAGGAGAACACCGATGACTAGATTCATGTTATGTCTCAGAATTGTTTTGTTTTACTGGAGTTCATTTTGGAAAAAATGTGCTAACAGAGACATCTATCACTCAAGTAATACTATATAGCAGTTTGTATTGATATGCAACTAACCATTGCTGTGGAATAACATTTGTATGTTCTCTCTATATTTTAAAGAGTATAAATCTTTTGCTGTAAAATAACACTTCTTGTATTTTAAGTACACCAACTTTGCTAACATATAGACCCATGTTCATTTGATGTATGTGTAAACCATGGGGCTAGATCTGTTAACTTAACATCATGTGCATAGACCACCTGCCTCAGTATATATAAAATATGATGAAACAATGATGCCATCAACAATATCACTTTTAACATTGAAATTTCTTCCAAAATATCAAGAAAAGATTCAGGGATAATATTTTGTTCTATTCTGTTTTTGGTTTTTTTATAAAATTGAAATAAATGTTACATGTTGATGTCCATGTAATATTTCTGAATTGAAATATGATGTTCAAACACTTGTAAATATATGAATATATGTTATGATATATTTAAACACTTGTCAAATTTTAATCAAGTACAACCTGATGCTGCAGAGAATCAAACAAATTTTTTTTTTTTTAAAAGAAAGAAATATTGGAATCAGGAATATTCAGAAGGAATCCTACAATTTTGAAATATCTGATATTCCAGTGTTTCAAGTTGTATATAGAAATTGTTTGTCATGTGCTGCATTACCATTAGAGTGTTGTTTTACATGTACTGTTCTCCACCCTTTACAGAAGTAAAAAATAGTATGAATAAACAAATGCACTTGTTTTTGTTGAAATGACTAAGGATCAGTGTGGTAATATCCATGTAGGCTCTAAAATTAAGACTTGGATATCAAAGAGGTATTTGCCATTCAACATGTAGTTCTTGGCACCATTCCAGATTGTGGCCATTTTGTGTTCTCAAAGAGGTATTTGCCATTCAACATGTAGTTCTTGGCACCATTCCAGATTATGGCCATTTTGTGTTCTCAAAGAGGTATTTGCCATTCAACATGTAGTTCTTGGCACCATTCCAGATTATGGCCATTTTGTGTTCTCAAAGGGGTATTTGCCATTCAACATGTAGTTCTTGGCACCATTCCAGATTGCGGCCATTTTGTGTTCCAGTACATGTTTATGAGGTTGACCTTCTTTCATGGTATGAAGGATTGACAGATTGAAAAATATGTAACCCTCTGATCTATGTGTTCACTATTTGACATGCCTAGTTAACATGACACGTATCACTCTTCATGTTGAAGTAACTCCCATCATCCAAACATTTAGGAGCCTCCCCCTTTAAGCTGCTCATCTTCAGTACCAATAAAGTCGTATGTACATACGATTAATCTAAAGACAGGTGTTTTCACCAATATTACTTTCAGGGGCTGTATGATTTCCTGAACAGAGCAAAAAAAAAAAAAAAAAAGTGTGACCATGTCAATGAAAAACCAATGGCCACAGAAAGGGTTACCCAGTGGAATCTTGATGTGGATTTTTTGGATGATTTTGATATAAGTGTGCAATGTACATGATAGTGTTGTTAGTGTATATGACAATGTTCAATGTTTGCTGATCATTTTGTAAAATAAAAAATACACTACAACTTAATGCTAGCTACCGTCATGTATCGTTCATCTGATTTATTCTTGACCCCTTTCCCCACCCCTTCCTTTCCCATTATGAATTAGTAAATAAAGAAATAAAAAGGGTCTATAAGAATTACCTAAATGTTTTTACACGACTTATTTCATTTCACTTTATCCATCTGGTCATTCTCCCCCCCCCCCCCCCATCTACCCGTCCTTTTAGTAAAACAAAGGAAAGTGCAGATTACACCTTAGTCTTGCTGCTAGACGTTCGGGCTTTCTTTCGATACTATAAGCGAACGAAGTTCGCAGTGATGGCTTGCCCGAACATCCTCGATAGCGATGTTCGGTCGTGTGTCGCATTCTATCGGAAGAACATCCGAGGTCTAGCAGATAGACTAATTACACCTTAGTATTCTCCATATCCCCCTCCCTCCCTACATTGAATTACACTGGGTATATAACCAGTCAAATAATTTGTTATGAAGTATCAAAAGTTTGTACAACTTTGTCAGGCCCTGTCTCTGCAAGGAAAGGAGAACGCTGCATTATTTGTACACACAGACTGTTATGCCAATTTTTGTTGAAGTTGGATAAACAGATATGGGTTTGACTAACTTGACGATATTATCTCGCTTTTATATACCCCGTCATTCCAAGTAAGTTTTTCCCAGGATCCGATATTTAGTCTATTGATGGTCTGTCTGTAACCAGAGTGAACATATCGAGAAACATAAAATTGTCTCCATTCCTAGGTTACCTACTTCAACAACGAACAACATATCTCAAAGTACAGCCCGTAAAATTGTCGATCCCGCGGGGTTTCTCCATGCACGAACAGCTAGCAGTCTTTCCAATCTCTCAAGGTGACATTTTGACCCCACTGTTATATACAACGCCTCATAGACAAACACTGCGTTACTGGCAGTAGTTTTGAATATGTAGATCAAAAATTGTCTATAACTTCAATGATGACATAAATAATTAAGGGTTTTGAGGGATGTAAAGAAACAAGTATACGTCATACCCAAATCATGTATAGTAGTTCTACGAAACACTCCGGTGACGTTTACGGTGGTCAGACCCAACTATAACCACATTGCGATAGGATGGATTAAATCACTCACCTGTGTAACAACAAATGAATACAACTTTGCTCGATTCAGCTCGTAAACTATGCTACTAACTTCAGAAACTGAGGGAGGGGGGGGGGGCCCAGACTTATTCAATTGTTTCGAAGTATAGAACTTAGTTTTGTCTCCATTTTCATAGTGCCTGTTCAAAATTCACACAATTGAGCAAACATGGAATGCTCTCATGGTCAGAAGAATAGAAGTTGGACAGACGATTCTATTCTTAAAACGCCAGAGTGCACAGTCGATCCAAAGTTTAAAGACTGCTTTCAATCATAAAGCTAACAATGACATACATACCAAGATTTAGAATTCTTTTCATTGTTGTTTTTACGTCTCACAATAAATTAAGGTAGTCTGAGTTCAAAACAATGAGTTATGGTATATTTATGCTTTGGTGAACGATATGCACACTATCAACAAACACCATTCAAAAATAAATAGGTCATACACGTACACCTTTACATGTAAAACTTGAAGAATAATTCAATCTTTATTCATTTACTCCTACCGACTATCATTAAAAAAACTGTATTTTATCTCGAGTTGTGCCACAGTTTGTGTTCTCTCCAGACTAGCTGGCTCTAGTCGAGTGTTTTATGTATTCTCCCCTTTTGTATTATATAAAATACTTATCAACAACTTTAGGATTTATTTGGCGTGTTTATATGCATTGGATAAATGTCATGTGCGGATAGTTAATCGAATCATGAAACTTAATATTAGCCTTTGTTTTTATGCTTGACTGTATGAAATCTAGTGTTACCACAGGGGATGGGAAAAATATTAAGATTAACGAGTGATTTTGAGTACTATTATGTTCAATAAAGATGATACTGTAAATGTATTTTTCCTATCCCTGTGGTGTTACCAGCAACTTTGGTGGTGTATAACATCCACACATAGGCATCCGACGAACTCATTATACACACGTCAAACAAATTACAGCCTTTTTGACAAAATAAAGAAGAAAAATGTTTACATAGATGTTGATAGGTTAATACTCGTATTATATTGGTTTCAGAATTTGTCTCTAGATTTGCTACAACAGTGACAGACATTGTTGAGGTTACATTAAAACTTGGGAGATAATGTCAGCACGGGAGTTTGTAAAACATTTATGTAAACATTTTAGGTCTTTATTTTGTCAAAAAAAGCTGTAAAAAGAAAAAAAAATTCCACTGATGATGGTTTATTTACCAGACAGCAGCTGATCAACACTCTATCATGAAAATCCTCATTTACAATAATAAATAAAATAGTGACATTTTCCTCATGGCCAGGAGTAATATATATAATGAAATGGAAAGGAAATACTCATGTGAGATGAACACTTCCAATATGTGAATGGAGGGTGTATTTGTTTGATTAATGAATCTGAGTAAAAAATTAACTTGCCAAGGTTAAACCTTAGTTTTTTATTCAGATTCTTCAATAATCTTATTTGTAGTTATCGTTACGTTGTATTTTTTAAAGTACGATGAAATATAATATATTATCGTAGATTTTAAAACAATTCAGCGCCTCTCAGGTGACGCTGGAGGATATTTATAAAATCCAATTGTAAGACACTAGTCTCTTTCCCTTCACCCTGAAAAAAATAGTTAATAACTACTGACCCTATATTAAACATAAACAGGGATGCTATGTGTCAGTTTCCTCGTGTTATATATATCTATATGTTATATACAACCAAGAAAGAGTATATATATATATATATATATATATATATATATATATATATATATATATATATATATATATATATATATATATATATATATATATATATGAGACATGATACATTTATCAAACAATATCATTTCAAGTTCCTTAATTATGAACAAAAATTGCAACAAGCTGTACATTACAATATTGGAGAGAAGTTCTGTTAAACAGACATACAACATAAAATGGAAGCCCTACTAATATGTTGACAATTGAAATGTCTTCTAGATAACGTTAGTACTGTCTTTTTAATACAAAATTTAAATTATGAATTGACGCCATTGTACTTCATAGATTAAATGACCACTTTAAATGTATATACAATGTATATATTTCACCAATGTCCCTATCAGGTATAGCGAGACTGCAATTTCACCATTGCCAAGTGTAGTAAGCGAAAATACCTATGTGGGAATACACAGATACTGGGGCACATTCCCTGACGTATGTAAATGTTATAAACGCGCAGGCGTATATATATTGCCATTTTAGCAAAGCAGATATATCTATAGGTCGTATTGATGGTAGTTTCAGTTTCCAATACTAGTATATGTGCCGGTTCACAATACGGCCCCTATATATGATTCATTATGTGTTCGAAAAAATGTTGTTGGTGTAAACAAACATACAGATTACAGATAGCGATTATATTTAGGTTTTTTTTCCATTATAAACTAAAAGCTCACCTGGAGTTATTGTACACTGTGTCATTTTACTTGTACGTGTAGTTGCATGCCTGGATGTGGTATAAAAACCTAAAACTTTGTACCTCGGTCTCCATGGAGACAATGCATGGTTAGGTATAGACATTGATACAATATGTGAAGTGCGGCTGAATATGGAAAGCGTGTGCTTTGTCTTGAATATAATGTAATGTAATGTAATGTAATGTAATGTAATGTAATGTAATGTAATGTAATGTGATGTAATGTGATGTGATGTAATGAGATGTAATGAGATGTAATGTAATGTAATGTGATGTGATGTAATGTGATGTAATGAGATGTAATGAGATGTAATGTGATGTAATGTAATGTAATGTAATGTAATGCAATGCAATGTAATGTAATGTGATGCAATGCAATGTAATGTAATGTAATGTAATGTAATGTAATATTATGTATCGTAATGTAACGTAATATATCCTTATCCTAAAATGGACTAACTCCAAAAATAATTATGTGAAAAAATATTTTGTAAGTTCGTATATGCGTATGTCTATGTAGGTTTGATTTTGTATATATGAATGAATGTGTGTGTGTGTGTGTGTGTGTGTGTGTGTGTGTGTTGGTCTGTGTGTGTATTGTGTATAGTTGTACTTTTGTCTATGCAAATGTGTGTGTGTGTGTGTGTGTGTGTGTGTGTGTGTGTTGGTCTGTGTGTGTATTGTGTATAGTTGTACTTTTGTCTATGCAAATGTGTGTGTGTGTGTGTGTGTGTGTGCGTGTGCGTGTGCGTGTGCAAGTATGTGTAGATCAATCATACAGTATTGATTAGCTATCGAGGTATTTAGAGAAAATACTGTCTGAATGAGATATGGTTTGTTAATCTGATAAAACGGTATATCAGTCTGAGAATAATAAATGGAGGCAAATTCTCAAATGAAACGAATGTTAGTTTTGCTTTTGTTTTCTAGTTTCGGCAAGCTAAATATTGATTCACACACTACATTTGACTGCACATGCGTAAATCCAATTCATGCATATTGTATTTCAGTTAGAGTTGGTTTTTTTTTCAAAAAAGATAAATAAATTGAGCCTTTAATTTTCATTTCGTTTACGCGATTCAAAACTTGTATTATCATGTCGTACTATCGATTCATAAGCTGTGGCTTATACCGAACCCAAATCCTGTAATATGAGAATTAAATGAAGCTTTAAGCTTGTAAATCCTACACACTGTTCTCCAGAAATGAAGATAAAGTAGTTTACCAAGCTGTCTGTCTTTGCGCTGCGTACAAAACTGTAAATACTCAGGGTTCGAGGTACGCTGTATAATACTAGTATATGTGCATAAATTGTAGGACCAGTTTTCCCACTCTTTGAATGCCTATTGACCATCGATTGAATTTTTGCCTAAAACTCATGAAATAAGCTTAGCGACGTCAAATAACAATAAATGTCTAAAAGTACAGTTTAAATTACAGTGCCGACAAGAAGGCTGTAGCCGAGATTTCTGTTGCGAACTGGCGCTGTATCAAAATCCATATACAGCATATACAGTATACTACAAGCCAACCGAAAGATATTGTCTGATTTCCGTTCAAAGAGTAGTTCTCGCATTGTACAAGTCTATAACATATCTTCGACATAAAGACGTGATAACCAAATATATGTTCCCCCAACTACTATAGCAAATGTTAATCCGATCCAGATGAGAGCAAATGACCAACTGAACTTCATTACGATATCTGGGGGTTCTCCGAGCTCCGAAATTGGCCACCATTTGTGTTGGTGTGTGACCATGGTGATGAAGACACAGACTCCGACAAGGGCACATATTCCTGTTTGAAAAAATATGGCAATGATCAAAAAAATGTAGATGTCAACATTATTTTGTAATCGGAACATATCGTTAAATGTGTGATTTGATTATGAACACAATAAAATACGTTTTACTTTTCCGTGATTAAGACCACTTTAGCGTACAAAAGGAAAGAACAAGCTTTGGCTGAAACGTTGAAAAGCTAAGCGTGTTTTTGTTACAAACAGAATCGCATGAACTAATGACAGACTGACACTAAGTTAACTGTAATATCTACACAGAATTGCCAATAAAATACATCAACAAAAATAACAAAAAGTAGTGATGGTGGTCGTCGGAATCACATTATATAAAGTTTACGCTATTAAACACACAAGGTATTACATTTTGTATATAGAATATCGCCAATTAGTGAATTGAGACTTGTTTTGAGTTTAATACAAGTAATACAAGTATACCAAGTCATACATTCAACACACGACACAATAGTTAATTAGATATATTAGTCGACTTTGGTAAATTATATATCAGAGTTCATTATTATTTTACAAATATTATGCGGTCTTACCTCCAAGTAAGTGAAACGTGCCAGCTGCAACAAACCATGATTTTCTCCGCATTCCCAAAGTACACAGAGATAGTAGATCCCCAAAGAAAACCAATAATAGACCACTTATAATTAGAATTAGTGACGATAATTCTAATGCTGGAATATTAAAATAAAGAAATATATAGATTTAATGGTATTTAAGGTATAAAAATATTTCAAGTACACTACGGGTAAAATGTCATTGTATTTCAGTCCGTCGGTCACCTGTCGGTCGCTGTTAGACGATAAATACATGTGTAAATAATGTATATGCATCTGTCTCTGTGCATACATATGTTGCTTTCTGTGTCTGAGTATGTATTTCTGAGCATGTTACTATCTGTCTATGCTTGTATCTGTTCCTTGGGTGTGCTGATATAAGTACGTATGTATGTGCGTATCTCTCTCTCTCTCTCTCTCTCTCTCTCTCTCTCTCTCTCTCTCTCTCTCTCTCTCTCTCTCTCTCTCTCTCTCTCTCTGTATTTGTATTTCTGTGTATTTGTGTGTATGTGTATGTGTATGTGTATGTGTCAGTCAGTCAGTCAGTCAGTCTGTCTGTCTGTCTGTCTGGTGTTTGTTTTGTGTGTTTGTGTGTGTGTGTGTGTGTGTGTGTGTGTGTGTGTATGTCTGTCTGTCTGTCAGTGTGATTAATTAATTAAAATGATAAGTGCGGATGATTGATGATTTCTATGATATACTTAAAGAACACATGAGTGTGTGTTTATGAAATACCAACTGTTTGATCTAAACTGAAACCGTTATTAGCAATTTACTTTTGAAGAACAATTCGAAATCCTAGGTGTCTTGTCAGATGGTTGATACTAACTGAGCGGCTGATAACAAGACGATCAACAGGTGGTTGTTTCATTGGTTAAGGTCTCCTTTTGGTCTCCTATTTCATGAATATATTGTGAAATGCACGTTTGTGTCAACATTTCAGCTACAGACCCAGTCAGAATTTTTTCAAGCTAATAAGCTTAATGTTTATCGAAAATGGAAATGGGACAACATGAAAGGTTGGGATTTGCTTCAAAATGTTTATGAGACACGTTTCGCGTCATGCTGTCGAATCGAAGTTTCGTGGCTTCTATATACACAAGGCACACTCATCTTCTGGAAATTTCATATCCAGTTTCGAGCCAAAGTGAGACTAAAGTAAGTTTAAGGCATTGGTTACATTCCAGACTTGTGCAGTTATATGTACTCTGGACAATGGTATTAACGATTGTTTTACAATTCGGAAGAGGGTGTAATGTGATATGAGGTGGTGTGGTGAGGTGTAGTGTGGTGTGGTGTGATGTGGTGTGGTGTAGTGTGATGTGGTGTGGTGTAGTGTGATGTGATGTGGTGTGGTGTGGTGTGGTGTGGTGTAGTGTGGTGTGGTGTGGTGTGATGTGGTGTGGTGTGATGCGATGTGGTGTGGTGTGGTGTGATGCGATGTGGTGTGGTGTGGTGTACTGTACTGTACTGTGGTGTGATGTTATGTGGTATGATGTGATGTGATGTGATGTGATTTTAAAAATTAAACATGGTATTAAATTCCAACGCAATGCTGTACAGATAGCAACTGGTAGTCGGTTTGAATATTTAGTATGCGATATTTCATGCAATGTGCATATATAACTTGCCATGACATTGGACATAATTAAGGAGTTCCCTTTAAAAAATAAATCCAGAAACCAGATGAAATGGACAAGGCAATGTACGCCTAGCACTGTAACTTCGCTTCCCTTGATTTCGTATGCAAGTTACGTTTCACGTAAAGTGATGAATCGAGTACACCAATTCGTCACCGGAATACCAGACTTAAAGCCTTAATCAGAGGAAATATGCACTGAATTCTTTCAAGACTTACTCAGTTTGTCAAACTAATTTCACCATCAATTTCAATCCTAACATTACACAATCTTGTTCCAAAGCATTACGAAGTCAATCCCGAGATGTAAGAGTCGAACGTCTTGCTAAATGAAACGAAGCGGCTTGCTTAATGAAAAGTGTCTGGAAATTAGTAGTGCATGTCAAAAAAAGAATGGTTTCATATAATTTGTCAAGGTATACGAACGGGAAAGGCATTCATCAGCAATTAGGGTATTTCAGTTGCATCGCCTCGCTAAGTCCAGGCATGAAGTAGAGCATAATAGCAATTAACTGAACTAAGTAAGAGTTCACCACGCCGGGCCGTGGTGTTCAGCTTTTAAAGTAGTTTCAATGGTATTCAACTTCAATTTATGACTTTTTAACGTATATGCTCAACTACTTCATTAGTATTTGAGACATACGTACTGAATAAATAAATTGTCATTTTTCGACAAACTAACGATGCATGGAAAGACTAGTCTGTATCCATGGCTGTTGGTCGGTATTGAAGGACACCGCGGATTCGAAAGCCGGAATTAAAGGCAAAGTGACCCGTAAAGATTGCAATGAATTCCCAAACTACAGACAAAGAAAAGACAGAATCGCATCAACACGTTTCCTTTTGTTCAGCCGAGCGTCTCGAGCATCGAGAAATATAATTATCTTTCTATGTATGTGCCAAGGCTCACTGCCAACTCATTTCTACGGTTTACTCATTCGATGTAAGATATTCGTATTCCTGGCACGATTGAAATGTTTGAATAAACTTAATATACCTCTCACTATTTGAATGTAGGTAAATATTATTACTTGTGTACGAGTACTTTTGATAAGGTTATCCTGTCTGTTCGAATCCCTACAATAATATGGCATTCGTGATGCCTCTATAGCTTAATATCTAGAAAGATTGGGCATAACTATTTGTATGGGAACTAAACTAGAACAGAGTAATTAACTGCATCATCTGTCTACTAGTCATTGATGGTATTGTGTACATGTACACTGGATTAACATCCTTGTACATACATACATACATACATACATACATACATACATACATACATACATACATACATACGATGCAATTTTAATGCTGTAAGTGCTACTCACGCTGTTTTCCCCAATTCTTCAGATGTGCAAGGTCACCCCAGTTAAAGGCAACTCGGTAGAGTTGTGAAGAAACTGGCTACATAGACCTTGGTGCTCAAACTTACCTTTTGGTTTGACAATTCACATTCTTAAAGCGTACTTACCGTACATTGTAATTTTGTAGTCATAACCAGGAGAGAATTTGTTTGGCATGGCTCTAAAATCAACGTTTTTACATCGAGATGTTCTGGAGTTCTCTGAAAGTAATAAGAAACAGTGTAGTCTATACCTGTCTGCGTTTTTACGTTTTTATCATGTATAATGTATCAAGTGTAATTTTTTTCTATTGCTCGACACTGTGTGAAAAGAGCCATTTGGCTCAACAGTCTATCGAGTTGAAATAAAGGCTAATAATAATAACAGCGAAATGTTATAATACATATAGTTTACATTACTCAATTTATACGTACGATTCATAGTGGAAATAGGTCTTTGGTTTTGACTGCGTTAAATCTCAACAAATTAATTTGAGATGGGGCTCTGTCGAACGCTATCTAGCTACAGGAATAAAAGTCACACTGATAGTAAAATTACTATTATTAGTGTTAACTTCCATGATTGTAAAATGTATCTGTAACAACAGTGTAAAGTATAAAGGTCATGGTAGTGTCATGAATTTGTAATTACTAAAGGTTCAGACATGATTCTGTTTATACATGTCACCAAACACCTAGTTAGGAGAAATGAATACCTTTTATTGCAATAGTTGGGTGTCAAGACAATAGGTACTATATAGCGTCCTTTGTTTCATGCCCCAGCAGACGCTCATAATTATGCATAACCTATTGTTATCTTAGGACGACCATCTTATGCGTGATTTATTGTCATGATCAATAAATACTTTGGTTTTCACCGTGGAGCTGGGAGCAACTGTCTCTCCTGGCCCTGGCTTTGGAGTGACGCCGTTAGACCAAATTCCTGGCTAACACGAAATAAAGTCTATGTTCCACTTTTACTCCATAGATCTGCCTCGTATGCAGTACATCCTTCCACTACACATACTTATTACTGATCCCACAGTTATGCAATACAAGATATTTATTTCTTTAACTAGGTGTTTGGCGACATATATAAACAGCGTCATGTCTGAACCCAAACACGGTAATTACAAGTTCATGACATTATTCTTTCTCCTCCAAGGCTTGCGACCAAGGCTTGTCCCAAGCCGTAAAAGTGAAAATAAAAATACGACAGTGGTATTGTGGCATTGTGATGATGTCAAATTTTGATTCGTGTATTGAATTTTCAATTGTTAGTTACTAGGAGAGTAAAAACTGATGAAATGTATGATTAACAATTGGGAATTAGAGTACATAATGAAATTTAGCTTCATAAATGCCTCTCTAGGGTTTGCATTTTAATCAAATCTGTGTTGTATTCATTGTAAACCTAATAGCGTTCGCCTACACAATGTTTGCTATGACATATATGTCAAATTTCTGATAAAAATGCAAACCTACTTCAAAAAAGGAAAGACAAGATTTTACCGTGATGAATAGAAATAGTTCTATGTTGACTGTCCCGCCTGGTTGCCCTAATTTAGTAGACGGTAGCTATGGTCGAGGTCACCATAAATGTCTATTGAATCTGTATGAGAGACACTCAAACTCAACAAAGAGTCGACAATTTCTTTATACGTCATTTAGTTTCTGATAGAACAGTTTGGTCTGATCTGACCGACCGACCGACCGACCGACTGAATGACTTTTTTTTCTTCCAAATCACTGTCGGTTTTCTCGTTTCGTGATTTTTGTTTCAATTTGCTTAAATTTGTCCAAGAGTCACACAAAAGAACACCTTCCACCCTTTCCCAAGTGATTCCAAAGCATTATTAGTTTTTACTTAGGTTTAGCTTCGTGTACATTCATGCATACCGAAAAGCGATCGTGTTGCTGGGATAAAATCACTTTCCATCCATTGTTAACGATTCAACCTTGGGAATTTCTTTTGACCATGGAATGGATAAGTTTTTTCAATGAAGCAAGTCGTACAACATGTTGATGTCTCTTGAATGAAATGTCACGAGGCACACATTTTTGTTATAAAAAGGTCGCCGTTGAATAGCTGGTCATACTTACGATCATTTTTTTTATATCGCCATAGTACTTTATTTCTGTCACGTTAGTTTGCAAACTACGGAATTGTGGTTAAGTAAGTGAAAACAACCTCTGGAACAAAACACTTTTGATCCGAGGAAGACTAAATGCATACTTGTTTAGTACGTTGTATTGTACCACTTGTAAAAATCGTTGGTGTCGGGTAGACATACCTATATGACACCAAAGTTCAAAGGAAACCATGCTGGCTTTGTTACACGCACGGCAATATTTACAGAAATTGTTAAAACCACATAGGAAAAGTTGCACAAACGGTTATACCAGTGCCAATTAGGACAGTCATACCTGAAGAGATAACGGGCATTGTGCGTATTACCGTTCGAATAATACACCCGTGCAGTAAAACGGACCAAATGGTCTGAGAACCCAGTTACAGCATACAATATATGACTTAACAAAGGTGGGTAGTGAATACAATACACAACATTCGGTCACGGCCTTGCTGTGATTAAACTTCCACTTTTTTACCCGGAAACGTTACAATTGAGGCAATATTGTCAGTCAACCACCAGTCCATCCGATATATTATTTCATTACTAATAGACAGTCCTGAATAAGTAAGAATAAAACCATAAATATACCTGGGTTCGGCACTGTTTCAGGATGGTAACACTCCCTCCATAAACCCCTGTTACTCTCCAAGTACTCTCCCGTCATATTAGCATGAGTGGTAGTGACCCAGTAGTCTGTTCCCGAACCTGCTCCCAAGAAAAGGAAAGCAGCTGTCCCTAGAACAACCAGGGCAATGATATATTTAGTATAGGGATGCCAGTCCTTGGTGGACATGTTGATTGTTTGGTTTACAGATCGATTCTCAACACGTATGTACTGTTCAACACTTTCTAATGTTTAATAGGTTTCCGCAAGGTATGATGGGAACTCATTTGCATGACAATTGTAATGCGTAAATCCAGTAGCAGTACTGCGCATGTATGAAATAAGAGGGTCAATTGAGGTGAGAGGGACGGGTGTGTCGTCTCCTTTCACATAGTTCACATAGTTTGGGTTTATTACAGATAATATGGTAGTAAAGCTGTTTGACTTTTGGTTGAAACTTTGTCATGTCTCATGTTCAGGAAACATTATGATACACCTAAAATGAGTGTCATATCTCAGATATCTGTAATAGCCAAGGACATAAAACGACATAAGCTTATGTAAAGGCAAGCATGAGTAACTATCTACGTACATGTACCTGCATACATACATACATACATACATACATACATACATACATACATACATACATACATACATACATACATACATACATACATACATACATACATACATACATACATAATAGGTTTTATTTGCGTTTCACGGCCACCGGCCCAAATGCAAAGGTGGATGCATCAGAAAAAAAAGTGGTATTAACAAAAACAAATGAAAAGATAAATACAATGTGAAAGACTCTGAAAATACAAGCGTTCTGAGAGAAATTCACTGAAAATTGATATATACAATCAAATGATAATGGGAGCAACCACGTCAAACATACCTAGTCTCTAAGCCTGATTGCTTTATGTACAAAATTGCAGAGTTTAAGCAAAATATTTGAATCGGTTGATCTCATAAACTTAGTAAACTTAAAGTAATTTGGTTCTAAAAACATATCACATGGCAAGTATTGGATTCTTAAATTATCATAAAGTGGGCATATTACGAGAAAGTGATATTCGTCCTCTACCTTTATAATACATACATACATACATACATACATACATACATACATACATGCATGCATGCATGCATGCACGCACGCACGCACACACACACACATATACATACATACATACATACATACATACATACATACATACATACATACATACATACATACATACATACATACATACATGCATACATGCATGCACGCACACACACATACATACATACATACATACATACATACATACATACATACATACATACATACATACATACATACATACATACATACATACATACATACATACATAACCGTCGTTAAAACCCCTTTCAAAATTTTCAGAGAAGGTTAATAACAGGTCCATTTTCCTTTAAATCGTGAAATATTGAACAATGTTAACACTATATCGTTTATATTCATTTTAGTGTTCACTGAGATGATCAAACAATCGTATGTATTGAAGGAAAATACCCTGTCATGTTGGTTTTGCTTGATCACACTTCCTCTGACATCATCAGATAGAATAAAGCACACTTCTTAAGCTTACCTCTGTATTTCCCCATTTTCGCTTTTGCCATTTTCAACATAATAGTTTCTTTGAGTTTACCGACACACCACAAAGAAGATATGGGTCGAGCTTTGTCTCAGTAATATTTTTAAAAATGATTCACACTCTTTGCCCGCCAAACAATTTGCAACAATTTTCTATAAGATTCACATTTAGGGAAAAAGCAAAATTTACGGGGGGGGGGGGGGCTGAAGAGAAAATGGGGTTATATATATAAAGACGGCAAACTGGAGAGAAGAGTGTTCAATGCATTTATTAGTTGCAGAGTGTTATAGATACAATCCAAGACATTAGGAGACCTTAGCCATAACTAAAGAGTTTCACTCTTTCTAATTATGGGTTGAAATGTCGATAAGATATAATAATGTACTGAGAGAAAAATTGGGGTATCGACAATATTCTACTAGTTCATGGCCTTCAACAATGTGTATAGTGTTAAAATCTATGCCTCTAAACGGCCTTCTACGTGTCTTTAGGAAGTGTTTGTTTCCTGTTACAAAGGCGAAGGCATGCTGATGTACATGGATGTACATGAAAATAGAAGTAAATTGTTAACATTTTACATTTTTGCAAAATCGTAAGGGAGGGTAGGTGGAGGTACCGGAAACAAATTCAAAATATTGTTTTATATTCAGAAAAGTGCTCACCGTACGTGGGAGTCAAACACTCCCTTCCACACCCTCCCCACGAGTGATCATGGGGATGCTGTGCCTGCTCAAAATCATAATTTAAGGGGTAGGGGAGCTGGTGGCTGAGTATCTCCAAGTCTAGGTTACAACCCAACCTCTCCTTGTAAATCCCACATCTATTTGTAAAGAAATCTCTTATTATGTATGGACACTGAAGTCGATTGCCACTGTTATATTAATGTTGTGTATCATACATGTGCACATCTCCAGAATACGGGAAGTGGTATAACAGCAAAACTAAAAATCAGTGTAGCCTGTGGGGACCGACGACATTTCTTGAACGGAAAAGGGGACTTTGAAAAAAAATTTTTAGAAAATATTTTCTCATCAGCCCCCCCCCCCTTTCCGTAAATTCTGTTTGTTCCCTTAGTTCGTATTTGGCGCGCGGAAAAGTACATCATGCTCTGTCTAAAATAGGTGGGACAACATTATCCACAGACCAAACCGAACAGTGGGAGCAGAGCCCAGATTCAAGTTTGCAAGTAACGCACAGTGGTAGCAGTATTGTGCATCTAAAGACAGTTCTACGGCCAATGGAATCTTCAGTATTTTTAGCGGTCTGAGGTTTGAGCCAGCTGTACCAATTGCGTGACTGCCAATCCCTTCGTTGTGTATGCACCCGCATTCGGACTCCGAGTTCATTTGATAATTCACAGCACAGTCAGATAATTTTGCCGGCATAGATATTTTTGAATATTTATACAGTCTTTTTATAATTCCCGGTGTCCTGGAATTTATTACTGCAAGTCATTCCAGAGATCACATTAAGGGTTCCGCTCCCCCGACTTACCCACAGTTTATCAAATTTTAGCCTGTAAAACTCAGGTACGGTAATATTCCCAAAATTCCAGAAATTGTCTATTCATTCACACAAAAGTGGTGAAAGACACAAAAGTGGTGGAATGCGTCTCTTCCAACTTGTAATTGTCTGAATGTCAGACACCTGACAAAGCTTGTTTATGTAAATCACGAGATTTTCTTTTGTGTAAAAGTTAAGAATATCGCCCGCTACTCTTAATATTTGAATGGTGTAGGCTATTTTCGTCACAACGTAACGATATATGTGTGTGACATTGAATGTTGACACAGGCGTGTATCCACTTTGTTGACACATGTCGGTTTATTAGACGTCAGTCTTCTTATCAAAAATCAAAACATAGTCGATGAGTGTATGAAATTCTTCATGGGAAGAATATGTCAAAAGGGACTATATAGCCGGGGGGGGGGGGGGGTACAACACAAATGCCATCCGGGCAATACACGCCGACGTAGGAGTCATGTGTTGTTTGTATTCATACATACATACATACATACATACATACATACATACATACATAATAATTCAAAAGTTTTGTTTTCATACCAGATGTACAATTCATGTCCCCTTATTTGTCGGTCATCCTTGACTAGCACGATATTCACTTGTGATTTGTACAACTATTAAAGTTGTTGGGGGTGGTGGTGGTGGGTGGGTGGGTGGGTGGGGATGGGGTTGTTGTTGTTGTTGTTGTTGTTGTTGTTGTTGTTGTTGTAAATACATATTAGAAGTGCAACTACGATAACCTTAATGGTGACCTTGGTCTGACATTAACTTTTCCAGTGCACTAGATGGAAATACAGTAGACGGAAATATTTGCTTTAATCAAACATATCACGGCCTGACAGTAAAATATGTTAAGATTGCAAGACTTTAAAGTCATTGAATCTTGAATGTATACCGATGTAACAAATAGCATGCGTATGATAAAAGTTTGATGATGTGCAAAATTTAATGTGTCGTTCACATAAAGAACGTATCTCGGGAAACGAGTTCCTGTGTATGCACACGTACTCCTAGCTACCATACATAACAGGCACTTGTTTCCCGAGATACATATTTCTATCAGAATAAATGAAATGTTGATAATATCAATAATATTGATGAAAGGGGTAACATAACACTTGTTTCTGTGATCGCGCAAGTCCACTCACCCTGTGATATAGACAAGGTTTGCAACACAATTACCGTACGACAATATGAACTTTCAACCGGCCACGTACACCACGCCACGTATCACCACATACGTACATTTACAGGAAGAAATACATACAAAAGGTGTTTTAATAAGAATTATATTTTGCACACGATTCTAGTAAGCTGTGTGATAAAAACAAGGTCCCGATGCTCATCTATCAGATTTACTCAATCATTCGGTGAGTACGAATCTTTTTCGTTTTTCGAAATTTGCTTTCCAGTCAAAAACATGGATTCTATTATTCTCGTCTTGCGTCAATCATTTTACATTTGTGTATTTGTGCTCAGAAATACATGGAATTCCGTCACTTTTCAATCATAACTTCCAACCTGTGGTATATATATCGATACCAGTTGTAAACCAATTGAAAAAAAACCCTTATATCGAACTCCATGAACATTCGAAACTCGCTAAGTGCGCTTGTCTTTTATTTCAGATACGACATTACATAGCCATGAGACTCATCATTTTGGCATTGTTTGTCGCTGCCGCTGGAGCAGCTAGACATCACTTAGCACCCCTTTTCAAGGCTAAGCCAGGGAAAGCTGTTCGCCACAGCTACATGATCAAACTTAAGGTAAAATAGAATATATGTGTACACAACAAATTTCTATGAAAACATACATACATACATACATACATACATACATACATACATACATACATACATACATACATACATACATACATACATATGGTAACGCCACACAGATTCTGATGTACAGTTAGATAATCTAGTCTTACGCTAGAAAATTTACATAGTTTTATTTGTTTAATTTGTTAATGAACAATTAAAGTATTGACTTTAAAATTTAAAGAGCAGTAACTGTCTTCGCCAAGTAAGAGAATTTGTCTTTTTGCCTTTCAGAACGAAATGGACATTGGAGAGTTTGTGCAAAACATTGAAGGTCTAGGAATACCCATGAAAAGAAAGTATGAGAAAATTTTTCATGGCGTTGCCGTTGTTGATGTCCAAGAAAACCGTATTAACGCTGTAAGTAATCCGATAAGAAATATAGTTGTCTTGTTTTGGCAAATAAGCGCATGCATACACACAAATTTAAAACTCGGACAATATACACTTGTGTAGGTTGGAAAGATTTAAACTGTTGATCGTAGTCAGAGCAGGTCTCTACATAGATACATGTATGTATGTATGTATGTATATGTATGTATGTATGTATGTATGTATGTATGTATGTATGTATGTATGTATGTCTGTCTGTCTGTCTGTATGTATGTATGTATGTATGTATGTATGTATGTATGTATGTATGTGTATGTATGTATACATGTATGTACGTACGTACGTACGTACGAGTACATGCGTACGAGTGCGAAGCTGTTGTAGCTGGAGACTTTCATTGTAGGACTGGAAATGCTTTAGATCACAACGTATTTACCACTCGACGATACACGATGTAATAATTATGATATACCTTATCTTATTTCTGAAGATGAAGTCAATAATTACGGTCAAGAATTGCTTGAATTCTGCTCCTCAACAGGATACTATATAGTTAATGGTAGACTTTTTCATGAACACAGAAGTGGCAGTTTCACTTACATATCAGAACCGGGTATAAAGCGTAAATATGACTATGTTCTAGCTACTGGTAATATGTTCAAACGCTTTCACAATTTTGCAGTTGGAAACCGTATAGAATCTGATCACATGACTTGAATTTTCATTAACATTTCGTTTCCAATATACAAATACAAATATAGGTGCTTCTTTAAATAGGGAGGGTATACCTAATATATTTTCAATTACGCTGGGCTCTTAGTAAACAAGAACAGTATTCTAGTACTTTCCGTTCCTATGAAGTAAACCTTATGTGCCTTACATCTTTTGACAAAATAGCACAGGGGAACCTTGATGATATCGATGCCACGACACTTTTATGTGATTTAGTTTGTCTAACTATGTCTAACTATGTGTGCTGCATGTGTATGCTGTGGTGTACCCATTGAGTAGCGCCCTCAACGGTCATATAAATTATATGTCTTGTCGCGCGAGCTCGAATGATTCGAATCTTTGCAACCGTCCATAAAAGTACTGGATTTTGAAAATTCAATCTCCACGAGCTCGGCATTTGCTCAATTTGCTCAATTTGCTCATTTGCTAAAAAAGGAGGGGTAGCACACTCTGGTGTTCTTTTTCGTCGCAAGATTGGAACCACATCGCCCACAACAGAAGCGACGTTTCGGAGCTTCATTTCAAATAATGTGCTGTTTCGGCTATCTGTTTTAATGTCCCACAGACTCCACAATGTATTGCAGCATGCGAAAAATATATCTCACCACAAGAGGGCAGCAGGTGGTATCGAGCTGCGAGCGAAAATCCATGGGTCACATGTTCGATTTGAAGCGTCCTGATTGGTTTATTCGATGCCGTGTCCTACCCCTCTGTATTACAAGTTTAAGCAAGGAATGCGTTCGGAGCTCGAGCATGGCAAGCAGCGCGTCACGCGTCAGCTGTCGCGAGAGAACTAAGCGTCGATTTTGCACCATGATCGATCATGTTCCATTAAAGCATTACAGACTAAATCTATCCGTATACTTTCTTTTCCTTTATTCTTTTTTAGAGTCTTCCATATTTATATATTATAAACTTTTTCTGCGATTATTACAAATGTTTCCAGAAAGTGTACAAATACATACGTACAAATCATTTCTGGCCTCATACCCAAAATAACAAATATATATATGTATGAGTTTATTAAAATATACTTTAAATAAAGAAATAAGTATGTAAATGTGACTCATAGCTAACTTGGGCCTTTGTCACCTGTAGCACATCATTATCATTTTCGGGTTTCACCAGAATTGTTGCCTCATGCTCCTGCTCTGTATTACAAGTTTAAGCAAGGAATACGTTTGAGCTCGAACACGCCAAGCAGCGGAGCTCGTCAGCTGTCGCGAGCGCACTAAGCGTCGATTTTGCACCATGTCTATCCGTATACTTTCTTTTTTCTTTATTCTTTTTGGAGTCATCCATATTTATATAAACTTTTTTTCTGCGATTATTATAAAAAAAATGTTTCATTTTTTAACCATCTCAGACCACGTGACTATAGATGGTCTGAGAACACATACATAGACGTTCGTGTGGAACGATGGGACAACTCTTCTCTGTCTATATTAAGCGCTACGATTAGTGAAATTATTCGAAAAATCCCGTAGTCGCAATAACAGTCAACAGAAAGTCCATATATTGTTTCATTTTAATAGTTGTGACCTCTGTTACGTATCTTAGTCAAACATTGTTTGTTCTTCAACTTGAAAGCTTGGTGAACTTTTGTCTAGGAAGCACGGACACTTTGACCCGAGGTATGTTTAAAAGTATAAATAAATTATCGGAAATATAGACTATATGGCAGATAAGGGTAAGGGGTAAAAGGGTAAAATAACACGGATTCTAGGACCACATTATTCATATAGTGTGATATCACAACAGCCTTTCGTGGAATTACACCATCTTAGAAACACGTCTTATTTTACCCCTTTCACTTATTATCGGCCAAATACGTCGATATTATCTATAATTCATTGTATTCTGAAAAATATCTTGCGTCGCAAGTGTCTTTGGTATGAAGAGTCATCAGTGAACTAAAATATATGTAATAACCATGGCTTACGCTATTGAGTCGTTATACACAAGGTGAGGAAAAAGAATCTGTAAGATTCACAAGGAGATGATCAGGTATTAAAACTTGCCCCATCAACTTCTCTCAGTTAGTAGTCACTGTTTAAACTTTATAGTCTGTGGGTTGAGCTAGAATTAGGCCTATTGTGTTTTGGGGGTCAGTATATACTGTGAGCGGTTAGTTAGATATAAACCTGCGACAGTAGCTGGCAATTAGCTCTTTTTTGTTTTCTCGGGCTGTCCAGTTTGCTTCGGCCGCGGGCAGTCGTGTTTTTTGTGTTTATTAATCAAAGTTGTTTTTAACGCAATAAAAGTTCTGTCGTTATTTTCTGACGCATGCGACTCCTACCTTGGCAAAAAAAATGACGAGGACAAATGATTCACACGAGTAAACAAATATTACCACAGCCGAACGTCACTCTTCCTGTAGCTTTGATGACCATACCCGACCACCTGTAAACATCGATTCTTGTCAATAATTTGTATTTCCGTCGTTTGACCCTGCTCCTGGTCGTAAGTAGGGTAACAAATCACGCCCCCGTGCGGTCGAACGATGACCTACACGTACTAAGGCATTTATTTATGATGCATGTAATCAACTATGTTCGTGCATGAAACAACATATGTATATATATTCTACGCATGATTCAATTACATTTCAATATTCATATTCATGGTAAAGTGAAAATATAACCTCAATCATAACATTTCGACAAAAAATCTTCTTACCGTCGTTTCATCGTGGAACGAGGGTTAGTTTTCTTAAATATTAGTGACAGTCCTACATGCCTACAAAGAATGGTATGGTATGTACACACACGTATATACCACTTCAGGAATGTCTGCATCAGGTCTAGAATTGTCACGTTTATTATCTTCAAGAATTCGTCAGTTTTAACTGGTCGATAAGGTGAGAGATCTAGCGATAACGTTTTATACAGATTGGAGGAGTGATAAATACCTTTAAAACCTTTCGAGAGTGTTTGAATTGCTGCAATGATAAGCGAACCAATAAGAATCCTTGAATAAATTGCCAAAATAAGAAACTTTATAGGTTGCCAAGTCACCTTACACTTTCGTTACAATAAATCACCATCAAAGAGTAAAACGAAATGCCGATCATAGCGAAAATAATTAAGGTTGTTGAGTTGCTACCGCCAGTCACGTTCACTTTATAGCAGATTTGAAGTTAGTAAGCAAGGTCGTAAAGGCTACATATAGTTTTATTTGTAGTTGCACCCTGTTTGGAAAAAACAACTACCATAAAACATCGAACAATTATACCCTTCTTTAGGTACTTTTGATACATGTATATCTTGAAACTTGCATGTTAGTAATTTGATATATCCATACATTTCTCGTTCGTACTGCATGTCACAGAAGAGAGAAAACGTGTCTCTCCAAATAAACAAAAAATAAACCACACAAAATCTTGAAAGAGTACAGGTTTAATTTTCTAAAATTTCTTACAAAAAAGTACTGACAAAGAAACGATTGGAATTTATGATCAAGCTCATCAGAAATGGTTGTTGAGTGATATTTCCAGTATAAATCATACCATTTCATACAAACGAACTATATATATACTAGAAGCCTTCAATTCGGAATGAGTCAGACCGACTTGCAGTCAGCTATCCTCAAAGACATGTAGACATGTAGTTATACGGACAGACAGGCCGTCAGATAGATAGATAGATAGATAGATAGATAGATAGATAGATAGATAGCCACCCATTCACTCACTCACTCACTCACTCACTCACTAACAAACAAACAAACAAACAAACAAACAAACAAACAAACAAACAAACAAACAAACAAACTCACTCACTCACTCACTCACAAACTCACACTATCCTTTCCTGCGTCCACCTGCTGTCCGTTCGTGCGTCTGTCTATATGGGTGCATGTCAGGTGTTCAATACATGGACGATGGTATTATTTCGAAAGGCCCTTTTTGTTGAAATAAAATAGACTTCGTTTATGTGTTTCTACATGATCTACCCCACTGCTACGTGGCTAACCAGGGTTTGTCTACAGCCCGCTACGTGGTCTGAGCAAGGAGGTATGAGGCTAGCATATCTAATCGTAATCTAATCATAAATTACGGTCAAATCAAATCCGTACTGGTACGGGTAAGTATTGTTGATTGTAATCAGAAAGCGAATTCGGGTCAACGGTTATCTACAAGTAATCTCTAGTGTGAAAGCGACCTTGGTTTTACAACCTAGTATCAAAGTGTGCCGAACGATCACATCACCTTGTTTTTTTCTGAAGTATTCGGTACCTTTGTAGCTACGACGTGCCATCAGTCCCTTTCCCCAATGTCACACTGAGTCTGAATTGCCGTAAAAACTAAAGAGAAAAATAGTGAGTTCAGTAGATCTAGGGCTTTGAATGATACAACATATAACACCGTATATTGGAAGATTTTAACCTTGTATTGAGTCTATACTGTTCAATGTGAGGGACATCAGTTATGGTGGGGTGGAAGGAGGGAGTGCATTTGTAATATTGATACGACCGCTATTATGACGTATAAAGACAATTCACTGCATTGATCTGAGTATAAAGCAAACATACATTAATGTTTGACCTCAATTGACCACATAAATGTCGATAACTGATGTCAACAAATTTAAGACTTCTTGTTTTTATTTTGGGTTTTAGTCGAAGAAATACGCACAGAAAAAAACTGATATTACAGGCATCATCACTACATATCAAAACTATCACGAATTCTCGATTGGTTGTACATCTTTATAGGGAAACATTCTCATACTCCGTTAATGTAGTACTGTGTGAGTAATTTCATGTCAATTTGTATAAATGTAATAGATCGTCAACCATGAACACTTCAGTGTCAGCGGCGCAGGAAAATATAGTCGACATATCGACTGTTGACTCGAATAAGAGTGGAATATCATTGGCACACGAACAGAATCAATTACACGTACAATGTCGTCGTTTGTTCACCCACCCTCAACACAACACAACACAACACACACAGCACAACACAACACAACACAACACAGCACAGCACAGGACAGCACAACACAGCACAGCACAGCACAACACAACACAACACAACACAACACAACACAACACAACACAACACAACACAACACAACACAACACAACACAACACAGCACAGCACAGCACAGCACAGCACAACACAACACAGCACAACACAACACAACACAACACAACACAGCACAGCACTGCACAACACAACACAACACAACACAACACAACACAACACAACACAACACAATACTACAGAACCCTATACAACACTATACAACACTGCGCAACAAAACACAACACAACACAACACAACACAATACAACACAACACAACACAACACAACACAACACAACACAACACAACACAAAACAATACAACAGAATACAACACTGCACATATACACTACAAACGCTACACTGCAATACACTAGACTAGACTGGACTCTGAATCAAGCTTTACTTCAATTTCTGAACCAGTAGAAATTCAAGGAATTATATCAAAATATCAACTTTCATATATGAATACCAATATTGTTACTTGACAAAATTACCTTGTGTCTAAACATTTATCCAATGCAAATTTTGTCTTCGATTTTGTCATCAATTTGGACGATTGTAGTGAGTTAGCATCATCCAACACGTGTGCGGAGTCAGATGTAGGTATACCAGCATTATCTTGTGTATCACAAACCTCTACTCGTGGAGGTGAAAATATACTAGTTGATCCATTTCCTCACGTTCAAGTTTCTTTATAATTAATAGAATCAAGGACTATCTCTCATCTTGGTTTGGAGTGATTCATTTTAAATCGTCAACAACACGGTTTGCATCTCCTCTGTTGGTAAGTCTTGTATTTTAGCATAGTAATACGAAGATCTCTCATCTTGGTTTGGAGTGATTCATTTTAAATCGTCAACAACACGGTTTGCATCTCCTCTGTTGGTCAGTCTTGTATTTTAGCATAGTAATACGAAGACCTTATTCCCAAGTAGTGGAACAAATACGTAGAATCTGACGACCGAGAAGTACACTTTTAAAAAACTCCTAACCAAATACTAAATATCCTAAATATCCTGATAGTTTTCGTTTCATGGTGACTTTTGCGTGTTATTTGTTTCATTAGACTAAACGCCCCCATTTCATTTAAACTCTTTCATAGAACTAGTTCAGGAAAACTGACACATTTGAGTTATTTTACATTGTTCTAGCATGTAGGAAATACAATTTTCTGTAATACTGAGTTTCTTTATCAACTGCTTACTTTTTTGAGTTCCAAACTTAAGTTCTTGCACAGCAAATACTAGTAGTATCTTATTTTTTCAATGGGTGGTCCAAAATTGACAAGTCGCTGTGAAAAACAAACCCTCTTCAATCATATTGTATCCTTAACGAAAACAAGCACAGATTTGACCATCTCAGAGATGATAACAATTCCCAGTTTATGTCCATTTTCGTCCACTGTAAAGGCACATTTCCAGCATCACGCGACAAAGGTTCTTCGAAAGTCACCTCTTGTGACGCAGTGGGTGTCTGTACTGGGGACGAATTGGCTGTGAAAGTATTAAAACACACACTACCAAGAGAAATAAGCTTTCTGATTGGCTACAAGACTTTATGCAAGATCACGTGGATTTGTCAAGAGAAAGTGCGTCCAAATGCCTTCTTCCATGTACTACTTCAGTTTTTGTGAGTTTATCTGATGTTTGTGATTGGCTGTTTCATTGTCAATCTTAATATTCTAGTTTGCATGTCTGTAGCCACTGATAACATAGTCTGGTGAAGGTTATGAAAGCCAGTGATCCTAAATCAGAATAACGTCTGGTTCGACAAAGATCTTAGCAATATTGCTACAAATGGGGGTCACGTTTCGCTCTTGATATGATTTTAACAGCTCACCCGTACCCCACCATTATCAGGTAAATTAGAACATAATTATTCAATGTTATAGCTGACTTCTGTTAAATCATTGACACAACTATCCTCACTTATTTTGAAAATTTGTTTGATTTTTAAAGGAAGTTAAGTCGTTATTACTTTCTCGGATTTAATCAATATAGTGTATTAGATATTGGTAGGAAAGTAGTGTATGTATATTTTGTGGGTCCTCTGACGATGAACAGATCGAAAGGTAGCACTAGTCAGGGTGCTTCAATTAAAATGAAGCCTATGAGTTGAGATTTTTATTTACAATTTGTAGTTTGGTAATAATAATAATTGAGAATATTTAGGGAATTCTAGTTGACACAGCCAAAAGTGGTCTACAGTTGAAAACGCATGCTGGATGAATGTTAATACTAGGCCTGTAACGTTGACTTGTGAAGACTTCGAAATTAAACTAGTAAAGTCGTAAATAGTCTTATTATAAGATTCACGAGTAATGGTTGTTCATTTGTTTGGCATATCAGATAATCAAGATACAACAACAAGCGGGGGCGAACTGTGTGTCACCTTGTCCTGATCGAATGTAAAACAAATTTAGCATGATAGATTATCCTTTTTAAAGTCATCTATGTCGCGTTTAGTGCAATGGTGAGTATTATTGTCCCTTTGTTAGTAACATTACCTTTGTAATTTTTTATGTTAATCAAACTGATTCAGAAATAGGACAACGTACTGAAATGTTAGAATTCTAAACAAAAAATTGGATTTGTTACTGAGCTTGAACAATTAGACCACTTCACGAGTAAGTAATTCTACTGTGGAAATAATCGTGCTAATGTTTATTTATGCTACTGATCGTTCTGTTTGTTCATCTTTTGTGGCGACTGTATTTTCAAAATTGTAGCCATCATGAAAATATTTCCTTATCTAGTGTGTTGGTACATTTTACTATTCCTGAATAAAACCAGTAAATATTGAACCAATTATTATATATCATAGAGCCATGTGAATTTTACATTTCGTTGTACCTCTCCAAACAAAAGGTGTTAGGGGTCCTGGCCTTTCATCAGTTTCTACGTTGTGTAGTTTCCTATGTCACGAGTACGTGTGCACGTCCCTGTTTATTTATGACGAAATATGCGGTTACTCTGGCGATCAGCTTACTTCACTTATCGAACAGTCTGACACACGACAAACTATGGAATGGTAAACAGATGCGGGCTTTGGTATTGATACTATTGTAGTATCGATAAAGTAAAAACATTTTGAGTAAATTCTGTAACTTAAGCAGTGATTATTATTTTGAGCCTGTACCCGACAAATTAACGTGTACTCAAGAGATTGCCATGAAACTAAACACAAAACAGTTGGCCTATTTCTTGCCTCAGTGAAATCTGCAGACATTCAGTTGCTCATACTTGGAAACACACAATGTTGTACTATTTTTCTTGAGAGAAAAACAAGAATTAATAAAACAGTTTGAGTGGCTAGAAGTGTACCTATGTCTCGAAATTCAGTTTTGACTGTCTGAGCTAGAAAATAACGAGGCGACCCTTTGCTCCCGGGCATGTTCAAGACTCACCGATTTCACTAGACCGGCTGTTGAAGTCGCAAAGTATCATCACAGACATTGATAAGACAAAACCACGTCTTTTAATAAATCAACCACTTCATCCCATTTAAAAGTTGCTGACAGATTTTGCACACGGGACGCTAAATTTTTGGTAGGTAGGAGGAAAGTATTAAAGCGAGTCTCATCGAAAGAATTCGGGCCAGACTTACTCAAGTCTTGTAAATTATGTAGGTTTAAATAACATATCTTATCGCAATCTAAGATCAATCATGTATACCAGTACAGCTAAAGCATTGTGGATCGTAGTTGGAAAGCGAATGATTCGGGGTCAGATGTTATCTAAAAGGTAACCTCTTGTGTGAAAGCGACCTTAATTTTATAACTCTGTATCAAACAGTGTACTGGCACCAACGAGCTATCAAGTAGTTTTTCGTCGAGTTGTTGGCATTTTAATAACTATGGCTCGATACTTCGTCCCTTTCACCAGTGCACTGTAACCTTCATATCGCACGCGATCGAACAATTTACATGTTTTCATCAAATACAGATTGTACATAACCTAAATGTATTGAGACAACTTGTAACGATTCAATTTCAGGTGGGCGAATATACAGATACTCTTGATGTATAGCTGGGTGGTTGGTTGGATGGCTGGATAGATGTATCACGAATAACACGAGAAAGGTGTTATAGTCACAATGGATTGAAAGCAATGCCGAAGCATTTCAACCTGTTCGAGTTATTTGTATTATCTATCTATCTATCTATCTATCTATCTATCTATCTATCTATCTATCTATCTATCTATCTATCTATCTATCTATCTATCTATCTATCTATCTATCTATCTGTCTGTCTGTCTGTCTGTCTGTCTGTCTGTCTGTCTGTCTGTCTGTCTGTCTGTCTGTCTGTCTGTCTGTCTGTCTGTCTGTCTGTCTGTCTGAGAGAGAGAGAGAGAGAGAGAGAGAGAGAGAGAGAGAGAGAGAGAGAGAGAGAGAGAGAGAGAGAGAGAGAGAGAGAGAGAGAGAGAGAGAGAGAGATGGATAAAGACAAGACTGCAAGTGAATGTACACTAGTTACGCTATTAACAATTAAATGTGTTCTGGCGGCACATACAGTATATGATTCTGCAAAAGCAACACCATACAGTTCACATGCATGCGAATAGCACTCTGGTTGTCTTTCAAGTAAAATGCCAACATACATAAGTGTTACTCTATAGCATGTCGCCTCTTGTCAGTGATGTAGCATATACAGTATGCTACATCAACTAGTATGGGTCTCAACGATACTTCAAAGCTGCAGAAACGGAGGCAAGGAGCGATAAGCGAATGCATAATAATGATTCGAGACGTCAAATGTCATTCATTGTAAATTGATTGGCGAGAGTGTCTGGCATTGGCTTTGCCATAAGATACTTTTTTTCACATAAATATAATCTTTGATCAGTAGATTGTCGGCTTGTTTTCATCATTATCCATTCAAAATTGATTGTAAGTACACACACAAATACATACAAATGAAAAACATGAAACACTGTGTAACGGCTCCTGTGTATCTTACTTGTATCTTACTTGATACTGTACTATTTTCATATATATATATATATATATATATATATATATATATATATATATATATATATATATATATATATATATATATATATATATATATATATATGTGTGTGTGTGTGTGTGTGTGTCTCTCTCTGTGTGTGTGTCTGTGTGTCTGTCTGTGTGTGTGTGTGTGTCTGTCTGTCTGTCTGTCTGTCTGAGTCTCTCCCCGTATGTATGTATGTATGTATGTATGTATGTATGTATGTTTGTATGTATGTATGTATGTATGTATGTATGTATGTATGTATGTATGTATGTATGTATGTATGTATGTATGTATGTATGTATGTATGTATGTATGTATGTATGTATGTATGTATGTATGAGTTTATATTACAGCATTTCAACGATACGGCCCATTTCATGTTAGTGTTCTCTGGCTCTGTTTTTGAAGTCATTTTTATAAAGTATGGATTCTAGAGAGTCATTTCCTGATTTTAAATCACGTACACTTACTTACGATTTAAAGTTGATCTTGTGCATTTATTATAGGATATATTTGCTGTGGTACATTGTTTGTACCTATAGAGACACAAAATCAGCTTCTCTGAAATCGCAAGTAATTGTAGATAATGTAACATCATGACAGGACTCTCCAGAGCACATGGTTTATGACAATATCTCTATTTCCAGGAGTGGCTCCCCCTTATGTGTATCATGTGCGGTTTCTCATTGGTTTCTGAGTGCTTGTATCAAACAGCACCAGCGAACACTAACTATTCAGAAGGAAAGTGCCTGCATAGAGAATACAATGTTCATTGTTTAGATGAAAGTCTCCTTCAAGCAATATTTTTCAACAGCATGGATCTATATATAACTCAGTTATAGATCCATGGTCGCAAGTAAGAGACATATTTGGGTCGCTATGTTGATAACCGGCCGCGGCCTAAATTCAGGGACAAATTTGGGTTGTAAATATTGTTTAGAGTTTGATTGTCCGTGCCTTAATATCTCCAACCAACGACTATGAACGAAGTAATGTTGATATTCGTTGTCAAGTGAAGATATTTGAGTTTTAGGTTCTTTAAATTATTTTCCCCTTTCCGCTTTGTATTACCATGAACGGAGAAAGGAGTTCTTTAAATTCTAGTTACACTAAAATAAAGTGTTATTCTTATATCTCTAACACACATACATATATACATACGTATATACATACATACATACCTACCTACCTACCTACCTACCTACGTACGTACGTACATACATACATACATACATACATACATACGTACGTACGTACGTACATACATACATACATACATACATACATACATACATACATACATACATATACATACATACACACACACGTACGTACGTACGTACGTACATACATACATACATACATACATACATACATACATACACACACACACACACACACACACATACATACATACATACATACATACGTACGTACGTACATACATACATACATACATACATACATACATACGTACGTACGTACGTACATACATACATACATACATACATACATACATACATACATACATACATACATACATACATACATACATACATACATACATACATACATACATACATACGTACATACACGTTGTTTGAAGGGTACTGGATAATAACAATTCCCTTGTCTTGTATATTCAGTGGAGATGTCATCATGTGAACGTCTTTCATTGCTTTTATGTAAATGTTTGCAAATATCAAGTGTTCTGTAAATCATTTTTGTTTCCTCACAATCAGAGTGTATTATTGGGGATCATGAGGTTTGATGGTGGGTTTGGAAGGTGATCTCAAATAATGTTTAGGTTCCTAAACTGTACTTTTCATGAGAAAAATGCACGGTGTTCATCTATGGCTATCCTATATACACTACATGTTAAGTTGGACTCTGCTTCTGAAACAAGAATAACGTTTGACTAGACATGGATAGAATTTACCTGGACAAGTCACAACTTTTGAATTCACCAGAGATGTAAAAGATATATCTGAACGTTGTTGTTAGGGATGTTTTGTTGCCAGCACCAACGGAATGAAGGGGAAGGTCTATATTATTGTGTTTATTTTGATTTAGCACTTTGTCCATATGTATAATTTGACAGGCAGGTGGAAGAATTTATTGTCTTTTTATTGGGATATATATTTCATAAGCATTTATATAAACTTTCCCGCACTGCCAAATAATCAGTTGCGAACAGTTAGTACGAACGTCTCACAGATCACAACTCAACTTCTTCCAAGATGGCAACGACTACTGAAATGATGTCGACAGCGGACACCAACTCAACTGTGATGGAGCAGCTAGCTCCTCATCTCCTTACCTTACAGAAAGTTGATCAATACATGATATACGTCATCATGGTGCTCATAATGATCGGAATGGGGGGTCAGACTGAAGTTCCAGAATTGAAGAAAAGTCTACGACGACCGTGGGCAATTTTGATCTGTTGGTTGTCACAGTTCATCATCATGCCGTTATTAGGGTTTGGTTTAGCCCACGCAGCAAACCTTCCAGCTGAGTTCGCCATTGGGTTGATCGTACAATGTTCATCACCCGGTGGCAGTCTTTCCAATGTCTTTGCTTACTACGCTAGAGGTAACGTCACTCTAAGGTAATGCTCTCGAATAGTATATATTTTTCTTCACGTGAAACATGCATGCCCAAGTTGACAAAACAATCGAATACACTTTGTGCTTTGTTTTTCATATGGATCTCTTAAAAAAATGAGAAATCGCAAATTTCATAACCTCATCGAACAATAAGTTAATTTTCGTTAGTTATCTGCGTTTAATTTGATTCTAGTATCTCTATACTGCATTCAAAATTTTATAGAAATTAAAAAAAATGTCCAACCTGAAGTAAAATTTAATCATTGGTTTCTTCCAAGACAGCACTGTAATTTTATCGATGTATACGTATTCTTTACTGACTCAGAATTGTTTATCGATTAAGATTCATATGTACATTGTACAAATCCTAACCTTGAGAATATGAAATGTCTCCAAAACCCATAAATTTGAAGTCGAATACCTACTCTGAAAAGTGTTTACAAACTTTCATTGTAATTAATATAGTTTTGAGTGTTGTTGCTACTTGATGAATCTCTGTGTTCTAGTCTCTGATACGAATTCAATCACTGAAAAAAAAATGCGGGTTGCTTTATGTTTTGTCCGTCCGCAAAAGCAAAATAGTTTGTGTGACTGTACTTTTGTAGTTAATTGGCCTTGACTTATTTACATCAAGGACATCATAACAACAATACAATACTGCGTACAACAGGTGGTTTCTTCAGTCACTCAGGTTTCTTCCGTGGTCCCTGTAACTTTGGAAAGTGCATAAAAGTTGGGCCTTTTAAGGACCAAACTGATGAACCCCTTCCTCGGTGAATCAAACCGTTGCCCATGGAAACATTTTCCCCGCACAATCGTACATCAAGGGAGAGGGATATAGCTTTCTTAAATTTCGTGGCGCTGTGGCTTCCTTTCGTGGCGCTGGTAATTTCTAGAAAAATCACTCGAGACAAGTTGTTAGCTCGTTGTTAATTTTTAGTACTAACTTAACGTGCAAGAAATTGACAGTTTGCTTCAAACGAGAAATTATGACATATAGGATCTATAATTCAACGTCTTTTAATCGTCGCAAATGAATTTAAATCACTCGCGCAGAATCCCGGTGGTTAATAAAATTCCTCCTCAGTGAAGGACCTCTTGAGGCCAATTATCGTTGAAATTGCCACCTTAAGTTATACTTACAGCAGGCCTAGGTCGACAATAAGAAGACGACCCAACAGTAAATTCAGGGGCTGATTGATTATGTTGAAACTTTTATTTCTCACATCAACCATAGCCCCACGTTCGACACCCCGAAGTCGTCACTGCGATATATAATAAAACTCGTGTCACATATGTTATCGTGAAGATTTTCTGTCTGAAGGGACCACTCAATTTATACGTTTTACGGCCCGGGTGTTTTTTGAACTGAAGTGTAGATATCGACCACTTCCTGTTGATAAAACTTAAACCTTACATTTTAGGCATGCTAAAAACGATTCGATAACATAAATTATTATATGTATATTAGATTATTATGCCGTCGACTGTACTTACAATGTCAGGAGATGATTTTGAAAGTGGCACAAATTCAGTTTAAGGCCTTTGTCATAAGTAAAAAATACTTACATAAAACCCTTTCAAGTGTTACAGTATTGTTAATGTCGATACATGTCTAAATTCTATGACATTACAAATGTTGACTGTATAGTAGGGATTTCCTATAGTCTAGTCTAGTCTGTCTAGTAGTAGTTTATTATAGTGACATGCAGTTTTAAAAATAAATTACAATGAATATATGGAAAGATATATAATTGCCCAGCCCTTCGGACTGTCGTATAAGTCACCGTTTTCCAAAAGAAATTAAGCAAACAGAACATCTATAAACTTACATACAGTATGTAAATATAGAAGAAAAATACAAAGAACATATGTACACCTATGGTGATATTTATCTAAACATTGTTTTCCTTCTCTTAAAAGCATTATACACATACAGTATATAGCTATACGACGTGAGCATCGTACGTTAAGGAAGTGAAATTTTTCCTCTATTCAAATCAACAAACGCGTCAAAAAATTGTGCATCTGTAAGTGTGTTCAACTTAAATAGTAGTAGATAACCTTACAGGCAAACTCCGCTTGTGTCACTTTGATATAGAATTTGAACACCTCGAGTGTACCTTTTTTGTCTTCATCTTTTCCCACTCTCTCTAAATCTACCACAGATTACAAGAAAGCGGCGAATAACGGTGGACATTTACTATAATAAACTCTTGAGTGTCACAGGCCGAAATAGAAACACCGAGTCTTCAAAATCTGGGCATTGAAAACATTGTCAATGTGTTGGAAGCCTGACACGTTAAATTGTGGTACAGTTGCTATACAAAAACACTTCGAAGTAAAATCAAATATACCAGCATGCGAAGGACACTGTCTGTGCTTTAGACGCGAAAAGAAAATCACACGCTATTATCTGTAGACAACCGATGACATCGACTTGCCCATTTAATCTTTTGGATAGAAAGAGAACCACAGGAATGATATATATATGCACTCACTGGAGTACTAGTACAATAATGCATACATGCACCCTTGCCTCTTTATGTTGGTAAACCATTTAGTGAACTCAAATAAGTTCATACCTTTAAAGACTTCGATCTATTCCTTGCAGTGTATATTTTAGACAAGGTGGTAACAAAATAATCCGAATTTGACATGTAACTATATCACACATTCCACATACCACCAATATTCTTCGGCAAGTTGTAACTCTAGCAGTCGTATAGATCGACACGATATTTGAATGACGGGTTGGGATCCATGCAGATACAACTCGCTAAACCTTATACATGTACTGCTAGTTCTGTATATATGCTACGAGGACCGCAACGCGTCTTCGAAGAGACGGGTCCGGGGTCTCTTCCGTCAACAAAAACCCTCCCGATGCTCGTTCAATAGGTCACCGACCCCTTCTTGTAGAAGATGATAGGGGGACAGCGAACATGTTATACCACACTACACTAAATGGTGATGTATCGCCACAGTCAGACGTTGCTGGCGCTATTCAAACTCACATGTTACTGTGACCCACAGAGGCCCAAAACATTCATACCTTCCAAGTACAAATATATGTAACACAAATAAAACACGTAATGCAAGAAAAAATGATTGTTTTTTAAAAATAAAAGGAGAAAATTTCAATTTCTACAAACTGTTTTCTTTCAGTGTATGTTTAACAACATGTTCTACCATTCTGGCTGTGGGTGCAATGCCACTGTGCCTGTTTCTATACGGACGTTCGTGGACCTCAGGTGCCAACTTCACAGTTCCATATCTGATCGTAACTGTCACATTGTTAATATTACTTGTACCAGCTGCCTTTGGCTTACTTCTACGCTATAAATTACCAAAATATATCAACAAAATAACAAACGTAAGTGAAAAATACTTGTTTTACATCTTCATGGTTTTTTTTGCACTTGTTTGTCCGAAAGGGGTCAGTATATAGATATTGCATGCGTGTGTGTATCCACCTTACCAAGCTGTTACAAATTAGATTGAAAGTTATATAATTATGAGCTCTCATCTCACTTTTAAGCAATGGAAAAAATCTCAGAAGGTGGCGTTAGGAATCTTAACATTAACAATTTTAATTTCCAGTTTGGATACGTCAGATATGTCTGCTACCGTCCCATCTTTGACCAGCATGACGCTATAGATGTAAGATGTTCAACCTACATTATTGTATTGCCAAAAACCCATTACATTTTGTATTTGGTGTACACTAGATAATGTTTTTATTTGTTTATTTGTGTCTTTACAGGTGTGTGCCTTGATCGGAACAATCGGTATTGTCATTAGTATCATTCTTCGTGCCTATATCAAACCCGATGCATTCACATCATCTTGGTACATCTGGCTGATAGCACTTTTCCTCCCGATGTTCGCAGCATCACTAGGTTTCATCACTTCCACTATCATACGCCTTCCATGCTCAAAGAGACGCACCGTTGGTATAGAAACAGGTTGCCAGAATATCGCGCTTGCCCTCAGCGTCATCAACACATCGTTTCCAGCTGGTCCACAGAGAGCCCGGATGTTGGTCATCTCATCCCTCTACGGCCCTATCCAGATAGCTGAGCTGTCGCTTGTCATAGTCATTTACAGGATGCTTTACAAGCGTGGTCACTGCCTTGCCTGTGACTATGGTGACGATGATGGAAATGAAGGACAGGAAATGGTGACGAAAGATGTAGGACAAAAGACCAAGGTACACGCCGTGACGGATGGACAACTGGAGAAAGGATGGCATAAGAACGAAGGATTTGATGGTGAAAATAAAACGCAAGGATCTCAGACCGACATGACACCAGTAAAATATTAATAAGTAAAGACATAAAAACCACCGAAAGGGGAGCTGTGGTCTTAACATTTCCACGTTTCCTCCCATTATTAATATCTAGGAGAAAAAAAAATTGCATTTGCTCTATAGCTCATTGTTGACTGATCCTACTTAATACATTTGAACAGATACTGCATAATTGATGAAAAAAACAACAATAGTTTGGTGTGTTCGTGTGTACGTATTTTGACTTACCAAGGTATATATCGTCCCAAGATCGAGATAAATGTATCTGAAGCCCGCCCCCTGCGGTCAGAAAATGGTTTTACTTCAAGGGACTTTTTGTTTTAAATTGTTGAAAACAGTGTTTTAATGAAGATTTAATACTCCACTTCATTTTTTTTCGCGCTAAACAGTTCATGAGGGACCCATATACTTGTCACATGACATTTTCACACATAAAATTCTCTGTATCATGTCAGGTATTCTTACATAATAGTCTTTTCATCGGGATTTAGACAGTCTTACTAAATTTGAAAATTTTGAAAGATCTTTTAAAATACATATTGTAAAAAGTGATTCAATAGTAATGCATTAATGTATTTGAGTTGACACACAACATCTTGTCAAGACGTGTTACTCATCAAATTCGTGCTTTTACACAGAAAATATGACGTCACGGTTTGAAGTTAAGTGACGTTGTATATGACGTCACCAATTTTCTAAACGTACAATTATGGAGGTTTTACAGCAAATTTTAATGAGTGTACACGTATGTATATATATATACACTGAGGGGTGACTTTTTTCGTGACTAACTACCTCTTTTAACTTTGAACTCTGACCTTCGACTTGGCATTTGTTGTAAAAACATTGTATAATATACTATAGGATTACTACTTATTACGAATTGTGTTTTTGTTTTGAAATACACTATTGCAAATATTGCCGCAGACACGTCTTAAGTTTACCTTTCGTCTACCGAATATAGCCTTAAAGTGTTTGATAGTATGTACATATGTACGTATACATTGCGTTCGAATAAAATGAACTTTCTACAGTTATTGACTACGACTTTTTTTTCATGAAATGCAACACATTTTGGTGTTCCGCTGTGGACATTGCAAAGTCATAGTATGTGACTCATTGTGTGTTACATTACATCCTGTAAACTTATAGTACACCTGGGCCTTTGGAAAGAACTATATTCACGTGCATAATGACTAAAATGTTCATCAGCTTGGTAGAGATCAGATGGATTACAGAGGTCGTAACGCTAAAGGAGTTAAATTTTCGACATTATAAAGAGACTGGGATACTAATAAATCTATAAGAGAAATACTTCATACAGGTCTTGATGAAAGTGTGTTGTTGTTTGTCTTTTGAACGGTCTTTACAGTTATAATTCAAGAGTGGAAGAAGAACACAGAGTCGTAGTTTAAATTTGAATTGGATGATCTTGTTATTTTTATCGCACGGCACAACCATGTAAAAAAGTGGTATTAAAATAGCACAACACAGGTAATAGTGTTTCACACTTATCGTCAATTTTAAGCGAACAAAACCCTAGTGTGTTATCACTTTCATACGTACAAACTTGATTTAACGTCCTAACTTTGGTCTCGTATTTACGGGCCGGTCACTTGTCGACGAAGGGGGGGGGGGCAGTCCCGGTACGCACCAAATTCACCCCCCCCCCCAGCCAGCTACAAAAATGAACGAACAAAAGGCACGAACGACTGTCGACAGTCTACCATTATTGCTATGGAGATCATTATAAGGTCATAACACGCTGGAGTTAGTGAAGGTCTCTTGTGCGCATGAACGGAAGTGTTATGGCAAAAACAAAGTAGTACTGAGTAACAATTTCTCGCTAGCACGGAAAGTATTTACCGAAAAATGCGTCATGTAACCTCATAGAGAGTAGATCATGGTCAGCGTAAACAATACTTCCCAACTCTTATTTCACACACCAGAAGGGAGACGTCAGCAACCAGCAGCATCGTGAACATTATGACTGAAAAGGTGTCATACATTTTTTGTATGTAGTAAGCTTACTTCATTGAAGGTAAAATATCTTTGTTATATAAAGCTGTTATAGTCCTGTTTGGAGACGGAGTATTAAAGTCTGGACTCGATACTCACATTCTCCCTTTTAGAACCAAGTCCCCATTTACTCCGTCTGCAAGTAGGACCACTCGTTATAATATTTCTCAGACTACTATACCACAGTATATATGTATATATTGAGACACTTTATTCACGTTGTGTAACATGGTATAACAAGTCATCGTTACAAGTCTCCACAGTAAAAGATGTCAGTGCATGGCTACTGTTACAGTATCTCATTTGTTGTACACGTAGTTTCATATTTATTCAAGAATTTCCTAAATCTAACGATAGACATCTGAATAATTAACTAAATATTGTCCTTTGATACGATCTTGGCTGTGTTACTAGTAATGATGTAGAAACCAGTTTCTCTATTAGCTCTGACGAAAGTCATGACAACAGAAAAAAGGAAGACACTGCAAATGAAAACAACCAAAGAGACGTACAGGGTAGCAAACATTGCGAGATAATTTTCTCTCGATATTCCACGTACTTCCATAGGAGTGAAATTCTCGATATGTGCGATGCACGAGTTCACATTTCAGACAGTAGTTAGTATGGCATAGTATCGATGCTTTACATTTATACGTTTACTAGAATAATGGCCGATGAAACATTGACAGATTTTTTAAAAGCTATATAATTAATTAATATAATATTACTTGGTTTGAGAGTAAACTGTATGGTATCTGATGGGCGTTTAATAGGAACTAGCATGCGTGACCTTATTTGTAACCTTATTACAATGTGTGTATTAAAAGAGTGTGAACGTTCTAGGTTCTCTTTGTTCCCTGCTTTTTAAAAAGAGAACCAACCGTGTTTGAGCAATCACATGAAGAAGAAAAGTGCCACACCCTTTGTAAACCTTGCCCAACTCTGAAGCCAAATATTTGACAGTGGCAGGTTAAATACAGACAATATGAAACAGGATGAAGATTTAACCTTTTAGGCGACTTTGTCCGTCGATAGTACTTGGGCACAATTTCAATACATGTAATATTAGTGCTAGTTGACACGACCGTTCATATCAGTTATACCTACATTCAGTTTGCAAACTCGACAAGTGGTAGATTAGTTTTGACATCGTATTTGGGGTTTCTGTTCAAAACAATTATTTTAGAGGAAAGCTTTCTTAGGCCCTCGGACTGGGACTTAATGATTCTGTGGAACAATTTTCCTGCTGGTAATATAATGTCCCACATGCACACCGTGTATGACGAGCCTCGTTCGTTGCACGGTGGGTAGAAAGGCTTGTATTCCAAAGCGTCTGAGTGAATAGATAGTCTCTGTTCAGATACTAAGAGTGGCCATATTTTTTCCTGTTTCTCATTACCCGACCTACCCAAATTTTTAGCTCAAACATCAAAATAAAATTTGTATTTTATTTTATTTTCGCCCAACCCTAATATTTTGCGGAACAGCGCCCTTTCTGGCAAGAATAAATAAGTGTTTGGACTGTCGACGCTATCTTCAGTCGTGGCGGCGACGACGCTTGTTCACGAACAGATGAAGGAAGTTATTAAAGTAGGGGGAAGGGTTTTAGAGAAGAAGCAATGCCAATTGTGTAGGGAAGATGGGAAAGGGCCTATGAATCCAATAAAAAGAAGATAGAGAGGAGAAAAAGGAGAGGCAGAGAAATATGAAGAAGATGATTTTTTCATACTAATTTTTTAAAAATCGACCCATAGTTGCTTTGAAAAAAAGTGATGAGAAACAGAAAAAATAAGGTCACCCTCATGTTGCAACATGTGAAATATTCCATTTTCCTGTAGTATGACTTTTGTATTTTGCAGGAAGTTGAAGTAAAGCATCATGCCGTATTATTCGTCTCGTGATTACCGAAACAGACCTTACCGTGAGAGCACTCCACAAGGCTGGGTTTTCTGCTGGTTGCTCGTTTTTATGATAGGATTCCTCTTTGGGGGAATTTTACTTCTAGCGTTTGGATATGCCTTTGATGATACAGATTCAACAGAAGACGACGGATATTCATCTTCATCTTCCAACCGCAATTCGTGGCCTTCAGGGACCGATCCGACTTACTACATAATGAGACATTCTGGTGTCGGAAGCCTTATTATTGGATTGTGTTTTGTTATAATCTTTTCTGTCTACACTGCCATGGAGAAAGACACCATATGTAATCCGTGACTCAACTATGTTGCATACGACTAGTATGTAATGATATTATTTCAAACTATGTCAAAACAGTTCAAGTATTTTATATTTCATAAACACATTTCGAGGTTTGGAAAAAAACCCACTTTTGTGTAAGTTTCTATTCTGTGAGGCAACAATCTAAACCTAGAATATAACATATCTCATGTCACTATGACACGCTGAGCTCCCCTGTGTGTGTGTGTGTGTGTGTATGTATGTATGTGTGTGTGTATGTATGTATGTATGTATGTATGTATGTATGTATGTATGTATGTATGTATGTATGTATGTATGTATGTATGTATGTATGTGTGCGTCTGTGTCTGTCTGTCTGTCTGTCTGTCTGTCTCTGTCTTTCTGCCTGTCTGCCTGTCTGTCTGTCTGTCTGTCTGTCTGTGTCTGTCTGTCTGTCTGTCTGTCTGTCTGTCTGTCTGTCTGTCTCTATCTGAATCTACCGGTTTTTCTATTTACCCATGGTCACAACGATAAATCCTGTAGCTTATTTCTTTAAATCTTCGATGGTGGGGCATAATGACACTGTGGTGTGAATTTAATACATAAATGGCATTACTAGTAATAGTAGTAGTATGAACCATACGCTTGACACTTAGTACCCGGATGATATATCATGCAGAGGGCAGTGTATTCAAACTATCAAGATTTATTACACCATGCCACCACTTGACGTTAGGCAAGCAAACAGAAACATGTCAAGACAACACAGGGAACGTTTGTTCGCCCTGGTGACATTTCATTTTGAAGAGCACATCTCTATTAAGTGTTTTTAAAATAATTACCGTGTCAATGAAGACCGTTTAAAAACTGTTTGCGAGATGCTTCAAATGTAGTTATATACTGTACGTTCGTTTTGTCAGTAAGCTGAAACAGTTTTAGACAACATTTTTAGGACACTGTGAAAAGGTAGGCTTAAAATTTGGTTGAGAACTCATGAAAAGATGATTCTCCAACTAGAAAATATAATGTGTTTCAGGTAGCTGTTCACTGACTCTGTTTGATACAACCATGCAGAAACCAATACTACACATTCTACACTTTAACATAGACTGTCAACAGTCATCTTGAATTTTTTGCAATCTATCTTTTAATATTATTTTTGCCGCTGAAATTAATAGAATTAAAACATGGTGTGCGTTGGACGTTTGTTGAAGTCAAGACGGGTTATGTTTATGTGTTCGAATCCTCAGTGTTAGTGCGGAGTAGCGCGCGTTCTGTATCATGTGTATAGAACACAGAATTACACTGTACATGCTGACTATATCGCATGTCACATAGGTTATGTATGTGCACACAATTAGTATTTCAATAAAAAAGTATTTCAGAAGTTTTTTTTTTAGGAATATGACAAAATATAATCCGAGTCTCAATACAGACTGACTTTAACATAGCATGATCGAAATTACTTGCTACATATTACCTGAATGGAATAAACTATTTAATGATCATACTGTAACTAGACACAGCCACGCGAGTTCCTGTGTGTTGACGTCTGCATTTGATATCTGCATGGTGGCGAGAAAGTTAATTTCATTTTAATAGACAAAATGTAGCAAGAAACTATATTCGTCGAATCTTGCTGTCTCTTGTGCACGAATAGTTTCTTATTATTGGCTTCTCCATGGTTGTTTCAAACAGGGCCAGTGAACAGTGACCTGCAAGGCACTGTATACCAAACTTTTTTTTTTAATTAATCAATATTTATATCGAACTTTAAATTCATCTCTATATTCATTACAAATTACATATATCACTTTATTATATTGGCGTTTCCATATATTTGACTGGTTGAAATGTTTCATAGAAGTTGAGCACTTTTATAGTAGACCGGTATAAGACGAGTTAGTTGGAAGGTAAACAGTAAACGTCTGAGATCGAGATAGTCGGTCGAAACCGTGTTGCATACTCGTGTTGACGCCGACCAACTGTTACGGTGTGTGCGTCATGTACGTATAAAACGTGAATGGGCTCCGTCCTATGCGCGTCCATCCGTATATTTAGATTAGGAGAACTCTACAGAAATGTCGAGTCGTTACAGAAACAACAGATGTAATCGTAATGTAAAACACTGATGAATGGCGCCGAATCAGAGTTTTAGTTCCTGGTGAATAGTGATGTAGGAAGGGTATAACCCCCACCCCACTCCACACAACGTTGTTTGTTACCGTTGAAGTTATTACGTGGAGAAAACAGTCTGAGGTACAGAGGTCTGGATAGATACATTGCAAAATGTCACAGATAAAGTTAAAAATATATGTGTGATGCACACAGTTTCGACAGTGTTTTGTGCAAATGACGGTAAAAGTATACAAACCCAGTGTGTTTTTGTAATTTGTATCAAAGTGTTGTACGGATGCTTTTTATCAAAGCCTGTTTATCAAAGTATTCTATATGTTTTATTCGACAAGTCTGATAAATGCCTACACTTTTTATTTTTTTCTTTATTTTACTTCTCAGCCACGTATGCATATTATACCTTCCAAAACTTAACATTCCATAGGCAAACAGTGTCGTAATGGTAAACTCACTTCAACGGTCAAGAGGTCAAATAGTACGTTTCTGAAAGACATCAATGACAATGTGTACATGTGTAAGTTTTTGTTTGCCACGTCGTGTTACTTATTCAAATATTCGGACTTGACTTGAGAGCAGAACAAACCCTTCGATTTCAAGTAAAGGGTTTCAAACATTGAGGTCTCCTTGATCATCATCATCATCATCATCATCATCATCATCATCATCATCATCATCATCATCATCATCATCATCATCATCATCATCATCATCATCATCATCACCATCATCATCATCATCATCATCATCATCATCATCATCATCATCATCACCATCATCATCATCATCATCATCATCACCATCACCATCATCATCATCATCATCATCATCATCATCATATAAAAATTAGGCGCCAATTGCTGACAAACCATGCAATAGCTGCTGAGACGACAACTAGCACATTCCTATATAAATGAAGTCAATCGGTACCATTGCGACAAGGAGATTCCAACCACTTTCGGCATGTACAGCATATGTCTAATGTTTGGTTTTCGTCTCAGTTTTGATTAATGGTAATACAATCTACCTGAATACCATATCGAGTAAATTTGCTTATAGGCTTTGCTCTCCATAGGGTCACAATGTTTTCCAACAGCTGTTCACAAGATTACCCGAAGTTTCTGCTTAACAGCATAACAATTACAGATCAATTACGTCTTGCACTTTCGAATTCATTAATATAGCATACTCGATCGGTCCTTGGTACTCGCGTTGAAAGATAACGGATTAGTTTCTGGATACGGAATTGACTTAGGACACAACTGCAGAATGTACGCGATAGTTGGAAAAAAGTTTGCTTAAATGAAAGTCACCTGAAACTGTTGGATCCTGGAGTAACATTATTTTATCAAACTCTACAGAAAACAGGTACAAAAATCAGGTGTTATTTAGATTTAGTTGGATGTTTAGGAGAACCGGCGTTCAAGCCACATTGATTCATCTAAATATATATGGCTGCCGTAGTTTGATAACAATGTGACAACATATTACAATGATGTTTCATATGGCAATATATATTGAAGAAACGAAGAATTATTATTTGTTCTTGTGGGTGGGGGGGGGGGGGGTACTGCATGGAAAGTTAAACTCACCTCAAATTTTTGACATCATAGGGCCAAAGAAAATCAGCCTTCCGTACTTAAAAAGTGCTGAAAATTAACACCACGTGGCGAGATTTTTTTAAAAACTTGTCACCACATCTGAAAATATTGATTCATTTCCGACAGAGCTATATTGACTTGTAGGGACTCATAAAGATTAATATACATGCTCCTAATCTTAAGTAGAACAGGATATGTACAACTCGACCAAGTAATTGATGCACAGGTGGAGTAGACTGAGTCGCTACATTTCCTAATTTTTTGATACCTGGACCGCAAACAACTTCATTGTATCAAAATTATGATGTTGAGTAATTAGCCCCCTTGACAGGATCATGACGAAATGAATTTTCATGGACCAGTCGCCTAAAGTCGATAAGCATATTTAGTTGTTTTTTATTTAGTGAGTAAACATTCTGTCACGGTATGACATATTAACTCTTGAAATACGTCTATATAGGCATTTGTACAGTTGTATTGGATACCATTTAGAGAAAACGTCATCAGCGACGACGCCAGTACTTTTAGACTGCAGTGTGCTGTTTATAAAGTCTCGTTACTCTTCTGCTATACACCTTAACGGGTAAGTTTCACACTTTTAAAAAATTGTTCGAGTCTGTTTTTTTTTTAAAAGAAAGAAATCGACTGTTCAAACTAACTTTTTAGAAGTGAAAAGATAAGAAAGTAGAAAATCATAAATTGACGTGAATAGAAAATAATTGAAAAGTAGTTATAATTCGTTTTTTCGTTCAAGTTCAACGGTTTTGCCAGATATTCAGATATAGTAGTGCACAGTCATGTAAAATGATAGAGAAAATCGTACCTTGCCCTCCGATCGTATAGTAAACAGATTTCAAGTGTCATTTTTTACCGAACTGAAGGCCTGGTATTTAGACAAGGACTTTGTTGGTGCCACAATACGGAGGAATGGTGTCTACACGATTTCCACTTTAAAAATTCTGTGGCAAGTCACGAATCCATCGAGTCGAGAGGCAATGAATTCATCGAACCAAGGTTTCCAGTTTAACGTCATATAGTAATTAATGACTGTTGCGACAAGCCGTTTGTGTTTCGTGATAACGTCTCTTTGTGTTCTTTCGCATTAGGCCTGTTTCAGTACACGATCAAAGTTGAAGAATTTTTCACTCTTTTCCATTTCTCCATCTTAAAAATAAATTAAAAACTTTCGATAAACCCTGTAAGTTGCTATATAATAATATTTACCTGTTAGAATATGCGATGTGAAAATACAATTAAAATACCATATACAGACAAAATACGTCTCTTATATAAACATATATATACATAGTATTACATACATAAAAATGAAAGAAGACGAGTATGTTATTACATTATGTATTTACACTACGGTCCGTTTCACCAAAACTGCAAAGGGATCATCAGGTGTATGCGTGGGTGAGTAGATTCGCTGACATCCCCCGGGGCTGACATATTCAGACAAAATACATCTCCTATATATATTGCAATCACCTTGAAGAGGAAATTTTTCTTTTTGTTAGGCCTACGATTATACATCGCAAACACCCATAAAATCTACAGCAGGTCTAATACGAAAACCGTTCTAAGCTTATGTTTCAGCGTCAGCTTTAAATTTTAAAAGATTTTTTGGCTTTGTCCATATGAAGTGTATTAACTATTTTATTACCAGGGTACTTATGTATGAAGTCAAAAACTTAAATAAAAAAATTCAAAGTTCAGTAGATGACGAAAAGTATCGCACATTTATTTACGTTTTCTTCATTAATCTGAGGTTTTGAACTTGCACACAAGAACCGAGTGGGAATTTGCGAGATTTTCTGTTCTCGCGAGAGTGAGTGAGTTCTGTGTTTCTGTGGTGGCCTCTGTAAACAATCTCGAAGTACGGTGAAATCATTGGACGATTTGCAGTCTTCTTACAGGTAGGGTATACAGCGCAACTTTCTAAAAAAAAAAATTGGGACCATTGTGTTTGTGTTAGTAATAACTTAATGTTTGTGTATTTCATTGGTATCAAAATCTGTCATGTATTCAGAATAGAGCTGTGAAAACTATTCAGGGCAGCAACCATCTTACTTTTGATAGCAACACCATGTTTCCATGTCTATGAAATCTTAGTGTTTGTATATGACGAAAGAGTGACCACATCAGCCTGGTAGCCGAAATTTAGACAAATCAACATACAACATATAAAGTCCGTGTTGAGGATTGTACACGTCGTACTAAAACATCGGAAAAAAAGTGGAAAGGGCATTCACACTGCAGCTGGTCATAATTTACAAACGAGTCCACTTGACCTGACATAGAACATCGTCTGATTCCACACTGAAAACTCGTATTAATATTTGCTTCATTTTATCATACGACGCGACAAAAATTTGTTCTTACATTTTCTGTAGGTGAGCTATTTGTAGGTGATTCACACCAACTCTTAAAATGATGGCAATAATTGTAATGAGATTTTTGTCGCACCAGGTGATGAATTGGGGGCATTGTTCGTAACATATTTGAGGAGTCAAACCCCCTGGGGGTGGGGTATACCCCACAATTTTCAGACGGGGGTGTGCACTAAAAGTTTAAAACACTGACTCATGTATAATCTAAAAAAAACCAGACCCATTAGGGATTTTCAGTCACAACCATCCGGTCAATTACCTTTCTGATGTTGTGAAGGCTGGTATAATTAAAGTGACCCATCAAGGCGGCACATACCAGTATAGCTTTCTATTTGAGTACCCCCTCCCCCCGGGAGTCAGACGACGATCTGTTTCAAGTAAGCCGGTTTCTACGTGTTTAACAGTTATACTCAGTTACATCGCACAATTGTGACAAAAAGATGGATTTCTCAATGTTGTTTTTAATATATAGAATCTATCAACCACCTATGAGATGATATGTGACACCTCAGTTGTGACCTAATAACCAGGGTTTTGGGTTGAACGATCAACAAGTGGCTTTAAAAATGCGATCCCCGAGACGAATTTAAAAAGTCAATTTTCTTTCATTCCACGAGTTCAACCCTTGCTACTCAATCGCTATCATCAACAACATGCAACAATAACGGTTTGAAAGAGTAAGTGAGCGAAAGTGATATATTTGCCAAATATGGTATCATAGGCGACACATGTCAAAGTACTTTGGACATGAGGGCCATTCAAAACTGTTTCGTATTAATCTAGTGACGTCACAGTTACGTGTCGGTGAATTGCGCAGGAAGATGATGAGTTCGGAACATCAATAGATTACTTATTTTTTTTTGTTCATTTTTCTATACGTCTTTCTCCACGTCTTTCTCCCTCTTCAAAATGATTAAATGTAGCGTTTATGAAATATCAGGTCATGAAAAGTGATAAGGTGCGAAAAGATCCATAACAATTAATGTCTCTCTCAGAGAGAGAGAGAGAGAGAGAGAGAGAGAGAGAGAGAGAGAGAGAGAGAGAGAGAGAGAGAGAGAGAGAGAGAGAGAGAGAGAGAGAGAGAGAGAGAGAGAGAGAGAGAGAGAGAGAGAAGTACGTATGAACAGTTCATGAGCTCCTAACCATCGTGTTTGTACTTGATCAGATGCCACATTATCTAAGAGGTGTACAAGTTTTACTATCTCCTAACAATTATACACACTTTCATAGCATTTTAACCTCATTTCATGTGGCTATCTTACTTCGAAGGATATATGAAAATGCATGCATGATACCTCAGACCACTAACGTTAGTGGTCTGATATGATACATGTGGGGAAGGAGAGGTTTGACATTTGACAGAATCATTTCCCTGATGTGTTGTTAGAGGGCGACTCCAAAAGCACATGACGTGTATGATCTATCGGCAACGAACACATTTGACCGAATGATGATAGATCAATAACACGTTATAGACCTAAACATACTAAATGTATGATATTGGTTTTAATTCTACACTGGCTAGTAAAAGCTTGGTTTTTAAATCAGTCGCTATGAAACTGTACTAGTTGTAAAGCTGGAGTCAGAATTTACGGTGGGGGGGGGGGGGAGAATTGGGGACCATGAAAAAAATGAGGGTTCAAAGGGGAGGGACCATGACAATTCTGAAAGGAGGGGCCGAAATATTTTGCTCATGATTTGAACCAAATAAAACCTCATGAGCGGTGGTTTACCGAGTAAATTAAAAGAATCTCAATACCTTCTAAAACCTATATTCAGTGATGAGTTGGGTGACAGCCATGCGAATGTATTTGTGTATGCCTTCCTCTGTCTGTCTGTCTGTCTGTCTGTCTGTCTGTCTGTCTGTCTGTCTGTCTGTCTGTCTGTCTGTCTGTCTGTCTGTCTGTCTCTCTGTGCCAAGAATCAAGATTCCAGAACCATCCGCTTGTTTGTTGTTTGTTTTGTCTGTCTGTCTGTCTGTCTGTCTGTCTGTCTGTCTGTCTGTCTGTCTGTCTGTCTGTCTGTCTGTCTGTCTGTCTGTCTCTGTCTCTCTCTCTCTCTCTCTGCCGAGAATCAAGATTGAAAGATAAAACGCTGCTGACAAAGTATCTCAAAGTGCACCCTACTGTTAGACCTTTTTTCGCAAAGCCCACATTAAAGAAATATCTCATTATTATGAATGGATGCTGAAATTGATTTCCACTGTTACTTTAATGAAGTGCACCATACTATACAACACTGAAGTGGAGTGGGGGGGGGGGGTACTGTATCATTACACATTAAAATATGTGTAGCCGGGAAGGGCGGATACGAAAATTCTTGGGTTCATTTCGGGGGGGGGGGGGGGCTGCGATTTCTTTTGACCAAGATAATTTCTCCCCCCCTCCCCTGCCATAAATTCTGACGCCAGCCAAAGTGGAGTACCATTTTTTGAACAGACAACCACAGGATGTATTGTTAATCAGGAGTCGATAGTATCCACACGGATCTCAAAATCACTCTGATTAGATTTACTATGTAAACAGATACAACAACAGGTGATGCATCATTGTCCGGGGTGTACGTTAAGAACGAGTATGTTATTGTACCTAACATTAACAAAACATAAAAACGTCCCAGCTGCAGCTAGTGCTTTGTATGAAATTAGAAGCTATTTATGAAATTTGCTAGCAAACTTTATGACGTCATCCTTCATATTGAGATTTGTCTCAATATGGCGAGGGTGAAAGGGGAAAGAATATATAGGGGAAAAAATTAATTTACTCTATACTTTGTAAAATGTATGTATGACAATATGCTAACGATCATCGGAGGAATACGTACATGTATGTATGTATGTATGTATGTATGTATGTATGTATGTATGTATGTATGTATGTATGTATGAGTTTTAGTCAGATATCAAATATTTCATTTATTTGTGACGATAAGATGGTGACAAGGTTTATCCAATGTTTGGTGATATAGATCTATTATGTGGATGATGGATGATGATGATGATGGTGGTGGTGGTGGTGGTGGTGGTGGTAACGACGATGACGACGACGATGATAACTATGGTGGTGGCCATGACAGTGATGGTGATAGTGGTGGTGGTGGTGGTGGTGGTGGTGGTGGTGGTGGAGACGGCATTGAGCTCCTGCAAGCTGTATGTAGGCACAGTCATTGGATTATTATAGTAAAATGAAAGGGACCATGTCAAAGGCAACATTCCCTGTTCAATGCTGTCGCAAATTTGAAAAGCAGTACTAGTGATGAATTACAAACATGTGTGTCGATATTCTGTGTTGTACTAAGCTGACTTTGTGTAGCGCAAGCTGTCGTTAGCTCATAGCTACAGTAAAATACCAACAACTAATCCCAAAAACCACACTCTCGAGCGGCTATCAATTACGGTATATTAAGAATAATACTTGAAACTGGCACAAAGATGATCGCAAACAGATTTATAGTACAGACTCGAGTGTAGGGTTTGCATTACTCTGAGTAGGGTCCCCAGTGTTTGCTTGTTGCAAAGAATAATTGCTATTGGATGTACTTGTTTATTGAGAGAGTACCAGAATGTTCAAATGTTCACATTCAAAACAAGTTTAAATTGTCCAACAAAGTGAAATCTCGTCGAGAATGTGATAAACATTATTTCAGTTCTAAAAAAAACGGGAAAAGAACGAGGAATACCCTCTATTGACAAATGGAGTATTCCTGTTCTGCATGTGCGTTAAAAAATCACGTGATACTGAAAACAGTTTTATGTTCTTTTCAGAAAAAGATACCATGATGAAAAGGTTTTCCACGTTACTGATAATATGTATCATTTGGTGTAGTAATATCAAAGAAAGCCGAAGTTCCAAAAGCGAGGTAAATTTGAACTTTCTTTTTTTCAATTCATAAAATTTCGAGAGTACTTCCCATAAAATAATGGACAACCCCAAATAGGATGTACTAAACATTTTCGAGATGTTATGTCCTTGTTATACACACGTAGTACTCGTACACTGTTGGCATAGATAGATAGGTGAAACATAAAAAAAAACAACGTTTCCACTGGAATATTTTTGCTGTTTGTTGGTGATTGATAAGTTTTTGGCTATATTTCTAAAAAATTGTCCGTTTATGGTAGCTATTATTAAGAAATTGTACGTTTATGGTAGCTATTATTAAGAAAGTGTAATATGTTAATGGTAGCTACTACTAAGAAATTGTACGTTTATAGTAGATATGGTATGGGTATGGAAATTATTTCTAGTAACTGTATGTAATAGTAACTATTGCTATGGCTTATATGTACAATGTATTATATATATATGCATTCGTATAATATGTAATACGTAATATGATTCGTCGCCGATAGCATTTATTACTACATGGTTTTATCGAGATGCCCCGGGGTCATTTTTTTCTAATAAAACCGCGCAATTTCGCCAGAATTAAATGATGAGAGTGATGCAGAAGATAGTAAGTTTATACAATCCAAAGAACTGTCTAGTCCACTGGTGTAAATGAAGCTTTAACCCCAGATATGTTAATGTTAAATGTTACACATTCGATTAATTTCTTTCAATTGCAGAAAGATGGAAATGAAAAAGCTTCCGATCTTATGCTTCACGTGTACCAACGGCAATCTCGTAAGTCATACAGGCCGTATAGCAAGTGACTGTCACGTATGGCATCTCACTCACTAACATGTAGGGAATGAAACCTATATTTACAATATGCCTTTGTGATACACGTTGTACCTAGATATGTGTTCATGCTATCATGACAATGTACAGTATTGAAACTTGAATCAGAGAATGACGAAAGGTGATGTGATTATTAGCTCAGTTGTAACTTCATCAGATATGCAAAATACACGTAATATACAAATTAGACAACAAAGTACCAACCTAGAGAGAGTTCAATTAGGGGACACGATTCTGTGTACATCTAACACAACGTTTACAAAACAAAATACAGACACTAATAGGATGAAAACTTATAAAATGATACATTTGATCTCACGGTCAGATGAGACAGGGAACATTCGAACACAAAACTATGTACAACTTGTATTTGTGTTCACAGTTAGATAAGATATAACAATTTATAAGCCTGCTACAGTACCTGTGATTTGTTTGTGTGAGACGTATTGAACATTATGCAGCCTAATTGAAACTCTGTACTACTATCAGTCTGATAGTGCCTATACGATGAGTATATGTATGGCTAAGAATGTATAGACTCTACATACAAAGAAATGTGTTAGGTAAGTAGTCTGTTTTGAAAAAAAAAATTACACTGTGAGTAGATACGATATAAGAGATAGTTAAAATAGTCATCCACGCTAAACGACAGATTGATGATGATAAAAGCAGTACTTGTGGGTGGGTTAGACTGCTAAAGACACAGACAGAAAGACAGACAGACAGACAGACAGACAGACAGACAAACAGACAGACAGACAGACAGACAGAGACACAGATATACAGACTGACACAGACAGACAGACAGAGACACAGATAGACAGACTGACACAGGCAGATAGACAGACAGACAGACAGACAGACACACACACAGATAGACAGACTGACACAGACAGACAGACAGACAGACAGACAGCCAGACACAAACAAACAAACTGATGGTTCTGGAAGGGGACAGGCAGACAATTGCATCGTGATAGATACATGTAGATATACGTATAAATGTATAAATCGAATGATAATGAACGAAGAGAGAGATAGACGTTAATATGTATACAGTAAATATAGATAAAATAGATGGAAAGACACATATAAAGATAGATATATAGATATATATATAGGCAGATAGATGCATATAAAGATAGATGAATAGATAAATATATGGATGAATGGATCGATAGATAAATAAATAAATAAATAGATATATAGATAAATGGATACATAGATAGATAAATAGATGGATATACATACTATATAGACAGATAAATGGATAGATAGATTGATTGATAAAGAGATAGATAGATAGATAGATAGATAGATAGATAGATAGATAGATAAATAGATAGATAGATAGATAGATAGATACCCTCTCTTTAATACAATATAGTCAGTTCATAATTTGCCAATATTTGATAACATTTTCATTCATTTGATAAAGAGTTTATTTACCCTCCTAAATTTTGCCACCATCTATGTCCTGTCTCGTCAGCTAATACGTGCAACAGTGGACTGTGTCAGGGGATATGTCGTACTAATTCGAGGGACTGCAGAGCCGATGAAATGGTAGCTCCTTCCGGTTGTACATGTGACTCATCATTCCAGTGCTGTATTAGTAAGTTATTCTTTTAAAAAACATATCACGTGATAGTGAAGGAGCTACATGTAATCTAGAGTTTGAGTGTTCTCAGTGATAGAGGGTGGGCTTGACCGCTCATGGGGTGAGTTCAGGATAAAAACGTGGGTACTTCCACTTATTGGGTTTATTGGGTACTGTATTCTGTAGAGATAAGGCGTCTAAAATGGGGTCCTCTTTAGACAATTTTTCGATTTTGTTTGGTCTAAAGTGGAGTCCTGGATGGAACCACATAATAATTTCTCTTTTCATATCGCTGATTATGCATTTTGGTCTACAATGATGTCTTATAAAAGAGGTCTAGCCATTCGTGCGTTCTGCCCTTAATAATTAAGCGACCTTCGGTCGCATACATATCAGAGGAAAGCCTTAAGGTCTAGAAGCAGGACTGTATCTGCGCTAGCTCTCGTCTACTACTAAAGTAAGCACTGTACAGCGCCAGCAACATGGACATTCGAGATAAAATAAAATCGTAATATCCTGAACACTCGCCATATCGCGGTAAGCGCTAACTATCAGTTTTATCGCTGGCGGCGCTGTGCGGCTCATCGAAAGATTGGCCTGAAATTTGCTTTGTATGTGAGGTGCAATGGGTAGAGTCATGACATGGTGATTCATTCCGTCAAAGATACGCAGATTAAAAGTATAAAAGTGTGATTTTTTGGTCTTACTTTATTATAACTGTCATTGAAAATATAAGAAGACGATGTTATTTAGAATCAAATAACCATATGTTGAAAAATCATTATCATTACGTATACTATTATTTCATCCACAGGTGATCCAACTGCAAAGGGCTGTGCAGCAGATTGTAATGGCGTGTGTCGTCTGAATTTCTGTCTGGCATTAGAAATGCAAGCACCGAAAGGATGCAAGTGTGGCGGGAATTCAGTATGCTGTATAAGTGAGTTTGTCAGACAAGTTTTCTATTCTGAAAATGGGACTGTGATGATTGTTCTCATAATTTTGTTTACATCCGTCAGTTGAGCCACTAGATTGAAGTTTGTCTATTTAAATGAATTTATCACTGTATTAAAGAGTCTAGTTTTAAATTCTCAGCTAATTTTAGACTCTAAGACTATTAATGTCACTAAAGGAGTGAAATGGGAACAGCCGCGGAATGGTAGGAAAATACATCAAAATTAACGCCGTCAAAACTGTTTACTGCAATGCTACCTCACGTACACTGTCACGTCAGCGGTAAAATGTGCCCTGGCCTCAAGTTGCGAGAGTGTGATAACGTTTAGTTAGGTGAAGTACTTTATACTGACGTAGCACTTTGAAATATCTCCGTCTTTGTGGATTTCTTGTGAACTAGTGTTACTGTTAGCTTGAAAGATTCGATCGCTTCCCTAACGTGGAGCGCCCGCAACGACGACTCTTTCAGGCTAATGAACTTATTTTTCACAAAAGAATCTCAACAACTAGTCAGAACGAGTAATTACCTGTGTACAATCAAATACATGTACCCCTTTCGGCAAGGTCGGATCCCGTCGTATTATAGAGTTCGAAACTGAAGCTCGTGACCTTGAAAGTGGGCTGTTCGTCTTGATAAGAAGGTTGCACAGACGGTCGAGACCGAAAGATTCACTTGCAAGATATTATACATTGACTTCCATTCGTATATTGCTAAAAGATAAATGATTTATTTTAATTGTATCTTATTTGATATTATAGTAGTACATGTATATGTTAATTCACTTAAATTTTTTATTCTCTCTTGACAGACGATCCTACAGCTATCCCTTGCTCCGAGTGTAACGGCATGTGTCGAGAAACCTGTAACTTTGGTGAAATGGTTGCACCGGGTGCATGTACATGTGGACAGGACCGAACATGTTGCATTCGTAAGAAAGACGGCAATGTTTCTCTCTGTTTTATGTAGTATTCGTATCATGTGTACTATGCCTAACAACCTACCATGATCAGTTTGTAGTGTGTGTAAGTAAAGTAACATGAGTGAGTGAGTGAGTGAGTGAGTGAGTGACTCCCCATAGTTTACGAAAATACTTTTATTTCCCGGAGTAGCGTGCCAACAGGCTTAATACATACTTTAACATTATTACACGACTAGAAGTTTCATGTGTCACTGTCTTTTGTTTATGACTTGCCATAGCTGATCCTACTGTTCAACGTTGCAACGCTGACTGTGGTGGGAGATGCCGAACACAATGCCTTCTTGGTGAAAGACTTTCTACAGGGCCTTGTTATTGTATGGCGAATGGTGAAGAGCCTTCGTTCTGTTGTGTCGGTAAGGATGACACGATTTTGCCTTCTTGTAATGCTACACAATACTTAATATAAAAGAGTGTGGTGTGTTTTATTGCAAAATTGTGCAAATTTGAATGGTGTCTCTGGATACAAAACTTCATAATTTATTGACCATTTTTCTATTTGACCTTGAATATGGAGGTCAAGGTCAAAGGTCAGCTCCGATGCTGTATCTAAGGGTTTCAATTTAACCATGAAAATCGCATGTAGTCTGAGTTATCCTCCCCTCCACCCAAGATCGAGGATCCCAGTACTTGATGTGTTAGGAGAAAGAGAAACTTTGTGGAGTTTAACGTAATTTTATAGCATAGAGGTGGAATTGAGACAGTGACCAGTACTAATATATCAATGGCGCAGCGTTACGCTGACATGAATATGTCGTCGTATCAGTATTGTTGTAGGTTATGTCTATTTTTAAATTATTAGTTAGCCGAACATCCGGTTTCCCGCGTCGTAATTGTTGCAGGCTGAAGTAATACGCACGTGGTCTCGTGTCTTTTTCGTTTCCTAGATGACCCCGATGTTCAAGTGTGTGGTCAAGAATGTGACGGCATATGTCGGTACAATCGATGTCGACAAGACGAACTTGATGCTCCGACGAACTGCGACTGCTTGCAGGGATCCGGTGGGAACAGAGTTTGCTGCCAAGGTAGCCAAAAGGTTACTGTTTGTCGATAGTCCAGAGAGAGAGAGAGAGAGAGAGAGAGAGAGAGAGAGAGAGAGAGAGAGAGAGAGAGAGAGAGAGAGAGAGAGAGAGAGAGAGAGAGAGAGAGAGAGAGAGAGAGAGAGAGAGAGAGAGAGAGAGAGAGAGAGAGAGAGAGAGAGAGATTTCAAAGTATTATTCCATAAAATCATGGCTTATTTCTGTCTCCATTATGTTATTTAGAACCAGATGGAGTACCATTGCCAACCGAGGGACCAACAGAGGGTAAGAAGACTATACGTTTGATACATGAATATATGGCTGAAACTGTACGGAAAAAGTACACTATTATTGGATCGTGTAAGATTTTGGAGGGAAAAAGCAGGAATTTATCAAAACAAAATGCGAGTGTATATATCGCACATATTTTATTTGAAGGAGTTTGAGACTAATTATATAGTAGCAACACGGTGACTACATTTGATATGTTAATAAACGTACGCGTGTTACAGTAGTATAGTCAGTCTGAAAGAGAACGTAATGATATATTTTCTATTGTTACTGATATGAGTCATATTCGAATGATTAAACGAGACTAATTCGTGGTCTTTTAAGTGTTGCTATCATGTAGGCAACGTCTCACTTGAACTGAGAATTTGACGGATACCACTGCGGAATGCCAGCTTTCGGGTAACAAAGTTACTTTCAAACTAAACTATTGTTGTTCATTGGGGTAGATTACTCAAGGAGACAATACTGGAAATCTGCCAAAATGTAAACATGAAGATCATAGAGGTCTATAAAAATAGCTGAAAGCTGACTTTCCACAGTCGTATGACGTGTAGTGTCAACCAGTTAACTTTTTTATGGCGTAATAAAGCCTACATTTCCATTTTGTTGCAAATAGATGGCACCGGAAGTGGAGATCCACATATGATGACCTTTGACGAGAGCAAATACAGTTTCCAGGGCAACTGTTCGTATGTACTGGTCCAGGATAGCGTCAGCGACATCCCTCAATTTGTTGTCGAAATAAAGAACGAAATTGGGACACTCAAAGATAAGATTGTGTCACGGATACATGCCGTCACCATTCGAGTTGGCGACCATGAGATAGAAATGGACCAACATAAAGTTCTAATTGTAAGCAGACGATAACCTTTTATTCACTCACAGCATGTTCTGCCAGTCAACTGATGTTTTACATTGTAATCTTGTACAAATGAACTCAGTTTACCTGGAACCGGACAATATCTGGCTCGACAAAATCTCACTAAGGTTGCTACATTTTATCGTCTGCAGGGACACAAAATTAACTACATATATTACATTTCAATCTTTTATAAACATCACATACATATAGATCACGCAAAGAAATTGAAACAGCAAGATGTTTGTAGCGCCAGACGATGAAATGTGCCAATTTTACTAAGACTTCTATCGATGTAGACGATAAAATGTAGTAAATATTAATAAGATTGTTTTCGAGTCAGACGATGCTCTGTCTCGGGTTAACTGTCTGTTATTATGTACGTTGCCCCTTGGGTTCCTCCTCAGGCCACTATAGAAAATAGTGGTCTCAGGTTCCTCCTTTTAGAAGACGTCTAGGAGAGACCTTACGAGAATGATTTACATTTTGTTGTAAATATATGTTTACAAAAAAGAAAAACAACGGAACACTGCACTGCACTAAATTGCTTGGATATTTATCATAGCTTTCAACCTATCCCCTGGTCTCCTTCCAGGATGTATTGTCATGACATTAACATTTTTTAAAAAAGTAAGACTCTCCAACATAACTATGATAATACTGATAACGTGAAAAAATACTCTTGTTTTCAAATTGTTATCATATTAACTAATTTTAATGAAATGCACAATTTTTTTTAAAAACCCGAATGTATAGGTTGACAATGGACTGGTTACGCTGAGTACATTGCCGTGTATCTTGACGGATAGCGAAAGCCCTGTCACAACTATATCCCATGAGCAAGGTGTCATTCATGCGACCATTATGCCGGATCTTTCTGTCGTCTGGGATGGAAAAAAGAACGTTCTTGTTCACATCCATGAATCTTTGGCCGGACGAGTTACCGGTCTCCTAGGCAACGCTGACGGAGATTCTACCAACGACATGGTCGATAGGAATGGGGCCACCGTCGATATCGACACATTTCTAGAATCGTGGAAGGTAGATGAAAAGTAAGACAGCATTAATTTGTGTTAAAAGAGAAGAAGAGCAAGTTATAGTGTTCAAACATAGAACATAAGATTCATAGCCTGGTCGTCCCATGACACAACACCTGTTAGCCCTCGTACGTACAATAAATAACGTCATTGGACCGTTCACAAGTTATACCTTATTACCAGCAATGGTTATGATGTATTCTTCAGCAAGTAGAGTACTGTGAGAATCTTTTAAATATGCGTTGTATAAATTCAGTTTGTGGAAATTATAATGTGAAATCAGTGACATTGGGTAGGCTTCAAACTTGACATTTCTGTAACACTGTGATACTATTAGCTACATAGTAAACTGATAAAAAAAACCCTTCTTTTTTCAGCTGCTAAGACTGCTACGCTGAAGTATAGGTCAGAGGTCAAGAGAACGAGTTATGACGTCACGTCAGAGTGATGTTATATCAGCCAGCATTTGATCCATTCATCACCATGGCACCAATACAACATCGTTACTTCACCTCTTTCAAGAGTTCTAGTTACCCTTTACAGCTAATATATCTATTTCTGTTCTTCGGAATCTGCCTATATGAATTTTATTGCCAAATATTTGCACGGAATCTTTAATATATTTTACTTTATAGGCGATTGAGTACATGTATATTTCATTTAGGCATACTGAACAAAAAAAATCGCTCCTTCCAAGACATCAACAAACTATATTGATAAATTAGTACCGATTTAGTACCACTGGGCTTACAGCAGCGGTATCAAGTCATGACATCATTAAAAGGGGACACAAGAGAGAGACTGATTTCATCTTTAGGTGCATTTTTTAGAGTTTAAGTCTCTTTAAGTAGGGCTATGAAAATATGCAAATCTGTCTCAGAAGAGACGTGTTTTACACAACTTTAATTTTCTGGGTTCCTGAGTATAAGAAATGCAGGTAAATAAGACAAAGTCAGCCTTATCTTTATTCCCTTTCAAGAAAAAGGCAAGTTTCACGGAAAACTTTGTTGTTCAGTATGCCTATATATAGAACACAGTAAACTAAAAGAAGCAAGCAAATGTCTGTTTACGAGTTTTATTCCTTATATGCCGTAGTTTGGTACATGTCCTTGCCAAAAGGGATATTGATCTGATCTGATCGTCTTTCTCATATCAGTGTGTTATTTGTAAAACCCATCTGACGTTTAACTGGCTCTGTTTGATACAACCATGTAGAAACCAACAAGAAACTGCTACATATAAAAATAGCAAAATCGACATTTTGCCTAATCAAATTAACTAATAGGCCTCAATACAAATTTCAAATCATGGTTGTACCACGCTGTGCCACTCTACGATGCACTTTGCCGTCTCACACCCAAGGCCAGGGATAAGACAGTGCCTGGACATCACTGTGGTACGGCAAACGAGAAGTCTCATGATATCACAAATCAATTTTGATTTTTTAAAAAAAAGAACAAAACAGTTTCTTTCATATCAAATTGCATTAGCAAGTCCTTTCATTATTTTTTGAGATTTAAATTCGTTATTATTTTTACGTGCAAATCGATTTTTATTTCAAATTCATTTTCACTTCAAATTCATCTGTGGGGTGATATATAAGGTACCGTGTAAGGACTGTGATCAAATATGTATTGGCGAATAGGGAAGACAATTGAAAACCAGGATCGAAGAACATCACAAATCTGTGAGGGACAAACACTTTAGCATCGGCTTTAGCTGAACACTCCCGTAGCTACAGTCATGACGATCGACTGGGCCATGCGACTCTCTGACCATTATTGATACATCCACACTCGAGTTCCCGATAAAGATCGAGGGGTGGGGTGGGGGCTAACAACTGACGCTATAATCCAAGGTCAACAGAGGCGGGGCATCGAACTACATGTATCTAGCATTGATAGTTGCCCAAGACAAATCGATAGTTCAATGCGAAAATACTATGAACTGTTTGTATGTTATAACCCGTGTAAATCATTTGATCTACTAAGCTGATGAACATACGGTAACCATGACAACTGTGGCATAACACTAGGTAACCCGAATAACCGAATAAATTATTTATTTTTTGGTGCTTCCAAAAATGCAAAGGATTGTTTAGAATATGCAGGTACATAAACTTGCCAATGTAAAATGGAAACTTTATACTCCTTTCAAAGCACAAATCAACAGACTAGATTAGTTTTTAAGTATTTAACATAATTTAAATATTAATAACGTCTTAAAGGTCGTGCCCCTTTATATTCTGTTACTTTTTATTACACTTGACTTTACCCGTGACAAGACTCACGAGCATCTTATCTGGTCGGATGTCTACGTACACGGTAGGTGTGCGTGTGTGCGTGTGTGCGTGCGTGCGTGCGTGCGTGCGTGTGCGTGTGTGTGTGTGTGTGTGTGTGTGTGTGTGTGTGTGTTCAAGGGACTGGTTTGGATATAACTTAGTCGAAGAGTTATAACTTATAAGAACGAGGGTCAGGGTTCGACATCAACGTCACGTTAGCACACTCTACACATTTAATATTGAAATATTATCGGAGAGCCAACTTTTCGAACTATCTAGTATGAAATCGGAGTAATTTGATTTGAGAATTTACTTTTAAATCTAGACCAGACAAACTCGATCTTCATGCAAACGCTCTGAAAAAAAGCAAAATAATATTTTGTACTTTACAAACAGTGACGGTGCTGATACATTCCAATAATCAAACTGGTGACGTGGAGCTTTTTTTGAACATTACGTCGCAGTGGCATTTATTTTGTAAAAGTGCTTCTACTCATTTGAGATAGCGTTACCATGGTTTCAGTGAGTAGATATGACCTAACCTATGAAGTATCCCTGACCTTTAGCAACAAACACGACCCACAGCTGCAGGTGTTGTCATAATCTGGGTAAAGAGTAAAGACCTTTTACTGAGTACCAGTCAAGAATCTTCGTCTTGAAAAAATTGTCTCGATTTTACCAAAATCAGAGTTTCATAACCTACGGCAATTCTTTTTCGGATTCTCGGGGATGTGTCCTGTGAGAGACCGAACCACAAATAGATTTAACTGATACAATTGGACCTAGATACTTCTTTTTAAACCTAAATATTTATTCCACTCAAACCCTGGTTCATTGGATAACAACACAGTGCACTTGGACTGATGGAGTAACCAATACAAAATACGTGTATGTTATCAATTCGAGCAAATTTTGAACACTCAAGTTAAACATATGTAGTAATCTGACTTTCTTGTAAATTTCATCAGACAAAGCTTATATGACACATCGTGTAGTCTTTCTTCTTCCCTCGACTTTACAACTCTCTGTTTATGTCAAAGTTACTTATATCATTTTTTATCTACTGATTGACCAGATGAAAATATGTAATTAATTGGATAACGTCACACCACACTGAAATGACGTCATTAGATGATTTACAAAATGTCCAATGGCCTATCTTTACATTTTTTATGTCAGTAAGTGGCGATGATCAAACAAGCGATATTGCGTACAATATAAAGTTGTTTTTCAAACAAATTACAAAATATATCACGGATATGGTGACAGTGACACAAGGCCATCAATAGATCATGCAGGCTTTACAATGTGTGCGTGTGTGTTTATTTCGATGATAACAATTATCTAAATTCAACTTACATTGGAAGTTGTTGCTATAATAATAATGTTGGGTTCTTATATAGCGCTTTACAATTATTACCCCTGGCTCGGATCAGAACAGCACAACGGCCCTTTAGTCTTCCTCAACTCCCCGGGGAGCATACAATCCATTGCAGCCATTTAAGCGCATAGGATTAAAGCCTTCACATTGCAACCTACATCCTATCGCCATTTATACAGCTGGGTTGACTGAGGCACAGTCGTGGTTCAAATCTTGCCCAATGTTCAAATCTTAGCCACTCAGAAGAACGGGGCTCGAACCTGCAACTTGGAGATTCCAAGCCGGTTAACCATTCACCCATCATGACTCCACATCTATCTCTGACTCTAGCTGTACTTATTTGATGCGTTAAATTAAAAAAAATAATTTACCTTCAAAACCATGGACACATTTTGCTTGCACTTGTATTTGCAACCTTGCAGTATCCTACGTACAAAAAGGCTTGCTCTGGACATATGGTTTCAGAATATACGCCATTGGCTACAAGAACCACAAACGGCTCTACAGTATTATCTACCGTTTAACCCCCCCCCCCCCCCCATGATAACGGCTAGAGATGCATTAGGTGTTCCTCTCAAAAGATATATCTCATTAAATAATTAGGTAAACGTGCAATTATAATTTTCACCACAGTACATGTACAGCGCAGTGACGTCACAATGATGGCAAGAGTGGTGATCTAACTCATAATCAATCATTTGGATCATCTCTAAAACGAAAAGTGTTTTAATATATTTTATAATTAAGTTTATAGATTCGCTGTCAAAGTTATATCTGCCTCTCTCTCTATCTCTCTCTGTCTCTCTGTCTCTCTCTCCCTGTCTCTCTCTCTCTCTCTCTCTCTCTCTCTCTCTCTCTCTCTCTCTCTCTCTCTCTCTCTCTCTCTCTCTCTCTCTCTCTCTCTCTCTCTCTCCCTCTCTCATTTTCCTGCTATATGTCATTTTCTTTGATTCTTTTCATGGTTTCAATGTTCATTTGAGCAAACTTCTCCACTGTCTATGGTTTGACTTATAATTTGAAGTTGACGGTTCACCGTGCAGATAAAAAGTTACAAATTGGAGATTTGAGAATAGGGAACACACATAGCCAAGGACGTGTTTACAGCGTTCCTCATTTTTTGCATCGTGGCACTTCGATGGTTGAGTCATCCAATGTTGCTATAGTAACACCATGCACCAGACGAACCCTTTTACGTCACGTACGTATACCAGTCCCATCTCACTGATGTCAAGCATAATACTCAGTCTTCAATCATAGACTCTACATGATGTAATAGTCTATTAGAATAGAATTATCCGCAAACTCTGGTCATAAATATTTAGCTATTTATTCACTCTTCGATATCATATATTAAATTATGTTTCACATGGTGCGTAACGGGACAAAACATTGTCAACCTTTGCAGAAAAAATATTGTGCCTCGACAGTAAATACCGTTGCTAGGATTCGAGTAATTCAAATTCTTTAACTGTTGAGGTTGATGTGGGTCGACACATTGAAACAAAGTTTTTTACTGGAGAGGGTCAGATAGGGTCATCACGGGGTATATGTGTGAGGGTCATATGCAACTAAACTTTACTTAAAGTTCTAATATCATTGGACGAAAAAGTTTTATTGTTGACTCGGTCAAGATATATCGGAAGTTGGTGATTCACAAAGTACAATATAACCACGTGGCTGTACTTTTCAGTTCTCGATAAAAAGGACATCACAACTGGGTGTCAGTAGAATACAGCATTCTGCTCCACCCAGGGGGACGTGTAATACAGCAAGGTGAGACACATATTATTTTAATAAGATTTTGTATTAAGTCTTCATTATTCGATAAGTAAATGACACACCAAGCTGAAGTTCACCGCTTCAGTTTACTTATTACAGTCATAGTATGGAATGTAGGTATACCGCTTCAAAGTTTAGTTCAGTGGATTTAATATAATTTGAATTTATTATACATTGACCCACTGAATTGGAAGATGAGCTCAGTCTCATTGAACTATTTGGATTAGAATTGCATGGTTCGTGATGATATTATTTAAAAGTTGAATTTATTACATAATTTAGAGATTTAACAAAAGATTATCATTTTCAAAATACCATGGAACCGTGGAGAAATGAAATCAAAGCTCGGAAAGACGGTTGCGAATTTTCCTCGGATTAGTTATCTATTTCACCTTCCCTACCCCTCCCTCCCTCCCTCCCTCACTCACCACCGTCACCACCGCCGACGTTACCGTCACCACCACCACCACCACCACCACCACCACCACCACCACCACCACCACCACCACCACCACCACCACCATCACCACCACCACCACCACCACCACCACAACAACAACAACAACACACAATAACAAAACAACAACAACGACGACTACGACGACGACGACAAAACAACGACGACATCAGCAACAAAACAACTATTTTACGCCACCTCCCAGAAGAACAACGACGTCAAGATTACTTATATTCGTGTTTGCACAACATCTTAGTACTCCTTATTTGTCTTTCACCGCATACTCTACACGTGATACAGAACTCGTCCATATATGATGAATTCAAAGTAGCTGACTACGAATTTCATGTCACTGTTCAACAATAAAAGAATTCGTGGCGGGAAACAGTTATCCGATTCTGAAAAGTTACAATATCAACTTTCAATAGCTCAACACTTTTGTAATTTTACTACTTGTAAAATCCACGTTCCAAATTATAGCACGTGTTGTTATTTGGAGATCATGACTACAGTAGCACTGCAGGGCCAGCGAAGCATTCGCCAGGTTCAGGAATTTGACACCTGTGACCATGATGATGTCATAGTTCAAGTTGAAACGTTGACGTAACGATTAAATACATGTACATTGTTAAATCTTGATCGACCTTGGAAGTATTTCCATTTTCAAGCGTTATCGATTTGTAAATAAGTTCCCCCAGGGGGGTCACCTCTGCGTAAAATGATATGGGGGGAGGGGAAAGCTTCTCTGAGACCACCAAACCAAGACCTTTGTCACACGTACGTCACACCCAAAAATAGGAGACCTTTTCTCATACCAACTGTACATGTATCGCACAAAACATATACAATGACCAAAATAACTGTTTTTGAGAAATAAAATCTTACTTTTAACAATTATGGGCAAAATTTGGAAAAAGATTCTAAAATTGAAGAAATATCAACCTGTCCAGTTGGGCAGATCTTTCCAAAATCTTAATAGGTTATAAATCCCACACGTTATAAACACAAAAACAACCACTCCTTTCCAACGGATCCATATGTAGTTGTAAATGGCAGTTGCCCCCCCCCCCCCGTACACAACTCAATCACATTGTCAAATTTGCACTACTACTAGAACACTTTATGTCAAGCGTACAAGATATTTATCAGATTGTAAATAAATTATTTCCGCCGTCCAATTCGTACATCCGGTCTGCATATTAGTCTGAAGGTCGCATGAGCAAATTGTACCAAACAAGAATATTGTTGATCATATGTTATACACACTGTTAAAACTCAAACCAATCCTAGTACCCTGTAGTCTAGTTCCTATACAATATCGTTACCATTTACACTTCCACTCACAGTTTTAGTGAAAGTCATTACTCTAGAAGTTCTGAGATGCATGAGATGCAATTTAAAATTCATCCACAGCCACCCACACAGTCATTAACATCATATCTTTGTTAAGCAATCTCAGAATTCAATAACACAGTCCCTCATAAAGTTAGTGTTTATTAGGGCAGTTATGTAATGTCCAAATATGGTATACTCGTCAGCTCAGGGTGCTACTTATACACTGTTTACGTAACTATAACAGGTGGGGTTCACTGATTGGATGAACAACTTTTTGCTGATTGAGGGACTTTGACTAGACGTGGTTTAGTTAGAAACCATGTTGGCATCCAGACTAAGGACCCTGAGACTTCGTTCCAAAACGTGTTGCCTGCCATTATAAACTCACAGACACAGTACCAGTACTAGTAGAGATGCGTCTATGATAGATTTACTTACATTATTTTGATTACAGGCACAATATCACCAATTTGTGTAATTTACCAAATTTGACAACGAGAGTTCTAGTTTGCGTTAGTTTAAATTGCATATAGCTTGATTTTCGTAGTAGTATCATTCGACCATAATGTGTGGAAAAGTGGAGCTATGCATGATGGACAAAGTCATAAACAGCGCCATCACCAAGAAAACCTGGTTCTCATAGATTGTACCATGACTCCATGGCAACAACACGCAGTACAATATTTTATTGGAGCTCACTCTGAGTTTTGCATTCTTGGATGTTCCTATTATTATTATAACTTCCTTCATTAGCCACATTCTATACATTTTGAGCATCAAATTTGTATTTGTATTTTATAGAACAAAAATACCCTTACGAATTGCAAAGGAAGATGTAACTTAGCAACACAAATGCGCCAACAGAAAAATATTACACTTGCTTTAAATGCTATGCTTTTAAACAGAAAATTAGCACCAGCTTGGCTAGTCAGTCTAAAAAGATATTCTCAACATATAATTTCTTTTGTTCTACCAAGACCCTGAGAGAATCCGAAGTGGGCTTTCAGGTAAATAGTCTCGTTCCCATATGGTATCGTTACGATTTACACCTCCACTCACAGGTTTAGTTAGCGACCACGTTGGCATCTAGACTATATGGTTTGGGATAATAACTGTTGACTATCACATTGTCATTAGAGATTGGATTAGCTTCTCTTTTATTGTTCCCAAGTCATCTCCAACACAACAAACCACGACGACTATGGCGAAATTCATATTGTTGGTAATATTTCTCGCTGTTTTTTCCGAGATTCAAACAGCGAAGACGAATAAAACTAAGGTGAGTCAAATATGTATGTATGTATGTATGTATGTATGTATGTATGTATGTATGTGTGTGTGTGTGCGTGCGTGCGTGCGTGCGTGCGTGCGTATGTATGTATGTATGTATGCATGCAAGCATGCATGAATGCATGCATATATGTATGTATGTATGTATGTATGTATGTATGTATGTATGTATGTATGTATGTATGTGTGTGTGTATGTATGTATGTATGTATATGTATATGTCTGTCTGTATGTATGTATGTATGTATGTATGTATGTATGTATGTATGTATGTATGTATGTGCGTGCGTGCGTGTGTGTGCGTGCGCATGTGTGTGTGTGTGTGTATGTGTGTGTGTGTAGGTCAGAATTTAACACGTGCACAAGTACATTTATTCTGAATTCTTTATTGATAAACAGAACGAGGTGGACCTCCTCTCACACTTGAAGAACCGCCGTAAGTTAATTTTCATTATGCCTTTAATATCACGTAAACGTATCAAGGATATTTATTATAGTGCTACCAAACATTTGTCTTCGTTCAGCCCAGGAAAATTCGGAGTGACCTAAGTGGCCTTTTCACTTCGAGTCGCTAGACTATTATTGACAAAACCCTTAGGTCACTCGTATGTATACCTCCCCAAGTATAATTTATGAAAAATATAAAAAAAAATAATGGCGGTTTGGAAAGTTTGAATGATATTACGAGAACCGCAGAACCAATGACGTAGCCCGCGCTGAGTTGTCGTTTGTTTAGAGAAATAATCACTGCGGTTGTGGGCTGTATTTTACTTTTCTTCTATATTTACATACGTACACTGTGAAATACCAAAAGTCGTTCTCTTTGTTTGTTTGTTTGTTTGTTTGTTTATTTGTTTGTTTGTTTGTTTGTGTGTGTGTGTGTTTGTTTGTTTGTTTGTTTGTTTATTAAGTTACTTTAGGAAAAAAAGTGACTAAAAGCCCGAAGGAACTAGGCAGATGTTTACTTGTTTTTCATTTATTGTAATTTAGTTTCAAATCTAAATGTCATTATAGTAAACTACTAGTACTGTGTATATATAAAACATTGAAGTAATGATCAGGTTAAATTTTTGATCATGTTTCATCGTCCTGTAAGGGTCACGTGACCCTATTTTTGCTATCAAATTAGTTCTAGTATATTTCACGTTGTTTAGAATTTAATGGTAACTGTGAGCGGAACTGTGATGGCCAATGTCGTGAATTTTTGTGGAATTGCCGAGAGGGTGAAGAGGAAGCCGCGAGTTGTGACTGTGGCATGTCGTTTTGGACAAAATGCTGTGTTGGTGAGTAAAGAACGTACACCATGGTATTCATTGGTTGACTTGCTGGTTCTGCAGTGACGTCAGAGGATCGGAATGTATCACTTTTGAGATTACCTTTGGATTATAGTTATTTCATTGCATTGTACTATTGGGATTATACGATCATCATTTTGTCAGATAAACGCACATTAAATAGTTTCTTAGACCAACTTATGTGTCATGCAGGCACCACTGTACAATATGTTACCCATAATTCTCTCTGATTTGCACTCACACACAAAAGCGTCTTCATACAAATCTCATCATTATCCGTGGTTTTTTGAAAACAGTTTTGTCATTTTCGAATCGCTTGTTTGTCACTGATGAGTTACTGAATACTTGTTTTCAGCGGTTCAAATATCAAAAATATAGCCCTCGAACTACGCACCACATTGCAACATGTACATTTATATTCACAGAGAGTGAAACACCATCCACATGTTATGCAGACTGTGATGGCATATGTCGAGACGAATGTCAAGGCGGAGAAAAAGCTATAGGAGACGACGACGAACCGTGTACCTGTGAAGACGGTCAGTACTGCTGTGTCCGTAAGTACGATTCGTTTAAATTTGCTAGTCATGCTTTTATAGTAGCTCCTCTTGTGATGTTGTGATTTAGCAACAATCCTCGAGTTCCATCTATCGTGTATTATGCATGGAATATACTACTACGGAAGTCAAGCTATGGGCAAACCAATATTTCATAAACTAAAGTTGCATGTGCGCGTCATCCGTTACACAAGTGGGTGATTAGCGGTGCATTGATTATGTGGATATAATCGCTTGGTAATCAATATAGTATACATAATCACGATGTGCAGCAACTCGAGGAAAATTTGCTTTCAGAGACGCTACCCTACTATGTGTGTAATTATATCGTGGACGTTGGAGAGGCTCTCAAACGTGGATAATTACATTTCCTTTGTTTGATCAAAGTAACGTGTCGGTTTTTAAGTGTCAGTGAAGTCATAATCTGTTCTGTTGCCAGCGGATCCCGATGCATTGCAGTGTGATGCTGACTGTGGTGGCGTTTGTCGAGAAGAATGTAAAATAGACGAGAAAGAGCCAGAGGGCGACTGTACTTGCTTGTCGGCGTACGGACCAAGTCTGAAGTGTTGTGTTGGTAAGCAATACTCTTATTGGTCTTTTGTAATATTCTAACAGCCTGGCCTGTAAGACATATAAACAGTGTAGAAAATCTTCTCAGATGTTAGAAATCGGGATCGGATAAATTTATCTGGAAAATAGACAAATATTCCCCCAAAGGAAAACAATCACTCATGAGCATTTTGATGTTTTGATTTATTGAGAGGGCAATATGCAAGAAGTCAATATACACGTTCTGTTGAGTGAACAAATATTTATGACAACTTAAGGGATATTAAGAATAGTCATTTCGCCAAAAAGACATTTTGGGAGACGAATTTTGAGAAATCTTTGAAATTGCCACACACTGAAGCATATGCACATATTATAGAACCTATTACAGTACATATCACGCTGTGAATATCTTACTTGGCCAACTTTCTCCAGTATGTACGTCGTGTTGGGGCGCCCTCACACCTAACAAGTCAACCACTTATACTTTCATTTTAGAAGCAAGCCCATTGGTTGCTGAGCGATACGACGTATATTACGTCTACACTTTGTCATGATAGTTTTCATTATTTTAGTTGTGTTTATGAAATGTTATGATGCCCCACCCCAAGTTATCCCCACCCCTCCGGTCCATAAGCACGAATCTCAACACATCATTGCCAGAATAAATCTTTCTCTTGGCTCCTAACCGTCCCTGAACGATAGTAATTGAAACTGTATAGGATCAAAGGTGATCCAGATAAACGATTGGGTTATTGAAGGATGCTTGCAGACTTGGTCATGTTACCAGTTACTAACCAGCTATAACCAGTACTAACCTGGGCTAACAAGTTACTTCAAATAGGGGCTAACAAGTTACTTCAAATAGGGCTTCCTTCGCGTCAAAGGATGTGCCATAATGACGAATATATTGGTGAAATCAAATATTTTATATTGAAATCTGTAGATGATCCGGATGTACATAGGTGTTCAGAGGTGTGTGAAGGTGTATGTCAAAACTTTGGTTGCCTAGGTGACTCAGTTCCTGCACCAAGCGATTGCGTGTGCGAACAGTCTCATTTCAGTGAAAGTACAACGTGTTGCATTGGTGAGTATGACACTTAACTTTCAAGTAATTAATGGTTCGAGACTTGTTAATTGCTAGCTGGTCTAGAAAAATCAAATCAAAATGTCTAAAACAAACAAACAAACAAACAAACAAACAAAAACAAACAAAGAAAAACGCGACTGACTTTCGCCCTGATCACAGAGCGTCTGTGAGATACGCTGTGTCGCTTCTCCGGTTTGGCAGATGCTTGAGGGCGCTCCAAACTCGGCGAACCTTATAGAGTATTACATTCAGCAAAGATATAGAGACATAACAGAAATGTCATAAATTTCTTGTTGAAATCAGTGAATCATCATCCAGTAGAAGATCGAAGACTCCTTAACTCGAGGATAATATTAAGATATTTGAGGTCATATGAACTATAATGTCCCCTAGTGTTTCGAAACCTTCAAAAATTGTAATTATTAATACGTGAGTGTTGTTCTTGCACCTTGGATTTAGAGACAAACGAGTCAGGAACAAATCTATGCTGGGACGAGGATGACAGAATGGCCCGTGTTCCCAAGTGGAACACGGGATACCGCAATGATAGGCACTCTTAACTGTAGAGTAACATTGATAATTGATCACGAGGTGTGAATGACTTGCTCTCTTTTATACTTGTAATTGCCTACACTAGATCTGACAGCCTGAGAATTATCCACAACTGGCTGTATCGGTCATACTTGGCGTTTGGTGTAATTACAGGAAAGTCATTATATGCTATGTACAATCCAAGTTATCAAACAGAAGACTTTCTAATAGTGTGTTTGTATAACTTAGCAATTCAAATGAAACCAAATCAAGAGATGCTGTAAGGTGTTAGCCATAGCAACATGTAACAATCAACATGTACATAACGAACTCGAGATATTTTAGAATTTACATGTAAATAGTAAGTCAGCTATATGTTAGCGATTTATATGAACACCGTTACACCAAACATTAATGTTAGTAAATTATAATTATGATCTTTCTCATATATGACTTACAGTACCTGGTAGTCCAGCACCAACAGAACCCCCAACCAAAGGTAAAGATATGGAAAGCCACAGCTGACTTAAGTGTGCAATTACTATTATTGTATGAGCAAATACTATGTTATTATGTGCATTAAATATTTTATTATGTGCAAATCTTAAGTTATTATGTGCATACTGTATTATTCTATGTACAGTTACTATTATTATATGCGCTAACACTATGTTATTATGTGCATTAAATATTTTATTATGTGCAAATCTTAAGTTATTATGTGCATACTGTATTATTCTATGTACAGTTACTATTATTATATGCGCTAACACTATGTTATTATGTGCATTAAATATTTTATTATGTGCAAATATTAAGTTATTATGTGCATACTGTATTATTATATGTACAGTTACTATTATTATATGCGCTAACACTATGTTATTATGTGCATTAAATATTTTATTATGTGCATACTGTATTATTATATGTACAGTTACTATTATTATATGCGCTAACACTATGTTATTATGTGCATTAAATATTTTATTATGTGCAAATCTTAAGTTATTATGTGCATACTGTATTATTATATGTACAGTTACTAGTATTATATGCGCTAACACTATGTTATTATGTGCAAATCTTAAGTTATTATGTGCATACTGTATTATTATATGTACAGTTACTATTATTATATGCGGTAACACTACGTCGTTATGTGCATACAGTAGTTTATTAAGGGCTTTCGTTAAGATCCCCCGCTAGAGGGCACACTTTCTCGCCGATTCAATCACGCACGCGCAGACTCGAGTTGCTGTTGTGTTATCCTTTTGTGAGCACGTCCCGTCGTCGTCTGTCATGGAGTCCCACGTCTGTTCTGTCAGATTTAGGTCTGTCAGCTTTCACAGCACGTTTCTTGACAAAGGGAGTCACTTTCTCTCATGTGCTCGACATGACTGAGGAAAATTTAATAAGTTTTCCTTTCCTTTTCTGACCCAAGAAAACATATTTCAGGATTTTTGTTGCAATATCTCAATGACACAGTCAATATCTGAAGGGGACTATTTGGTTTCTGTAAATTAAGACAATTTAAAAAACAAGACAGGAGTCAATAGACTAGTGTTAAAATCTAGTGTTTTTCTTTCAATATAAATCTCTTATAAAGATGTACAAATAAATCTTTCTCAAGTTGAGAATGAAAATTGAGGAACAACAAATATAACGAAATACAAAAAATAATATCTTCCCTGAGAACTTACAGGAATTGACTGATTCAAAGAAAAGCAAGTTTAGTACTGATCAGAGTTGATTTTGGAACTGTTCTATAATTTAAAGTTGTAATTTAACGTAGACAGACGTCTTTCATACTAACTGCTAATTCTTCTACTTGCACAGAACAAGTTATTTAGAGGTACAGTTGTGAACCATTGTGACGTGGTATAAGTATGAACAACGCATTCAAACTTAATGATTAATTAAAAAAAAAATTGCACTGCTACTCCATTTGAAAAAAAAATTGATGCAGGACTGACAGTAGAAAAAAAAATTGCTGTCACTCTGACTGGGAAAAAAATTTGCTCCCATACCTACTTCCTCCATACCCCCCCCCCCCAGAAATCAAACGGTTCTCCCCTTAGTTACGGTAGATCTCGATCTAGACGTCACGAGGCGATCTAGTTGCCGCACGAGTTGGACCCCCTGTCAGCTCCCAGGCCCGGCCCGCCCCAAAGCTTCCCGGCACCGACTTCTTAAATCAAGTCGGTCATACCCAATCTTCTGACACCAAAACTTATTAAATTTTCCTCAGTCATGTCGAGCACATGAGAGAAAGTGACTCCCTCTGTCAAGAAACGTGCTGTGAAAGCTGACAGACCTAAATCTGACAGAACAGACGTGGGACTCCATGACAGACTAGACGACGACGGGACGTGCTCACAAAAGGATAACACAACAGCAACTCGAGTCTGCGCGTGCGTGTTTGAATCGGCGAGAAAGTGTGCCCTCTAGCGGGGGATCTTAACGAAAGCCCTTAATAAACTACTGTATGCACATAACGACGTAGTGTTACCGCATATAATAATAGTAACTGTACATATAATAATACAGTATGCACATAATAACTTAAGATTTGCACATAATAACATAGTGTTAGCGCATATAATAATAGTAACTGTACATATAATAATACAGTATGCACATAATAACTTAAGATTTGCACATAATAAAATATTTAATGCACATAATAACATAGTGTTAGCGCATATAATAATAGTAACTGTACATATAATAATACAGTATGCACATAATAACTTAAGATTTGCACATAATAAACTATTTAATGCACATAATAACATAGTGTTAGCACATATAATAATAGTAACTGTACATATAATAATACAGTATGCACATAATAACTTAAGATTTGCACATAATAACATAGTGTTAGCGCATATAATAATAGTAACTGTACATATAATAATACAGTATGCACATAATAACTTAAGATTTGCACATAATAAACTATTTAATGCACATAATAACATAGTGTTTGCACATACAATAACACTAACTGTACATAAACTATTCAATGCACATAATAACATAGTGTTTGCACATACAATAATAATAACTGTACATAATAAACTATTAAATGCACATACTAACATAGTGTTTGCACATACAATAATAGTAACTGTACATAATAAACTATTAAATGCACATACTAACATAGTGTTTGCACATACAATAATAGTAACTGTACATAATAAACTATTTAATGCACATAATAACATAGTGTTTGCACATATAGTAATAGTAACTGTACATAGAATAATACAGTATGCACATAATAATTTAAGGTAAGCACATAATAAACTATTGAATGCACGTAATAACATAGTATTTGCACATACAATAATAGTAATTGCACACTTAAGTCAGTTGTGGCTTTCCATATAAAGACGCCATCAATGAACCAATGATGGCCATTATTGACTGTTCTGTATGTATGTATGTATGTATGTATGTATGTATGTATGTATGTATGTATGTATGTATGTATGTATGTATGTGTGTGTGTGTGTGTGTGTGTGTGTGTGTGTGTGCGTGCGTGCGTGCGTGCTTGTCTGTCTGTCTGTCTGTCTGTCTGTCTGTCTGTCTGTCTGTCTGGCTGGCAGGATGCATCCTTGCGTGCATGTATGTATGTATGTATGTATGTATGTATGTATGTATGTATGTATGTATGTATGTCTGTCTGTCTGTCTGTTTGTGCATGGTGTGCGTACGTGCGTGTGTGTTTCAGAAATACTATGAAGAAAGTGCGACTTCACGGTTTTATGTTATCAATGCAAATCACAGGGCGTAATTATACAATGTTTTAACAACATTTAAAAAAATGATTAATATTACAACCATCTAGGTTATATTCACATTAATTATTCTACGTGATGTGTAGTAGCATAGTACTAGAGACGACAGACCAGTAATTCAACTTAACAACCCTCTAATAAATCGTATGTTTTTTTTTTTATATTTCACCATTCTGTTTTGTGACAAGATGGTGGCGGCAGTGGAGACCCTCACTACAAAACTTTCGATGGCATTAAGTTCAGTTTCCAAGGCGTGTGTCGATACATTCTGGTCGAAGACTGCTTCAACGAGGAACCAACTTTTAGAGTAGAGGTTCAGCAAGACGCAGGACAGTACCATCATCAAGTAGTTAGTCGGATAACCACTGTGTTTATTTATTTCGGAGACTACATCGTCGAGCTTCACAATCACAGGCAGTTGAAAGTAAGTACTAAGTAATATGAGTACTGGTCATCTCAGGCCGCATGGGACTGGGTACAGTAGCTGTACTCCTGAACGCCCACATTGTTTATCAAGTTATTTTAATAATCATACACACGTTTTGATTCATGCATAGGACTGAAACAACTTAAGGACAGAGCACACAGTATAGAAAGTACAATGTGATAACGTTCCCTGTCAGCTCAGGCCTAATAAAAAAATGTGTGGTTCCGATTACGCTCAATTTTAGAAAAGGTGGATAGGTAGATTTTTTATTTTACTTTATTATTTTTTTTATGTGTGTCTAGTTCAGGTAGTCACTAGTATGTTTTCCGTTGTTTTCCATATGTTTTCTGTGTTATTTCTTCTCATCAGATGTACAGCCATTACTAGTACAGATTGGAAGAACGGTTAATAGTGTCTTTTAAGTTGCTGTCACTTTCCGCATGCATTATTTCTGTCCAGACTTCACACAATTTTCGCGATTTTATTAGTTTTTTCTTGAATATGTAAAAAGAAAGTTTAGGGTTGGCAGTGAAAGACAAGGTGGGGTCCGGTAACCGGAACTATACAATTTTTTAGGCCTCATACTATTATTGTTCTTAGAGAACATCGTGGTAGTCTCTTACTAGTTTGGTGTGTATAATCCGTTATAAAGAGGCATCGTTCTGGCTGTAGAAATCCAAATATTGTCCACTTGTTTCTGGACGTGATCAGATGTGACAAATTATGGCATTTCAAACTTTGCCTAATAATCATCTTATGTATTGTCCTGGTGTTAAGGGGGGGGGGGGGTCGGACGTTGTATTTACTTTGATGTTAATTTTCAAAGCGCATGGAATATTTAAAAAAAAAAAACATGTTTTGTTTACTGTTGTTGTTTTTGGTGGTGGTGGTGGTGGTGGTGGTGGTGGTGGTGTTGGTGGTGGATTAGACTCGACGAGCTCGCCATTTTGACCCCGTTACCTTGTTTTTCTTTGATCTGATTAAATATACTTATTTCCATGGTAAAAAACTGAGTTGCAAGTTGCTATCATTCCCATGATATATTTTCACATATAGATCAATGGTGGTTATTTATCCTTAAGTTCACTACCGATTCTGTTACCTTCACCATCTGGTCCGTCAGTCGGGATTGAATACACAGACGACGAGATATTTGTTGTAAACATGCAACCTGACATGAACATTTACTGGGATGGAGCCAAGTCTGTAAAGGTGTCTCTTAATCCGGCTACTTTTGGACACGTCTGCGGTCTCCTTGGTAACGCTGATGGGGGCATCGACATTGAGACTCTTGACGATGCTGGGATACAGGAATTCATTGATACCTGGGTCGTTCCTGACAGGTACGTTAAAAAATGTTTCCCGCAATATCTGAACATTTTACACATGTCTTGATCTTCCCTGTCGTTAAAATACTGGCGCGATTGTCGTGAAATAAAAAAGACTTCTTTCAATAGTAGGGGCAGCGCAAATCATTATAAAAGATTCTCCTAAGGGAGAGTGTATTTTTCAGCTCACTCTCACGACATGGACGGTGCCGTAAAAGAGGCTGTTGTTGACGACGATATTTAAAAAAAACCCGACTGTCTGTTATGACATTGCATTGTTATGCATAGTTTCCTGGTATGGATTTATTTTCAGGCTGATCACGAGATATCATTATATTTCGAATGGTATAAAATGTACTTTTCACAATAAGTATTGAATTTAACTTTTGTTCGAATCACAACTTTTAAAAATTTTACCTGAAATTTGCGACCACACACTGCAGTGTTTGTCAACAGATTTCAGGTAAAATTTTCAAATTTGTATTTGCAACAAAAGTTAAATTCAATAAAGTAACTACTAGTATATGGTTTACCAACACAGATGATTTCCATTTGAAGACCATTCATTGTATTTTTATATTTCAGCTGCGGTGAGGAGTGAAAACCTACGTAACGTAGACAAATAGCTTCATATACGCCTCCAGTTAATCATGGTTTACGGCTTGCATGGGTGATATCGGCCTACTTGAGAATCATTTCACATTTTCTCAAATCCAGATGTCACTGAGTAGCACTTTATGGGTCACGTGCATCAACAAGTATGTCAATGTATCATTTATTCTGTCTGCCTAACTGTTATGTCACTGATCTAACGAATACTTGATTGAACATGTAGAAAATACCAGTTACCAATTAGCGTCGGTGTTAACTGCAAGTTTAATTTCTGAAATATTTTTGAAGTTGCCTTGTACATTAGATGTAATAATGTTAGCACTTTTAATAAATATTTACAAATGTCTTTATTTGGCGCATTTTTATTTTGTAGGTGACATGATTTTCATTGAGAGGAGTCTAAGTTGTATTAATTTACACCAAACTATCTCCCCAGTCATAGTAGAACACCTTGGTACCCATATGCATATGTTCTGGCTCAGACCACTATAGAGAATTCTCTATAGTGGCCTGAGGTTCTGGTTATCATATTACACATTCGATATGTCTATGATTTCTGAACACCGATTCAATTATTTCACTTCTAATTATTACACTTTCGCATGGGAGTATATACAACACAGTGCTTGGTCACTGACAACATCGAATTCTGATTGTAATGGAAGGTTTTATGTCCTATCATCTATGTATCAGTTACAGAATGGTATTGCCAATTCATTAGGCTCTCTTTAACAAACATCAGATAACAAAGCGTAATTCATTCATTGAAAAGATACCGTAATGGACGTCTAAACCTTTAACACACTGCATTTATGCAATCACCTACTTAATAAAATACTAAAAATTGGTAGAATGCACTGAAACCGATGAACAACACGTGTCAGATTACGTCATAATATGATAAAGAGATAAATTAAGGAGGAGAAATTGCGATGCTGGGGGAGAGAACAGGGAGACACAGACAGAGATGAAAAAGATAGACGGAGAGACAGGTTGAATTCGAAGCAGACACAGGGAGAGGACAAAAAAAAGCTTAAATAAAAATAATAATAAAAGCATAGACGATAGAGGGGAAGATCTCCCATATTATCCATATGATAAAGCAAAAAGTGTAGTCTCATGGACGAAAAAAGAAGGCACTGTCTGTACTACTTGACTTTGAAACAACAATTCTAAAGATAATATGACACATGCCATACATTTCTACAGATTTACTGTGAATACACTTTCTGTAATATATTCGGACGGTTTAGATCTGCTTTAGATCAGTTATATACGGACCTTGGTTGTATGATCGGAAGGTCAGTGAGTTGCCTCTAAAGGGGTCGCGCCAGATATCCATCAATCACATAGCAGTGAATAGACTGTCGCTTCGTGTCTTGGCTTCTTGTACGTTCATCTGTGGCATCAGAAACACAGCTGAATAAAAGCACGATACGATAGAGGGGAACACCCCCATATCATTCATTGTCTATATGATAAAAGCAAACATGTACAGTTTACACCTAGTACACCATGCTGGATTTCAACGTCCTGGGTTCATAAAAAAAAATTTACCACAAAGATTTTCACATACATATATACTATATCTGTAAATGTCAGAAATATTAAAATTGCTGGCTGTTCAAGAGATACACGGTAGATATGTACGTTTTTGGGACAGTTTTTTTTTGCGTATCAAAGGAACTTGCATTAAATCACCACTTGTTATCGGCAGAAACTCAAACCTGATATTCAGACATAATACAATTTATAATACGTATAACAAAATGTCGAGGAAATCCCCGTGCTAGCCATGTCAGAAGAACTGTAATGCCATGGCAGGCATACATTGACTTTAACTTTATACTGGATTGGTATAGTCGAGGTTCATGTAAATATTTTCTCCACCGATCGCGAGTATAAAAGCTTGTACATTTAGGTTGTGCCACTTTAAGACCTGACTCCAATGAGAACATATAACTGTGCAGCAAAGTGACACGTATCAGCTCCCCTGAGACTTTGTCTGTTCCCCTTTACCGACAAAGATTGTCACATTTAGTTCTTTTTTTTTTCAGTTGTCGACAGTGTATACAGTTCGTGTTTATACGACCAGTGTTTGGCCACCTAGCGAATTATCTACTGAGACACACCTGACTGGTTCCATTGTACACGTCATCCGAGGATTAAGGATAAGAAGGTGACAGAGGTGTCGTGGCCCTTAGAAACAACACGTCTTGTAGTACTAGTAAAACATGCCTTCAGGTGCATCATTAGTCTACCAAGTACGTGATTTGAAAAAGTGTAATATGGCTGCTTTTAGCCTTCGAGACTGTGAAATTTAATCAAGCATAACATTATAAACTTTGCTTAGTTTGGCATGTCTAGTACCACCTTTTCTATTCTGTGACTACTGCACCGTATCCGAGTTATTAAAGGTATACAGTCTGTAACTTTAAGTGTGCACTTTTTTATCTGTGACAGTGTGCGCATGCGTACATATGTGTGTTATTCCAACTATTAAAACGTTTTGAATTACTAGTATGTCTAGTAACTTGACGGGCTCTCAAAAAGGGATTCATATAATCTAATTATATAAACATATTATGATATAATTATTTGGTTACTAATAAATTAGAAAAACATAGTATTGATTTCAATGCCCCTTTTTGGAGACAGTTTGAACGAATCGTGTTGTTTCTAAATATAGATTTTAGTGTGTACATGTACTATGTATCTCATTTCGTACACTGACTAAGGCATCGGTCACAGAACAACAGGTCTTCAGTATGGCTTATTTATGTTTGGCACTTCTGTACGACAACCCTCTGTTGTTCTATTTGCTGCAATATGGGATTGTGATGGTGTTATGTAGACAGTCTATACTCTACCAAAAGGTGTAGTCTTGGACATGAATATATAATATAGTCGTACACCCGTCCCCTAAACATGAATACCGTAAAAACACGAATATATTGAAGGATGTGGGAACTAAATGTAGCCAAAATGGGGATATTTTAGTTCCCAGTTATTGTGTTTATAAGGGTGATTTATTGACAAGTAAATAGTTTGGAGAATCGAACCCGGGAATTTAGATTGTGAACAAAAACTTGAAGGAAACATAATTTTACAGAAAAGCCATAGAATACCTCCCATTTTAAAGTATTGGAGTGAAAATGCTAATTAATAGATTAGATAGATTAAAGTACAATATGTGCATCTAAATACCAATTAATTATATAGTATAATTTTGAGCAACTGTAGATAAAATCATTACTTCACATGTTCGGTACTTAGCATGGTAATATTTGATAAAATGAAACACGTAAACATTTACTTTACCCGCTAATTTAGGTATTTCTTTCATTATAAATGATAAATTGATGGTGTGACGCATTCACTGAAAAGGGGAAACTATTTTTTGAAAAACAACAACAACAACAACAACATTTGCAGTGTGAAAAGAAACCATCTTCACTCTTTTAAGTCCAGGAGAAACAGGTAGCCATAGAGCTGAGTCTGTTTTGTCAAGTAAATGACAAATATAAGAAATTGCCACCAATATTTGTTCAAGATGGGCGTTGTGCTGTGTAGCAACTCGACGAGAATATATCAGGGTTTTTTTCATGTACATGACCGGTCATTAAATCGTCCTCATTTTCAAAAGAGGGCTTAGCACAGGCCTTCATTACAGAGGACTTTCTGTAACGATGGATGTTTGATTTTTTTTATTCAAAACACATCTCTACGGCACATTCTTCCGCAACTGAATAGCTCTTGAAGAGCCTGTCTCATTCAATGCACTACACAGAAGGGGATCGACCCCTCGGCTTCTTGAATGTGAAAATACACACAGAGGCTTTCCAAATGTTTGGACAAACCCCCAGCACTTTTGCACAAATAAGCTCTATTTTTTTCTATTCTCTGTGTGAAATTGAAAAGTTTTGGCTTAATGCTCCTCAAAGCTCCAGAAACGCAACTCATGTGGATATAAGGGTTAACAAAAGCAGAGACGGAGACTAAAAATTAAAAGTCATATGCCCCAAGGACATTTCACGAGAGTGTAACACTAGTGTCGAAAATAGGTTGTTCTTTCCATAGAATTCACAATTTACTGACAGTTTTTTCGAACCCTGCATGTTCTTTTTATCTCTGTGTTAATTGGAAGTGATCAGCATAAGGGTGACGATTTGGCAAGTATAGTACGGGAGTGTAACACGATCCTATTGTGTTAGCTTTAGAAGGAGCGACTTTCCTCAGGACAAACATATAGTTTTCAGCCATATTTACAATCAAGGTAACACTTTCATTAGATTAATGTAAGCAAAACACCAACGAGTGGGTAATCGCGAGAGGCTATCATTTTCTTTGTTGCATTCAGTCTACACATTTTTTTTCAACTGGTGATATTTTTTGTCAGACTTTGCTCAGCATAGTTTCAGTGAATACTTCATTATTCTGGTCGCCCCAAGGATGTCAATAGTGGTAACAATGCAGCACATACAATGTTGTGTGTGCATCGTTGTGTAGAAACGGGGGTGTAAGGTCATTGGCAACATGCCATGTATCAACAGCGACGGAGGATTGCCAAACACAATTGACAGGCGATCAGTCACTTTAAAAGGTGATGATTACGAGCTACGTATATCTAATCGGACAGGTGGGAAACTACCAATTCACTGATCGCTGTCACGGTTTCTTTAACGAACCAGGAGTGGTATCTTTTCGGGGATTAATTTTGTGTCCTGTGTTGAAATGGTGACTTGTTTATGGGGCTTCGGGATAGTGAACTGCGTCGTCGCCCGGGTATTGTGAGACCCACAATTTGTGAGGTACCTAAGGAAACGCTCGAGTGAGACACTCAGTTTAAACAATATACTGTCGCTAAATAGAGTTCATACCTGTAGCTAGCTGCACCGTGCCAGTTGATTTGTGGTTGACGCAGTCATTGGAGGGAAAGGAAGAGCTAATGGACGCTGAACTTGGCTGGGGAAAACAGTTTTACATGTGTTATACAAGTGAACATCGGCGATCTCGTTAGGGATGTGTGGTAAACTGTGTTATTATAGTCGGACTTTAAAAAAAGATATGACGAATTATCAAGGTGTCAGCGCTTCTGACCTGGGTGTTCTTCAATTAATTTGATTTAAAGCCGATAATACACACCACTTTGGCTTATACACGTCAGTGAAGTGCTGCAAACCGTGGTAACTATCTCTGTGATAATAAAAACAAATACGTATTCAGCGGTTCGTTCTAGTTTGGATCAGAGGAACAACCATCCTGATATGATATGTGGAGCCCAGAGAGACGTTGAAAGTTATTTAGAGTGCAATTCCTACAGAAAAGATAGAACATATAACAAAAACCCCTTTGTTTGTGTGGAAAACTGTGCGATCGATTTTTTTTCATGACAGGGTAAATTCCCCGCCAACATGCCGAGACAACATATCATGGTCAACGGAGTTGTGTCTAGCAACCACCGCCGTGAATCACCAACCACTGACGAGAGCTCGTATGACTCGGAAAACTTCAACAAAATCGAGAATTGGAGAGATAAAGTGGAAACGATGACGACTCGATCTCGTCTGTGCGAAAGAAGCCGAATTTATGATCATTTAAAAACGAAATCAGTGCTCGATAGAGCTATAGAGTCACTGGTTTCTCACACGGAACCACTTTATCGACCTGAGGGCAGGGGAAGGCGTGGTTGCTTCGGAGAGTATTTCAGAATTACGAATACAAGACCCACGACGAGTACACTAAGGAAAAACACAGCAACGAGTGCAGGTGAGACAAACCTAATAGGAGAGTCAGGTGTCCGTTACCCATTCATATCACCCAGCCCTTCTAAAACTACAGTGACTACTATCAAAGAATTCATTTACAACGATGCAAGTTTTCCAAGACCAGCTTATGTAGACGATTTGAGAGAGGATCGTGCAAACGCTCCTGCAAGTGCATTTGAGAGCAAAAGAGCAAGTAAGATTTTGAAGAGAGAAATCAGTGACATCGTAGACCGCAGGAAAGCTTTCGTGGACAAAAAGAAGAGCAGTTCTGGAAGAAACAATCCACGTGGTTTTACAAACTTACCCAGTTCGGACGAGTACGTGTTCGCGGCTGGCAACGGAGAAATTACAACAACTGGCAGTCAACCGCAACAATCAAAGAAACGATCTGGGGGCGTTGATCGTAAGCAGAGAAAGAAAGAAGTACCTTCACTTAGCAAAATATTATCTTTGGAAGGTGAAAACACCAGGGCTGTTAGCACTGACAAAGATCAGGAATCGGAAAGTCAGCCTAGGTCTCCAACAAAGGTAACATTTAGCGACCTCCCCGACATGAACACAGAAACCAATAATAACGAACCAATGAAAAGTAGATCCAAACCAAGTATAGATTGGTCCAAGGTAAATGCCGCGACCGGCGACGTCAATCCAAAAACCTCGGAACAGAGACTCCTAAAGACATTTGCACAACTTTACACCGACGTAGCCGTTGACGAGATGGAAGACGTGGGACAGAATCTTGACAGGGAGGTAATGGCTTACAAAACATCGGGACATGCAACGTTAGGAATCATCGAAGAACCTGAACTACCAGAACACCTTCGGAAAAAGTAAATCACCAAAACCGTCCATATATGCGAAATGAATCTAGGGTAATCGTGGCAGAGATAGATAACTTATAGTCTTTGTCAACAGGAATAGAATATTGTGGTTGCCCACCAACAGACAACAGTTGAACATTAGTCGTCATCACTAAGTACATTTATCACGTGACATAAAGCCTGAGACTGAAGCAACACCATTGAACTGTTCGATTTTCCCCCTATACAATAAATATCTCCGAACTCACTGTTTGCATCACTGCAAATGTTTTTTTTTTACAGGCATGAACCCACAAAGAAAGAGATTTTTAGGAAACATATCGAAATCGGATAATACTTTTCCCATGACTGTCCAATTCACTCCATTCTTCAAGAGGTTTAATTATTTCAATTCTCAAGACTCTGACAATATGGATTTGGCTTTATGAAGGATTGTAACCAATGTTAGTATAGCAAGTTGTAATTTACCTCATTTAGGATTCCATCCACAGTACATTTTAAACGTAGACAGCTATATACTAGTATTTCTTTCATCCTAAACTTTATTGAATAATGCCGTCCATACGTATACTTGCATCTTGACAGAAAAAAAGCTGATTTCACGAAATTGAAACATCATGAGACCTTACTGCTTGTAAAGCGATAGAGTCTGTAATTTTGTGGGTTTTTTTAGGTTACTTTTGTTTTAAAAGGGAACAGTCGTTGATTGTTACTTTTGTTTTATTTTGAAATATGTATTTACGTTATCCCAACAACTAAAACATGTCAATCCCAAGTTTAGTAACTGGTAGGACTGTCACCAGGAATGGTAAAAAATGTCATTATAACATATTTTTTTGGTTACCAATAAATTCATAAAAGGTTACAGTATCGGCCCTCTAACCTCTGCGCATATTTAGCTACTTCTTTCGCACCGCGACGAGTCATGTGGTCTGGCTCGACAAAAATCTTAGGATAACATTGCTACATCTTATTGTCTGCAACAATAGAAACTGCTACATATTATTCTGAAAAAATATACATTGTTGCAAATGTGTATGATTTGGCGACAGTGTGCTAAGTAAAAGGGCAGCTCAAGCAAAAGAAACTTTAGCACTATTGGTATGATTTTGCCACACCAGATGATAATATTATAACAACGTAAGATTTTTGTTGAGCCTGACGTTTGGTTTCAAGTCAACTGGCTGTCAGTGTAGTTCAAGTCGCGACGTTCTATATCTTTGACTGTTGACTTTTCGTTACACAATCACGGTTCAAGTCTTAGACAGAAGTCCTGTTTCAACATTTCTTTAACGGAATAAAGAGTACACAAAATTTCTATACTCATTGCGTAAAGAAGAGAACACAAAGGTGACCTATTCAGCACCCAAATGACCTATTAGACACGTGGTTGTTTGTCGACAAATATGTACACGTTTTTTTTTTACTTTCTTACCTACTTACCTGCCTTCCTAAGTTAGACTTGTGAGACACAAAAGTGTGTATTGCAACTCCAGTCCCCATTATAATACGACAGTTGCCGAGATCACGATCGTGGTATGTCAGCCAAACATCGATCAAGTGGCGCTATCGACCGGCTGAAAAACTGTACTCAGTTGAGAAAACACGATAGTCGCATTGAATTAACTAGCTTCTCCCCTGGTACCCTGGACAGGTTTTGTCATTTAATATTGTATTGCAAACACGGAGAATGTTCTCTGCCAATCTTTATAGTTTTAATACTTCGATCATGTTCACGCATCACTTCTCACATTCATATTACGATTGTATTTAAAGGCGAGGGTTTCAATCCCAGGTTCTTGCATGGGTGTTATCTTATCTGTGGAACCATTAGATTGGGTTATTCTTTTGTTCTGGACTACATTTTTCTATAGCTACCATACCACTGATTTTTCACGCCAAATTTTTGACCCTAATCCGATTTTGTTTATTAAAATGTGATAATTCGTGGAGCTGTGATTAAGGAACGCACTATCCGGTATACTCCATAACTTGGTTCTGGCCCAGACCGGTGTTTGGCACATACGGTGCCCGTACAACCTGTATGCATAGTCAGGACTGGTGTGATTTGCTATGGCCGAGTAATGTTCCACACACAGTCCTAGTCTAGTTCGTGCTGTTTAAATGCATCAGTAAACATACTCAAGTAGGCTTTGTAATTGCAGGTTACATAGGACAACACGTTTAGTCTTTCTTCTACACAAATTGCTAACGACAGCGTTCCTGTTATTCCCGACACTTTTGTCTGTTGTCTGAAAACGCAAAATTAATTACAGTTTGAAACGGGTTCTCGATTAGTGGGACAATATGTTACAGCCAGCCAACTGGAAAATACAAACAGAGGGTAGGTTTCCAAGCAACTGATCGTCAAAGAAGTCATAAATGGTCAAAGTGTGATTGATTTCAGTCACGTAGCCTGACAACTTAACCAGAATTCTATAAATATTGCTTACTATATGCGTATAAAAGTACAACAGAACCGTATCTGACTATGCTCAATTACATTCAACTTGGCTGCAAGGAAACTACCACTGTTATTTTTTTTTTAAATTTCTTGACTTGATAGTCACGTGATGTATGACGTCAATACCAGATGTTATATAACCATGATTATTTCTCTAGAAATAGAGCACGCAAAACATTATTTTACATTCCTACTCAAAATACATCAGTAGCCACAAGCAACTACAATTAATAGACATTTCCATTGTTCTTCAAGCACTGGCACACGAAGTGGTTATTAAATTTTAAATGTGAGCTATAGATTAAGATTGACAGGATAGCATATAGACATACATGATCG